>NC_135896.1:28987066-30187066 GCF_964194155.1 Cetorhinus maximus
TACACCACTACCCCATTTTGCCCTCAGAAAGCTGCAGCAGGTATTTTGAACTTTGAGTGGTTTCTACCCTGGTAGCTAGGTCAGAATATGGAGGACTTCAAATGGGATATGACAGAGGTGTGGAAAAGGAAGGAGCAACAGACTAGGATTCTATTCTGACTAAATTTTTAATGACAAGCATTCAAATCATAACACATAAGGAATAATTTTAGAACTTTGGCTGTGTTTATGAAACATTGCTTGCATTCTAAAATATACAATTAAACATAATGAAAACGCAATCATGCCTAGATAACATACAAACCTAGCAAAACATGAAAGGGCTACTCACTTGGCCTGTACCACACGATCTTGTTCTGCTAATGCACCTTCCACATAAACTGCAACTTTTCCCTGGAGTTGTGGTTCCATTCCTTCCAATACAGGCTTCTTCAAGATAAATGATCTAGTGTCGCCACCTGGTCTTGCTTCTATTGACTTCACTGCCGAACCAAAAAATGATTAGATTTTAAAATCTTGCAAAAATATAAAATGCTCAATTTGGTGGACACTGCAGAATGTGAGGTAATAGAAGACACTGCAGCACCAAAGAGTAATGTTATTAAAAAAGGTGGGATGCAGGCTTTCTTCTCACTTTCTTGAGCTCTTACATATCTCTTTGCGGCCACTTCAGAACACAGATTTGGAAATATGCTCCTGCTGAGCTGTGTGAGAACAAATTGAGATGAGTAGTATTGATACCCTCAAACAAATGCCAAATGTACACAAAATGAAAGCTATCCTACAGTGCAAAACAATTATTTCAAGTTTATTTTTTACATGATCAAAGGCTAAAAGGTGCGTTTTTTCTATTACAATAGTCTTGACTGCAGAAGCTCAATCTGACATTTCTTAATTGACCCAGCATTTTGGCGATTTAAACAAATGTACAGAGGAACTATGTGGCACATTTTGTTGAACAGCAGCATCTTGTGTAAAGAGCAAATCGGCATTTTATCGTGCCTTAGGAAAAACAGATAACTTGTCCCACAACATCAAGAAGTGGAGGATTTCAAAATATTACATTTTGAAATCTTCAACAATGTATACTTCTATAGCAATCACCATAAAGCACTTTACACTGATGAGAAAAATGGTAGACGCAGAACAAGAGGAAAGGGGAAAGCGATAGAAGATGAAAGCTTATAAGCAAGCAGGAAAGCTAGAAGGAAATGCAATTTTGGGACAGAGTTCTAGAAGGCAAGAATAATTTGTTGAATGTGTAGCCACTAGGAAAGGGGAACAATAGGTAGCCCACCATCAGAGACAAATGTCATCTATGGGGAAAAATGAGTGATGACAATTGTTAGGAGCTAGAGTTAGTTTAAGTTATATTTGTATAGCTGGGTGTTAGGAATGACTTTTAGCTTTAAGTTTAAGTTTGATTTGGTTTTTGTATGTGTGTGAAGAAAGGGTGGGAACTTGAGTTTTAGTTTCGCTTTAAAAGGTGCCTGCATTCTAATGAGGTTTCATGACTCTTGAAGGGGAGTTAAAACAAACACAAGGTAGGAAAAACTGGGCTGTTGCCAAGCAACAGGAGGCCCAATAGAGACAGTGAGAAACAGAAAACAATTTTAGTTCAGTTGGGAGCAGCTGCCAGGAGAAATTGGACACAGGAGAGGGAACTGCTGGAAGCGGGTTCCAAAAATTAAAGAAGAAATTCCCCAAAGTTAGGGAGTGGAACAGGAAATGTCCCAAGAGGACAGTTAAGTCAAAAGACAAAGACAGGAATCTGGAAAAGGTCTTGTTAAGCGAAGTTAAGAGTGAGGAGCAGAGGAAGGTTCCAAGCTTAAAGGAAGAAAGTTGCAAGACACAGACTGAAAGCAAAATAGGCTTGTGAGAAGCCAGGTGATCCAAGGAGGCTGCCGAAGGTTGGTGACTCCTTACTATGGGCATGTGAAGCAGTGGTACTCTGTTGGCATGGCTGAGTCTGAGAGTGCGCGCATGGAAGAAAGCTTGAATGCACATGGCGAACCAGGGGAGGAACATTGAAAGGAGAGTTCAAAACCCTGGTGGTGGAATGTTGTGGAAGATGTCCAAGGGAAAGCGTCGTTTGGGAGAAGATTCCAGAACAGGTTCTTCCAGAGTGGAGATTGGAAACTTGTGTGAAAGACGGAATTCAGTGGGACCGGTTGGCTCACGGTGTAACAAGCGTCTGGGCGGGGGGTGGGAGTTAATGAGAGATCCATAGCATCTATTTGGGGTGACACCTGTCACTTGATTTCAGACTGTGGTGCACCTGACCAGAGGTCGCCTATTGATTTACATGGACTGTGTACTTACTGGGAACATGAGAAGGTAGCTTTTGGTAACTTGTGTTAACCTTACAAATTTGTATATATCTGTAAAGATAGTTGTGGGTGAAGGAGTAATGTAATATAGTTTATTTTTTCTTGTTTAATAAATGTTTTATTCTTTTGTTAAAAGTTCATCAGCTGACTCCTGTGACTCTGTTTTGCTGCCCTCCATGTTTCTAAACAAAAAAATATAAGTTAGGATCTATCAAGAAGGGGTTCCAAGTCTGGCTTGTCCAGTATTAACATTAGCTGGGATCATAACACAATCGCTAAGTTGAGGGGGCTGCTGGCTCTCAAGCACCAGATATACCCTTACAACAGTCCCTAAATTGAAGGGTGGCAGGGAAGAGAAAAGCAATTAACAAGGAAAAAATATTTGAAAATCTAAGGTAGCAAAGGTTACAAATACAATGAAGGATGGAAAATACTTAAAACTTTATTTCATAATACTATTATTCCTTTAATTTTCAAGAGTAATAATTATAGTATCCTTCTGGTGTCAATTTGAGACAATTTAGTCAAAATTATTAACATGAAAATAGTTTTGCCTCTTACAGTAATACTTTTGTATAGGTTGTTCCGCTTTATTGATTTGTAGTTGTAAATCATGCTGATGTGGTTTGTCTTCTACAGTAATCACTTCAATTTCATTGCTTTCACGTATGGCCCGAGTTCTAGGAGCCACAGGTACTGTCTGTCTCTGTGAAACTACTGCACAAAAGGAAAACATAATGATTACAAAGTAGGGTTTGTTTTTTAAATTCTTAAACAACTTAATGTTAGTTCACCTTTCCCAGATAAATCAGATCAAATATTGGAAACATATTGGCAAAAAAACTGAACTAAGTTTTAACTTTGCTTAAATTTCACAATGGTAAAAAAAGAATCATTTAAATCAATCAGTTTGGCATCATTGGTGGGCGTAAATAGAAGTAGCACTGGAAAGAAAGTTTTTTGTTTTGATAAAACACTTGCCTGTTCATGTAAAATATTAACAATGGAACATATGCATTCATAAAAATAGCATTATAAAAGCCAAAGATGAATTTTGTTGCAATTTAGATACTTTGTGTCAAAGGGCCTAAAATTGACAACACGATGTACTATTCAAAACCAAAAGTTGTATCAATTACTCTAACTTCAAAATTGAAGTCTAGATCAGGAATGAAATTTAAAAGAATTCTATAGAACACATTCTTCTTAACTACGGAGTACTTGTTCCGTAGACCCTTAACATTGGTATAGCTTTTGAGTAATGTTACCTAACAGTATGGGTATTATGTAGGAGATGCAAGTTTGTGCACCTCCTAGCTTGCTGTTTGCCACTTGCACCTGTACAAAGTCCATCATGGATTCAATTAGAAAAACAAATAACAGACAAACATTTTTAAAAATATAATTACTTCCTTTCCATTCTTAAATTAATAAAATCCAAGTAAGGGCCAAGTTTTGCAACTCAAGATATTAGTGAGGTTAAAGGGTCAGGCAGGAAATAAGGCTATTCAGGAAACTGTGATTAGGAGTTACAAATTCTGGCTTTTAAAACATCAGAGCATTATAGGAGAGTAGAAAAGGATTTCAGTTTCAGTGAAACTGAAGCCAACAGATGTGTCAGAAGATCATGGAAGATGCCAAGCTTGAAAGAAAATGTGTTTCGAGAGAACAAATATTCAAGGTACCAAGTGAGAACTAACAATAAAACCTGATACCTTATTGCTTACATTTACCAATTACATATATTCAAAGGTCACACAAAAAGAAAACCAGCTTTGATAAGTATTTTGTATGAATTTACATTACCTGGTGGATAGCTTGTTGTCTTGCTTACAGATTTCTGGGCCTCTGTGATAGCTTTTAGTATTAGATTCTTATTGGCCTGTTTAGAAGGTGGTAAAGTAGGCCTGAAAAACAAACAAACCAACTCACTCCAAATACATTTATTTCAAACTTTGCTTATATTGTTAATATGCTTATTATAAACCACACTGGTATAAACCACAAGACTTTTTTGGGGATGCAGAGACAGGACAAGAGGTCCATGGGATGGTAAACAAATTGATATTTTCCTGCTTAAATGGCAAAATGACACTTATGCTTCTTGCACTTCTATAGCAGAATCTATAGATCAAATAGGAGCCATTTTTAGTCGCTTGGCAGTATTGAACTTGAGCATTACTGGAAAAAAAGCAGCTTTTCGTGTTGCACCCATCAGGACAGACACCAAAATGTTAATTTTCAAAGGGAGCAACAATTTATATTGCGTGAGAAAAGGGTGCTGATTGATTAGCAAGTCAACTCTTGATTGATCGAGGTGTTGACATGGAGAATGCACCAGCGAACTACTGTCCCCCACACTTAATTCAAAAAGGATGCAATACCTGGACATGTTCCTTTTTCCTTCAGAGGACAGATCCCTGTGTATAAATATATATAGCTCCCAGCAAGCATAAGTGTGCCACATTGTGAGTCCGACTGATAACCTTAAATTGGTTGTTAGTGCACTCGGGATTGTATGTCCCAACAACTGACGGATTGCATCAAACAGCACATCCCTTTGGCTATTCGCAATAAACAGAGTACTGACTGTACTCCACCAGCCTGATATACTTGGAAATATATCTCCGTTCCTTCTCTTTACTGGGTCAAAATCCTGGAACTCCCTTCCTAATACCACTGTGGGTGTACCTACGCCACATGGACTGCAGCGGTTCAAGAAGGCAGCTCACCACCACCTCCTCAAGGGCAACTAGGGATGGGCAATAAACGCTGGCCCAGATAGCGAAGCCCACATCCCGTGAATAAATATACGGAAAAAAATTCCACAATTGGACATCATTTGCCTGTTAGGGAGTTCCAGGATTTTGACCCAGCCATAGTGAAGGAACGGCGATATATTTCCAAGTCAGGATGATGAGTGAATGTTAAGACATTATGTTCTAAGTTTTGCAAGCACAGGCTGGTGGAGTACAGTCAATACTCTGTCTATTGCGAAAAGCCAAAAGGATGTGCTGTTTGATGCAATTCGTTAGTTTTTGGGATGTATAATCCCGAGTGCACTAATAACCAATTTAAGGTTATTAGTCAGGCTCACAATGTGGCACACTTATGCTTGCTGGGAACTATATATATTTATACACAGGGACCTGTCCTCTGAAGACAAAAGGAACATGTCCAGGTATTGCATCTTTTTTGAATTAAGTGTGGGGACAATAGTTCCTGAGTGTGCTAAGAATTACACTAATAACCAATTTAAGATTATCAGTCAAGCTTGCAATGTGGCTCACTTATGCTTACTACAAGTTACATATATTCATATGTAGGGACCTGTCTTCTGCAGGCAAAAGGCACAAGCCCAAGCATTGCGCTTTTTCGAATTAAAAGTGTGGGGGAACAATAGTTCGCTGGTGCATTCTCCATGGCAATGACTCGATCAGAGTCAACTTGCCAGCCAATGAGCACGCTTTTCTCATGCAATATAAATTGTTGATCCCTTTGAAATTTGGCATTATTGTGTGTGTCCTGATGAGCGCAAGACAAAAAGCTTTGGTGAGCTATTTTCTTGAGTTCTAATAGCAAAACATAGGAAAAGAGTTAGCGCTTAGGCCTTGTGGAGAGTAGTATTAGGAACAATCCACATGTATATGTGTATATTTTAAACATAACATTGCTTAAAAAAATTGCATGAAAAGCTAATTATATTTTCTGGGAACTACACAATGAAGCTCAATACAAAAGAAATCACCTGCAAAGACTGCACAAATCATTCTATTTATTTTCCTGCTTGTGTATTTATTCAAGAGTACTTGGCGATGGGCAATAAATGTTGATCAAGTATGCTCACATCTCCCATGATCAAATAATAAAAAGCCCCCATCACTGCCCCTTATTCCATATCTTTTTAAATGCTGTTCATTTGTATCATTTTTCATCTGACAAAGGGTGCAATCCTGAAACGTGGGTTTGGAATTTACCAGAGGTTATCAGTGTTCCTTTATATTTCCAAGGAAACTTGCATGTAAATGATTTACATCAGTATTATGCTGAAACATTGATACCGATTACTTTCAAGATTCATCCTTGGAAACACACTACCCCCATGCAAAATACCATCTCGTGCAAGTTTCCTACACAAGTACTAATAAGGTGCTGGCATCGATTTTCGCACTAAAGTTTAGACACAGCACAGTTTAAAGTCACCTGATATTGGTGTAACAGATTTCTGGAGTTTGATAGTGATTTTCTTTTGAGTTTTTTGGGAAATTTTTCTGGATGAACATGCACTATGTATAACTAAAGCACAGTTAGTTTCAGTGCACCCAAAATTTTTTGGAGTCTTGCCTCATGCATTCAGAAGAACTAAGCATCCAGAAGAACTAAGCATCAGGAAAGGCTTTACCAATGGGCATATATTTGCACTGAACAAGCAGTAGCGACTCGGTGTGGTGCCATGGCAGAAGACAGAAGGCTATTTATGAGTACCCTGATCAGTGATGCTGTTTTACACTGTCCTGGCACTCTCTGAAAATTTTAGCACAAGTTCCCTTCAGCTAGATCAACAGAGAAATCAGAGTAAGTTTCAACCCAAGTGCAATCCAGAAAATTCAGGGCAATAAGTTTGTTTGTGCTCTCTACAGATGATGCCTGGCCTGCTGAATATTTCTTCAGAATTTTCTGTTTTTGTTTCAGATTTCCAGCAACTGCAGTGTTTTGCTTTTTGTTCTCTCAAACTTAATAACTAGAATGACAAAATAGTGCATAGCCTAGCAATGAAGAGTGTCAAAATACAATGATACAGTATTCAGAATGCACTGCAGAATGGAGATCAGTGGTTTCAAAGTTTCAAAAATGAAGGCACCAACATAAAGCTGCTCTCCAATACAACAAAGTCGTGTCCAAAACACTGAAGAGTAGGACTGCAGTTAAGCATGAAGAATTATTTCCTTAAAAAAAGAGATCCTCCTTGGTCATACTGGCTTACTTGTTAAATAGATAGAAAATAATCTTTAATCTGTAAAAGTTTATCAGAAGTCAAAATTTTAAATAGGAGAAAAAGTGGTATTAATACATCACAAAACAAAAAACAATTATGCACAACAATCCTGTGCAACATCTTAACACAGATGGAAAATTTTGCTGATTGAATATTGCAAAGGTATGCCCCAAGAGAAACTATATGATAACAATTGCATGTTTTCAGTACCTTCTTTCAGGCTTTGCTGGCACGGAGATACTGCTCGAAAGACTTCCTGTTCTTGTGCCAAAATCGTCATCATCTTCCTCACCATCACTAGTCTTGTTTATTTTAACCACAGAACTGATGATTGCCGCCTTTCTCTTCCTGGAACTCTCATCCTATATACAAAAGATTATTCAATCTACATGTAATTAAGCTAAATAGCTTTTACCATTTCAGGTAGTACTTTTTAAGAATTTACCACTGAAAAGGCAACAGTGAGCTTGTAGAATGGGGACTAAATTCTGCAACTCTCTAATCATCAGGTATCTAGTTAGAAATGGAATTTCATTGAATTACACCATTTACTTTAGCTGTGTCATTCTGGCATGACAGGGCCAAATGGATATATGGTGCAGAAATAGGCCAATGTAATAACTGCCAAGCCAATTAGAAACAGCAAATACACCACTTTATAAATCAGTGGAAGTTGTTCCCAAGAGCTTGGAGGACATGACATTTGACAAAGGGATGGATCTTTTATGATGTTGCTCATGCTAAGTCAGGAAGTATTGTTTGACAAATGATGGGCTTTTAAAGATTTGGGAGGGAGTGTGGTAACAGTAAGGGCTGGAAAACAAAATCTTTGCAGGGAGGAAGTAGTATGTAGTTTTGAGAGGAAAAGAGTGAAGGATTTAGAAAGATAGTCAGTATTTGTAGAGAATTTAGTAATGGTGGGGGAGGAAGTATTTGGGAGATTGGGCTTGAAAGGACTTGAACTGGATGGAGGCACGGGATTATGGAAATTTGGGCCCATGAGGGAAACTGAGTGTTTGGAGTTATGAGTAACATTAGGGAGGAAGGCTTCGAGTATGGGATAGTGATAGCTGGAAGGCATTAGGCAATTGAAGGGATAAACAAGCAGTGCAGAGGATGAAAAGTGGGAACTTGCATATTTGGGAGTTAGGCAATGAGGCAACAATAGGCCTGGCAAAAGGTAATAGATGCATCCCATCCAATGTATACACTCTTCCACCCTACACCCATGGAGCCAGTGGTTCATCAAGTCTATTGGGCCTCGCATTCTCCCTGTCTATTCCACTTGATTCCTCTGCCTACTTTCTATCATTAAGGTAGCAATTTGTTCCACTTGTGAAATTCTAAAGCGCTTACAAAACACAAATTGCCACTTTCCTAGCAATTAGCTGGGAAACCTCAGTGTTTCAGTGTCACGCTGCTTGTGGCAGGGAAGTGGGTGGAGGGTGAAAAAGCAAAATGAGTGGGAAGTGGAAGAAAGATTGTAATTAGGCTGGTGTGTGGGGAGATGGACAATTAGGATTTATAACGGAGCTGGAAGGGGCAAAAGAGAAAATGGAGGTGTGGTTGGAAGTGAGATCAGAAGGATATAGAGAGGATACAACTTTTAGGAATAATGAAAACGGAATGGGCCGGGACATGATGGCAGTGAAGGGTTACTGGGAGTTGGAATCAGCTGTGAAGTCACACGCAATGCTGGAAGTAAACAGAGAACTTGCATGATCTAGGCAATATTATCTTGGAAAATGAGGCTACAAGTAACAATCTAAATCTATCAAAATATTCATAATTATTAATTTGTACTCACATCTCTACTTGATCGATCAGAGTTAGACTTTGATGCCCTGTAAACCTGCACATCACTTTCTGATAACCTGTTATAAGCTTGCAAGTTGCTTTCATATGATCTGTAAGGATGGCCAGTATTTTCCAATGGCTTATAACCATGGAAGTTGCTTTCTCCTAACTTACATGGCTGCACATTGTTCTGAGGCACCCTGAAAGACTGAATGCTATTCTCAGTTGCCCTGCATGGATGTGAAACATTTTCTTCTGGCCTAAAGACCTCAAGTGATGGACGAGATATATTGTAGCTAACTGTCACCACAGGTTTCTTCTTAGATGATGATGGAAATTCCTGCAAAATGTTAAGATCCTCATCTATAAGATCATCTGGCTCAGGTTTAATATCAATTACTGCTTCGGAGGAGACCAGTTCCATTAAAGGCTTCACTGCAGATGTTAACTGAGATGTGCTCCTCTCCACAGAATTTGTTCTATATAAAAGATAAAATAGTTAAAGAAAGCATCAGAGGCAGCTTTACAAAATTTAATTCACAAGCTTCTTAAATACACCTGTCTCACACAGCAAAGAAAGAATCTTAATTCATTTGGAGTAATGTCAAATTAGCACTTTTTTTAAAATCACCTCTGACATCAGTTTTAATTACTGATCCAATAGTTTACTAAAGTTGTATAATTATATTGTTTTTATTTTCTATGCACATTAAACTTTGGGGCCTGGGTGCAGTGGGGGTGGGGTCAATGGTGTAAGCAGAAAACTTTAACTGTAAAACTCAAAAAACCCAACTACACTATTTAGGTATGGGTGACAATAGTAGTACTTCACCATGTAATTAATGTTATTATTTTTTCATTAAAAACAATGGAATTTTGATGATTGTTTGGTGGGGGGGGGAGTGCGGGCAGGAGGTGGCGGCATGATGGGTGCATTCAGCAGCTGTAAATTCACAAATTAATAAACTTGAGTTAATTTTTCTGAAAAGAACGTTGTCTGCTAAAATCAAAGATATTGCCTGTAAAATTGAGAAACAAGGCACGAGGCGAGCATTTTAAGTAGTTTATTTCAAAATACAGCTTGGATAGAGATTCCCAACATTCCATCATTAAACACTGTCAAACATTCATTACTATCAGGATTGGCTAAAACAAGAATGGATGCAGATGAAACTTTTCAGGACAATATCAAATCAGTTGTGATTAATAAAAAGTCTGGCTTCTTGACAACCTCTTTAATTATCCATTAATGTCCATCAACAGAGGTGGATCAGACTAATTCAGGGAACTGAGAAAGCAAATCAGAATTTTAGGCCAAATAGGTTTGATGATGGAGCATTACTGTACTTATGAGTGGGGGAATGCATTTTCCATGCTGTGAATTGAGTGTATTGTATGTGAAGGATTCAGCTGAGCATGGTCTGATGGTATCAATTATTTTTGAAAAACACATTTTCAACTGAAATCATCTCATCCAATTTCGGATAATAATTACGAGCCTACAGAATCTACAATCAGTACTCAAAAAACAAGAGTTTAATTTAATTTCTCCTACCGGATATTGGGCATTGTCTGCTCTTGTAATGAGCTGGTAGAAACCCGAGAATCATTTCTTTCAGGAAGTGTGCTAGAAACAGCAAGAATACGAACATCGCCACTTTGATCAGTACTTCCACTGACTGCTGCTTGACTCTTCTCCAAAGGAAACAACACGTTACAATTGGTGTAGCTTGACTGTTGCTTTAAACTGGTGGGTTCTGTGATTCAAAGAAAAAAAAATGAGTTCCTCACAGTTCAATCTTCAAAAATGTTAATGCTGATTTTTAGCATTTACTGGTTTCATACCTATTTAAAATTTATGTTCTGTGTTTGCTTAAATTCTGACCTGAACACGAATGCCATTATTTTCAAGGTTCAAATTAAAAGTTATTCAGCTGTACTTACCAACTGTTACAGAGCGTAGCTTGTCAAGGACACCATGCAGCCTAAATAAAAACAATATATTAAGTTCCTAGAATATTGCACGGCTTATAATTTAGGTATGTATTTCGCTATTACATATTTCTCTTTAACTATTAAGTGAAAAGAAAACTTACCAAACAGTAAATTTGACAGTGTTGTTTCCCAGAAAGAGAGCAAGATCTTCTGCCATCTGATCTTGGCTCTTTTTATTGGCTACCATAACCATGATGTAATCAGGTAGCTCCTCATCTACAAAGAGGAATGAAAAAAATCTGTATGTTAGAAGTAAAATATAGCTAAAGAAAAATAACTCAGCATACAGTACAGGAGGCCTTTACCCGTTGAAAGAAATTCCATTTCACATGCTCCTAATTCTGATTGACAATTGTAGTCAATTCTGTGGTATTGACAATGTCTATTGGCAACACAGTTCAGTTCTAAACCTCAGTAAAACCACAAGCCACATGCTAGAAAAGGTTCATTTAAACCTAGCTCTATGATGCCACACACTCCACCTTCTGAACAGCCAATTTAGAGTGTGTGGAGAGAAAAAAAAATCAGGCTTGAAGATCAATTTTTAAAAATCCCACCCAAATCCAAGATATTAATTGCAATTGTAAAAAAAACACTTTACACCAGATATACTTGCTCTTTCAAAGCTGCTCCCACCCAATTATCCAATTTAATCCCACCAGGGGATTAAACAAGAGCCATTTTAAAAAAACTGAATCTGTGTTCTTTTTTCAGTTTCCCCGTCCCTACCAAATATGGAAAAAAGATTAAAATTATCAAAGCTGAAAAGGAAAATAAATACCAAATGCAGAAAGATATTAAAATGGTAAACTACAACCCTAATGTCTTTCCCTTGACAGGTTTGTGTACTTAAATAGGAATAATATTGTACCTTTCACAGTCCTTTTGTGTTTCCACCAAATTGATATTTACAAATGCAGGAATGCCAGAAAAAGTTCATAATATTACAGCAAGTAAAATATTGTGTTGGATAATATAAACAGATCTTGATGCTTTTGGTCATGTTTAAAACCAATTTAAAGTTAATACCTCTCAGATCCAATTAATTGATTATTACATTCTGCATCAATAAGCAATTGATCTGATGTTATGACCGATCCAGTTGGTAAAGCGGAATTATTTTTTAGAATCCCAGCAGGAAACTTTAAACAACTGTCATAACCTGTAATTTTAAGTGTTATGTTTGAGATGCGACTAAATTCAGGAATCAGACCATCAGTTCTTGAGGGTTTTATATTAAACTAATTGAAACATTTTATTAATTTACACAGATTAAAAATATACACATGGCTACAAATTACTATCATAACTTTAACAAATTCCCAAACTAATCTCCATTAAGGCAACAGCAATCCACAGACTTAACCAAACACCAGGCAAAGCATTTTCACCTTACAAATTCAAAATGAGGTTCTTTTCACAGTGGAGGCAGTTGGAGGCTTACAGCTCTGCTCTGCACACCCGAAAACTATTAAAGTTATGCCTACCATCACTGATTGAATTAAAATTCTCATTGTCTCACCAGTCTCCATGAACTTTACCTTTTAACAATGAAACCCCATTCATTGTACCAATTTTATTAGTAATATAAACATATTGCTTGGTAGCTCCTAGAAAGGAGTCAAGTTTTCACTCCACTTCTTGAATGCTCTATTCAAAAAATGCAAATACCACACTATCTTTCTTACATATCAAGACTAGTACATATCAAAGCACCCAGACTAGTTAGCTTTAATCCAATTATATCATAGCTTCATGACATCTGATAATGGTTTAAGTAAAATTTCACAATTAAGAAAATATGCCAAATTTTATGGTACAAGTTTGCAGTGAAAAGTATATATTCACTATCAGTGATCTAAATTTCAACACAGAAAAATATTAACCTATTTTCTACTGGGATTTTCATCCAAAATTATATAACCACAGAATTGTACTTATTTAGAGAATTATAATTATAATTAACAGTTTGATACAAAGCTTGAACAGCATACCTGCATAAGCCCCAAGCTCCTGCAGTTTTCCCTTAATGGCAGTCTGAAAATTAAATGCAGATTAATTTATTTCAGCAGATCAAACACTAAACCAGAAACTTACAAATCCTGCCAAATAATATTCAGGTTAAAAGTATCCAATTTGTATTTATATGGAGCTTACAATGCATTTAGAATGTTGCAGGGTGTTTCACAGGAGCATTATGAAACACAAGTTCAGCACTGATATTAGGACAGGTGACCAAAACTTGGTCAAAGAGGTAGGTTTTGAAAAGCATCTTAAAGGAGGAAAGGGAGAGAGATTTAGGGAAGGAATTCCAGGTCTCAAGGCCTAGACAACAAATAGTGGGGCGATTAAAATTGTTGATGCGAAAAAGGCCAGAATTGAAGGAATGTAATTGTATGGGGCAATCTATATGGATAATCAATACATTCCAACATTGTACTGCAATCTTGGTCTATAGCCCTGCAGATCATGGCTCATGTAGATATCCCATTACTTTTTAAATGTGGTGAGAGCTTCTTCCTCTACAGCACTTTCAGTCAGAGTTCTAGGTCCCTACCATCCTAATCTCCCCTCTAATCCTTTAATTTCTTTAAATCCATTCCCCCAGTTTTTTGACCCTTCTGCTTAGGCGGTCCCTGTTTGAGCTGTGTAGGCCCCTCCTGATTTTCTTTACACCTCAATTAAGTCACCTTTCAGCCTTCCCTGTTCCAAGGATAACAACCCCAGCCTATCCAATGATAAAAACAAAAAACTACTGCGGATGCTGGAAATCCAAAACAAAAACAGAATTACCTGGAAAAACTCAGCAGGTCTGGCAGCATCGGCGGAGAAGAAAAGAGTTGACGTTTCGAGTCCTCATGACCCTTCAACAGAACTGAGTAATATTAGGAGAGGGGTGAAATATAAGCTGGTTTAAGGTGGGGGGGTGGGGAGAGAGAAGTTGGGGAGGGGTGGGGGGGTGGGGAGGGTGGTTGTAGGGACAAGCAAGCAGTGATAGGAGCAGATAATCAAAAGATGTCACAGACAAAGGAACAAAGAGGTGTTGAAAGTGGTGATATTATCTAAGAGAATGTGCTAATTAAGAATGGATGGCAGGACACTCAAGGTACAGCTCTAGTTGGGGTGGGGTGGAAAGACTGACAGGGCGTTACAGGTATAGATTTTAAAATAATGGAAATGGGTGGGAAAAGAAAAATCTATATAAATTATTGGAAAAAACAAAAGGGAGGGGGAAGAAACAGAAAGGGGGTGGGGATGGAGGAGGGAGTTCAAGATCTAAAGTTGTTGAATTCAATATTCAGTCCAGAAGGCTGTAAAGTGCCTAGTCGGAAGATGAGGTGCTGTTCCTCCAGTTTGCATTGGGCTTCACTGGAACAATCCATTACAAGCCTACCGACTCCCACAGCTACCTCGACTACAGCTCCTCACACCCCGCTTCCTGTAAGGACTCCATCACATTCTCTCAGTTCCTTCGCCTCCGTCGCATCTGTTCTGATGATGCTACATTCAAAAACAGTTCCTCTGACATGTCCTCCTTCTTCCTTAACCGAGGTTTTCCACCCACGGTTGTTGTCAGGGCCCTCAACCGTGTCCGGCCCATCTCCCGCGCATCCGCCCTCATGCCTTCTCCTCCCTCCCAGAAACATGATAGGGTCCCCCTTGTCCTCACTTATCACCCCACCAGCCTCCGCATTCAAAGGATCATCCTCCGCCATTTCCGCCAACTCCAGCATGATGCCACCACCAAACACATCTTCCCTTCACCCCCCCGGCGGCATTCCATAGGGATCGTTCCCTCCGGGACACCCTAGTCCACTCCTCCATCACCCCCTACTCCTCAACCCCCACCTATGGCACCTCCCCATACCCATGCAGAAGATGCAACACCTGCCCCTTCACTTCCTCTCTCCTCACCGTCCAAGGGCCCAAACACTCCTTTCAAGTGAAGCAGCATTTCACTTGCATTTCCCTTAACTTAGTCTACTGCATTTGTTGCTCCCAATGCGGTCTCCTCTACGTTGGAGAGACCAAACGTAAACTGGGCGACCGCTTTGCAGAACACCTGCGGTCTGTCCGCAAGAAAGACCCAAATCTCCCTGTCGCTTGCCATTTTAACATTCCACCCTGCTCTCTTGCCCACATGTCTGTCCTTGGCTTGCTGCATTGTTTCAGTGAAGCCCAACGCAAACTGGAGGAACAGCATCTCATCTTCCGACTAGGCACTTTACAGCCTTCTGGACTGAATATTGAATTCAACAACTTTAGATCTTGAACTCCCTCCTCCATCCCCACCCCCTTTCCGTTTTTTCCCCGTCCCTTTTGTTTTTTCCAATAATTTATATAGATTTTTCTTTTCCCACCTATTTCCATTATTTTAAAATCTATACCTATAATGCCCTGTCAGTCTTTCCACCCCACCCCCACCAGAGCTGTACCTTGAGTGTCCTGCCATCCATTCTTAATTAGCACATTCTCTCAGATAATATCACCACCTTCAACACCTCTTTGTTCCTTTGTCTGTGACATCTTTTGATTATCTGCTATCACTGCTTGCTTGTCCCTACAACCCCCCCACCCCCCCCAACCTTAAACCAGCTTATATTTCACCCCTCTCCTAATATTACTCAGTTCTGTTGAAGGGTCATGAGGACTCGAAACGTCAACTCTTCTCTTCTCCGCCAATGCTGCCAGCCTATCCAATGTTTCCTCATAACTAAAAATGTTTCAGTCCTGGCAGCATCCTTGTAAATCTCCTCACCAACCTCTGCAGTACAATCATAAGCTTCCTATGATAATGCAGCCAGAACTGTAGAGTACTGAAGCTGTAGTCTATGACTTGGCTAATAAAGGAAAGTGTGCCATATGCATTCTTAACCACCTTCTCAACCTGTCTTGCCAACTTTAAGGATCTGTAGACAGACCAAGGTCTCTCTGTTCCTCCACACTACTCGGTGACCTCTTATTTATTGTATATTCCCTTGCCTTGTTGCATCTCCCAGAAGGTATTATCTCGCACTTCTATGGATTGAATTCCATTTTTCTATTTTCTGCCCAATTGACTAGACCATCTATATCTTCCTTCAGTCTAAAGCTTTCCTCCTCACTGTTAACCAAACAGCCAATTTTTGTAACATCTGCAAACTATTTTATTATGTCCCCTACATTTGAGTCTAAATTGTTAATTTAAACTACAAAAAGAAACCTGGTACTGATCCCTGTGGAACCCCACAGTTAACAGCCTTCCAGTCACAAAAACACTTGTTAACTATTACCCTTTGCTTCATGACACCAAGCCAATTTTGGGTCCAATTTGCCACTCTCCCCTGAATCCCAAGGGCTTTTACATTTTTGGCTAGCCTGCTATGTACAACCTTGTCAAATGCCTTGCTAAAATTAATGTAGACCACATCCACCACAATGACCTCATCAACCTTACTTGCCACCTCCTCAAAAAATTCAAGTAAGTCAGGAATGAATTTCCCTTAAAAAAAATCCATGCTGACTTTCTATGATTAACCTATGCCTTTCTAAATGAAGTTTTATACTGTCTTTCAGAATTGATTCCAATAATTTGCCTACAACCAAAATTCGTTTAACATAACTTCCTTGCTTTTATAATCTATGCCCCAATTAACGAAGCCTAAGATGCCATATGCTTTATTAACCGCACTCACAGCCTGCCCTTTTCAATGGAATATGCATATATCACCCAGGGCCCTCTGCTACTGCACCCCCTTTAGAATTGTACTCTTTATTTTAAATTGTCTCTCCGCGTCCTTCCTACCAAAATCAATCACTTCACGCTTCTCTGCATTAAATTCCTTCGAGCACTTGTCCACCCATTGCACCAACCTGCCCATGTCCTTTTGAAGTTCTACACTATCCTCCTCACAGTTCACAATGCCTCCAAGTTTTACATCTGCGAATTTTTAAATTGTGCTCTGTACATCAAGGTCTAGGTCATTAATACACATCACAAAAAGCAAGGGTCCCAACACACACCCCTGGGAAACTCCACTATAAACCTTCCTCTAATCCAAAAAACATCCGTTAACCACTACCCTCTATTTCATGTCACTCAGCCAATTCCATATAAATGTTGCTACGGAATCTTTTATTCCATGAGTTATAATTTTGCTCACAAGTTGTTGTATGGCACTTTATCAAATGCCTTCTCGAAGTCTGTGTACATATATATATATACTAATTCCAACTCCATGCTTGCTTACAGGTCTCACTTGGGAGTTTTTTTGAGGATATTACTTGTAGCATTGATAAAGGAGAACCAGTGGATGTGGTGTATTTGGATTTTCAGAAGGCTTTTGCTAAGGTCCCACAAAGGAGGTTAGTAAATAAAATTAGAGTGCATGGAATTGGAGGAAAAATGCTAGTATGGATTAAGAATTGGTTAACAGATAAAAAGCAGAGAGTAGGAATAAACGGATCACTCTCAGGTTGGCAGGCTGTTACTAGTGGGATACCACAGGGATCAGTACTAGGTCCACAGCTGTTGACAATCTACATAAATGATCTGGATGTGGGGACCAGATATAATATTTCCAAATTTGCTGATGACACCAAACTGGGTGGGGACACAAATTGTGAGGAGAATGAAAGGAGGCTTCAAGAGGGCTTGGACATGCTAAGTGAATGGGCTAGAACATGGCTGATGGACTATGTGAAGAAGCGTGAAGTTATTCACTTTGGTGAAAAAAAACAAAGGCAGAATATTTCTTAAATGGAGAGAGGTTGGGAAGTGCGGGTATCCAAAGGGATCTGGATGTCCTTGTTCATAAGTCACTAAAAGTTAGCATGCAGGTGCAACAAGCAATCAGGAAGGCAAATGGTATATGTTGGCCTTCAACACAAGGGAATTTGAGTACAGGGGTAAAGATGTCTTGCTGCAGTTGTACAGAGCCTTGGTGTGACCTCACCTGAAGTATTGTGTACAGTTTTGATCCCTATTATGACGCAGCAGATGGTATGTGCCAGGCAGATCAAATCCACAACGGAAACTTGATCGTTCTATCAAACAGTTTTGCAATTTGTATGTATTTCAAGATGCATGCCCTGAATTCAGAAGTAATAAGTCCACCAAGACGTGTAGAGATTTTTTAAAAATTAAATTAAAATATTTATTAAAAGAGGAGATTTCAAGCACATACACAGAACTACAAATTACTACTATAATAACTCCTAGAATCCCTAATTAACCTGACTCCCAGTTACACCCACTTCAAGGCAATGGTCCAAAAATTGATTTCAGATTTTAAACAGATCCAGCAAATTAACACAATACCTTGGACAGTGGAACTCAAAGTGATTTTTCTCCAGGTCCAATTTCTGTAGACAGCAGGCATATGCACAAATGCTGGAGGCTTCATTAAGGCTACTTCACACACTTCTGTTAGATCTTACTATGCCTTCTCCTGACACAGCCTCATTATCCTTTATAAAAATTTCTCTCCTCTTAATATGTAAATTCTATTGTTTCATTAGTCTTTGAAACTGTATCTCCCTCATAACATAAAAACTTTCATGTTGTCACTGCATATTGTCAGGAAGCTTTGGGAAAAATAAACACATTCCTAACTTGCTTGTCTGGCTATTTGTAAACAGACTGAGATCCCTTTGAAATCCAAATCCAAAATCCCCCATCATCTATCTAAAAATGCAAATTCCCTTCACATCTTACATGCTAAGGCAGCATCCATGTTTACTCATTAGCATGTCAAGCACCTCACTTCTTTTGATGAGTCAAATCATGGAGTCTACTTGCCTCCAAATGTAATTAAATCACACACCCAGACCTAACATTACTTACTCCCATAAACCTACTTAACAATTTTCATAATATTTTTCTGGTTTATTATTATACTCTCATGACAGTCCCCTTATCTGAGGAGGGACATACTTGCCATACAGGTTCACCAGATTAATCCCTTGGATGGCGGGACTGTTTTATAAACAGAGATTGAGGAGACTGGGCCTATGTTTCCTAGAGTTTCTAAGAATGGGGGGGTGACCTCACTGAAACTTACAAAATTCTTACAAGGCATGAATGACAGGGTGGATGTGGATAAGATGTTTCCCCTGGCTGGTCAGTCTAAAGCCAGGGGACATAATCTCAGGATAAGGAGTAGGCTATTTAAGACTGAGATGAGGAGGAATTTCTTCACTCAGTGGGTGGTAAATTTGGAATTCTTTACCCCAGAGGGTTGTGGAAGCTCAATCATTGAGCATGTTCAAAACAGAAATCAAAAGATTTCTGGAGACTAATGACATCAAGGGATATGGAGATAGTGCAGGAAAGTAGTATTGAGGTAGATGATCAGCCATGATCCAATTGAACGGTGGAGCAGGCTCAATGGGTTGAGTAGTCTACTCCTGTTCCTATGTCCATAAATGACTCTAGTCTCAGGTCACGTGTCTCTCTGCATCACGCTGTGTGTAGTACTATTTTCCAGTCCCACATTAACCCTTGCTATGACAGATCCCTTTATACTATACATTTGCCCAGATGATAATTAATTTTGTCCTGAATTATCATTTCTAGAAGTTTTCTCACCACCGAAGATAAACTGACTGGCATGTAGTTGCTGGGCTTATCGTTACACCCTTGTGTGAACAAGGGTGTAAACACTTGCAATCCTCCATTCCTCTGACACCACCCGAGTCTAAGGAAGACTGGAAAATTATGGCCAGTGCCTCTGCAATTTCCACACTCACTTCCCTCAGCATCCTAGGATGCATCCCAGCTGGTCCTGGTGCATTATCAACTTTAAGTACAGACAGCCTTTCCAATGCCACCTCCTTAATCAATTCTTAACCCCTTAAGTGCCTTTATCTCTTCTTTCACCATGACCTCTGCAGCATCTTGTTTCTTGGTAAAGACGGATATAAAGTATTCATTTAATACCTCAGCCTCCTGCCTCCATACGTAAATCCCCTCTTTGGTCCCTAATTGGCCCCATTCCTCCTCTTACCCACCTTTTATTATTTATATGCCTATAGAAGACTTTTGGATTCCTTTTTTATGTTAGCTGCTACTCTCTTTGCTTTCTCTTAAATGCTTTTTCACTTCCCCTCTAAACTTTCTATATTCAGTCTGGTTCTTGATTGTGTTGCCTGCCTGACATCTGTCATTAGCATACTTTTTCTTCATCTTAATCTCTATCTCTTTCCAGGGAGCTGTGGATTTATTTGCCCCTGCCTTCCCACTTCATGGAAATATACCTTGCCTGTGCCCAAACTTTCTCTTCTCTACAATTACTCAGATTATCCCTTTCTTAAACAACAGTACTATGTTGACAGCCCTCCAATTCTCTGGCACTACACCTGTAGCCAGAGGAGATTGAAATATGATGGTCAGAGCCTCTGCAATTTCCTCCCTTGCTTCTTTTAACAAGCTGGAATATATTTCATCCAGGCCTGGCAATTTATCTACTCTCAAAGGCATTAAACCTTTAATATTTCCTCCTTTACTATGTTTCTCTCATCCAATATTTCATGCTCCTCCTCCTAAACTACAATATCAGCTTTGTCTTTCTTTTTTGAGAGAACAGACCAGAAGCATTCATGAAGAAGCTTACCCACATCCTCTGCTTCACACATAGATCATCATTTTGATTCCTAATAGACCCTACTCTTTCCCTAGTTATCCTCTTGCACTTTGAGTATTAATAAAACATCTTTGGATTTTCCTTATTTTACTTGCCAGTATTTTTTCATGTCCTCTCTTTGCTTTTCTAATTTCCCTTTTAATTTCACCCCGACAATTTACTTCGATAACTTGAATTCAGAAAAAGGTGCAGATTGGTTAATTTTATAGATGATGCCAAATTGGCACAGGTAGTGGAATTGGAGGCAGCAGCTCAATAATTACATAATGAGTTGGACAAAGTATGTTTATATAAATACATAAATGCCATATTGCTTTAAGTAGGTCAAGGGAACGCAGGTTCAAACTTGTGAAAAGCAAATTTAGGACCAATGTCAGAAAATTATTTGTCACAAGAGTAAACAATATAAAGAATGAACTTCTAGAAAGAAAAGTGAAGGCAAAAAGCCTGGAGTCATTTATAAACAACTGGGTTCAACAAGGGGAGAACTATAGAGTGCTTCTCAATGGACGAACCAAGGTGAAGTGAATGGTCTTCCTCCCCTGTAGCATTCTCTGAACCTATCTACTCAGCTCCCACTGTGTTTTCCCTACCTAAGTAGTATTTTGAAATATCTCCCTTATGATACACTACAGAAATGCAAACTGCTGCATAAATTTCTGCTTACTCATTACATTTTATATTTTATGTCAGTACCTACAAGGGTCAACCAACATCATTGAGGCAGTGCACTGTATTTGGAAAGTTAATTCCCAGCTTCAGCCCAAACTGCTCCCTCTCAAACAATAAAAGGGAAGATAAATAAAGTTGCAATGTCTTGATTAGAAGCAGAGGATTAATTAAACCTGCCCACTGCTTACAGAAAAAGTAATTTGACACCCTTTCTGGTTTGCAGCAGCTGCTCCAGAATGGACACCAGAATTACAGAATATCTCCACAAAGAACCATTATAGCACCTGCCAGTTAATCTTCAGATAGGCCTCAAATAGCAGAGATGGTCAAAATATTCACATTATTTCCGAAATATAGGGTGAAAAAATGTTGTACAGTATATAAAATAATACACAAATGAAACTGGTTTCTTTAAATACATTTCTTTCCCACGCCTCGTCAACTGCAATCCATGGGTGGACAAGCAACCAATGTACATTGGTGATAAAGGGAAGGCAGAATATTTTCTTTACTGATGGTCTACAATCACCACAACCTTAGGAGGTCATACAGCAGGAAAGGAAGCCAGGTCACTCTGCTCATGCGCCCTGCCACCCCCTCAAAACAGCACCATTCAGTTTATACTGCCTCTCCATGTTATACCTCATAACATGCATCACTTCACACTTATCCACATTACACAGCATCTGCCCATTTCATCAATTTGGTAAGTTTTATATCATTTGCAAACTTTTATTCCCAACTCCAAGTCATTTACATACAAGAAGAAAAACAATAGTTTTATTACCATCCCTTGGGCAGCCCACTGAATACTTCTCTCACATCAGGAAAACATCAATTCACCATGACCTCCGACTCCACTCCCATACTAAGTTGCCAAAGCCCCTTTAATACGTGTGTTTCTATTTTCCAAATATGTCCATTGTGTGGTACTTTATCAAATGCCTTTTGAAAATTCACATATACATCTACTGCACTGCCTTCATCAGCTCCCTCTATTGCTTCAGAAAAGCTAGAAGAACAGACCTCTGGAGGGAAAAAAACACTGATGCAATATATTTAAACTTGTACCAACAGAAATCAATCAACAGTGCAGGAAGAGAAGCACAAATAACTCAAGATAGCAGGAAGGACAAATAAACCAGGAGGAGGAAAATATGCAAAGTGATAAAGAGAGGGAGTCAATAAAATGATTGGAGAGCAGTCCAAGCCACAAAGCACATAAGTGAAAAACAAACAGAAACATGAAAAAGAGAAAAATTAGACAAACGGAAAAGGAAAGAAAGAAAAATGTTCGTCTGTAGCATGCTTCATGGATCCAGTTACCACCCATCCAAACAGAGTAGGCGCACAGTAGGTGCAGCACAATAACTTCGATGCAATCATAGCCAATGTCAGCTATTAATGATTAAGAGGATGCAGGCAGCAGCGTTATTTAAATGCAGTGTTATGCTTGATATTGTGATTGAAGAGAAATTGCCAAGTACGGTTTAACTATTTCATACTGAAACTGTTATCAGATAGTTTACAGAACAAAATATTCAGAATATGAATTTGCTTTTAAAACATTTAAATAAGCTAACTGCATTTTTTTCACTGATTATTGCAATTCAAATCAGAGCCCATTACTAAATATTGCATCTTAGAATTGAACACCACGAATAAATGAATGAATTCCAAATAATTTTGTATCGTATTTTATTCTCTTGTGGTATGCACCGTAAGTAACTCAACCTTGCCTAAGTACACCTAAACATGTCAGGAGCAGAGATCCTGCAATAACAAAAACAGTGGTGATAATCTGGAACTCTCCTCAAAAAGCTTTTGAGATTAGGTCAATTGAAAATTTCAAAACAGAAATTGACCCAACTTTCATATAAACAGAAAGTATTGGAAATACTCAGCAGGTCTCAGAACTGAAGCGGGGTAAGATATGGGTTTTATGCTATTGAAAGGGGGAAGAACAAAAGGAAAGGTCTGCGATAGGATAGGGGGCAGGAGAGATTAAATAACAAAGATGTCATGGAACAAAATGCAAAGGGAGTGGTAATGGTTGTAGCAAAGAAACAAAACATTGGTCCAGGTGAGTGCTAATGGCAGAATAACGAACAGCTCCATCTAAAAGCAAAATCATGAAAACAAGATACAGAGTGGCAGTTTCAAAAAAAAGTCAAAATGGAGGAGAGAGTTCATGGTCTTAAGTTGTTGAACTTCAATGGTGAGCCTAGAAGGCTGTAAGGTGCCTAATTGGAAAATGAGGTGCTGTTCAAGCTTGTGTTGAGCTTCACTGGAACGCTGCAGCAGGCAGAGCACAGATATGTGAGCGTGAGATCAAGGTGTTGAATTAAAATGGCAAGCAACCAGAAGCTTCGGGTCATGCTTGCGGACTAAGTGGAGGTGTTCCGCAAAGCTGTAACCCAGTCTCTGTTTGGTATCCCCAAACTAGACACTGTCCTAGATGCTGCCAGACCTGCTGAGTATTTCCAGCACTTAGTTTATATTTCAGATTTCCAGCATCTGCAGCATTTTGCTTTTTTTTTTGGACATATTTTTGTTAGACAAGGATATTGAGTGTTACAGAACAAAGGTGAAGATAAGGTATAGATCTAATGGAATGGTGCAGAATGGTCAGTCTTTGATCCCTGTCACAAATTCTGGTCACTGGCTGCTGACTCCAACTGTCTCCCTGGCAACTGCTTGAGGCTGAACAAGGCTGTTTGCAATCTTGGTGCCATACTTGACTTTGGGATGAGCTTCCAAGTCCCTAACCACACCATCACTAAAACCACCTACTTCCATCTCCACCTTACTCCCCCCACTCAGCTCATCTCTTGCTGAAGCCCTCATCCATGTCTGTTACTTCCAGACTTGAATATTCCAATGCACTCTTGCACAGCCTCCCATTTCCACCTGTCATAATCTTATGCCCACCCAAACTTCTGCTGCCATGTCATAACTCACACAAGTCCCATTCAACCATCACCCTTGCGTCTGCTGGCTCCCTATTGAACACCACCTTCATTTTAAAATTCTTATCCATGTTTTCAAATCCCTCCATAGCCTCACCCTTCCCTATATCTGTAACTTTCTCCAGACCTACAACCCTCAGAGATCTCGGCACTCTTCCATTTCTGTTCACTTGGACATCTACAGTTTGCATTGTTCCACCATGTCTTTAGCTATTAAGGACCTGAGCTTTGGAATTCCCTCCCTAAATTGCTCTTCCTTCCTTTGAGACACCCCTTAAAACTTCTGGTCATCTGCCCTACCATCTCCTTATATGCTCAGTGTCAAATTTTAAAAGACAGACAGACATGCATTTATCTATGCCTTTCATGATCACAAAACATCCCAAAGCCCTTTACAGCCAATGAAGTGCTTGGGAAGTGCAACCACTCCTGTAATGTAGGAAATGCAACAGAAAATTTGCACACAGCAAGCTTCCACAAACGATGTGATAGTGAACAGATAATTGTTTTGTGATGATTGACGGTTATAAATGGCTAGAGCACAAGGGATAACTCCCCTGCTCCTCTTCGAAATAATGTCATGGGATCTTAAATGCTCAGGCAGCTGGGGCGTCGGTTTAACATCCCAACCAAAAGATGGTATCTATGAGTGCTGTACTCCCTGAGTACTGCACTGGAATATGAGCCTAGATTTTTGTGCTCAGGCCTTGAGCATAAGTCTTCAAATGGGACTTAAATGTGCATATTTCAGTCTCAGAGGCAGATCTTGTTGCTCATGCTCTTGTGAAGCACCTCGGGATGTTTTACTACGTTAAAGGTGATACAAAAATGCAAGCTGTTGAATGGTCAATACCTTTCTTCATAATTCAGTGGGAAAATACATCATAGTGTATGATAGTGAGTAGTAAATAACACTAAAATTTCAAGTTCTATCAGTAATTTGTGCTTAATCAGGGATCTAGACAAGCTAAGCAAGAATATATCACAATAAATGGGAACCGTACTATAGTAGTTATGTTAATAATCCCAAGGCCTGGAGACATGAGCTCAAATCTCACCATGGCAGTCGGGGAGTTTAAATTGAATTAATTAAATAAAAATATCTGGATCAAAAAGCTAAAAAAAAACCGTAATGTTGACCATGTTGTTAAGAACCAATCTGGTTCACTAATATCCTTTAGGGAAGGAATCTGCCATTCTTATCTGATCTGGTCCATATGGTCAACTCAGCATTGTGGTTGACTCCTAACTGCTCTCCAAAATGATCTAACAAGCCACTCAGTTGTTAAGGCGACAGCTCAACACTACCTTGTCAAGGGCAATTAGTGATGGGCAATAAATGCTGGCCTGGCCAGCGTTTCCCACATTCCATGAGGGAAAAAAAGGACAGTTTTTCTTCTCTTTGGGGAAAACATCTCGTGACCTTTGCTGGACAGTGACAGATGCGGTTATCAATAGGGGTTTAAACCTTTTTTTTTGCACAATAGGCATGTATAACTAATTCCTAGGCCAATGTCTTAAAATGCAAACTTTGCCACACAACTTTTGCTGGTGGTACGTTCCCCACTGCCTGTCTAACCGTGGAAAAAGGAGTAAGCTGAGGGCGACAAGACTTGGAGGATTTCAAACTCGACAACCAAACGGAAGCAACAAGCCGGCATTTCGAGTACGGGACCGACTGGCCAAATGTATTATTGTTGTTTTCTTCTGAAAGTAACAATCGTTAGAAATGAGATTCGAGCCGCTGGGGTCTCCTCCTCCTCCTCCTCACCCTCCCCTCTGGCAAACCCCAATTATTTCAGGAATGGTCCCTATAATTGTTGAGAGGGAAGCAGCTACCATTCACCCCCCCCCCCCCCCCCCCACACACAACCCGTGAAACTCTTGATCCGCAAACCCACAGGAAGACAACATGAGACTTTCCCGCAGGCGGCCAATCTCCTCTCGCCGCAACGTGACTCGAATCCACCTTCCCGCATCCCGAGAGCGGTTCCGGTTCGGGCCTGGGGGCCACCGAGCGAGCGACTGACTGACCGACCTCCCTCCCGGTGACTACCCCGCCCGCTCACTGCGGGGCCTGGGGGCCCCCACCAGACCCTCAGCTCGGGCCGGGTCAGGACACACTCACCCTGATCTTGCGGCTGATTTCAGTTCCTATTTCCATCCCTGATGCCCGGCTCCTTGCCTCCTCCTCCTCCTCCCACTTTCGGTGCCTCAGCAACGGCGCAGCAGCCGGGTATCCCCGGGAACTACGGGCTGCCATTCGTATCAGACTTCCTCCCCCCCCCCCCCCCGTCACTGCGCGGAGACCAAAATTGCGCTCAGTTAGCGTTTCGAAATACACTTGTGTTCAGTGAGCCAAACCCAGTTGCTGCAATTGTTGACAATTTTCACAGTGCAAAAAGATGAACAATACGAGCCTCATATCACGTAAAATAACATCTATAGCAGCGACAAATGAATATAAAGAAAGACTTGCGATTATATAGCGCCTTTCACAGCCATCAGGTGTCCCAAAGCACTTTACAGCCAATGAAGTACTTATGAATTGTTGGCACTGCTGTAATATAGGAAACGTGGCAGCCAGTTTGCACACAGCACACTTCCAACAACGAATGTTATAATGACCAAATAATCTGTTTTTGTCAAATTAATTGAAAGGTAAATATTGGCCAGGACTTCTGTTGGATCCTGTGCCCTATTTGTTGGGACTTAAGGATCAGGGTTGCATGCTTGTTTCGAGATGACTGACTTGGTACCATAGTCAGAGAAGATCGGTAGATTGTTCTTAGAAGAAACAAATTCTGTTTATTTACAAAAGGAGCTCAGCAGCTACACTTGTGTGCTTACAACTCAAAACTGTCTTTACACTTCAGACTCTTTACTCAAGTCTACTGACTACAGAGGTAGCCCTTGCTACTCTGCTATTAGGTACCAAGCTTGTGTGATCTTCCATTACAATATTCGTCTTAAGGTATATTACACATCAGGTTACTACAACTTCCCTGCTCTTCTTCGAAATAGTGCGATGGGACCTTTTACATCCAGTCACACATGCAGGCAAATAGGGCCTCGGTTTAATCTTTCAGTTGAAAGACCTCTGACAGTACAGCGCACCCTCAGTACTGCACTGGAGCATCAGCCTAGAATTTTGCATTCAAATCCTGACTTGAACCCACAACCTTCTGACTCAGGCTACAAACTAAACCACTATTGGGGAGTTTTGTTGCCAGAAATTCACTTGAAAATGGACTTCGGTTTCTTTTTCTTTTACCCTCAAACCCATTGTCTCATTTCCCAAGACTCTGTCTGCCTTTCAGGTGAAGGTATGACATTTCCCTTATGCCCACCACATTGTTTTACATCTATTCCTCTTTCCTTTTATTTTTCTCTCAAATCTGTCATTAACTTTCCATTTTCTCTCAATTTCACTTTTCCATTCAGTTTTCCATATTGGCAAACTCAACCAACAGCGAAACATAAAATTGCAAAATAGTCACAGCACTGAAGGAGGTTAATCAGCCCTTTATATCCATGCCAATTGCATGAGAAACTCAGCTAGTCCCACACCCTTACCTTTTCCCCCTAGCTCTGCAAATTTTCTGTCCTCAGATAATTATCCAATTTCCATTTGAAAGCCACAGTTGAACACACACTAATGCAGTGCATTCCAGATTTTAACTAAAGGCTGTGTAAAAAAGCTTTTCCTCATGTTGCCTTTGGCAAAAGAGTCATCTGCTTTAAATCAGTTTCCGTTGGATCTCAACACTTTTAATGGTAACAGTTTCTCCCTATCTACTCTGTCATAGTCATACTCTCAGAATCATACCATTCAGATAACATCACTGATTCCTCCATTACCATCCCTGGGTATGCTCTGTCCCACTGACAGAACTGGCCCACCAAAGGTTGTACACCACTGTGCTGCCATCAGGAGTGATTGACCCGGTGGCATCCTCAAAATTGACTCAGGAATCCATGAAGTCTCATGGCATCAGGTCAAAACAGGCAAGGAAACTTCCTGTTGATTAGTTGAGGAAGGATGTTAGCTAGTAAGGAATCAGTACATTGCCACATTGACCGCCACTTGGAAGATGCACTGACAATAACAAGGGCTGAGGGACTTGAATGTCCATCACAAAGCATGATTCGCTAGCACCACTACTGACTGAGCTGGTCAAGTGCTGAAGGACATAGCTGCCAGACTGAGTTTGTGGCAGGTAGTGAGAGAATCAACAAGAGGGAAAAACCTACTTGAGCTCATCCTCATCAATCTGCTGTCAATGCATCTGGCTGTAGTACTACTGGCAGGAGTCACCACAGCATAGTCCTTGTGGTGACAAAGTTCCATCTTCATACTAAGGGCACCGTCTATCATATTGTGTTGCACCACCACTATGCGAACTGAGCTTTGTTAAGATAATCTTTCACAATTTTCCATAATTCTAATTTGCTATCAGCAAATTCAATATTTTTCTCCTAAATTCAGATCATTTATGCATAACTAGTAAACTAATCAGTAAACTAATTGTAAACCGTAAGGAAGATAGTGATGGACTTCAAGAGAACATAGGCCGGTTGGTGGAATGGGCAGATACAGCAGATGAAATTTAATATAAAGAAGTGTGAAGTGATGCATTTTGTTAGAAAGAATGAGGAGACGCAATGTAAAATAAGGGGCACAGTGCTATAGGGGATGCAGGACCGGACAGACCTGTGCACAAATCATTGAAGGTAGCAGGGCAGGTTGAGAAAGTGGTTTAAAAGATATATGGGATCCTGGGCTATACAGGTAACAGTCTAGAGTACAAAAGCAAAACTCTGGATCAGCCTGAACTGCAGTATTGTGTCCAATTCCGAGCACCGCACTTTAGGAAGAATGTGACATTTTTGAGAGATTGCAGAAAAAAGATACGAAAATGATTCCATGAATGAGGATGGTTTCAGGCTTCAAATCAGAAGCTTTTACCATTAAGATGTTATACATCTTCAAGGTGTCATTTCTGGACTATAACAGATGCATGTAGTAGATTGTAATATGCTAGCCTTTGTTGATGTAAAGTCATAGGATAATGGGACTGATTTTCGTCTCTTCATTTCATTTGCACTCAAACAGGGCAATAGTGGCCATGACAGCCAGTTACATTTAGTTGTGTTACATCAGCTTCCAGGGCCACAATTTTCAAACACGGTATTCAGATCATAAGAAATAGGAGGAGAAGGCCATTCGGCCCATGGAGCCAGCTCTGCCATTGAATAAGATCATGGTTGATCTGATTGTGGCCTTAACGCTACTTTCCTGCTTGCCCTCATAACCCTTGAATCCCTTGTAGATTAAAAATCTGTCTGACTCAACCCTAGTTCTAGATTCCCTATGAGGGGAAACATCCTCTCAGCATCTACTCTGTTAAGCCCCCTCAGAATTTTATATGTTACAATAAGATCACCGGTCATTCTTCTAAATTCCAGTGAGTATAGGCCCAACCTGCTCAACTTTTCCTCAGAAGACAACCCCTTCATCCCAGGAAGCAGTCTATTAAACCTTCTGTGAGGTGCTTCCAATGCAAGTATTAGTGGTGCAAAGAACTCTCATTTGAAACAGGGGCAGGCAGGAGATCTAACAATGTTAAAAATAAGAAAAAAGTTACAAGTTTTGAACAGCAGAAATGTCAGCTACTTGAAAAAAAATACATTAAATGGCTTGTTTTTGATTAATTGGATTCAACTTTCTTTTGTTCATAGGGTCTACTAACTGAAGAATAGTTGAAAAGCATGGGAAAAGACCAAGTCATCAAGTCCACCTTATATACTTTTAGCAGAAATGAAATCAAATTTACATGAAAAGGGGCAGGGCATCTATATTTCTGTCAGTTTAATTCACAATCTGTTATAGAATACAAAAGCTATAGCCATGTAATCAATAGGCTATTTTTGTCTCTTTCATACATACAAACCTCTCTTAAAAATACTTAGCATAAATTTTACCTGATTGAAGTTTTCATTGCGGTTTTAATCATTTCTTCAAATAATTTTGCAGAACATCTGAGTAGAAAAAGTTTTAAACTAATGAAGCATCTTGGAAAATGAGTTATTATGCATATGTTCAGACCATATCATCTATGTTCACCTCACATGGTATTTTATACCAAGTTCAAATATAAACTTTTGGGAGAGACTAAGGCCTTCAGGTAAAAACATTAAAATTAAAATACATGAAACGATTGAATGGATAAATGTAATTCTTATTAAATGTAAAATCTTGCGATTTAAAAAATTTCAGTTACTAAGAAAAAATGCTGCACCACCCATGGGGACATCTTCTGTGATTACATTAGGACAAGTTTATTGGAATTTATAATGGAACAATTTACATAAATTTGACAAAACGTCACAATAGGAAGAAAGATATCTATCTGGACTGCAAGTGTACAGATGTCAGAATTCAAAGTTATTAATTAACAGATAATGTGCTCAGTGTGTGAGGAAGATATAATAATTCTCAATGTTATTGGAATCTATTGTAAAATAGTGGTGTGTATGTGTGAGAGAGAGATTTAATTGGATTAAAGGCAGCTGGTCAGAAGGCTTTGATGTAAACATGGGGGAAGTTTAGAATAAAAACAAAAAGAGAAATACCTGGAAAAACTCAGCAGGTCTGGCAGCATCGGCGGAGAAGAGCACAGTTGGCGTTTCGAGTCCTCATGACCCTTCAACAGAACTAAGTAAAAATAGGAAAGGGGTGAATATAAGCTGGTTTAAGGGGGGGCGGGGCGGGGGGGGTATTGGGACAAGAATAGCTAGGTATACGAAAATCCTGACGGAGAGTAGAGCAAAACTTCTTCAAGGTAGGCATTTCTTGAAGAGAAGTGGCAGTCAATTAAACACAGAGATAAAAGCAAAGAACTGCGGATGCTGGAAATCCAAAACAAAAACAAAAAGAGAAATACCTGGAAAAACTCAGCAGGCCTGGCAGCATCAAGGTGTAAAAGGACATTTACATTTTTAAATAAACCATGTTAGATTGTTTTCAGAGGGGTAAAATGTGTCACCTAGCCAGGTGAAGTTTAGAAACAATGTGTTTATTTTCCCCGAAGATTACTGGTAAAACTTAGTACTATGAGAGATTTTTATTATCAGAAAGATAAAGTCCAAAGACATAATGAAACAATGGGAATTTGCATTCAAAGGAGAAAGGCTATGTAAGGGTAGGCATTTTTTTAAGATCCAACAAGCGTGAAAAGCCTTCAGCATCTATGTCTCAAGCTGTTGTTTTCAAAGAGCTTAAGTTAAGAAAACTCAATTTGAATTTGACTGGTTCAGGGTATTGTCTCACTTTGCCTGGGTCTTTTAAAATCTGTGTCTCTTACTGTTGCCTTAACAAAAGTGTAACTGGGAGTTAGATTGATTAAGGAATTTAGAAGTTATCATAGTAGTAATTTGTAGATCTATGTATGTGTTTAAAATCATTTATCTTATTAATAAATATTTAATGTAGTTTTGTAAAAACCTATAAGACTTGGTGGTCTTATTACTACTGAATTCAAGTCACGCATCTCGAAATTTATACAAATTGCAAAACAAGTTGTGGCAGTTGTTTCAAGTTTCCCTTTAGGATTTGAACAACTTAGCATTTACCATCAGCTGTGCCATAACACTAATACACAACATATTAGCAGGTTCTTGCTATATAGTGATTAAATAAAATGTGATTAAATAAAATATGCAAATTTTAGGGGTAGTTTCATGTTTAAATTAAGTAAATAAACAAACAGAAGTTTGAAAATTGTGAACCTCATTTTTATTATATAGCAATTTTATTTTGTCTTACTCTTTTTACACAGAACTGCATGGGCTAAACAAATTGATTCCTCTAATCCTGCCAAAAGTTGCACTACCAGCCACCTTCCTCAGCCCCTACTGTCGCTGCTTGAATAAAAATACTGTTAACTTTCCACTGCACCATCACTACCTACTAAACATGTAGTATAATTTATGAATTTTCCACAAATAATGAAACGAGCATTTAAAAATTTAAAATGCAACAAGAAGCATAGTTAATACCCTCCTCCAATAAGTATAGATATTAAAAACAAAAACAAAAACACCTGGAAAAACTCTGCAGGTCCGGCAGCATCTGCGGAGAGGAGCACAGTTAACGTTTCGAGTCCGAATGACCCTTCAAATTCTGTTGAAGGGTCATTCGGACTCGAAACGTTAACTGTGCTCCTCTCCGCAGGTGCTGCCGGACCTGCAGTTTTTCCAGGTATTTTTGTTTTTGTTTTGGATTTCCAGCATCCGCAGTTTTTTGCTTTTATCTTAGTATAGATATTAAGTTGTGAGCTGAGCAAGTTAAATCCAAAAAATACAAAGATTCTTCACTTTTTTCAATTCTTCTGTTAGGCTATTGTTACGGACAGGAGGGGGTTTAATTTAAAACAGCCCTGATTTCTTCTCCTCACCAGCCATCTATAAACAGAAAGGTGTTTTTGATTTTCCCCTTTATAAGTGGTGGTGTAATTTCCCCAACCCTTCAGTTTTTGGGGTGATCCAATCCTCTATTAATAATCCCACAGCGAACAAGAGATTGATTTTACCCTGAGGATTAGTTTATTTTACACACACTCAAAAACACAGGAAGGGGGATTGCAATGTAGCCATACTTCAGGCAAGTCTTTTCCTCGTCGGGCTTAATAATCTTTCCTTCAGGCTTGTCAGCCACGTGAGGCATTTCTTTCCCTGCTCTAGGGCTTTTCTGGTCCCTATTTAATGCTGGGATATTTTGGGGAATCTATTTCAGATTCTCAGGGCCTTCACTGAACATCCTTTAATTTTACTGGCCTGGCTTCAGCCTTGCTACCTTCAAGCTGTTCTCTATCTGGGGGTGCTATTCCACCCTTTTGGGCCTTCCCCAGCTTTCTGCCCTTCTGCAGTTTCCTGCTGCTTGGTACTGGCCTCTTTTCTTTCACTGGTTAACACCTTGCTACCAGCCAAATTGTTCCGAAGGAGGGAATAGATTCCTGCTACTGGTAGTTTAGGGACAATTGTACAGTAACAGGACCTGAAACAAGGCACACTCTAGGTAGACCTTATGGAGATGTCCAAACACAGATCCTCCTCCCATTCCACTGATCAGTGCCTTGGCCTTCAGGGTGGACTCAGGATGGGGGCACTGGGGGGTAAGGACTGAGTGGCCCATATCCTGGAACAGTACCACGGACTCGTTCACATTCAGAAGGGTAGGGGGATACTTCCCGAAAAGAAAAAACTTTGGAAGCTCTCTGGGAGTTTGTCTGGCTCAGACACACAGTGCCATGTCCTCCAAAGAATAAGTTTCTATAGAGAGTAGCCCTGCCTGCTCTGCTGAACTACCCATTGAAGCATTATTTGGGGTACTACCAGGTTAACTGGCTTGCCTCGCAAACTCCAGCATTGGGGTCTGGAATGGCCTATTTTGTTGCAATGAAAACACACCAGCCTCTGGGAATTCTCATCTCGGGCTCTAGGGGGGCTCCTCGCACCCTCTTTTGTGTTTTCTTTTCTCAGTGGGGGACCTTTCCTATCTAGGTCGCCCTGCTTCTCTTTCCAAACCATACCGATGAGAATTGGAAAGGGTCTGCCTGAATTTACAGGCCTTTGGTTGAGATCATAGTGGTCTGCTCTGACAGCTGCATCCCTAGCTGTGAGGATCCTCTGATCCATCAAGTGTTTCTGCAATTTTGAGGAGGTGCAAATTTTGAATTCCTCCAACAGTATTAGCTCACCCAACTCCTCATAGGTGCATGGGATTCTTAGGGATCTTACCCATCGGTTGAATGCTATTTACTTCAGCCATTTGAACTCTATGTAGGTTTGTGTGGACTTATGAGCATTCTGGAATTGTTGGTGGTGTGCCTCTGGAACTAACTCATAGGCACTTAGGATGGCCACCTTGGTTTGCTCATAAAATTCAGGGACACATCAGGAGGCACATGGAGTAGACCTCCTGGGTTCTCCCAGACAGCTGCCCTCAAGTTAAAAATGTCCAGAGATCTGAGGGCTATTTTAGCTGTCCTGCTATTTCCTTGATGGTGGCAAAAACAATTGACTCCACATCACTCTCTTCAAACTTGGGAAGGAATCTCACATACCTGAGGGCCTCAGAGAGTGGTTCCGGGTTACAGGGATAAGGGATGCTGCTTGTTAGAGATTTTTCCTTGCCGCTTCCAATTGTCTGTCCTCTCTCTTCGTTTGATTTCTCCTCTCACCACCCATCCGTAAGCAGAAAGGTGTTTTTGATTTTTGATTTCCCCGATTATTTTCCCCAACTCCAGTTTTTATGGGGTCATCCAATCCTCTATTAATAACCCCACAGCAAACTCAAGATAAAGGTAAAATGAGAGGCTTGGTTTATTTTGCGCACACACAAAAACACAGGAAGGGGGTTCGCAATGTAGCCCCTGGTACACTCTCACAATAAAAGAGGGATAAAGGAAAGAAAAAGGTACAGGGCCAAGACCACAGACAAAATAAGAATTATTGTTTCACAGGAGTCCAGAGTCCAGAATCAAAAATCCAAGGGTGCATTCCTTCATAGAGGTTAGCCATCTGAAACTGATGCAGGTTGATCCACTTTTCCAGTAGCGCTGACTTCCACAATGGGAGAAGCACGGAGAGATGAATCAGTCTTGCAGTAGGCACTGGTACCGAAGTTCAGATGTTCCAGTAAAAAAAGGTGTGGTTGAGGGCTAGGCAATTTAAACCTAGGCAGAGCTCTGTTTCTGCTGCTGCTTTGTTGATGGAAGATGGCAGACTGCTTGGATTCAGCTCCACAAGGCAATATTACAGGTTCTAGCAGCTTTGTGGGGGTGTGGAGCAGGTGGGGGGGGTCCATGTGACATAACTTCCACTTCTTTCCCTTGGTTTGTACAAAGGATGCATATTTCTGGTCTGGATTCTTGAGATGGTTAATAAGTTTCCGCAGTTTCAGGTCCCCTTTTGTCCTCGCAGCCATTTCGTCTCCGTTGGCCAGAGCTCAGCCTTAGAAATGTAAAGGGTATTTGTGCATTTCCTTGGAATTCAATTTCTGCAGTCACAGGGGGCATTAGTGCCTCTCTAGAGATAACAAGATCCTTGCTGTTTTCTGAAGACTAGAAATTCCTTTTGTCTGAGCCGTAGCTAGTCAGGCTTCAGTCAGTGTAAAGCCTACGTCCATTTAAAAAATAATAATTTTACAAAGTAGCCAGGATGATACAGACACATATATATTTCTTCATGTCTTCTGGACATGACACTATTAAATGGCAAATATCAATGCAACATTTGCATGTGCTTCAGTCTTAAAATAGTTATGTCTATACTATCTGGGAAAGGTATATTCTACAAATTACAAAAAGTAAGATTAAGATTATTTGCAATAATGTAGAGTGACACCAAGTGGAAAATATTGATCAGTTCATACTCATTAAAGCATTTCAGCTTTACAGAAGAATCATTGAAGTTCATAAAATACTACTAATTATGAACATTTATTAGACAGATATTCTACTGTATATGCAAACAGTATATAGTGCAATTTATTTACTATTGGGATTTTATATTACACCATTCCCAAAAGTGTCCCAGGTGAACTGGAAAGATAAAAGGAAACATATGCTTAACCAGAAAGGCGTGTACTGGTACAAATATAATTTTCATTCCTTGATCAAGAGTTTGGTAGCAAAGTGCCCTCCTTTCCCTAAAGACAGGATCATTCACTGATTCATTTGTGATATATTTTTTGTTTAATCAGGATGCAAGAATGTATGGTGTTAAACTGTTTCAAGTTTACTAAAATCTTCCTATTCACTTACCTTAGACCAGTCAAAATCTTGGCATTCAAAAGCAAAGGACTGTTTAAGCACTTGTTTAATTAGCATTTGCAAATTCGTATCAGTCCATTTAAACAATGAAGTTTTAAATTCAGTTTGTGTTTCCGCTATATGTATGTATGAACAATCAGAATACAGCTTGATTTGGTGTGGGGATGTTGGTGCAAGGGGATTGATCATATTGGAACACTTACATAAGTTTAAAAAGTGCTACAATTGCAGAACAAAGCATGACTTGCCAAGCAAGAACAAAACAAGAAACAAGAACCATTTGAATGAGGCTATAGATTGCTTTCATTAGTTAAGTATAATTTTTGTTGCTTAATAAATTGTCCTGCTGCCATTTCATCAAATATCTCCTTGTCCAAAATTTATTGTCTGGTCTTTGAACCTCTTACATCTCTGAATGGAATTAAACATTACCTTGCTAATTAAACGTGCGGCACATGGGGATCATGGGCTGTCCATTCCCCTACCATTCAAAGGCAGTGGTAACCAGGCAAAGCCCTAAACTTTGAGGGATGGTCAGCTGTTGTGGAGCTTCCTCCCACTGGAATCGAAACTTTCACCAAAAGAGGAGAGGAGGCCAGTGAAATCACCAATCTGAGGGGCAGCTCAGAGGAGCAGGCCTTCAGGCGCCAGGTGTATTGGCAAGGTTTGGGGAGCCACTGTGTGACACTCCCAACAAAGGCAGCAGCCCAGTAAAGGCGGAATGAAGGAGGCATGGGACATCTATGCAGTCCTCCTGGATACCCTCACCCACTGCATCAAGTGGAGGATCAGCAGCACAGAGAGTGGACCAGATGCCAGAGACATCAATGCCAGTACAACAAGGGGTGCAGCCTGCAGCTGGGCAGCCTGCAAAAAGGCGGCTTTGTTAAACAGCAGCAGGGTTGAGTCCAAAGATGAGTAATGCTTTGTACCAGAACCAGCTCCTGATGTTGGTGCCAGAGAAGACCATAGCCATCAAGGCAGTCTGCCACTGGCCTGTGCTGATGCTGACAGCCTGCAACCCATGGGACAGGTTGGGCATCCAATGCCAGTGGCGCTGGAAGTCACCTCAGCATTGAGCTTCTTCCAGGGATCCACTGGAGACACATGCACAATATCCCGGGCAGCTGCATCATGGAGATCACCAATGCCTTGTTTAAGAGGGCTGGAAGGTTCATGTACTAACACACTGACCCTGATAGCCAGGCAAAAAGGCTTCAGGGCCATTGTAGGATTTCTACAGGTGCGGGGTGCAATTGATTACACCCACATGGCAATCCAAGCTCCTAAAGACCAGCCTGCAGCTTCATAAACACTCATTCAACATGTGACCACCAAAAGTGAATCCTACAGGTGTGCTTCATTTCCCATGAAGTGCTCATGAAGCCTATGCGTGCTTCAACATTTCCAGATGCCACAGCTGTTCCAGCCACACACATGCCTTCAGCAATGGATCCTCGGGGATAAGGGATACCCACTCAAGATGTGGCTGCCGATGCTGGTGAGGAACCCTCAACACTGCAGTCAAGGAAGGATACAATGCCTGCCATAGTCGACTCAGGCCTCAAATTGAGCAATCAGCTCACTGAAGATGTAATTCCGTTCCCTAGACCATTCCAGTGGAGCACTGCAATATGACCCAGTGAAAGTTTCCCGATCATAGCTGTCTGCTGCACTCTGCACAACCTAGCACAGCGGTGGGTTGGGGGGTGCTTGCAGCTAGAGAACTTGGTGGAGATTTACTCCTCTTCGGATGAGAAGGATGTGGAGCAGGGGGCATAACAGGCAGGACAGCAGGACAAGGTGCCTGCACCAGAGTCAAGAGCCTTGGAGAGATGCACTAGGGAGACTCATGACAACCTCATTCACACCCGCTTCCAGCCGGCATGAGGCCCTGGAACAACCTGCCGCATAAGACCACAGCCCATGTTGACCCCACCTCATCAGATTTAGTACTTACACCAGAACCCATTGCCCAGTGTTGCCCCATTCCCGAAAAGGGTCAGACTCCACCTTCTCCCCTATGGGCAGGAAGATGAGGGTGCAAAGGTTCATATTGCAAGTGAGAAGGCAACAGTCACTGAAGAAAAGATGCTGGAATAAGTGCACCAACACAACTTTACTGAGGCACGAAGACAAATCATTAGCATTTAAAGTATGACCACCAGTGTCATGTGCTCTTTCTAATGACCTTCCAACTACTCCAACCTAATGCGACCCCCATATCTGCAGCTGAAGTGGAGATAGGCTTCTGATCACAATGTCCCATGGCCAGAGATGACCTCGGTGACCATCCAAGGCCTGGGGGCTCCTAGCATGCTGAGGGCTCCCGCACAAGTGCAGTTGCTTTCTCTGGCCAATCCTCCTTCCTCTCAATGCGCAATGGCACCTCCTTGTCTTCTGGAGATGGAGTGGTACCTGGGGGTGGGGTGGAGGGCTCATGGGAAAACCAATTTTATGCAGGTCTGTGCACATATTCAGCAGCCACTGAGTGGTCTGCTGGATTTGGCTCTCCATGAGGATTGCCAATCTCTCCATGGAAGAAGCCATGCACTCACACCCAAGACATGGTAGAACTAATGCCCTGGATGGACTTTTCACGATCTGCACATAACCTCTGGCAGTTCCACCAGATGTTCCCATCTGTTGCTGCAGCTCCAGCAGGTGCCATGGGCTGACACTGGAGGCCCATCACCAGCTTGGGGTTCAGCATTGACCTGGCTTCCAACAGTACACCCACTCTCAGGGCCCTCAGCTCTCTCAGCCTCTGTCAGGTGTTCCTGCGCATCTGAGGTGCTCACCTGATTGTGACCCCAAACTGAGTCATGAATGCACCACGGATGTGAATGTATCTGCTGGAGGGTGGGGAGGAATGATACAACACATCCTTTGAGGATTTGGTACCTTCCTTCTCAGAGGCGGATTGCAGGGTCCCCATCTGTCTCCAGAGTACAAAAACCTGCATTGGAGAATGCAAACAACTAGGGCAAAGGCCTTCCTGCTCCCTATTCCGATCCATACCTCAGACATGGTTTCCTTTCTGCCCAACAGTGGACCAAGCTGAAGGTCTCCTCATCCTCTTCACGCTGCACTCTGGTCACATCATCCATTATAGCCCGGCTGCCCTGTTCTCCGGCCAGGTCAAGTGCCTCCTCCTCAGAGGGCGTCAGCGTTCATCTGGTACATGTCCCCCCCTCCACCCCCAGTCTCCAACCCCTTCCCTGGTGTTGTGGGACCTTTTCTCCTGCAGGCAGGAGAAAGGGAGTTGCCGCACAATGATCAACTGATCCCCTAATCAGCTGGTATCCCTCTAGACCATGATCAGGAGCTCCCAGGTATCTGGCAGGCTTGGAAGATGCTGGCACCGAGAGGCAGATGCCTGTCATCCAATACAGCCATTCCTCATGGGGCAACTAGTGTGGGGCATACAAATATTTCACCTGCCTCACCCATCCCGTCCCAAATTTTGACCCATGCCTTGCCTACATGAAAGCCACAGTGTGCTCAGCATTCACTCAGTCACCTGGTGGTGTGGCAGTGGACACTGACCTGTTTTCAATGCTGGACCAGATGTGCTGCTCGGCCCCATGTCTATAACCTCCGCCGTTATTTCAATCCAGGCTGGAGGATCTCTTCTTACCGTCTGCAGGCAATCGCATCTCCTGCCATTCCTGGGCCGCCTGGAGAGAACCTGCATATTGCTGAACTATGGGGCTGCCCTTTGCAGGGAGGAATCGCTGAATTATGGGGCCACCCTTTGGCTTCCGTGACATCCCTGTTTACAGCCTCCTACTCTGCTGTTGACCATGCACCAGAAACATGGGAGGTGAAAGTTCTTGGTCTGGGAGATGAAGGTGCCTCCTTACTGCAGCTGGCACAACAATGTGGGAATCTTTGAAGCACTGCAGACAAGTCTGGCTGCTGTTTAAAATGGTGCCAGCACCTGTCCTCCCATCACCTGATTCCAGGATCAACACCTTCCTGTCCATCCCCAACAATTGATTAATTGGGCCCCACACCTCCAACTTGTTAATTGGCCAGCCAGCTGCTTCTGCCCCAAAAGGCAATACCACCCACTTTTGGATCCGCTGTCAGGCCCCGCACCACTGACGTTAAATTCTGCACATTGTGATTAAAAACACAAAATCCATGTCATGGTAAGTCACAGGTAATGCTGTTTTGGAAGGACAGAAGAATTGTTATACAATGTAATGAACAACGTACTGCTTTCTTAGTGAGGAAACTGTCTCTTTAAGATAGTCTAATGTTTAAGTAAACACAAACTCGTCCATTTTTTTGTTTGAAGAGAATTTCAGCTCCAGGTTAGAACATCAGACATGAATTGAAATTTTTTTTCCTGCCATAAAGAATAGCTTTCATCTCTGACATTTGCAGTTGCACATCCATGTATATTAAAGGTAATTTTTTAATAGATTAACTATAAACTACACACATATTCACCTACATAAATATGCCATAGTGAATCTCCGGTGGCATTTTTAAGTTAGTCAGAGAATATGTTACGTCTTTGAGCCGTGTTTGTTGTAACAGGCTGGAAGCAGTTACAGTGAATATCTGAAACAAGAAAGGAAACATTTTCCCTTTAATTCAATCTGCTGGCTATTCCAGCACTACAAATTCATTCATCTATCTATGTGTATGTGCGCCCGTGAGTGTGTGAATGTGTGTGCATGAGATATATGTGTGAGATATACACACATGCATACATGCTTATGTGCATTAGTGTGCATATATAAACATATAATATATATTTTAAATACGTTACACCCAATTTAATTTGAAAGACTTTCCACCTTCTTGTGGTCCATTCAAATTTTAATGCTTCCTCTCTAGCCTCATTTCTCCTGAGTCTATCCCAATACTTCTGTGACCTACAGCTTGTCACTTTAAAAAAAATTCTACTTTCCGTTTTGCCCGTCTGTAGCTTCAGGCCTAATCTTGCCCACACTTTTCCTGCATACGAATATATAAATTAAGGGCATCAGTAGGCTTTTCAGTCCCTTGAGCTTTTTCAATCATTCAATAAGATCATGGCTGATCTGATTGTAGCCTCAACTCTACATTCTGCCTACCCCGTTAACGTCCAACTCCCTTGATAGATCCTTGACTATCTACCTCTGCCTTAAAAATATTCATTGACCCTGCCTCTATCACTCTCTGGGGAAGAGAGTTCCAAAGGTTCATGACCCACTGAGAGAAAAATTCTTCTCATCTCCGTCTTAAATGGAGACCCCTCATTTTTAATCTCTGTCCCCTAGTTCTAGCTTCTCCCACAAGGGAAAACATCCTTTCAGCATCCATTCTGTCAAGTCCCCTCAGGGTCTTATATGTTTCAATAAGATTACTTCGCAATTTTCTAAACTCCACTGAACACAGGTCCAGCCTGTCCAACCTTTCCTTATAAGGCAAACCCCTCCCCATCCCAGGTATCAATCAAGTGAACCTTCTCTGAACTGCTTCTAACGCATTTATATCCTTTCTTAAATAAGGAGACCAAAACTGTACACAGTACTCTAAATGTGGTCTCACCAACTCCCTGTACAATTGTAGTAAAACATCTTTTTATATTCCAATCCCCTTGCAATAAATGACATTTCATTTGCCTTTCTAATCACTTGCTGTACCTGCATACTAACTTCTGTCATTCATGTTACTACGACAACCAGATTCCTCTGTACCTCAGAGTTCTGCAATCTCTCTCCATTTAAATGACATGCTGCCTTTATATCCTTCCTGCCAAAGTGGATAAGTTCACATTTTCCCACATTATACTCCATGTGTGGAATTTTTGTCCACTCACTTAACCCTATATGCCTTTGCAGACTCATGTCCTCTTCACAACTCACTTCCCTACCTACCTTCCTGTCATCAGCACATTTAGCAACCATACATTCGGTCCCTTCACCAATCCATTGATATAAATTGCAAATAATTGAGGCCCTAGCACTGATCCCTATGACACTCCACTCATCACATCTTACCAACCTGAAAATGACCCATTTATGCCTACTGTTTCCTGATATCGAACCAATCCTCTATCCATGCTAATTTTATCCCATACACCATGAGCTCGTATTTTGTGTAATATCTTTGATGTAACATCTTGTTAAATGTCTTCTGGAATTCTAGGTACAGCACATCCACAGGTTTCCCTTTGTCCATGTGGCTCATTACTTCCTCAAAGAACTCCAATAAATTAGTCAAACATGATTTCCCTTTCACAAAACTATGTTGACTCTGCCTGACTGGACTGAAATTTTCTAACTACACTATAAGCTCCTTAACTAAGGTCATCTCTCGTTATTGTACAAATGTCATCCTTAATTAACAGAGCTTCCTGTCCTTCCTAAATGTCACATGCTTTCGAATATTCAGGTCCCAGTCTTTCTCATCCTGTATCAATGTCTCTGTATTGGTTATCAGATCACATTTATTTTTAATTGGGCTGTCAATTCATCTGTTTTGTTGAGAATGCTACATGTATTCAGATAGAGCTTTAGTTTTGCCTTTTATTATTTTTGTAACCTCTAGCCTTATCTGCTGGTGCACTCTTAGGTTTGTACACTCTTTCCCTTCCTGCCATGCTCTGATCATAATTTCCCTTATTCCTACCTTGCTCTCTTGCCTTGGCTTCTCTATTTATCACATCTTCCCAACATTGATCCCTTTCCCCCATTATTTAGTTTAAAATAGTCTCTATCGTCCTAGTTATACGACTAGCCAGAACACTCATCCTAGCATGGCTCAGGTGAAGATTGTCCCAACGGTACAGCTCCCACTTTGCCCAGTACTGTACCAGTGCCCCATGAATCAAAACCCATTTCTCCCTTTGGGAGAATCTTTGAGCCTTGCATTTAACTCTCTAATCTGGTTTGCCCTATGCCAATTTGCTCCTGGCTCAGGTAGTAACCCAGAGAGCCCCCAGCTGCTCATACTCCCTCAGCAGAATCTCTGTTAGCTCTACCTATGTCGTTGGTACCTACGTGGACCACAATCATTCAATCCAACCCCTCCCACTGCAAGTTCCTCTCCAGCCCAGAGCAGATGTCCCAAATAAAAGCAAAATACTGCCGATGCTAGAAATCTGAAATAAAAACAAAAAATGCTGCGAAAACTCAGCAGGTCTGGCAGCATCTGTGGCAAGAGAAACAGAGTTAATGTTTCAAGTCTGCATGACTCTTCTTCAGAGCAAATGTTCCGAACCCTGGCACCTGGCATGCAACACAGCTATCTGGACTCCTGCTCTCAGCTGCACAGAACTGTGTCTATCCTCCTGACTTTATGGTCCCCAACTACCACTACATTCCTATTAACTCCCCTGAGCTTGAATGGCTTTCTGTACCATGGTGTCAAGGTCAGTTTGTTCATTCACATTACAACCGCGACTTTCATCCATATAGGCTGCAAGAAGCTTGAACCCTTTGGACATTTGCAAAGGCTGAGGCTCCTCCACTTCTACCTTCTGGTCCCCATACCTGCCTCACTCGCCACCACATCTTCGTATCCCTGACCATTGAACAAATTGGAAGACCCTATCCTAAGGGGTGTGATTGCCTCCTGGTGCAAAATGCCCAGGTAACTTTCCCTCTCCCTGATGCATCACAGTGTCTGCAGCTTGGCCTCCATCTCAATGACTTTGAGCCAAATTTGTCAAGCCACAAATACTTACTGCAGACATGTTTGATCTGGATCACACTAGTGTCTAGCTCCCACATAATGCAGTCATAACACATCGCCTGCCTTGCCATCTTTATTGTGTATTAATTTATTTTTCTTAATTTCTAGTTAATAAACACTACTACTCCCAATAATATTTACTACCTCTAGTAAAAACCTTACAAGTACTAGTAAATTACACAAGTTTTGAAGATAAACGATCAAAATATTCAACAACCAATCACTTATCTATTTTCCTGCGATGTCACACTGATTTCTCTCAGAATGCGACCACTGCACTCTGGAGCACATACTGGACTGGATGGGTCTTCTAGGTGCTGCTGACTACCTCTGGGTCCCTCTTTTCGCCCACTCTTCTAAATGGTGGTTACTGCCTCCGGGTCCTCTTTTCACCTATTGGCTGAATTCGTCCTGAAAGGTATAGATGCCAGACTGGCCCTACATCAAATGGGTTAAGGTTATTAACACAAGAAAGCAACCTACTTGACCTCAGCCTCATACCTTACTTTTGAAAACACATTTTCTACAATAGCCTTGGTGGAGTTGAGCACTGCAAAGTCCTTAGGACAAAGTCTTATTTCCACTATGAAAGCATCTTCCATATTGTATAATATAGCACAACTAGAGTGTTAAGTGGGACAAGTTAATGAGAGATCTAGCATTCATAAGGCACTTTGGGCCAACAGCAGCAACAGAATTACACAGCACCACAGCCTAATAGGCAGCACCTTTTGAAATATCTCAGCAAGCACTAAATTTGATGTTTTGCGATTGGTTTTTGGAAATGTTTCGCCACTGGCATCAGTATCATAATGTTTAAATTTCAAACTATCAAAACACAATAATTGTAGGCGTAGTTTACTTTCAACTTTAAAAAAAATGGTCAAATTAGGATGTGAAAAATCATTGTGGTTGTTTCCCTCCTGTTGCTCAGGTACCAATAATTAAAATATTTACATTTCAATCAAAACCCAAGTGAAAATCAGGTGGTAAAACAGTTGAATTTTGTAAACGTCTCTAAGTGCTTTTTAAATTCAAATCAGGATGAGGAATGACTGTTTTTCTTTTCAACTTCAAGTTTTATTCATACAATTATTTAAAAAGACCGTGCATGAGACAAAATGTTCAAGTCTATTGACTGTTCTGTAGTTTTTTATAAAATTTTTATTAAATTATAAAATTCAAAAAGCATATTTAAAGAAGTATGATAAAAGCAAAAAACTGCAGATGCTGGAAATCCAAAACAAAAACAAAAATACCTGGAAAAACTCAGCAGGTCTGGCAGCATCTGCGGAGAGGAGCACAGTTAACGTTTCGAGTCCGAATGGCCCTTCAACAGAACTAAGTAAAAATAGAAAACAGGTGAAATATAAACTGGTTTAAGTGGGGTGGGGGGGTTATCTCCACCTATCACTGACCCTCTATCCAGCTCTAACCCCACCCCCCCTCCCCCTTAAACCAGTTTATATTTCACCTCTTTTCTATTTTTACTTAGTTCTGTTGAAGGGTCATTCGGACTCGAAACGTTAACTGTGTTCCTCTCCGCAGATGCTGCCAGACCTGCTAAGTTTTTCCAGGTATTTTTGTTTTTGTTAAAGAAGTATGATGTTTGTTTGATACTAAACAAACAAATAATTTGACTATCTTAAAAACTATTTATTTCCTGTAAAATCGTCCAACATTCCACATCCTAAGACCATAAGACCTACCTTCAGCCATTGGAAACATTACTTTTAACAAAAATATCGAAGTTCATGTCCAGGCTTTTCAGAGAGGCATCAAGTGAAAACTTTGAGAATATTCGAAGACAAAATAAATGCAGTCACATTATTGTGAAATATATGTTTTTATTTTGTTTATAACCTTATTTTTGACAGTAGAATGGCAGACAATTCATTTTTCAAAAAGGAAGTCAAGATGATTTGATTGGCAACAAATTATGATAGTGATATGTTGACATGTTTTAGGAAGATTTACTATTACAACATGTTGAAATTAACATGAAGTATTAATGTATAGATTTTCTAAAGTGGGGCACAGTTAATAAGGATAACGTGCATAGGAAATACTGAATGCAAGATTTACCATTATATTTCCTGTGATTTTGTTTAAAGACAGTGGAAAATTTTGTAAGTACAGGAACTGGGTGGGTGGAGTTGCATGTAGTAGTATTTTTAGGGCAGATTTAACAGTGTTGGGGAACAGTATATGGGAGTGATTGGGTTATGAATCATGAGGTGCAATACTGTGGGTGTGTCCCAAAGGGTGCCAAGGACATAGGATTACTTGGAAGAATGATTCTAGAATCTGATTGCATTGAGGAGCAGAATTTGAGTCTGAGCGCACTGGGAATGCAGTCTAATGTTGTCAGCATGAATGGAACTTCTGGGATCTAAGAATGAGAAATCTGTGGGGAGGAGGTTGTCCTAGGATGCAGGAGTTTGAAGTGGGACTTGGAATATGAGTATGCATCATGACTTGGGAGAGGAGAAGCTGCCCCGGACCTATCACAAATCCTTTTCAAACTTTTAATGTTCCATATCTAATGCTCCACCATATGCCTACCCATTAAGCCTCCCACAACTCTTTGCACCATTAGGCATCCCTCCACCTATTAGCACTTGAGCATGAAGTTTTGGTTTCTTAAAATTAATAGTAAATCAAAAGGCACCATGATTGAGTTGGCTGACTTATACAGCTTAGAAGTATTCTATAGGGTAGCTTTTGTCAACTTATTAAAAGATTTGTTTACAGTTTCCAAATTAAAATATTCAAAGGCAGTACAGGGTATTTTTTAAATTGAATTTTCAAAGTAATAAACAAATGACATAAAACAACAATTCTTTATAAAGAATACCAAGTCAACAAAGAAACCACAAACCAAATGTTTTTTTTAAAACTGGTTCTGTTTGTCTAAGTAGTTCATTACAGAAAACATTTATTAATAAACTTAATTAAATGTGAGGCTTGCCTTAAATAAAGCGTTGATAAATTGTAGTTTCTTTTTGGATGAAGCAAAGAAACTTTCCAGCCTTATAAAATGAAGGGACCCACCCTTCTACTTTTCAGCTCTTGCTGATGCAGAGACTACATGTTGCAAAATTCTGTAAACAGTACATTTGCTCAGATGTGGTTAAAAGCCTTCACCAACTACTGGTATGAAAAATCCAGTCAAAGCCTAATGACTAGAGCCTTGAGAAGCTTTGAGAGATGATGAGACCTTACTGTAAAAACTTTAATGAAGGCATTAAAAGAGAAGGTATTAAACTAAAGAGAGTTTTGTGGATAATTTTTATCATTGTAAAATCTGTATTCTTTTGTTCAAAACATTACTTTAAACATTAGAAATTTCAGTTACTGAAGAAAATAGTAATAAGTGGTGACAAATATTTACATATTTAGATAGTTATGTTCAATGTTAAACATTAATGTAAAAATAGTGATAAAGGAGCAAGACTTGTGGATATGACATGCAAGATTTTTAAATTTAGCAAACATTTCATCCTCATGTCAGACATCTGGCATGATGCCTTTGTATGTGTGAATTTATTACAGCTAACCGGCTCATGTTTATTAAACCTTTAATTATAACTGAAAAAGTTAAAATGTATATCAATCAAATGAAATGGCAGCGGGTAGGTAAATTTCTAACAAGGAATTAAGAGCATACAAACAATTAAAGAACGAGCAGATAGAAGAATCCACAAATAAAAAAGCATCACAACAACTATTTTGTGAAAAAAGTGTTTGGATGCGATTTTACATTCTATTCGTTCTCCACCAAATTTAAACATTTACTGGAAGGAAGATTTGTAATGTAATGGTGTACAACATTTACCAGAAAATTCTTAAAGCTATCTACAGATTACGGTTTCTACACTTGAAATGCCTGTATAGATGTGAGATGTCCAAATGTTAGAACCATATTTTTAAAGACTGTGGGGAGAATTTTCTTCCCATTGGGCAGGCCAGTCAGGAGTGGGCGCGGAGCTGATCGCTGGTGCGATCGGCTGCGCGCCACCATTTTGTGTGGGCGGGCCAATTAGGGCCCACCCAGCGTGACGTGTGCCCAGTGCTACATGTGGGGACAGGGGAAGGAGGGAGAGTCGGGGCCTGTGCTTTTCCGCGCATGCACATGAAAGAGTGCAGATATCTCTGAGGCATGGAGCTGCAGGGAGATCAGTGTTCAAGTTGGGAAAAATAAAAAAAATAAAATTATTCAGACATGTCCCAGCTCATGTGACACTGTCACATGTTTATGAATTTTCATTAAAATTTCTCTTTCATTTATAAAACCTCCATGAAACCTCATCCCGCCTGTGGATGAGGTTCTATGATAAATGCTAAGGCTGCCTGGGCTCTTCACCTGCCCTCCAACCTTAAGGTTGGATGGGCAGCTTTCTCAATAGGACTAACTGGTTTTTGAATGGCGCCTTTGACAGTTCGGCGGACGTGTAGCCAACCCCGGTGCATGCCGCCGAATGGAAGATCAGAATTACATGTGGTGACGTCGGGACGCATGCCCAACGTCACCACGCGTCGGCATGCAGGGTCTGCCCCCACCGCCGAACAGAAGATTCTGTCCTGCATTTTCTTTTAAAATATGGACATTGCATTATTGGGACACTTGGAAGCTGATCTGGATTTTTTCTTAAAAAGGGTCATAAATTCACCTTTGGACTGAGGGCAAGTATGCCTTTTCCAAGCAATCACCTGAACAGCATGGTACTTGAGGGGGAAGAGCTGTTTGCTAGTATCCACTGCAATTATTTTAATAGATGAAAGAAAAACTGGTTTAAAGGTGAAGGCTAGTGATTTACTGGAAATCACATGACAGAGATGAGCTTAAAGTTTTGAATTTGTTTTTTTGAAATCAGTTTGGACTGAACTGGGAAGGGGAAAAGCTGTCCAATTTGCAGTCTTTGCCTTGCCTGAAGCCGTGTGATTGTCAGTATCCAGTTAAGAATCCTCACTTCAGTGGAGCTTGTCTATTTGGAAACCCAAGAGGCCGAGATGAGAAGGATTGATCTGGCTCTATTTTCCTCCACTCCAAAGCTCTATTGGAGAACCTCTGAGGCTACTACTCAGACTAGCAATCTATCTTCACATGAGGGTGCTCCAGATTGAGTGTCAAAATCCTGCTAATTTTATCCTTTTTTTAATATAAAGTCTACCCCAACTGCTCATCTCTGCAGAGACCCCTGTTTGTCCTTTGTTTGTTTGCGTGCATGTTTGTGTGCATTTGTATGTGCACACACCCGCACTGTAGAATTTTAAAAGGGGTAGATAGTTACACTTCCAGATTATAATTGTGTGTTAACTGGTTCTTGCAACTTGCTTTAAAAAATAAATTTTGTTTTATAATAAATCATTGAGTTTGTTGAAAGAAGCCTGGTTAAAGTCTTTTATTCTGAGCCTAATAATAGTGAAGTTAAATAATTGGCCATTTTGGTAAATTAAACTTTTAAACTAATGGTGCAACCTGTGGAGTAATGGGGCTAGATAACCCACGTACTCCTCCCATCCCGGTCAAAACACAAGTCTTGAACTTATATAGCCTCACCATTAGCTGAGGAAAATCAAGTTCAGAGACACAGTTCCCAGCATACAACTGTGCCATCATCTTGCAGCACAATTCATCCTCTCTGCAGTTGTATTAGCGCAAAATTACTAACGATCAAAACCTCCACAGGTTTTTTTTGGACAGTGTAATTTTTTTTTTGTACAAACATCAAGAAACTAGAGTCCTAAATCTTAAAGGAAACTACAAAGGTATGAGGTGTGAGTTGGCTAAGATAGATTGGGGAACATGATGGTGGATAGACACTGGTTAAAATTTAAGGAATTAACATATGCATTGCAACAGTTATACATTCCTTTCTGGCGCAAAAACACAACAGGAAAAGCGGTCCAACCATGGCTAACAAAAGAAATTAAGGATAGCATTAGATCCAAAGAGGAGTCATATAAAGTTGCTGGAAAAAGTAGCAAACCTGAGGACTGGGAGCAATTTAGAATTCAGCAAAGGAGGGTCAAGAGCTTGGTTAAGACAGGAGAAAGAGAGTATGAGAGTAAACTTGCAAGGAACATAAAAGTGGACTGTAAAAACTTCTATAAGTATGTAAAAAGAAAAAAATTAGTGAAGACAAATGTAGGTCCCTTACAGTCTGAAACAGGAGAATTTATAATAGAAAACAAGGAAATGGCAGAGCAATTAAACAACTACTTTAGTTCTGTCTTCATGGAGGAAGACACAAATGACTTCCCAGAAATACGAGGTAACTAACGGTCTAGTGAGAAGGAGGAATTGAAGGAAATTAGTATTACTAAAACAATAGTGCTGGAGAAATTAGTGGGACTAAAAGCCCATAAATCCCCAGGGCCCGATAATCTACATCCCAGGGTACTAAAGGGGGGTGGCCATGGAAATAGTGGATGCATTGGTTGTCATCTTCCAAAATTCTGTAGATTTTGGAACAGTCCCGGCAGACTGGAGGGTGGCAAACGTAACCCCGCAATTTAACAAAAGATAGGAGGGAGAAAACAATAAATTTCAGTTAGCCTAATATCAGTCGTAGGGAAAATGCTAGAGTCTATTACAAAGGATAAGGTAAAGGGACACTTAGAAAATATCAACGGGATTAGATAAAGTAAACATGGATTTATGAAAGGGAATTCATGTTTGACAAACCTACTGGTGTTTTTTGAGGATGTAACTAGCAGAATAAATAAGGGAGAACCAGTGGATGTGGTGTATTTGGATTTTTAGAAAGCTTTTGATAAAGCCCCACATAAGAGGTTAGTGTGTAAAACTAAAGCATTGAGATTGGGAGTAATATATTGGCATGGACTGAGAATTAGTTAGCAGACAAGAAGCAGAGAGTAGGAAAAAATGGGTCTTTTTTGGAGTGGCAGGCAGTGACTAGTGGGGTACCTCAGGGATCAGTGCTTGGGCCCCAGCTATTTCACAATATAAATCAATGATTTCGATGAGGGAACCAAATCTAAAATTTCCAAATTTTCTGATGACATGAAATTTGGTGGGAATGTGAGCGATGAGGAGGGTATTAAGAGGCTTCAAGGCGATTTGGACAGGTTGAGCGAGTGGGCAAATACATGGCAGATGTATAATGTGGATAAGCGTGAAGTTATCCACTTTGGTAGGAAAAACAGAATGGCAGAGTTTTATTTAAATGGTGATAGATTGGGAAATGTTGATGTACAAAGGGACCTGAGGGTCCTTGTACACCAATCACTGAAAGCAAGCATGCAGGTGCAGCAAGCAGTTAAGAAGGCAAATGGTTTGTTGGCCTTCATTGTGAGAGGGCTCGAGTACAGGAGCAAGGATGTCTCACTGCAGCTGTACAGGGCCTTGGTGAGACCACACCTGGGAGTAATGTGCGCAGTTTTGGTATCCTTACCTAAGAAAGGATACACTTGCCATAGAGGGAGTGCAGTGAGGGTTCACCAGACAGTGTCCTGGGATGGCAGGATTATCGTATGAGGAGAGATTGGGCCGACTAGGCTTGTATTCGCTGGAGTTCAGAAAAATGAGAGGAGATCTCATTGAAACATAAATTTCTGACAGGGATGGACAGACTGGATACAGGGATGATATTTTCTCTGGCTTGGGGGGGCTGGTCTATAACAAGGAGTCAGTTTCTGGATATGGGATAGACCATTTAGGACTGAGATGAGGAGAAACTTCTTCACTCATAAGGTGGTGAACCTATGGAATTCTCTACCATAGAAGGCTGTGGAGGCCAATTCTCTGAATATATTTAAAGAGGAAATAGATAGATTTCTGGACTTTAAAGGCATCAAGGGGTATGGGAGAGTGTGGGAGTATAGCTTTGAAATAGAGGATCATCCATGATCAGATTGAATGGCCAAACAGGCTCAAAGGGCCAAATGACCTACTCTTGCTCCTATTTTCCACGTTTCTATGTTAAGAGAGTAATGCATAAACTCCAATTTCTGCTGAGGTAATATTCTTGAAAAAAAATTTAGGAAGAACATTCATTGATTGTTTATTATCATATGCACGACAAATGAAACTTTAAAGTACACCAAATTTCAAATTAGAAAACCTGTCATTTGTAATGTATTTTGAGTGCACGACCAAAATCGAGACTATAAAGCTCGCAAGTTCTGGAAGAACTGTACCATTTATTCAAGTTTGGAGAAAGTTTCTGAAAATGTTATAAACAAAGCATTCTACCAAATGGTTCTGCATATACACAAAGTACTGGCACAGAAGGAAAAATGCAAACAAGAAAAGGGTAAAACTGAAGTTTTGCTTATTTCTTGAACTTTACCAAAAAAGGCCACATTCTAAAAAGATGTTTCAGCCAAACTTGCGGAAATTTATTTATGCTACAGTGGTATTTACATATATATCAGCAGTGGGTAAGGAAACACGGTTTACTTCTTTTCCAGGAACCAATCAAAAATATTTCCCCATCTCTGTGGAGATCAATTTCACATGAGATGTGAGAGATGGGTAGGTTACAACAACATGCTCCACCACATCAGGAGCTCTTCTAGTGTTACATAAGAAAACAAAATCCATCAACTTAACAAACATTGCAAGCCACATTTGTAAACCCATAATCAATGTACAAGTCATACTGCACCTGATCTAAAAACACTAAGAAAGAATGATATGGCATAAATGTTGACTTTAACATACAAAAGCACAAATGCACACACTCGTAATTTTCACAAAGTACAATCCTGTACATAATGCATTTTAGAATATGATGTGATCTACTTAATTTATATATACATAAATGTTTTACAGATTGTCCTTCATACTCCCATGGTTCAATACACTGTCCTGTAAAGGAAATGAACTTCCAGTTATCATAAACTCCTTTTCTCATAATTACTGAATCACTGAGTTGAGGTGAATACAGGTAGATCAGAGTTAAGAGAGATTTACAAAAATGCTTCCACACAAGTTTTAAACGAAACAACATGGACATTGTGTAGGAATCCTTCACTTTTACACTTTGTAAACTCAAGTCACTTAGCAGCAGTTTTCCAATTCATAGATTATATTTGAAGTGCTTTACTGCGAAATTATATTACACAAAGTATATTACACTGAAAGTCACACAAAAGCCAGTTGTGTGCAGACTAACTCCACTACTTATATCAAATGGTTATCAGTGCCAAAATACTCATCAAATTTAAACCTATTACAAGCTAAAAGTAATTCAAATATAAGATTAGTTCCAACACAATTAGAATGGATATCTGAACTAGAATAAGCTTACATTGCTTTTAGCAATCACATAATTTTAGATTTCAATAATTATAATTGAGTCTGCTAATTAAACTATACAAACCAGACTTTTTACTAAATGGATAGTTATGTCTTACTTAACTGAACAGCTGTAAATTAAAAATATGAACAGGATTGGTTTATTCTGTATCTGTATAACTTGTACTTTCATTACTTCCGTAAACTGTCATACAATACAAGCCTAACAAGAAAATTATCACCTATTTTACACACCAGTTCCAGGTCTAAAAGTATTAATTCCAACAAAAATCTTTCATTTGCACCAGTTCAATCTTACTCCATGAATCTCACATTCACTCATCATTCTGTTTGCACATTCTTATTTCTTCCTACTAATGAAAAGAATCAGCTATCATCCTCTCATCACATTTCCATTAAATTAAAATACTTTCACACTATAGCTTTAAACTGATCATGCACCAAGTATGGTGGATTCATAGTATTTGTCCTCTTATGACAATCTTGTTTACAATCGTGCTCAGAGAGCAGAAAATGGTTAAAAGTTATCAACTTGCACTCAAATTTACATAGAAAAACTGCCATAAGATAGGTTTCTCTTACTTCATATTAGAGAAATAAACATTTTCTTTATAAAATTTCCTACCAATTGAAGCACAATGCATTTTCCAATACAGTTAAAAAAATCGGAGGTAACACAGGGAAACATGTATTTCTCCCATAGATTTGATGCTTCTTCTGTGTACTTCACATGCCCTCTTACACAAGTTTATTCCTCCTCCTCTTAAGAGGTTAGAGAAACTTTTCCTTCATTTCAAACAATTCTGCATTCAGCTGTTTTGATTGCAAAATTACAGCACATACGAACACAAGCTTATATCAGCCTAGAACTTCTCAGAAAGTGAATGAGCACTTTGTAGACAAAGATATATTGTGCAATTGTCTGCACCATTAGCATCCGTTGTTGTCTGAGCAGGTTCAGCATGGTAGTAACATCCAGAGTCTGTGGGATAAAAAATTAAGATACATTTACATATATTGCACTGATTTGATACAAAAGGGTGAATTTAAACACACCAGTACCACAGAATGGATTTTCTAAAAAATATAAACTGGCCTTTCTCAATTGACACAGGAAGTGCAAAAGAATATTAAATGACCAGAGTTAGACAAAAGCAAATACAAACAAGGAAAGACAAGTGTGTACCTACCCCAGACCACATAATCTACCCTTGCATTTCATTACTCAAGACAAGTTTTACAGAACATCTTCCTGATCCTCAAAGTACAAAAAAAGCTTAATGCCCATTTTGAGCATGTGCCCTGGACAACTCTTTTGAGGCATATATGAACATAGTGAGTGGCACATTTCCAGCTCAAAAAGCGCATGCACGTGTTACCCACCACCCCACCCCAACCCCCCCAAACCATGGCACCTGTTTTATGACTGTAAAATGGGTGCAGTGTCATCAAATTTGTAAGCTGTGATGATTTAATAGATAATGTGTAACAAATGAAATTTCTGCACTTTACTAAAACAATACCAATACCTATATGAAAACCAGAGTGTAGCCCGAAGATGCCCACGGTTGACACTGTGGACACGATATTATGTGACTAATTGATTAAAATGGGACAGCACTTAACAGTACATGTCAGCTCCTTATTCAACCCTCAGAGATCCCAAGGTATCTCATTCAGGAAAAAAGGATCACAGTCCCGAATGCCCAATACATGCAGAAGCAAACAAAACATTTAAATTATCAATTGTTGCATACCATGGAAACAGAGATCAAACATATCAATGTCAGCTATTCATTTACAGGTAAACAGGTAAACTCAAAAATATATGCACACATAAGCGGGTAGAAGCATGAAATTGTTCAAGAAATAATGCACTACAAAACTCAGTAGCAGCCAATGAGTAAAGAATGTTGGAAAACAAAGCACAACGGTGATGAAGCAAATGACAAATCTATCAAAACTTCCCAAACCTCCCCTTATACAACAGAGTCAAGAACCATCTACCTGCAACAGTAAATGCTTGTAGTATTAAAATCAGTAAACCAGGTGGAGATACCCAGAACCTAAAGCACTCCAGGTGTTATTCTCCTACGTCATCAGTGCCCAAGCACCCCCATCTCATATAAGAGTACAAGTCAGCCTCCATTCCTGACTGAGCATAGATCATAATAAGCCTCTAACCCATCCCAGAGATCATGATCAGCTAACCAACCCATCCCCACTAGCAAGGGACTACTCAGTCAACCCCAAAGAATCTGACCTGACAACACAGCGAGCCTCACCCGCTGCCAGACCAGAAGTACCCATCACCAACAACCCCCTCATCCTACTCTCTTAAGACAGAGATGCCGATCACACACAACCTCCACTTCACTGAGCAGACTTGGCAATGGTATGCTATTTCTCAAGTGCCAAGGTTCAGAACATCAAGAGCAAATTCAAAAGGATCTGGAATGGGAAAGTGAGCGGTCAATGGCCATGGTTCACACAGAAACTAATGACAGATAAGAATAGGTTTGAGGTTCCAGAGAGGATTTAAGAAATTGAATTCTAGTGTAAGTAGCAAATCTGCAGGGTAGCAATCGCTGGAATACTCCTAGCCCCACATGTTGAACTAGTCATAGGGTGGAATTTTACGGCTTAATCACAGCAGAGGGGGGGCTGGAAAATGCAGTGAACCATTCGAAAGTCCACTGACTTTGGCGGGACCGGGAGATCCTGCCGGCGGGAAGGGCCGCAAAATTCTACCCATAGAAAGATTACAATTAGCAAGACGTGACAGGGTTAACTGGTGCAGAGGGGAGGAGTGTAAACTTATGGGGCACTTGGGCCATATCTGGAGGCAGGGAGGACTGTACAGATGGGTTGATTGTCACCTAAATTACAGAATAACCTACGTACTTATAGAAAGAGTAAATAAAGCGGTGGAGAAAGATTCTAACTATTTAAGGGGTTCTGAAGGGAAATCAGCACAACAGGTCAACAAATGAGAAAAGACCAGCAGGAAATATATGTGGGTGTGAACAGTTACCCAAATAATGGTTCTATACATGAAACAATGTAGCATAAGGAATAAAACAAGTGACTTAAAAGTACAAATGTGCTTTCAGGAGTATGATATCGTAGCCATTACATCTACCTACATAGGATATGCAGCACAGAAAGAGGCCATTTGGCCCAACCAGTCCATGCAGGTGTTTATGCTCCACTCTTAAATCTACCATCGTAACTCATCTATTACCTTCTCCCTGATATGCTTGCCTGGTTTCCCTTTAACTGCATCTATGCTATTCACTTCAACCACTTCCCGTGTTAGCAAGTTCCACATTCTTACCACTCTTTGGTTAAAGTAGTTTCTTCTGAATTCTCTAATGGATTTCTTGGGGACTATCTTATATTAATGGCCACTAGTTATGCTCTTTCCCACAAGAGGGAACATTCTCTCTGCATCCAGTCCATCAAAACCTTCCATAATTTTAAAGACCTCTATTAGGTCAACCCTCACCCTTTTTTTTTGAGAAGGGACCCACCCCGTCAAACCTTTCCAGATATGGTATCATCTTCTCTGCACCTTCTCCAGTGCCTCTATATACTTTCTATGATATGGCAACTGGACGTACATGCAGTATTCTTGAGTGTGGTTGAACCAAGATTCAATACAGGTTTAGCACATCTTCTCTACTATTCAATTATATCCCTCTAGTAATAAAGCCTAGTTTGCTTTTTAAAAAAATGATCGTGCTAACTTGTGATGTAACTTTTAGTGATTGATCTAATTGTATTTAGAAATCCTTTTCATTCTCTACCCCATCTAAACTTGCATCTTCCAAAAATAAGTGACCTCCTATTCTTGGCCTAATATCGAATTAAACAACTGAGACAAAGTCCCAGAAAACCAAGGCAGGCCTTTTAAACAGCCCACCTCGGCATTCGGCAGCTCATGGCCCCCTCCAAACTGTTCCTATGGGGGGCAGCAAGCCCAACTGCAGCTCAAACCTATACCCCAGAGCGAAAATCGCACCTTTCCAGGCACTTTTACCCAAGGCAGGCGCGTTGGGCCAGGAATTTTCCAGACTCCCGCTACGTGCCCTTAATATGAAAATCCAGCCCTATCAGAATGCTATCCAGTACTATCCGGCATCCAGTATTGGATGAACAGAAATTTCCTTCAATTATATAGTGGAAAGGCTGAAGCCATCATCTGCGATCCCCATCAAAAATTCTGTTCCCTACTGCCAACTCCATCCCTCTCCTTGGCAACAGTTCCAAGATTAAATTAGTATGTTCACAACCTTGGTGTCACATTTGAAAACGAGATGAACATCCAACCTCATATCTGGTCCATTGCTAAGACCACCTATTTCCACTTCCATAACATCTCCTGACTTCGCCCGTCTCTGCTCAACTGCTGCTGAAACGCTCATTTGTACCTTCGTTATCTCTGACTTGGCTATTCCAACAGATTCCTAGCTGGTCTCCACATTTTACCCTTGATAAACTGGAGGTCATATAAAGCTCTTCTGCTTGTGTCCTTACTTGCACCTAGTCCCATTTACCCATCACCCCTGTCCTCTCTGGTCAAAGCAACGTCTTGATTTGGAAATTCTCATCCTTATTTCAAATCCCTCCTTGGCCTCACCCCTCCTTTTTTCTGTAATCTCCTCTAGTCCCACAGTCCTCCAAATTATCTGCACTCTCAAGTGTACACAAAAGCATCCCTGATTTTAACTGCTTGGCCATTAGTGATCACATATTCAGTTGCCTCGGCTTGAAGCTCTGGAATACCTTTCTTACACCTCTCTGTCTCTCTACCTTACCTTCCTCCTTTAAGCCATTCTCTTTGACCAAACTTTTGGTCGTCTGACCTAATATCTCCTTATGCGCCTCAGCAACATATTTTATTTTATAAAGCTCCTGTGAAGTACCTTGGGGCGTTTTATCATGATGAAGATGCTAAATAAATATAAATCATTGCTGTTGGCTATAATGGGTGCATGTACAAATACAGAGATGAGGGAAAGTAGCAAAAACAATGTGGCTATAATGGGAGATGATAGGAATTTTAATTTTCACCTAGAGAGAAGAACTCATTTTAAAAATTCATTTTTGTTAATTATGTTTGGGGCATTTCCAGAACAAAATGCTTTAGAATCGATAAGCAGACTGGCCATATTATATGTAGGATGAGCAATGAATGTGAATTAGTTAACAATCTGATGGTAAGGCAACATCTCGCAAATAATCACCATAATATAATTAAATCTGATGTAATGTTTGAAAATGAGAAGGGAGACTAATAAACCCAGGTTATAAATTTAAATGAGGCAAACCTCGAAAAGTTGAGACATGAGAGAGTGAGAAAATGAGGAACTACAGAACTGACATTAGTAGGGGAAATGCTACAACTATAAAGGATGTGATAACTGGACACCGAAAATAAGGGTAGGATTGGGCAGAGTCAACACGAATGGGAAATCATGTTTGACAAACCTGCTGGAGTTTTTTTGAGGATATAACTAGCAGAATAGATAAGAGGGAACCAGTGAGTGTGGTGTATTTGGATTTTCAGAAGGCTTTTGATAAGGTCCCACACAGGACGTCAGGAAGCAAAATTAGAGCACATGGGATTGGGAGTAATATATTAGCATGGATTAAGAATTGGTTAACGGGCAGAAAACAGAGTAGGAATAAATGGGTCATTATCAGGTTGGCAGGCTGTGACTAGTGGGCGACGGCAAGGATCAGTGCTTGGCCCCAGCTATTTGCAATCTATATCAACGATTTGGATGTCGGGATCAAACATAATATTTCCAAGTTTGCTGATGACACAAAACCAGGTCAGAATGCGAGTTGTGAGGAGGATGCAAAGAGGCTTCAAGGGGATTTAGACAGGCCAAGTGAGTGGACAAGAACACGGTGGATGAAATATGTGTAAAAATGTGAAGTTATCCACTTTGTAGGAAAAGCAGAATATTTCTTAAATGGTGAGAGACTGACAAGTATTCATGTCCAAAGGGACCTGCGTATCCTTGTTCATAAGTCCCTGAAAGCTAACATGCAGGTGCAACAAGCGATTAGGAAGTCAAATGGTACGTTGACCTTTATTTCAAGAGGATATGAGTACAAGAATAAAGTAGTCTTGCTGCAATTGTATACAGCCTTAGTGAGACCACACCTGGAGTATGGTGTAGTTTTGGTCACCTAAGGAAGGATATACTTGCCATTGAGGGAGTACAACAAAGGTTCACCAATCTGATTCCCGGGATGGTGCAATTGTGCTTTGAGAGATTGAGGAGACTGAACCTATATTCTTTAAAGTTTAGAAGAATGAGAGGTGATCTGATTGAAGCATACAAAATTTTATAGGGCTTGACAGGCTAGATGCAGGAAGGATGTTTCCTCTGGCTGGCAGGGCAGGGAGTCTAGAGCAAGAGGATGCAGTCTCAGAATAAGAGGTAGGCCATTTAGGACTAAGATGAGGAGGAATTCTTCATTCAAGAGGGTGGTAAATCTTTGGAATTTTCTACCCCAGAGGACAGAGGAGAGATTGATAAGATTTCTAGATATTAAAGATAACAAGGGATATGGGGATAATGCAGGAAATTGGCATTGAGGTAAAAGATCAGCCATGATCTAATTGAATGGCAGAGCAGGCTTAAGGGGCCAAATGGTCTACTCCTATTCCTAGCTCCTATGTTCTTAAACACCACAGTAAACTGGGTTGAACTGCTGATGGGTAAACCTACAGACTAACAGGGATGTAAAATGGGATTAGAATAGGATTCTGATAGCACAGAGGCGATGGGCTGAAGGGCCTGTTTCTGTGCTGTTTAACTCTGATTCTATAACAGTACTAGTGTAGTTAAGCAACTATGGTCAATGAGGTAGTGGACACTATCAAGGTTAAAGGCTTACACAAATGGAAGGAAAAGTGAATTCAGCAGGCTGCAAGAGCTATAAAAATCAACAAAGCCATATAAGAAAAGAACCTATGAAAAATGCACAAGATATCAAAACTGATAATATTTTAAAAATACATTCAGAAAAAAGTGTAGTAAAGGCGAATGTGGCCTCAAGATAGAAGTGGGCAAGACTCTTATGGACAATAAGGAAATGGTAGACTTGTTGAATGAGTACTTTGTACCAATTTTTACTGTGGAAGAAGAGGACAAAATGCCAGCAGTTACAAAGGGAATGCAAATTAAGTCAAAAGGGAGGAACTTAGAGGATTTAAAGTGTTTAAAAATAGTGACTAGTAAAATAATAGCATTCAGGACTAACAAATTTCCAGGACATGATGGTTTCCAACCCAAGCTATTAAAATAAATAGGTAAGGAAATTGCAAATGAGTTGGTCATACTTTTCCAAAGCTCTCCAGGTTCAGAAATTGTGCCTTTGGACTTGCAAACTACAAATATCACTATTATTTAAGAAGGAAAAAAGAAAATAACCAACAGGTCTGTTGGTTATCAGTTGCGCAGAAGTTACTTGAATTTATTAGACAGAGACTGTGTACCAGGGCAAGTTCAATAAAAAGATTAAGCTTACTGCATTGTGTTCCAGGCAGCCAATCATAATTTCCGATAAAATTACAACACCAGTCCTTCCAACACCAGCACTGCAGTGTATAAGTAAAGGTGTATCCGGATTTTTACCGTCTGTTGCACTATTAGTATGGCGTCGCACTGACTCAATTTCATCCAAATAAGCTATAAAGGCAATGGCAAATTAAGAAAATGCATGTTAACAAGAATTATTTATGTAAGTGGGGCAAAATGCATCAGTATAAACGTATGGCGTTTATTCAAATTCGAAAAGTTAATCAAAATGAAATAAAACTTACATCGAAATCCCTTGACATCTTCTGGGCAGCCATTTTCTGGCCAGTCTGTATACTGTAAATGCCATACTGTCCTCTCTTGCCCATTCAATAGATGTTTAATTTTCAACCCTGTGGTTGCATAACAACCTGAGTCAGTTCGAAATCGTGTGGTTATTTTGAATCTTCCATATGTGACTGAGTTATTCCTGGAACCTAATCGAGGCCAATACCGAAAGCTCTTCTCTCTCCCTCCCTCCTGTAACATAAATACAATATAAAGGACTTGATTAACACTAGAGGACATCCAATTTCGTAATTATTATGCATACTCCAAGTAATTGCATTATGAACTGAATTTGGAAGTCACTTTACGTAATCATTTTTTAAAATTCTATTTGAAGTGCTAATTGATTGAAAAAAATGATGCACAATTTCCTAACCACTTTTGTGAAATTTATAACAAGGAATAAATGATCTGAGGGGAGAAATACTTGAAAGAGAATACTTTCAAACTGCATAAATATTCTGTCGCACTGAAGTAAAATCTCAACATCGGCACTTAAATTATATGCACAAAGTTAACAGTGACACAAAGCTGGATTTTCCCTTCAGGGGTGGGAAACAAAAAATGGGACTGAACTTGCCCATGGGGGCAACAGTAACTAACTGGGATTTTGAAGGTGGCATCCCCTTAACCAGCATGGAAACATGTTCCTTGTTCAATTAAGGGTTGTGGACAGGTCGCAAAGCTGGAGGGCTAATCAGAGGCCTACCAGCAAAACAGGAGCAACAGGCTACAAAAGAGGGTAAGTTACAGAGGGTGCTTCAACATGGATCTGTCTTCTTACCAACTTCTTTAAACTTAAAAGGTGAAAAATGGTTTTTGCAATGAGGTCAGAACTATGGATGGTGGGGGTAGGGAGCCCCTATATAGGCCGGCGTGTGGCTGTTCTCTCAGCCAGGCAGGCAGGGAAGGCCTTTAGACCTGCCCCCCAGCTTACTGCTGGCTGCACATCTCTAGGCACCTAAACTGTCCTGACCTATGTGGGAAACTGGAGGTCGACTGGAATTTTTCTTTAATTGACAGTCACAAAATTATTAGAAGCCTAATCGGCTATCTACACAATGCACTACAGCAACTCACCGTAGGTCCTTTGACAGCACCTTCCAAACTCTACCACCTAGAAGGGCAAGGGCAGCAGCTGCATGAGAACACTGCCACCTACAAGCTCCCCTCCAAGCCACATACCATCCTGACTTAGAACTATATCGCTGTTCCTTCACTGTCGCTGCGTCAAAATCCTGCAATTCCCTCCCTAAGTGCACTGTGGGTGTACCTGCACCACATCGACTGCAGCGGTTCCAGAAGGCAGGTCACCACCACCTTCTCAAGAGCAATCTGAGACGGGCAACAAAAATGCTGGTCTAGCTAGTGACGCCCCATATCCCATGAAAGAATTAAAAAAGAATGCCACTTGGGGACAGGGAGCCCTGCTGACCCCGAACCTGCCTCTGCAAAAAAAATGACTGCACCAAGAACAGCAACAGGAAAATGACACGTAAGCCAGCATTGGCATTTTTGGGCCCCAGCAGGGCCCAGAAATCCAGCCTATGAGATCATATTACTGTGTCCAACAGAAGTTTGCACGAATATATTTCAAAATTCCTGAGCCTATTGTGACAGTCCAAAGCGCAAGTCAAGTGGATGAAGCTTGGCTGACGTGCAAATTCTGGCAGGACCCAGAAACATCAGGCTTTCACTTATTCAGGATGTCTAGTTCTATTACTGTATCTTATTTGTATACACAGAAAAAATGCAGATATTAATTCTAAAGCCAAGGGCATGAGCAACTCAAGAAATACCTCTTCTATGGTAATCATGGCTATGATAGCGACTCCTTGTTCCCACACCATTTGCCAAAAATCAAGGCAAGTGGTCTGGAGTGGTCCTTGTGTGGCAATGTAATTCCATTCCTTGCCTTCAACTACTGCCTGTAGTGAAAAGATGAAAGTTATCTGACAACCATGGGCAAGTTAAGAAAAAGTCATTATAAATTTGTGAAGAACTGTGGCAAACTTTTAAGTGCTTAAATTCAACGGAATCTGCAGAAATGCCACACTTGTAGCTTTCTACAGCCAAAACAATTACAAAGCAAACACCATGTATAAAACTTATCTACCTTTATATGAGATGCATTTATGTAACCAGTATTGTTCTCTTTTGTAGGCACTAGCTCCACCCTGTTATCATCATAGGGAATAACATCTGGGAATCGATTTCTTTCTGCATTTTCAGGCAGCAATGCAATGGTACACTCTGCTTTTGGATTTTTCTTTGGAACACTTTCATATTCTGTAAACACCATTTTCTGTTCCAGACGCTGCTCCAAGATTTTGTACTAAAAATGCAAAACACACTTACAAGGGCCATTTTATTTAAAAATGAAACTGCTGGAGCAATGATGTAGTAAATGGATTTTGAAAATACATTTCACCATTAAGACTTCTTTTTCATAGTGTTTTTATAAATGGTTTATGATAAATTTTGCCTTATTTTTTTTCTCTTCTCCAACAAGATTAGAAGCATTTACTTACTACCCTCATATTTCAGTTTTCACTATGATTTCTGTAACTCTGTTTACAAAACAATGAGGATTTGAGTTAATATAGACCTTTAAAATGACACAGAAGCTCAAGCAAGCAATAACAATATAATTGGTTAATTCAATCTCTTTTTAAGGCACAGCAATTTAATCAAACCATTTCATCCAGTTAGGTCATCAGCTTTCGTTTCTTATATTCACTTTAAAAAAAAGTCAGCTTTCAATTTAATCCAAGACAGCATTCTATCACATTAGCATAAGCAGCGGGAAGTTTTACATTAATTTTACTGTAAACAAATACCATTTTCTGGAACTTTCAGTTTAGCACAACTTCTATTTTGAATTCGAAAAGACTTTTTTTAAATGACAAAATATAAATTAGAAACCAGGTGCATCACAAACCTTCTTTGTGGTATACTAAAACTTCAATAACCAAAAGCTGAGGCATAATTCTCAATGAATTACAATAATAATAATTGAAAGAACTCTATTTTCTTTTCATTAAAAAAAGCCCTTCTCCCTAAAACGCATCTTCCCGTTAAATTCTGAAGATTCAACTTTTAATCCAAAAAACCTTTACATAAAAACAATTTGAAACTCAATAATTAATTATATCATGAAATTAACCAGTGAAGGCTACCTGACGGCTCAGTGGTAACTGAGGCATTTAAGACCACAAAAGTCTTGGGTACTAACAGCTAATTAATTAATTAATCACTGCTGAAGTGGCAGTAGAAGCAAAGTACGGCTTCATGTATACCTGGATGAGGAACAGGGGGAAAAGAAAAATCAGCAGTGACACCAACTGAAAGTGTATGGGCAGAAGGCAGGTAAGGAAGGGATTAGGCTCAACCATGGCCGCCATACCCCATTGACACTCCATATTATAGGTTGTGACAAAGAATAGATGCCTGGATGAAATCTGATAGCACCAGGGTATAATATTGAAAACTGTTGCCTCCCATTGATTTGCATCCCATTGATTTGCATCCCAGTGTAGGCCATTTACTTTATGGGGGGGTGGGGAATAAATATAGGGGTAGAGAGTTTTTAAAACCTTTCCCTGGAAATATTATTTTATTTGCACATATTTCAGATACATTTCAGTATTTTTACAATGAAAGTGTACACGAGGATGGACTTTTAAATATTTGCTACATCAGTATTTTTACAAAGTAAGTGTACCTGAAATATCTACAAATAAAATATTTCCACGGCAATGTTTTAAAAATAAATTTACTCGCCAATTTTCTCTCTTTCCCCGTCCTTTTCCAAAACAAAATCAGACTGGGTTACCATTTCATGGGTGTTGGTGAGCCTGCAGGTGACAATACAAAGTTGCTACAAAGGACAAGAATAAGCTATGGCAAAAGTTCAATTCTATTCCTTTCAACTGTCCATCTACAGATGCACAATTCCAACAGGAAACGTAAATAAGAACCAGAAACTCTCAGCAATTTTCCTGCCGAAATGTCAATTGTACTACTGTTGCCCACACATAAAATCTCAGTATTATATTGTGCAATTATCACTTTTCTAATATTATTGTAACTAAAAGTATATAGTTTAGCTACTTCTGGTAGCCAGAGTTTCATCAAATATTGTGCCTTTAACAGTTCAATCTTCAGACAGTCTAATAGTCAATCTAACGCTCTGAACATATAAATAATATGAATGATATCAAACTATACCCTTTCGTCGTATGATGTCTTGATAGGCTCATCTTTAAGAACATCAGGTAAAGGCTTTTGAAATGGTGTTAATCCATTTAATTCTGCCATCTTCAATGGTCCAATTTTCCTAATATCAGACACACGAGTTCCTTTACGCGTATCCTTCAAAATTTAAGGATAATTTAAATAAAACAAAAGCCAATAGCTAACAGGCATAACACAATCCAGAACACATTTACTCAGCGTACAGAACCTGCATGGCAAGATTCTGCAGGAACCAGGAAGTCACATATAATAAACTGCTATCGGAACACAACAGTGTACAGCTAAAAATAACTCTCAAACAGGTGCTCCACAGGCCAAATGCAAGAGGATAGAACAATTCAAATGGCCAAAGCAGATTTTTTAAATGGTCGCACTGAAATCAGGTTTTCCAAAAACAATCAACTGCATAACTAGAAACAATACACAGTGGTGTCGTGGTGTTGTCAACTGGACTAGTAATCCAGAGACCCAGGGTAATGCTCTAGGGGCCCAGATTAGAAACCCACCAGGGCAGATGGTGGAATTTGAATTCAATAAAAATCTGGAATTAAAAGTCTAATGATGACCATGAAACCATTGTTGTTAAAAACCCATTTCGACAGGACCACCCAGGGATGATGATGGTGGGTGGTGTCTGGGACTAAGCCAGCAGACTTGGCGGCACAGTGATATATAGTCGGGAGGGAGTTGCCCTGGGGGTCTTCAACATCGACTCCTGACCCCATGACGTCTCATCAGATCAAAAATGGGCAAGGAAACCTCCTGCTGATTACCATGTAGTGCACCCCCACCCCCCCGTCCTCTCTCAGCTGATGAATCAGTGCACCTCTATGTTGAATACCACTTGGAGGAAGCACAGAGGGCAAGGGCGCAGAACGTACTCCGGATGGGGACTTCAATGTCCATCACCAAGAGCGGCTCGGTAGCATCACTACAGACTGAACTGGACAAGTCCGAGAGGACATAGCTGAGTCTGCACGAGGTGGTGAGGGAACCAACAAGAGGGAAAAGCATACTTGACCTCATCCTCACCAATCTGCCTGCCGCAGATGACAGTAGGAGTGACCACCGCACAATCCTTGTGGACACCCTCCATCGTGTTGTGTGGCACCACCACTGTGGTAAAAAGAATTTCAAACAGATCTAGCAACCAAGACTGGGCAACGATGAGGCACCGTGGACTATCAACAGCAGCAGAATTATACTCAACCACAATCTGTAACCACATGGCCCTGCATATCCTTCACTCTACCATTACCACCAAGGCAGGAGAACCCTGGTTCAATGAAGAGTGCAAGAGGGCAAGCCAGGAGCAGCACCTAAAAAATGAGGTGCCAACCTGGTGAAGCTACAACACAGGAATACTTGCGTGCCAAACAGCATAAGCAACAAGTGACAGACAGAGCTAAGTGATTCCACAACCAACTAAATTCTGTAGTCCTGCCACATCCAGTCATGAATGGCAGTGAACAATTAAGCAACTTGCTGGAGGAGGTGGCTCCACAAATAACCCCATCCTCAATGAGGGGGGAGCCCAGCACATAAGTGCAAAAGATAAGGCTGAAGTATTTGCAACAATCTTCAGCCTTAAGTGGAGTGGATGATCCATTTCAGGAGATCCCCAGCAACACAGATGCCAATCTTCAGCCAATTCGATTCACTCCACGTGAAGAAATGGCTGAAGGCACTGCACTGGATTCTGCAAAGGCAATGGACCCAGACAACATTCTGGCAATAGTACTGAAGACTTGTGCTCCAGAACTTGCGGCGCCCCAAGCCAAACTGTTCCAGTATAGCTCAACACCGGCATCTAACCGGCAATGTGGAAAATTGCCCAGGACAAATCAAACACAGCCAATTACCGCCCCATCAGTCTACTCTTGACCATCAGTAAAGTGATGGAAGGGGGCATCAACAATGCTATCAAGCAGCACTTGTTTAGCAATAACCTGCTTGCTAACGCTCGGTTTGGATTCCGCCAGGGCCACATAACTCCTGAGCTCGTTGCAGATTTGGCTCAAATGTGAACAAAAGAGCCAAACTCTAGAGGTGAGTTGAGAGTGAATGCCCTTGACATCAAGGCTGCATCTGTCTGAGTATGGCATCAAGGAGCCCTAGCAAAGCTGGAGTCAATAGGAATCGCGGGAAAACTCTCTGCTGGTTGGAGTCATACCTAGCACAAAGGAAGATGGTCGTGGTTGTTGGAGGTCAACCATCTCAGTTCCAGGACATCGCTACAGGAGTTCCTCAGGATAGTGTCCTAGGCCCAACAATCTTCCGCTGCTTCACCAATGACCTTCCTTCCATCATAAGGACAGAAGTAAGGATGTTTGTTAATGATTGCACAGAAGTAGAGATATTTGTTAATGATTGCACAATGTTCAGCACCATGCACGGCTTCTCAGACACTGAAGCAGTCCATGTCCAAATGCAACAAGGCCTGGACAATATCCAGGCTTGGGCTGACAAGTGGCAAGTAACACTCACACCACACAAGTGCCAGGCAATGACCATCTCCAACAAGAGAGAATCTAACCATTGCCCCTTGACATTCAATGGCATTACCATCGCTGAATCCCCCACTATCAACATCCTGGGGATAACCATTGACCAGAAACTGAACTGGACTAACCATTTAAATACTGTGGCTGCAAGAGCAGGTCAGAGACTAGGAATCCTGTGGCAAGTAACTCACCTAAATCCCAAAAGCCTGTCCACCATCTAAAAGGCACAAGTCAGGAGTGTGATGGAATACTCCCCACTTGCCTGGACAAGTGCAGCTCCAACAGAACTCAAGGAGCTTGACACCATCCAGGACAAAGCAGCCTGCTTGATTGGCACCCCATCCACCACTGATGTACTGTGGCAGCAGTGTGTACCATCTACAAGATGCACTGCAGGAACTCAGCAAGGCTCCTCAAACAGCACCTTCCAAACCGCACCTTCCAAACCTATGACCACTAACAGGAAGGACAAGGGAGCAGACACATGGGAACACCGCCAACTGCAAGTTCACCTTTCTAAGCCACTCATCATCCTGCCTTGGAAATATATCGCTGTTCCTCCTCTGTCACTAGGTCAAAATCCTGGAACTCCCTCCCTAACATTGTGGGTGTACCTACACCACATGGACTGCAGCAGTTCAACAAGGCAGCTCACCCCACCACCTTCTCAAGGGCAACAAGGGATAGACAATAAATGCTACCCTAGCCGGCACCACCTGCATCCCATGAATGAATAAAAAAACACCAATCTTAGTAAATTATTCACCATTCATTTTCACTCCCCCACTTCACCCAAGATAGCACAATGTCAAGGGTTGTTTTTTAGTTCGAGGAAAGGGAGATAACGGCAGATTTGAAAGAGAGGATAACAGTACTGGAGGTAAGAACACCATTAGTAACAGCTAACATAGAAGCCAGGAAGGGAAGCTGGGCGGTTAACAGTTCAGTAGGAATAAGATCCAGAGTGCAAGCAGTGGGTCCCATTAGCAAGAAAATTTCAGAAAGGGCAGGAGGGGAGATGAAAGAGAAATTTGAAAAAGATGCAAATTCAGGGTTGGAGGGCAGAAACTTAAGAGGAAGTTTGTTCAGTGAGCTAAGGGAAGTGGGGGTAAGCAGCAGAGGCAGCTGAACGCATGGTCTCAATTTTTGTAACAAAAAAGTCTACAAGCTCCTTGCATTTACCACTGGAGGTGAGAATAGAGGCAGCAGGAGAGTGTGATTTATGAAGATGGTTCGTGTTGGAGAAGAGAAACTGTTTGTTATCTTTGCTTTCCTGGATGGGTTTTAAATAAGTGGTTGTTTTAGCAATGGAAGGAAGTAACTGATAATGCTTTATGTGAGCCAGCCAGATCTGGCGATGGATCTTTTAAACCAGCTTTTCACCAAAGGCATTCAAATCTGCATCCCTTAGACTTGAGAATGAAGGCGAGGGGTATACCAAAGCAATGGCTAGGCAAGTATGTGTAATGGCTTTAGTGGGGAGGTGGGCAAAGATGGCAGAAATGGTGATGGGAAAAGCATTTTTTTTTCAGCCTGCCTTCTAATATTTTTTCTTTTTCTGTTTTTGCAGGCCTGGGAGAACAATAAATCAGCATTCCACAAACTGCGATGACCCCCCTCTTAACATTTAGAAGCATCAGTTCAGCTATATACTTTCCAGAAGATCTAGTTGGCAAATTTGAGAAGATAACTTTGGTGAGCAGGAACAAACGGTGGTGAAACAGGAGCTGAGCACTTGGCCACATGGCTGCCATCAATGACAATGTATACTTTCTGAAATGCAGATGTCTGGTGAACCTGGCAACTACGGCAACCTCCTATTTTTTGGGAGGAAAGTGCTGACTGATGAATCAGTTACCTGATACCTATGTGGCCAGCACTTTAGTTGACACAGCAACACTAGCCTGGAATAAGTTGGGGGCAGAAAAGCTTGGGAAGCTGGTGACCTTAACTATCACTGGCCGTAGCACAGCTACGTTTCAGGTGTCCTTGAGGCAAATGGCAAAGCTATGTAACTTTGTAATGGTGCATTTGGAGCCTGCATTAGCATGTAGATTATGCCAAGGCATGCAAATATAACTGATGGCATAAAGACAGGTGCAACCAGTAGCACTCAGGGGTTGTGTGTCCCCAGTCTTTCATTTTGTTCTACCTCAATCAAGAAATACTATATTGGGGACACATCTAACTAATTCAAACACATTTGCCACTTGCCACGAGTGTCTTCATACCTCATTGTTCCTTGAGCTCCTGTTAAAGCTGGTATTCTAAGAATCCTCTCTCATGTGCCTTCTTATTTGTCATGTTCCGCTAGGTTCTGTAAATATTTCACTTGCAGTCTAATTTCCAGTGACTTAGCATACAATAACGGAATATCCTTTGCAGGGCATCAAAGCTAATGAGTAAATACAAGTTGCATTCCCTAAAATAGGTTCCAGATATTAATAAAAATTTCAGAAATAGAAAAATCTATAATAGAATTATTAAAAGGGTACTGTAATCATTATTACCAAAAGAAGCCCACAAAGGCTGCTCTGCTTTGACATTGCCACTGTGCAGGGAGTTTCACTTGCATCAACTTAAAATGGTTTTTGATGCATCAATGCGCAGTCCTGGTGCAAAATCTGTGAAACTGCACCGTATATACTTAAAATTGTTTTGCATGAGGCCTACAATAGTCTATGCCACAAGATGTGTCTCGTATACAGCCAGCAGAAAATAACGGGTGCTATACATGCCTAAAACGTGCTGCACAAACATCACAGTTGAAGGGTAGTAACAACATAACTTATGCTGTGGAAATAATTATCTATATTGGTTTTAAATTAACAGCTTCAAGGTTTTCAGCAACAGAAGAGGCATTTTAAACTTATTTTATGTACTCAGTATATTAGAGGCTTCACCTTAAAAAATTAATGTATACAATTGCCTCTGCAACACCATAGAACCGTTTATGTTTGTGACAAGAACATCTTTGCATTTTCCTCTGACCTGTGAAAAGTCTTGCTACAAATATTGTTTGGGGGTTAGGGTGGGAGGAAACAATTTTATTTACTTTTTTAAACCAATAAGTGGCTAACTTCAATGGAATGAAAGAGGATCTAGTCAAGATAAAATAGAAACAGAATTTGACAGGAAAAACTAGAATGGAATAACAGGTGATCTTTGAGGAGACAACGTTTCAGGGACAGTCCAACAATATGGAAAGGTAGGAGAACCAAAGCCAGGGCTCCTTGGATGAAAGCATAATACAGAATATGATGGAACAAAAAAAGTGTCGGATACATGTCAAGTGAATTCTTCAAATGGGAACCAGGCTAAGTACAATAAGTTCAGAGGAGAAGTGAAGAGGAATACAAGATTGACAAAGAGAGAATGAGATTAGAATGGCAGTTAACATAAAAGGGAAACCAAAATTCTTCTACCAGCATGTAAATAGTAAGCAGGTAGGGTGGGGTCTATTAGGGACAGAAAAAGTGATATATGCCTAAAGGCATAGGACAAGGCTAGATTTGTTAATGAGTACTTTGTATCAGTGTTTACTAAGGAAGAGGATGCTAGCAAAATATCAACTAAAAGTTATGACAAAGGTGAAGGTTGAAATGGGGTGAAAATTGATAAGCAAGGTGCACAGTAAAGTACTATGCTCTAGAGTGGATAAATTGCCAGGTCTGGATGGCTTGCATCCTAATCTGCTAAGGGGAGTGGGGCGGAAATAGTAGAAGGGCTAGCCATAATCTTCCAATCATCTCTAGATACATGGGAGGTGTAAGCGGTTTGGGAAGTTGCAAATGTAGCACCTTTGTTCAAGAAATGGTACAAAGATATTCCTAGTAACTACAGGTTGATCAGTTTATCAGTAGTGGGTAAGGTTTTAGAAACAATAATCGGCAGCACCTTCCAAACCCACGACCACTACCATCTAGAAGGACAAGGGCAGCTGACACATGGGAATGCTACCATCTGCTAGTTCCCCTCCAAGCCACTAACCATCCCGACTTGGAAATATATTGCCTTTCCTTCATTGTTGCTGGGTCAAAATCCTGGAACTCCCTCCCTAACAGCACTGAGGGTGTACAACTGCAGTGGTTCAGGAAGGCAGCTCATCACCACCTTCCTCAGGGCAGTTAGGGATGGGCAATAAATGCTGGCTTAGCCAGCAACACCCACAGTCCATGAATAAAAAAAAGGCAGGAGAAAAACAAATGCACTTGAAGAGCCATCATGGATTTGTAAAAGGCAGATCGTGCCTGACTATTCTAATTGAATTTTTTGATGAAATAACAGAGAAGGTTGATGAAGAAAATGCAGTGGATGTTGTCTAAAGGAATTTTAAGGAAACGTTTGGCAAATTACCACATAACAGGCTAGTTAACAAAATTGAGGTTCATGGAACAGGAGGATCAGCATCAGCTCGAATAAAAGATTGGCTTTACGACAGAAAACAGTAAGTCATGGTAAATGGTTGTTTCTCAGATTGTAAGACTTTAGACAGTTCCCCAAGGGTCAGTGCTAGGACCACTGTTTATATATATATATATATATATATATATATATATGTGTGACTTGAATATTGGAATACAAAGTAAAATTTCAAAATTTGAGATGATATCAAACTTGGAGGTATGGCAAACAGCGTGGCTGATACAATTGATTACAACAGGACATAGATAGACTAGCCGATTAAGCAGACAACTGGCAGCTGGAATTTAATACAGAGAAATGTGAGGTAATGCATTTTGGCAGATGGGAAGGGAGAGGCAATATACACTTAATGGCAAAGATGTAGAGGGCATAGATCTTCGAAAGTGCAGGACATATTCAGAGAGTAATTGGCAAATCATATGGAATCTTGCACTTCATAAATAGGAGGTATTAAGTACAAAAGCAAGGAAGTTGTGCTGAACCTGCATAAAGCTCTGGTTAAGCCACAACCAGAGCATTACGTTCAGTTCCAATCCCCACACTTTAGGAAAGATATGGGACTGAATTTTCCCCCGTTAGGGGGGTTGTGTGGGGTTGGGAAGGAACAAGCGTGAACCCGATCGGTGCCTCCAATCAGGTTCGCGCCACCATTTTACGTGGGTGGGCCAATTAAGGCGGGGATGGATTCCGAGTCCGGGCATGCACGCGAAAGAGCGTAGAAATCTCCCTGAGGCATAGTGATTCCTCAGGGAGATTTGTTTAAGTTTTAAACAATTAGTAAAGTAATTAAAAACTTTTAAAACATGTCCCCTCATGTGACTCAGTGTCACATGAGCTGGGACATGTCATTGAATTTTTAAAATAATTTTTATTGAATTTTTAAACACTTCATGAAACCTCATTCTGCCCGTGGATGAGGTTCCATGAGGTTCCTTAGGGTTGGACAGGCAGTTCATTTAATTATATCAATTAGTTTTTAACAGGCCTTAATAGGCCTGTGACAGTTTGGTGGGCACGCAGCCGACTCACCTGTGCGCCCGCCGAACTGAACAACTAAATGATGCATGGTGACGTCAGGACGCACCCGTCCGACGTCACTGCACGTCATTTTATGCGTCGGCGAGCGGGCCTCGCCCCCATTCACCAACCGGAAGAATCTCCCCATTAAGTTCTTTGAGAGGGTGCAGAGGAGATTTACCATAATGGTTCCAGGGATGAGGTAATTTGGCTACAAGGTTAGGCTGGAAAAGCTAGGGCTGTTCACCTTGGAAAAAAGAAAGTCAAAGGGAAATTTGATAGAGGTGCACAAGATTGCGACAGTTTTAGATAAAAGTAGACAAAAGAAAAGCTGCTTCCATTAGCTGATGGTAAAGGACTAAGGGACACACATTTAAAGTTTTGTGCAAGAGATATGGAGGGGATGCGAGGGAGAGCCTTTTTATGCAGTGAGTCTGGAATTCACTGCCTAAGAAGATGATGGAAAGGGAGACATAGGCACTGAGAGAAATAAAATTGCAGTGTTTTGGGGATAGAACATGGAAATGGGACTGATTGGATTGCTCTATACAGAGGGCCAAGCATGGACTTGAAGGGCCAAATGGCCTCCTTCTGTGCCCTAATGATTCCATGATTCCAAATGAACCCCTACGAAATATTTTCTTAAGCCAATATAAATAGTTCTACAATATTGAGAGACATTTTTTAAACTGATGTATTTGCAGCTAAGATAGGGAACCAGTGTCAAACTACTCACCCCAAGTGGCGGGAGAGCTTCCATAGCATTTAATCTACCAGAAAGCACTTCAGACATTGGTCTCTTCTTTGAGGACTCTCTTCTTATCTGGCTTTTTCCAACTGTATTGAGGTCAGACTCAGACACAAATGCAAGAAATTGCATAGCTTCCCTTTTTTGCACTTGATTTTCTGAACTGTGCTGGCTAGCTAGAGCAGGTGCAGAGCTATATAGATAGTCTGGCAATGGTTCTTTAAGGAACTGGTTTAACACAGCTGGCAATCGGGCTGTGGAGTCAAGAGGTGGTTTCTGAGATCTCTGCTCAATGTACCCTGTATCATACTCCTCATCCTCTTCACTACTGTGAATCAGCATTGTTGCATCGGAGAGAGATCGCCCATGGTAGCAACTTTTCTCTTCATGAATTTCAGTATCTCCTGGTTTTGTTCGTTCAAAGTAAACATTTGGCTGTGAATCTGCAGAGGTCACTTTTCCTGAGCATGTCTCAACACCTGTTGTAGACATAGTCCTTTCTTTTATTCTCCAACCCTCAAAATTGTGCATAAGCCCTGCAATCTCAATGCTGTTACGTTTATGGATGTTGCTATGTACTCTGGCAGAGGTTAGGGGTTCACTGACTTCTTGTAGTGAATGTGCAACAGGCAAACTATCCTCCTGGAAAGTCTGCACAGAGTGATGCACACGCCTTGTTATCAGATCTGGATTGCTGCTACTAACATACAGATGTCGTGAAAGGTCAGGTGTACTGTTTGCAGGTCTTGGATAAGGGTAGGGTGGTGGAGGTCGATACACTTGAGTTCTCAACATATTTGCTGCATTGTAATCCTGAGTGTGTAACTGTGCATTAGTTAATTCGGGCACACTAACAGCCCCAACGACAGGACGTCGGTCAACTGAATTTATATATGGTGACTGGCTATGGAAACTGTAGTTCAAATGAAAAGGGTACTGATACACATTTTGGGAATTAAACTGAGCATGCTCTCTAATTTCCGGCTGGCTATAAACAAGTGGGTCTGGTCTACTGTAGGCATAAGAATTGCCTATGTTAAGATTTCGCATGGAATGGCTTTGTCTTTCATTCTGAATCATTCCACGATTGAGCTGCCTCATAACTGTCTCGTAATCTGGGGTTGGCCTATAGGAAGGTGGAATAATCGTACTATGTCTGTTTGTTGAGATGTAATCTCCTCTTATTACGTCACTTCCAGTGATACTAGGATTTGAAGACATAGGCGATGCTTGCATAAAGTGCTGTGGATTATTTAAAGAGCTTGTGCTATGTGCACTATAGATACTGCCATTTCGGATTCGACCATTGTATTCATATGGTGCTCTATCCAAACTGGTTTGAGACCGATAGAAACAGCTATTTTGATTGTTCACGTAGAGATTGTCTGAAATAAAGTAGAAGGTGAAAATTATGCAGAACATGAGTAGCTGAACCATACAGATTTAATGTTTGATCTCCAGTCTACACACGTTAGTTGAGCGGTGAAACGGGTTGAATCAATATTAACAGTCAAGGCCAATAAATATATCAGTATGCCAGAGGCTACATTTTACACCAGATTGATGTTTATGTAATAGTCTCAGATTACTTCAAACTCGCATCTCTGAATCATTAGTCCAGGCTCTGGATTACTCGTCTTTTAACATAACCACTGCCCTACCCCTATGTCATCTAAAATACATGGTACATTGCAAATTAACACTACATACTTGACAGGTTATTTTTCTAAAATGTTTCTAGAATTGAGGTCTGCAACTACAATTCTAATAATTGTCAAATATGTTTTGTATTTTGTTATTATTTCTTTAGGTGGTTAAATTTGAATATAGAAGGTAATAGAAAAAAATTGTACAAAGATAATGTCACATTTATGACTAAGCAATACAGCCTGACATTTCCTTGATTAAATACTCTACCTTGAGAAGATTTATAGGGCTCTATGTAGGGTCCAGTGTAATGTAACTGGGGTAGTGGCATCATGTACTGATGAGGTTTTGGCTAAAAGAAAATAAAAAGCAATAAAGAACAAATCAATTCATAGCAAATGAAACGCTAACAGTAATTTTATATAAAACCACAAAATATTCCAAAACCTAGACAAGAAAGGTGAACACTTCTGGCATATACTTAAAAAATAAAAAAGTGGTTTAAAGCAGGATATTCTTGACTAACAAGGGAGTCAAAGGGTATCGGGGTAAGGGGGAATGTGGAGTTGTGGTCACAATCAGATCAGCCATGATCTTATTAAATGGCAGAGCAGGCTCGAAGGGGCTGAATGGCCTATCCTGCTCTTAATTCATATGATCATACGTAAATAAAATGATCCTAAAAGGTACACAGGACTAAGTATCAAACACACAGCCAATTTGGACGAATCTTGCATGATTAGTCCTATACACAAATAAAGGAGTCTGATTTTTTTTTCCTATGGCAATTTCAAAATCAGCAACAACTTATTTACATAGCATCTTCAATGGAGAAAAACGTCCCAAGGCACTTTACAGAAGCTAATCAAACAAAAATTGAGACTAGGGCCCAAAAGAGGTGTTGTTAGAAGGGGTGATGAAAAGCTCGGTTAAGAGATGTATTTTAAGGAGGGCCTTAAAGAAAAGCAGGTGACAAGGCAGAATGGTTTAATAGAGGGAATTACAGAGCTAAGGGCTCAGACAGCCAGGCTACCAATGAGGCAAAGAAAGCTGAAAGCAATTTTTTTTAAAAACATGACAAAAATAATAATTTCCACTGTTAGTTTTGTGCAGCTCGGGTTTAAAATGGAAGCTGCTCTCTCAACGAGATGCAAAATGGGAGGCAGGGAACAGCTAGTGAAAAACAAAATTCCACTTGATCAGGAATCAATTAACTCAAAAATAAAGGCACTAGACTTGAGGAACATGACTTTCAAGCAATTAAAAAGATATATAATTTCTGGTTGTGGTCAAATGTAAGAACAGCTTGGAGAAAATACAAAGCAAGCCATTCTTAAGGCCATTAAAAAATGGATAAATAGCCCAATTCCAGCTGCTTCCATTCAGTTTTGTGGGGGATAATTTTTTTTACAGCCTACCATTATTTAGATACACACAGTAGTTTGCTAGAGAAAATTAAGGGGTGTGGAACTCATAGATCCATAGCAGGAGGCCATTTGACCAGTAATGTTCATGCTGGCTCTCCGCAAGAACCCACTTAGTCCCACTCCCCTGCCATTTCTCTTTAGCTCTCAAAACTCTCCAGATAATTATCCAATGCTCTTTTGAAAGTCACAATTGAATCTGCTGCCACCACATGCCTCGGCAGTGCATTCCAGTCTCTTTGTGTAAAAAGGTTTTCCCTCCTGTTGCCAATCACCTCTTTTGCCAATCACCTCAAATCGGTGTGCTCTGAATCTTGATCCTTCCACAAACAGCAACAGTTTCTCCATATCTGCTCTATCTAAACCCCTCATGAGTTTGAATACCTCTATCAAACCATCTCTTCATCTTCTCTTCTCCAAGGAGAACAGCCCTTGCTTCTCCAATTTATCCATGTAACTGAAATTCCTCATCCTTGAAACCATTCTCATGAATCTTTTCTACACCCTCCCTAATGCCTTAATTAGCAAGATACCATCTGATTTAAAGAGTTCTGGGGCTATATCAATGATTTCGATATGGGAATTGAAGGAGTGCTGTCAACATTTGCAGATGCTGCCAAAATAAGAGATAAACTTATTTTTTTAGGATGATCAAAGGAAGCTGCAAGGGAATACTGAAATCAGGAATGGACTAAAAAATGATTGATGGAGCTCAATGTCAGTTAAGTGCGAGGAGATGCATTTTAATAAATAAATCAGCAGTAATTATACTCTAAAAGGCTCACTACTGTGCAACAGCAGAGGAACTAGGGGTATAATTTTAAAAGACATTAAAAGGCAGCACCCCGGGTTCCGAATTCTAGGCTTTATCTCAAGAGTATTAAAATATAGGAGCCAAGATGAGCCTACATAAAATCTTAAGTTCTCAGTTAGAGCTTGTGTGCAGTACCGAGCTCCATACAATAGAAAGGATATTGAGGCTTTAGAGAGGTTACATGGGATTACAAATATAATGGTAAACTTGAAAAAATGACATCTTTTGTCAGAATACTACAGAGTACAGGGCAATCTTTGTTTAAAATTATGTAATGATGGAAGCAGGTTAGATAGAAGAGTGCTGCTTCCGCTAGTTGAGGGATCACAGATACAAGATCAAATGCAAGAGATTTAAAACAGACAGCAAGGGAAATTCACTTTCAGGGTTAGTGTTAAGACAGAAACTATGGCAACATTCAATATTGGATTGGATATGTGGAAGAAGAAAATGGAGTTAAAGGAATGGGAACAGGATAGGCAAATGTCACTCAAACTACTTGCTTGAGCAAAGGGGAAACTCACTGAGCCAAATGGCCTCTTTCTCTGTTGTACATACAAACATATGAAATAGAAGATGTAGGCCATTCGGCCCTTCAAGCCTGCTCCACCATTCAATAAGATCATGGCTGATCTGTTTGTGTTGAGTTCTACATTCCCATCTACCCTCGATAACCTTTGATTCCCTTGCCTAACAAGAATCTATCTACCTCTGCCTTAAAAATAGTTTTAAGTGACTCCGGTTCCACTGCCTTCTGAGGACACATCAGGCACTGCAAGCATCGGAAACTCACATTCTGGAGTGATCCAATTCTAATATGACCAAAGACATAGGTTTTAAAGATGTTAACATAGAATGGCTAACATACGTTGACATAAAATGGCTGATACAATATGCATTATGGAAAAGCAGAGTTAACTTGAGTTAGAAACCTAGACTGGCATTTCACTGCAGGCAATTTGTGAAGGCAACATAGAGAAGACACTCCTCATAGTTGCTTGGTAGGAAATTTTGATATAAGAGCAGCGAGCAGGGCTTTGTTTATCATTAACCATAACAAGCTTAAACATGTGAGTAGTAGAATAGAGTAGATTATAATGCATAATGTTTATATCTATGAACGTGATAAGAAATAACAATTACAAGGCAGCAATGATCTCAGTTAGAGTACTGTGTACAGTATTAGGTTTCATATTATAGGAAGGATATTGAGGCTTTAGAGAAGTTACAACAGATGCACTAGAATGTTGTCTGGTATGAGGAATTACAAGCAGCTGAATGCTGTTACTATAAATCTAAAACGACAGGAGACTGATTAGGATAATAATATTCCTGCACCTGCCTGAAGAGAGTTACAAGTTGTTAAATAAAAACTATAAATTAGTAAATCAATGCTGCAATGTTTATTAATTGAACTAGGAGAAGTCGGTTCACACAACATACCAGCTCTCAGCATTAGTTAAATAATGAATAGAATTACTTGTTAAAATGAGTCATAATGGCACAGAAGGAGGCTGATCAGTCCATACCAGCTCTTTCCGTACAGCAATTAGGTCAGTCCCATCTCGATCCCAGTAGTTCTGCAAGTTTGTCCAAAATCCTAAATCTGTGCCCCCTAGTCCTTGGACCATCAGCTTCTACAGAAATGCCCTCTGCACCCTCACATTCTTCCTTAAGTGTACCTAACTGGACACAATATTCTAGATGTGGTCTGACCAGAGCTTTATAAAGTTTTGGCATACCTTCCCCGATTTTGTACACAATACATCTATTTATAAAGCCCAAGATCCCATTTACTTTGCAAATTACTCTCTCAATATGCCCTGCCACTTTCAAAGATCTATGCACATGAACCCCCAGGTCCCTCTGTTCCCACACACTTTTCATATCTGTGCCAGTAAGTCTGTATTGCTTCTCCCTATCCCTTCTGCTTAAATGCATCACCTCATATTTCTCTGCATTAAATTCCATCTGTCACTTGTCTGTCCATTCTGTTAGCCAATCTATGTCTTGCTGCATCAATTGACATCATCCTTGCTGGTTACCACACCTCCAAGTTTGGTAAGTTTTGAAATTTTATTCCGCATTCCAATATCCAAGTCATTTATCAAAAAAAAGGAATGGTCCTAGCACTGACCCTTGGGCAATACCAACATCCACCATCCATCAGTCTGAAAAACAACCATTTACCCTGACTCACTGATTTGAAGCCAACTTTTTAATTGAAGCCAACACAGACCCTCCCATTCCATTAGCCTGAATTTTGGTAACCAAAGTAAGTGGCATAAAGTCAGCTCAACAGAGCACTGCTTTGACAGGGTATTTACTTAACTCAGGGAATATGGTGAATGAGGTAATTCGGCACAGTGAGGGAAGAGGTACAGTTCTGGTCTGTTAGAAAACAAGGAGTGGTCCAAGAGAGGGAACGGAAGATAGTGAGACATGAGGCATTAACTAGTTAAGCAGATAAGATGATTTGTTGGTTTAAGGTTTCTTTTTTCCTGTGAACTAGGGTAGAAATTTAAACCAAGACCAGGAAAGTAAAAGTACTATATTAAATGTAGCTTAATTAGCTAAACTGTTTAATATAACTACAACTTAATTTAACTTGGTTCAATCACATTTAAGAGTACTGCATGCAGTTCTAGTCACCATATTATCAAAAGGAAATAAAGGCACTAGAGAAGTTGCAGAGAAAGTTTACAAGGACGATACCAGAAATGCATTGGTATACATAACAGGAAGAGATTGACAGGCTGGGTCTCTTCTTGTAAAAAAGTGGCTGAGGGGTAAAATTAAGAAAGCTTTTGACAGAGTGGATACGAAGAAAATGTTTTCATTTTTGGGGAAAAGCATGATTAGAGGCCACTAAAATAAGATAGTCACCAAGAAATCTAATAGGTAATTCAGAAAAAAGTTCTTTATCCAAAGCATGGTTAGAATGTGGAACTCTACCACATGGAATGGTTGAAGCAAATTGCATAAATGTGTATAAGGGGAAGCTAGGCAAGCATTTGAGGGAGAAGGGAAGACAGGGTTACGATGATCGATTCAGATAAGGAAAGATGGGGAGGCTCGAGTAGAGCATAAAATCCACATGGACTGGTCAAGATGAATAGCCCGTTTCTGTGCTGCATATCCTACGTAATCCTATGTGACCAGTTTTTAATCTGGCACTTCATGAATTGTTTTCTTAATATCCATAGAGACAACATCATTGCTTTCCCTACATCAACCTTCTCTGTCTTTTCATCAAAAAATTCAAATGGATTAGTCAAGCACGATCTTCCTTTCACAAATCCATGCTGGCTTTCCTCAATTAACCCAAACCTCTCCAAGTGCTTGTTGATTTTCCCCCCACCCCGGTTATGATTTCTAAAACCTTATCACCACTCATGTTAAATTGACCAGCCTGCAGTTACATGGAATATCCTTACACCATTTCGTCAATAAGGGTTTCATATTTGCTGCTCTCCAATTTTCAGGCACCTCTACCATTTCTAGGAAAGCTTATTGCAAACCCTTTAGCTATCTCCACTCCCTTTAGAAACCTGGGATGCAAGCCAACCAGATCACATAGCAGTGACCTATCCACTCTAAGCATAGCTAGCCTTTCCTGTACATCTTGTCTATCAATTTTCACCTCAGCCATTACTACCTTTGTCTCTACTGATATTTTGTCAGCATTCTCTTCCTTAGTAAATACCAAAGTACTCTTATTCTAGCCTTGCCTTGCCTTGCACCTAAGCATATATATTCCTCTTTGTCCCTAATAGGATCCACCCTACGTCTTACTACCTGCACTTACTTACATGCTGGTAAAAGATTTTCAACTTGCACTATGTTAACTGCCATTCCATTCCCATGTTCTCTCTTTGCCAATCGTTCATTCCTCTTCACTTCCCCTCTCAGCTTATTGCACTTGGCCTGGTTCTCACTTGAAGAATTCACCTGACATGCATCATAAACCCTCTTTTTTTGATTCATCATATTATCTATCTCCCTTTTCATCAAAAGGAATCCTGAATAAGATTGCTATTAATTATTTGGTGGCAGCACTAGATAAGACCTTTTAAGTCATGTTGGGAACAAAATGAAAGCTATAAGGCAGCATCTCACATACCAAAGACATTCTTGACAACAGGCTCCTTCGGACTGGACTCACTGAAGCAGTTTGAGTTTGTCTGAAATCGGAAAGCAGATGATTGTTGCAATCCAAACCATTTTTCCCTCTAAAGTTAAGAGTTTAAATGCTTTTAAAAGTATTTAACAGTAAAAACCCATCGTAAAACTCCATGTACAAACAGATCTCCACCAGTAGCAGTTAAAATGGTTTTTTTTTGGGGGGGGGGGGGGAGATGAAAAAGACAATGCAACTATATACATTATATTGCTGCTGCAAAACTATGTAGCTTTTAAGTTTTACTTCACAACTTTCAGCACTTTTTTCCCCTTTTATATTACATCTATTTGGTAAATCAAAATCTAAAGAAATTTGAAAATCCATATGCATCATATAATCTTACAATGTTAAAGCACAGAAATAGGTTATTCAGGCACAGTGTGCACACTGGAGCATTGTGGGAAGCCAACCAGAATGAGACCAGGGCCTGAGGGCACTGAGTTGTGGACAATGAGATTTAGGTGTCCATATATACAAATCAATAAAAACTAGTGATCAGGTACAAAAGAAATCAAAAAAGCTAATACACTGCTGGCCTTTAGGGCTTTGTAAATATAGACCATGAAGATCCTAAATTTGTTCCCTGGTCTGTGCCAGTTGACCTCAGTTGAGTGTGTGAAAGAGGTACAAAAATTGGCTTCAGTGTCCTTGCTTAGGGAAAGGGAAATTACCACTTCAATGTTCTGTTCTAATTCCCAATTGCTATACCTGATGGAAGCAAAGGCATCAATTCACTAAGTAAGGCCTACAAGCAAATACATGATCAACAGGCACTCGAGCAAGTTACTAGAGATCAACTAGTACCCATGAAGCTGCACTCAAGAGTTAATGCATTCAGGAAAAGAGGGAAGGGGGAAAAATACATTCATATGAAACTGAAAGCAGAGCAATAATCCCAGGATAGAGTTAATATCTATAAACTCAATTTTCTTTGAGTTTATTGGGTCATTTAAATGTGTTGACTATTTATTTTATTTCTCCAATGTTTATTTTAACATACTGTGCTAGATTTTTATGATTAAGCAGATCACAGAGCTTCACTTTATATCCAAACCTAAACAACAATGTCAATTGCTCAGTTACAAATAACAGCGTGACTTTGAAAAAAAAAATTGGATAATTATTTGAAGAACAAAAAAATTTGCAGGCCTATGGAGAAAAAGGTGGGAGAGTGGGACTGGGTGAGTTGCTCTTACAGAGAGACAGCATAGACATGACAGGCTGAATGGCCTCCTTCTGGACTGTAACAATTCCATGACGTATAGGAAAGGAAAACTGCACACCTCCCAGACAGAGAGCAAACACTTACAATGCAGAGGCGAGGAAAACAAAAACAGTTTGGCTCATCCTTTGCAGGGAAGAGAAAGACTTGAAAGTAAAGGCAAATGGGAAAAAGGGAAATAAAAATCACAGAATTATTACAGCACAGGTGGCGGCCATTTGGCCCATTGTGTATGCGCTGGCTCTCCACAAGAGTGATTTGCCTAGTGTAACTCCCCTGCCTTCTCTCCTTAGCCTTGCACATTGTTCCTTTTCAGAAAATCTAATTCCCTCTTGGATGTCTTGATTGAGCCTGCATGCACCACTGTCAGGCAGTGCATTCCAGATCCAAGCCACTCACTGTGTGTAAAAGCTTTTCCTCATGTCGCCATTGCTTCTTTTGTTAATTATTTTAAGTGTACCCCCTCTGGCTCTTGGTTCTTTCACCATGGGAACAGTTTTTCCCTATCTACTGTGTACAAACCCCTCATGATTTTGAATGCCTCGGTCGAATCTCCTTTTCATCTCCAAGGGAAACAGTCCCAACTTCTCTAATCTATCTACATAACTGAAGGAGCTCACCCCTGTGACCATTTTTGTTAACCTTTCCTGAAGTGTGGTGCCCAGAACTGGATGCAATATTCCAACTGAGGCCGAACCAGTGTTCTATTCAAATTTAGCATAACTTCCTTGTTTTGATACTCTATCCCCCATTAATAAAGTTGAGGATGCTGTATGCTTTATTAACCATGCTCTCAACCTGTCCTGCCACTTTCAATGATTTAAGCACATATACACTTGGGTCCCTCTGCTCTTGCGTCCCCTTTAGAATTGTATCCTTTATTTTCTATTGTCCCTCGTTTCTCCTACCAAAAATAAATCACTTCACACTTCTCTGCATTAAATTTAATCTGCCACTTGACCACCCATTCCACCAACCTGTACATGTCCTTTTGAAGTTCTACACTATCCTCCTCACAGTTCACAATTTTTCCAAGTTTTGTATCATCCACATATTTTGAAACTGTGCCCAATCTGGGTCATTAATATATCGTGCAAAGAGCAAGAGTTCGAACACTGACCCCATGTGGAACTCCACTACAACCTTCCTCCACTCCGAAAAACATAGATTAATCCCAACTCTGTTTCCTGTCACTCAGCCAATTTTATATTCATGCTGCTACTGTCCCTTTATTCCACGAGCTATAACTTTGCCCACAGACTGTTTTGCAGCACCCTATCAAATGCCTTCTGGAAGTCCATGTACACCACATCAAGAACATTACACTCATCAACCTTCTCTGTTACCTCTTCAAAAATCTCCAGCAAGTTATTTAAACATGATTTTCCCTTAACAAATCCATGCTGGTGTTCCTTAGTTAACCTTCATTTGCCCAAGTGAATATTAATTTAGTCCTGAATTATCATTTCTAGAAGCTTCCCCACCACAGAAGTTAAAGTGACTGGACTGTAGTTGCTGGGCTTATCTTTACACCCTTTTTTGAACAAGGGTATAACATTTGCAATTCTCCAGTCCTCTGGCACTATCCGAGTCTGAGGAAGGCTAGATAATTATGGCTATTGCCTCCACAATTTCCACACTCACTTCCCTCAGTATCCTTGGATGAAGCCCATCCAGTCCTGGTGCCTTTCAACTCAAGTACAGACAGCTTATCCAATATCACCTCTTTATCAATTTTAAACTCTTCAGGTGTCTGAATTACCTCTTCTTTCACCATGACCTGCACAACACCTCATTCCTTGGTAAAAATAGATGCAACATTGGCATCTACCCGGCAACGTGGAAAATTGCTCAGGTATGTCCCATCCACAAAAAGTAGGACAAATCCAACCCAGATAATTACCATCCCATCAGTCTACTCTCGATCATGAGTAGAGTGATGGAAGGGATCATTAACAGTCAAGTGGCACTTGCTTAGAAAAAACCTGCTCACTAAAGCCTTGGTTCAAACATTGACAAAAAAGCTAAACTCCAGATGTGAGGTGAGTGTGACTGCCCTTGACAACAAGACATGAAGGACCCTAGCAAAACTCTGGAGTCTGTAGAAATCAGGAGTGGGGGTGGGTGGAGGAATCTCTGCTGGTTGGAGTCATACCTAGTACAAAGAAAGATGGTTATGGTTATTGAAGGTCAATCATCTCAGTTCCAGGACATCACTGCAGGAGTTCCTCAGGGTAGTGTCCTCAGCTCAACCATCTTCAGCTGCTTCATCAATGATCTTCCTTCCATCATAAGGTCAGATGTGGGCATGTTCGCTGATGATTGCACAATGTTCACCATTCGTGACTTCAGATACTGAAGCAGTCCATATTTAAATGCAGCAAGACCTGGACAATATCCAGGCTTGGGCTGACAAGTGGCAAGTAACATTCATGCCACACAAGTGCCAGGCAATGACCATCTCCAACAGGAAAGAATATAATCATCACCCCATGGCATTCAATGGCATCGCTGAATCCCTCGTTATCAACATTCTAGGGGTTACCATTGACTAGAAACTGAACTGGACTAGCCATATAAATACTGTGGCTACAAGAGCAGGCAAGAGAATAGGAATCCCGTGGTGGTTCCCCAAAGCTTGTCTACAAGGCCCAGGTCAGGAGTGTGATGGAATACCCTCCACTCGCCTGGATGAGTGCGGCTCCAACAACACTCAAGAAGCTTGGCCCCGTCCAGGACAAAGCAGCCTGCTTGATTGGGACTCCATCCCAATTCATATTCATTCCCTCTAACACCGATGCACAGTGGCAGCAGTGTGTACCATCTACAAAATGCACTGCAGGAATCAGTGGCAGATTGACTGTGAAACACACTGTTCTGTGGCACTGGGCCCGCAAATGACTGGGGGCCCCAAAATGCAGGCCAAATCTGACACGTTTTTTGAAATATCCCCTGTCCAATATAATGTGAACAATTATTGTGTTGTGTCCTCTCTAAACTATAAACATCATTGTTCTGGAGTGTGGGGACATCTACTGGCCGCAAATGAGAACCGTAATAGAGTGGTTCAAATTTACATTCACTGTCAATGCTACAGAAACAGGACAATGTGCAATGTGAGCAAATAGTTTCTGTCTATAAAATCTGTCGTATTATTTCACGTTTTATAGTGAAAAATATGAAGAATCCGGAAATAACAACAAATTTACTTCATTCGTTGGATAGTTGTAAATTTGCAGTGTTACCTTTCATTAGACATTCCTGTCTGATTTCTCAGCATAGTCTTTACATTACTTGAAATGAACCAAACACAAATACCAATGAAATCTGAGGGCAACGCTGCAAGTTTCAGGGAAAAACCTGTAAAGTGGAAAGGGGTGAAATACAGAAAGAATAAAATGAAATTAAAATATAAGCGCAAAATGCTGGGCTGATGGCTCCATGGTGCTCAGAGGGGGTCTCTCCAAGGCAACAGCTGCTCACCCCTGCCTCCAGCTCTAACACTACTGCTGTAGGGGGTCATCCCTCTGATCGTAGCCTGCCTACTTGTCCCCTGCCTACTTGTCCCCTGCTCATTGTAGTAAAAAATGTCCACCCTTTGAGGGCTTCTAAACATGGAGGCACCCTCTTTCTCTGTAGCTTCAGCAGCAGCCACCTCTGGTATGGCTTTCAGCTATGAGAGGCAGGCCACCTTCTTCATGGACAATGGTCCCTCCAGTGGCCTCTTCATTGGCCGCCGCCAACAAAATCACAAATGTTGTCCATCACACGGACTTGGGACCAGCTTTTGGTCCTTATTAATAGCAACGGATTTCGGTGGGACAGTCAGATTTCCAGTGCTGATGGGGTCTATTTCTAACAATGTGGATATTTATTTTATTGACGGGAGATGTGGAGCTGCTTAATGTCCTTACAGCTGGAACTGATGATGCATTCACTGATGGTCCAGCCTTGTAGAAAATCCATGATCAGAATTGCAGCTTCATAGTTAAAAGGTAGGCAGGCTGAATATTCAGGGTTGATCTTCCTTATAACTGATCTCAGAACAAGTGATAAATAAGCAAGTGCTGCTGATGCTGGAAATCCGACATAACAGTATGTGCTGAAAATACTCAGCATATCTGGCAGAATTTATGGAGAGAGAAACAGATTCAACATTTTGGTCAATGATGATCCTTCTTCAGAACATGCAATGTTGGTTTTGTTACTGCTGTTTTCAATTATTCTCGATGACTGCAATTGCAGAACGTGGTCATTATCAAGCTGGGGTCCACAAACCCTGGGGAGTGAGAGAAGGCTTTCCAGGGGGTCTGAAAAATAAATTTTCGACTGGGCGAGAGAGAAACGCAAGGCAGGTAGGCAAAAAAAAGACACTGCCAGCTTTGTATAAATTATTGGTAGTTAGTGTTAGTCCCGCACAAGTAGCTAACAAGATGCACATCCAAAGCTTCTGAATACTTGCCCTTCTTCATGCTGATGAACGCCTCGGCTGCCATCTCTCAGTTACTTTGCAGAGGGGAAACTCTTTCGAGTTACCAACAGTCACAGATTGCAACTCTTTCGAGTACAATCACAGTTCTTGGTTTCCGGGAGTGGGACATGAACCCACAACCCTCTGATTCAAAGGCGAGGGTGCTATGAACTGAGCCACAGCTGACACCTCTTACAGAGGGGAAGTGGGAGACCAATTGTTGTTCAATTAATGCAAGGGTGTACTCAATTTGAAATCAGGCAGCAAGTAATTGTCATTACAATGCTGTCTGACTTGCTGAGTGTTCTAACATTTTGTTTATCTTCATCCCTCATTGGCTTGATTGTAGTAATAGTGGAAAACCTGTCAGTTTGATTTATATCTTTATTGCAACATGCTGGAAGATATCATGTAAAATTCCTCATGATTAAATAAGACCGAAAAGCTAGGCTGGATTTGCACACGTCTATGAAATATTCAAGAGAATGTCTCAATTTGAAAACTGGGGGTTGGGGGAGGAACGTCGAGAGAATGTGCTTTTTCTTGGCTGGATCCAGGGGTGGGGGCAGTGCCGAAAATGAAGCTGCACACAGGGCCCCACTAACTCCTAAATCCACCAGTGGCAGGAATTCATCAAGGCTACTTTGACAGCAATTTCAAACCAACAACCACTGCCATCTAGGACAAGGGCAGCAGATGCATGGGAACACCACCACCACCCCTCCAAGTCACACACCATCCTGACTTGGAAATAGATCACCGTTCCTTCACTGTTACTGGGTCAAAATTGTGGAACTCCCTCCCTAACAGCATGGTGGATGTACCTACACCACATGGACTGCAGCAGTTCAGGACAGCAGCTCATCACCACCTTCTCAAGGGCAATCAGGGATGGGCAATAAATTCTGGCCTAGTCAGCGACGCCCACATCCTATGTATGAATTTTTTTTTTTTAAACGTTCATTTAATGCCTCAGCCATGTCCCCTGCCTCCAGGCCCAAGTTCCCTTTTTGGTCCCTAAACTCAGCCCTACTCCTCCTTATACCACGTTTTTACTATTTATATGCCTATAGAAGACTTGGGATTCTCTTTTATATTAGTTGCTAGTCTCTTTGCATATTCTCTCTCTCATATGCTTTTTCACCTTCCCCTTTGAGCCTTCTACATTCTGCCTGGTTCTTAGCTGAATTGTCCACCTGATATCTGTCATAAGCACACTTTCCTTTTCTTCTTCATCTCTATCTCTTTCATTATCTAGGGAGCTGTCGATTTGTTTGCCCTACCTTTCCACTTCTTAGTAATATACCTTGTCTGCTCCCGAACTCACTCTCTTCTCTAAAGGGAGCCCAGTTTTCAGATATTGTTTTGCCTGTCAACCTTTGATTCCAATTGATCTGGGTTAGATCTGTTTTCAGTACACTGAAGTTGACCTTCCCCCAGTTAATTATTCTTACTCTGGATTGTTGTTCTTTGTCCTTTTCTATAATCAACCTAAACCTTATGATACAATGATCACTGTCCCCTAAACTGTCCCCACTGACGCTTGACAAAAAGATGAAAAAATGTTTCCAAGAACCTTGGAATGATACAGATGAGTCGCTAAACATAAGGGAAATACAAATTAAAGTTCAGACAACTATTTTACTTCCATCTTGTCATCTGTTTCAATTTAAAATACAATACCAGAAAATTGTGCCTGCACTACCGATTTAATAGACTTGTGCTCCAGAACTTGCCGCACCCCTAGCCAAGCTGTTCCAGTACAGCTACAACACTGGCACCTACCCAGCAATGTGAAAAATTGCCCAGGTATGTCCTGCACACAAAACAACAGGACAAATCCAACCCAGCCAATTGCCGACCCATCAGTTTACTCTCAACCATCAGTAAAATAATGGACGGGGTCATCAACAGTCCTATCAAGCGGTACTTGCTAAGAAATAATCTGCTCATTGACGCTCAGTTTGGGTTCTGCTAGGATCACTCAGCTCCTGACTTCATTACAGCTTTGGTTCAAACATGGACAAAAGAGCTGAAGTCCAGAGGTGAGGTGAGAGTGATGCCCTTGACATCAAGGCTGCATTTGACCGAGTGTGGCATCAGGGAGCCCTAGCAAAACTGGAGTCAATGGGAATCAGGGGGAAAAACTCTCCTCTGGTTGGAGTCATACCTAGCATAAAGGAAGATGGTTAAAGTTATTGGAGGTCAATCATCTCAATTCCAGGACATCACTGTAGCAGTTCCTCAGGGTAGTGTCCTAGGCCCATCCATCTTGAGCTGCTTCATCAATGGCCTTTCTTCTATCATAAGGTCAGTAATGAGGATGTTCGCTGATGATTGCACAATGTTCAGCACCATTCGCAACTCCTCAGATACTGAAGCAGTCCATGTCCAAACGCAGCAGGACCTGGACAATATCCAGGCTTGTGTGGCAAGTAACATTCATGCCACACAAGTGCCATGCAATGACCATTTCCAACAAGAGAGAATCTAACCACCGCCTTGACATTTAATGGCATTACCATTGCTGAATCCCTCACTATCAACATCCTGGGGGTTACCATTGAGCAGAAACTGAACTGGACTAGCCATATAAATATTGTGGCTAAAAGAGCAGGTCAGAGGCTAGGAATCCTGTGGTCAGTAACTCACCTCCTGAATCCCAAAGCTTGTCCACCATCTACAAGGCACAAGTCAGGAGTGAGATGGAGTACTCTCCACTTGCCTGGATGAGTGCACCTCCAACAACACTCGAGAAGCTTGACAACATCCAGGACAAAGCAGCCTAATTGATTGGCACCCATCCACAAACATTCACTCCCTCCAGCAGTGTGTTGCTGCATCAAAATCGTGGAACACTTTCCCTAACAGCACTGTGGGTATACCTACAGCAAATGGACTGCAGCGATTCAAGGAGGCGTCTTACCGCCACCTCCAAGAGCAATTAGTAATGGGCAATAAATGCTACCCTAGCCTGCAATGCCCTCATCCCACGAATGAATAAATGAGTTATACTTACAAGTTAGAGTTTTTATTCAGGCTATAAAACTTGCGTCGTGCAACACACATTCGCCATACATATTTGGATGTTTCCATATCTTCCTGCAGAAATAAAATTAAAACCAGTATCAGTAGCTTCTACAATATCTTACTTATAAGCATAAAAAGTTACCACAGAAAATTATGAAGTACACAGCAAAAAGATAGGTTTAACCCTTCAGGTGTAACCATCTGTCAGAACTGAGAAGTAAAAGACTGGCAAATATTTTAGTTTTGAAAAATAGAGGCAAAGGAAGAAGCAGATGACTTGAACAATGTACAAATTGCTTACTAGAATAACCTGTGTATGTATTTCACTAGAATTGGGACCAGCCAGTAACATTCCTATGCATTGCCAGTCAGCAAATTTTTACAGCGCAGTGCTCTTTCCGCCATTTAATTCCATCATGGTTGATTTATACCTCTGCTCCATTTACCCACTTTTTCCATATCAGTTGATTCTCTAACCCAACAAAAATTTATCCATCTCAGTCTTCAAAATTTCAGTTACTGCCCTGTCCCATTCCTCCCCCTTATATATTATTTTCCTTTTCCAATTCTTTAACTATGTCTCTGTCATGCACTGTACGATTCACTGGCCAAAATATACTCTAAGTTGATCTATTTCAACTCTCTTACAAACATCAAACACCATTTTGCATGACTGCCTGCTAAACCCCCAGAAACTAATTTTTCTCATTTTGCAAATTTCCTGACTGCCAATCAAGATTAGGGACTCATCATTTAGGATGTGTTACACACCGATGTTGTTCTTTTATGGTGGTCCAAACATAGAAATAAGATGTGTTTACCTGATTAATAAAACTGTAACTGAAATATAATTAATAAAATTGCACTTTTCCAACTTTTGGGGATTTATTACTCTGAATATAGTTTCGTAGTGCATGGATGTTATCTACTCAGACGCCATACTCCTAAACTGGCTTCTACATAAATAATTAATAGTTAAAGCCAAGTGAGATCACATAACTAGGGAAGTATTAAATTAACGTTGAAGGATATACATTAAATGCTCTGTTCCCTTAAGCCAGGTTAGTAGAAAGGAAATAAACAATCCTGAGACCACAATGCAGTATGAGTTACTATCTTCGGACAACAGTACAAGTTGATGTGTTGTCTTCTGAGATCAGTGTATTTCTGAATTTGTTTTGTTCCATTACATAATATCAGACTTGCGCACATATCAACTGAAGGTAAAAGTTTCAGAGCACTCACTGTCTGGAACTGGATGGTCTCCTCTTTGTTTGCCAGTTCTAATGCAAAGAAGGATTTGTTGTGAGACAGATTGGATATATCATTCCATCTAAAAAGGGAAAGATAATTTCGTTATATAGGCATTTCTACCTCAACTGAAAAGATTTAAAACTGATTTTAGCTAAATTAGCAATGATATTGAGTGTTTTTTGGCATGGAAAGGTATTTTGCTTTGTAGCAGAGGTGAACCTGATCATGTCTCACAGCATTAATTTAGTATCACCATGTGACTGAATAATTCCATCCACTGTGAAACTTATCAGGACACATTACTGTGGATAGGTGAGAAAAAGTACTTCAGTGCAAAATATTCAACATTTTTTAGTCCAAAGTTTTTTTTAAAAACTTTCATTTACTAGATGTAACCATTTCTTGCGATTTCTCCTCATGACTTTGCAAGGAACTAAAATTGCAGAACAATACTCAGCTGACAGAATAATGAACTCTGCCAGTTCAGTAAAAAGCAGAATCTCTTAATTCAAGATACCAAACCAAACAAAAGTGAATTTCAAAATTGAACAAAGTGATCAAATAGGCTAATGTGTGTTGGCATTCAAAAAAAAGGAAGTGGTGCTTCAGTTGTACAAAGCCTTGGTCAGACCCCCATCTGGAGCACCAGTTTTGGACACAACCTCAAGAAAGATGCATTGGGTCTTGGAGGGAAGTACAGTGCAGAGTCACTAGAATGATGCTGCAGCTCAAATAGTTAAATTATGAGGATAGATGAAGTGAGCTTGGCTGGCATTCCCTCCAGTTTAAACAGAAGGGTGATAAAACCAAGGTGTTTAAAATGATAGAGAGATTCAATAGAGTAGATACAGAGAAACTATTTCCCATGGTGGGATTCCAGGGCAACAGAGCATTATCTTAAATTAGAAATTGGCTACTTGGGTGTGAAAAAGGTAGCGGAAATCTGAAAAATTCCCAAAATGCTGTGGTTCCTCGGTCAATTAATATTTTTAAGACTCAGATCAATAAGTTAAGGGTTGATTTGATTGAGGTTTTAGGATTTTGAAAGGAACTGATCAGGTGGATGGAGAGAGAAATGTTTTTCCTGGTGCAGGAGTCTAGGACAAGGAGATACAACTTTAAAATCAGAGCCATGTCATTAAGCAGAGAAAAGTTAGGAAACACACCTCATGCAAAGGGCAGCAAAACTGTGGAACTCATTCCCCCAAAAAAAGCAGTAAATACTACTTTAATTAATTTGAAATAGATAAAATTTTTACCAGATAAGCAAATAAAAGGATATGGAGCAAAGACGGGTGGAAACAGTTAAGATATAGATCAGTTATGTCCATCACCAAGGCTGGCTCAGTAGAATCTCTTCTGACCGAGTCCTAAATGGCATAGTTGCAACACTGGGCCAGCGGCAGGTGGTGAATCATGAGGGAAAAACCAACTTGACTTCATCCTCACCAATATTTTTCTTTAATTAATTAACGTGACCATAATTCAGTAAGTTTCAAGGTACAGGTGGATAAGGATAACAGGAGTCCTCGGGTTAAGATGCTTAATTGGGGGAAGGCTAATTATAACAATATTAGGCAGGAACTGAGGAATCTCGACTGGAGGCGGATGTTTGAGGGCAAATCAACAACTGACATGTGGGGGGCTTTCAAACTTCAGTTGATAAGAATTCAGGACCGGCATGTTCCTGTTAGGATGAAGGATAAGTATGGCAAGTTTCAGGAACTTGGATAATGAAGGATGTTGTGAGATTAGTCAAAAAGAAAAGGGAAGCATTCGTAAGGGCTAGAAGGCTGGGAACAGATGAAGCCCGCGGACAATATAAAGAAAGTAGGAAGAAGCTTAAGCAAAGAGTCAGGAGGGTTAAAAGGGGTCATGAAAAGTCATTGGCAACCAGGATTAAAGAAAATCCCAAGGCCTTTTATACATATGTAAAAAGCAAGAGGGTGGCCAGGGAAAGGGTAGGCCCACTCAGGGACAGAGGTGGGAATCTGTGTGTGGAGCCAGAAGAAATGGGAGATACACTAAATGAGTACTTCTCATCGTTATTCACCAAAGAGAAGGACTTAGCGGCCGATTTGTCGAGTGCGTAGAAAGCCTGGATCATGTGGAGATCAAGAAAGAGGTGTTAGGCATCTTGAAAAATATTAAGGTGGATAAGTCCCCAGGGCCAGATGGGATCTACCCCAGAGTACCGAGGGAGGCAAGGGAGGAGATTGCTGGGGCCTTGACAGAAATCTTTGTATCTTCACTGGCTATGGGTGAGGTCCCAGAGGACTGGAGAATGGCCAATGTTGTTCCATTGTTTAAGAAGGGTAGCAGGGATAATCCAGGAAATTACAGGCCAGTGAGCCTTACGTCAGTGGTAGGGAAATTATTGGAGAAGACTCTTCGTGACAGGATTTACTACCATTTGGAACCAAATGGGCGTTTTAGTGAGAGGCAGCATGGTTTTGTGAAGGGGAAGTTTTTCGAGGAAGTGACAAAGATGATCGACGATGGAAGGGCAGTGGATATTATCTACATGGATTTCAGTAAGGCCTTTGACAAGGTCCCTCATGGCAGACTGGTACAGGAGGTAAAGTCGCATGGGTTCAGAGGTGAGCTGGCAAGATGGATACAGAATTGGCTTGGTCATAGAAGACAGAGGGTAGCAGTGGAAGGGTGCTTTTCTGAATGGAGAGCTGTGACTAGTGGTGTTTCGCAAGGATCAGTGCTGGGACCTTTGATGTTTATAGTATATGTAAATGATTTGGAGGAAAATGTAATTGGGCTAATTAGTAAGTTTGCAGACGACACTAAGGTTGGAGGAGTTGCAGATAGTGAAGAGGATTGTCAAAGGATGCAACAGGATATAGATCAGTTGGAGACTTGGGCGGGGAAATGGCAGATGGAGTTTAATCTGGACAAATGCGAGGTAATGCATTTTGGAAGGTCTAATACAGGTAGGAATTATACAGTAAATGGCAGAACCCTTAAGTGCATCAGTGGACAGAGGGATCTGGGTGTACAGGTCTACAGGTCACTGAAAGTGGCAACGCAGGTGGATAAGGTAGTCAGGAAGGCATATGGCATGCTTGCCTTCATCGGCAGGGGTACTGAGTATAAAAGCTGGGAAGTCATGGTTAGGCCACACTTGGAATACTACGTGCAATTCTGGTCGCCACATTACCAGAAGGATATGGAGGCGTTGGAGAAGGTGCAGAGGAGGTTTACCAGGATGCTGCCTTGTCTGGAGGTTATTAGCTATGAGGAGAAGTTGGAGAAACGTGGATTGTTCTCACTAGAGCGACAGAGATTGAGGGGCGACTTGATAGAAGTCTACAAAATTATGAGTGGCATGGACAGAGTAGATAGTCAGAAGCTTTTTCCCAGGGTGGAAGAGTCAATTACTAGGGGACATAGATTTAAGGTGAGAGGAGAAAACTTTAGAGGAGATGTGCGGGGCAAGTTTTTTACGCAGAGGGTAGTGATTGTCTGGAATTCGCTGCCAGAGGAGGTGGTGGAAGCAGGTATGATAGTGGTGTTTAAGAGGCAGCTTGACAAATACATGAATAGGATGGGAATAGAGGGATACGGACCCCACAAGTGCAAAATGTTTTAGTTTGACGGGCAATATGATCGGCGCAGGCTTGGAGGGCCGAAGGGCCTGTTCCTGGGCTGTACTTCTCTTCTTCTTTGTTCTTATTCATTCATAGGATGTGGGCCAGTATTTATTGCCCATTACTAACTGCCCTTGATGAGCCATCTTCTTGAACTGCTGCAGTCCATGTGGTGTAGGGACGCCCACAGTGTTGTTAGGAGGTGGTTCCAGGATTTTAACCAGCAACAGTGAAGAAACAGCACCATAGTTCCAAGTCAGGATGGTGTGTGGCTTGGAGGGGAACCTGCAAGTGGTGGTGTTCCCATGCATCTGCTGCCCTCATCCTTCTAAGTAATAGAGGTTGTGGGTTTGGAAGATACTGTCAAAGGAACCTTGGTGAGTTGCTGCATCCTGTAGATTGTACATACTGCTAACACTATGCATCGGTGGTGGAGGGAGTAAATGTTTAAGGTAGCGGATGGTGTGCCAATCAAGTGGCTGCTTTGTCCTGGATGGTGTCAAGCTTCTTGAGTGTTGTTGGAACTGCACTCACCCAAGCAAGTGCAGAATATTCCATCGCACTCCTGACTTGTGTCTTGTAGATGGTTGACAGGCTTTAGGGAGTCAGGAGATGGGTTACTTGCCACAGAATTCCCAGCCTCTGACCTGCTCTTGTAGCCACAGTATTTAGATGGCTGGTCCAGTTCAGTTTCTAATCAATGGTAACCCCAGGATGTTGATAGTAGGGAATTCAGCGATGATAATGCTATCGAATGTCAAGGGGAGATGGTTAGAACCATGTTCCTTTGTACTCACTATGACTCCAACTAGTGGAGAGTTTTCCCCTGATTTCCATTGACTTCAGTTTAGCTAGGGCTGCTTGATGCCACACTCTGGCTGCCCTTGACATCAAGGCTGTATTTGACACTCACACTTCAACTCTGGAATCAGCTTTTTTGTCCATGTTTGGACCAAGGCTTGCAGGAAGGATGCTTTCCCTGACTGGGTGGGGCGCGGTGGTGGAGAATGGTGGGGGTGTTCCTATGTAATGAGGTCAGGAGCTGAGTGGCCCTGGTTGAGCCAAACTCAGTGTCAATGAGCAGGTTACCACTGAGTAAGTGCTGCTTGATAGAACTGTTGACGACCTCTTCCATCACTTTGCTGATGATCAAGAGTAGACTGATGATGTGGTAATTTGCCAGGTTGTATTTAGGAACATAGGAGCAGAAGTAGGCCATTCGGCTCCTCAAGCCTGTTCCACCATTCAACTATATCATGGTTGATCTTCTACCTCAATGCTATTTTCCCGCACTATCCCCATATCCCTTGATATTTTTAATATCTAGAAATCTCTCAATCTCTGCCTTTAACATACTCAATGACTGAGCCTCATCAGCCCTCTGGGATAAAGAATTCCGAAGATTCACCATCTTCTTGAGTGAAGAAATTTCTCCTCATCTCAGTCCTAAATGGCCTATCTCTGATTCTGAGACTGCGTCCCCAGGTTCTAGACTGCCCCAGCCAGGGAAAACATCCTTCCTGCATTTACCCTGTCAAGCCCTATAAGAATTTTGTATGCTTCAATCAGATCACCTCTCGTTCTTCTAAACTCTAGAGAATATAGGCCCACTCTCCTCAATCTCTCCTTAAAGAACAATCCCATCACCCCAGGATTCAGTCTGGTGAACCTTCTGTTGCACTCCCTCTATGGCAAGCATATCCTTCTTTAGGCAAGGAGACCAAATTAGCACTCCAAAATCTGCAATCTGCAAAATAATACTCCAGGTGGGTCTCACCAAGGCTCGATACAATTACAGCAAGACTTCTTTACTCCTGTACCCAAATCCTCCCGCAAAAGCCAACATGCTATTAACCTTCCTAATTGTTTGTTGCACCGGCATGTTAGCTTTCAGTGACTTATGAACAAGGACACTCAGGTCCCTCTGGGCATCAATACTTCCAAATCTCTCACCATTTAAAAATACTCTGCATTTCTGTTCTTCCTACCAAAGTGGATAACTTTACATTTTTCCACAGTATATTCCATCTGCCATGTTTTTGTCCACTTACTTAGCCTGTCTAAATCCCCTTGAAGCATCTTTGCATCATCCTGCCTTTTGTGTTGCTTTGTGCAGATGCATCTATCCATGACAATACTGGTAGCAGCGATCACCACACAGTGCTTGTAGAGACAAAGTCCTATTGTTATACCGCCTTGCTAAATGGGAGATCTAGCAGCTCAAAACTGGGCATCCACAACATGAGCCATCAGCAGAAATGTATCCCACAACCTGTAAGCTCAATGCCCAGCATTTTCCTCACCCTACTATTACCATCAAGCTAGGGGACCAACCTTGCTTCAAGCTAAGAGCACCACCACGCATACCTAAAAATGAGATAGCAACCTTGTGAAGCTACAAAACAAGTCTACATGCTAAACAGCAGAAGCTGCACGCTAGAGTGAGTTAAGCAAACCCACAATCACCGGATCAGATCTAAGCTCTGCAGTCCTATTGTATGCATTCATGAATGGTGGTAGATATTTAAACAACTAATGAGACGAGGAGGATCCACGAACATCACTTTGCTTAATGAAGCCAGAGCCTAGCATGCCAGTGGAAAAGAGCAACCTGAAGCATTTGCGACCATTTTCAGCCAAAGGTATCGACAGAATGATTCACTGCAGCCTTCCCAAGGTCCCCTCCATAACAGATGCCAATCTTCAGCCAATTCGAATCACACCACATGGTCCCAAGAAATGGATGAGCAACTGGATGCAAGTGAAGGCTATGGGGCCTGACAACATTCTAGCTGAGATCTGTGCTCCAAATAAAGCTGTGTCCCTAGCCAAGCTGTTCTAACGCAGCTACAAAAAAAAAAAAAAATAATTGGCATCTATCCGAGTGCGCAAAATTGCTCAGGTGTGTTTTGTCCACAAATCCAATCCAGCCACTAATTACTACCCTAATCAACTCTCAACCATCAGCAAAGTGATGAAATGCACCATCAACACTGCTAACAAGCAGCACTTACTCACCAATAACCAGCAATGAACATCTCCAATAAGCGAGTGTCTAACCACCTCCCCTGACATTCAACAACATTACCATCACTGAATCCCCCACCATCAACATCCTGGGGTCACTATCGATCAGAAACTTAAAACGGATCAGTTGCATAAATACTGTGTCTACAAGAGCAGGCCAGAGGCTGGGTATTCTTCAACAAGTGACTCACCCAATCCCCCAAAGCCTGTCCACTGTCCACGAGATACAAGTCAGGGCTGTGATGGAACAGTCTCCACATGCTTGGATGAGTGGAGCTCCAAAACATGCGAAATGCTTGACAGAATCACAGAATTGTTATGGTGCAGAAGGTGGTCATTCGGCCCATCGTATCTGCACCGGCTCTGAGCATTTTATCTTAGTGCTAGTCTCCTGCCTTTTCCCCCGTAACCCTGCACATTGTTCCTGTTTAAATAATCATCCAATTCCCTCGAATGCCTCAATCAAACCTGCCTCTGCCACACTTCCAGGCAGTGCATTCCAAACCCTAACTACTCGCTGTGTGAAAAAGTTTTTTTTTCACCTTGCATTTGCTTCTTTTGCAAAACAGTTTAAAACTGTGCTCTTTGGTTCTCGATCTGTTTACAAGCAGGAACAGTTTCTCCCTATCTACTCTGCCCTCATGATTTTGAAAACTTCAAAGTCTCCTCTTAGCCTTCTCCTCGCCAAGCAAAACAGTCCCAACTGCTCCAATCTTTCCTCATAACTGAAGCGTTTTATCCCTGGAACCATTCTCATAAACCTCTTCTGAGCTCTCTCCAATGCAATCACATCCTTATCATCATCTCAGACAAAGCAGCCCATTTAACCCAGGCCCCATTCACCACTTAAAACATTCACTCCTTCCACTATCCATGCACCTTAACTGTAACAACCACCATCTACAAGATGCACTGCAGAAACTCACCACAGTTTCTTCAACTGCAGCTCCCACCCCACAACCTCCACCATCCAGAAGGGCAAAGGCAGCAGGGACATGGGAATACCACAACATTCAAGTTCCTCTACAAGTTTCTCATTGCCCTGATTTGAAAATATATCACCATTCCGGAGTCAAAATCCCAGAAATCCCTCCCTAACAATACCGAGGGGGTACCTACAGCACGTGGACTGCAGCGGTTCAAATGGTTCACCACCACCTTCGAGGGCAACTAGGGCTGGGCAATAAATAGCTAGATGTAGAGCTGTGTCATGTTCAGTAAGGATACGTATTGCTAACATGCATCATAGGGCTGACATAATCAGTAACATTACTGATCAGCTGCTGCCTTAAACCTACCTCCACCTCACTCTAGGTATGCTACAATGCAGAGATATTATAGATGTGATGGAGTGCTCTCCACTTGCCTGGATGGGTGCAGCTCTAACAAAACTCAAGAAGCTCAATACCATCCAAAGCAAAACAGCCCACTCGAGTGGCACTCCAACCACCACCTTCAACAGCCACTCTCTACATCGCCAATGCACAATGGCAGCAGTGTGTACCATCTACAAGATGCACTGCAACAACTCCCAAAGGCTCCTTCGACAGCACCTTCCAAACCCGCAACCTCTACCACCTAGAACGACAAGGGCAGCAGATGCATGGGAACACCACCACCTGCAAGTTCCCCTCCAAGCCACACACCACCCTGACCTGGAACTATAATCGCTGTTCCTTCATTGTCACTGGGTCAAAGCCTGGACCTTCCTTCCTAACAGTACTGTGGGTGTAACTATGCCACATGGACTTCAGCAGTTCAGGAAGGCAGCTCATCACCACCTTCTCAAGGGCAATTAGGAATCGGCAATAAATGCTGCCCTGGCAAACAATGCCTACATTCTGTGAAAAAATAATTATATTGAAATTATAAAGAATACCACCCTTCCCACTAAGACTTGCATAGGCACAGGAATAAGACATTTAGTCCCTGAACTTTCCTCACTGTCGCAGGTTCAAAAACCTGGATCTCCCTTACAAACAGCACTGCAGGTGTACTTACACCAAAGGCACTACAGCGGTTAAGAGCAGCAGCTCACCACCCCCTTCTCAAAGGTAATTAGGGATGGACAACAAATGCTGACCTTGTGAGCAACACTTACATTCCAGGAACAAACAAAATGAAATCATGGCTGATCTGTAGCCCAAATTAATATACTTGCTTTTGTTCCATATCTCTTAATACCTAGATAATTGAAATTAACCTCAAATGAAATTAATTGACCCAGCATTAACTGCTGTTTGCGGGCAAAGAGAAAGGAAGACTTGGATTTGTATAAATCTTCAAATACTTTACAGCCAATGAAGTACTTTTGAAGTGTATGCACACAGCAATTACAGCAATGTGAGAATGACCAGATAACATTTTTTTTGTGATGTTGATTGAGGCATAAATATTGGGCAGGACACTGGAGATAACTCCTCTGCGCTTCTTCTAAATGTTCCATGTGATCTTATACATCCACCTGAGCAGCCAGATAGGACCCCGGTGTAACATCTCAACCAACCTCCAACATTGCAGTGCACTCTCAGTACCGCACTGGAGTGTCAGCCTTGATTTTTCTGGAGAGGTACATGAACCCAGAACCTTGTCACTCAGAGGCAAGAGTGCTACCAACTGAGCCATGCCTGACACTAAGATAGTTCCAAACTTTTATCACCCATCCCTAGTTGCCCTTGAGAAGGTGATGGTGAGCTGCCTTCTTGAACCGCTGCAGTCCATGTGGTGTAGGTACACCCACAGTGCTGTTAGGAAGGGAATTCCAGGATTTTGACCCAGCAACACTGAAGGGACAGCGATATATTTTGAAGTCAGGATGGTGAGCGACTTGGAGAGGAACTTCCAGGCAATGGCGTTCCCATCTATCTGCTGCCCTTGTCCTTCTAGAATGTAGTGGTTGTGAGTTTGGAAGGTGCTGCTTGAGGAGCCTCGGTCAATTCCTGCAGTGCATGCTGTAGATGGCACACACTGCTGCCACTGTGCATCGGTGGTGGAGGGAGTGAATGTTTGTGGATGTGGTGCCAATCAAGTGGGCTGCTTTGTCCTGGATGGTGTCAAGCTTCTTGAGTGTTGTGGGAGATGCACTCACCCAGGCAAGTGCGGAGTATTCCATCACACTCCCACACCTCGTAGATGGTGGACAGGCTTTAGGGAGTCAGGTGGTGAGTTACTCATCACAGGATTTCTAGCTTCTGACCTGCTCTTTTAGCCACAATATTTATATGACTAGTCCAGTTCAGTTTCTGCTCAATGGTAACCGCCAGGATGTTGATAGTGTGCGGATTCAGCAATGGTAATGCCATCGAACATCAAGGGGCAATGGTTATATTCTCTCTTAATGGAGATGGTCATTGCCTGGCACTTATGTGGTGCGAATGTTACTTGTCACTTGTCAGCCCAAGCCTGGATATGTTGCTGCACTTAGGCATGGACTGCTTCAGTATCTGAGGAATCATCTAACTTGTTAGTAAATAGTGAACAGTTGAGGCCCCAACATAGATCCATGTGGGGCACCAGTAGTCACATCCTGCCAATTAGAGTGCCTGCCCACCATCTCTACACAATTCTCCTGTCATTCAGTCAATTTCCTGACCAGGTCATTAATTTATCCTCAATTGCATAAGCTTCAACTTTAGCTAAATCTCTTCAGAGGAACTTTATTGAAGATGTTCTGTTAAGTCCATATAAATAACATCTAAAGACATCGTTGTGACTGCTTTAGTCACCTCATGCAGCTCCACTTCAGCAGTCAAACAGGGGTCCATGTGCTGGGATGCTACTACATTTACCTACAGACTTCAGATCTCCTGTTCTTTCATTTTCCCCTGTCATGTCTTAGCCTCTCTTCTTTCAGAAAAATACTAGCCATGAGTTGAGATGCCTCTAAATCTTTTCAAGAATTTTCTGCTACTTCCTTCTAATCGCATCCTTTGAAATTTCACCAATTTATCATTTTCTACTCCCATTGAGTGCACCCAATTGTCTACACCAAACTAAATGTACACTTGAAGCTTTGAACTGACCCACTAAAATCAAGTACTATTAGCACTTTTGCACTAGTTCTCAACTATTTAAAAACTTACACTGTTGCACAAAAAAAAATCTCCATTTTATCTTAGGACATTTGTATTCAGTTGCTTTCAAATTACAATCAGGACTGGTCATGGATCTTCCTTGATATCTAATCTGCAAGGTAGCAAGTATTTCCAAGGCATTGAGGACCAACTCAAAGTGGATTTTCAAGAAGCACCGGGAGACAATGTGCTGCAGGTGCCAAAAATGGAGCAGCTATAAATTCATGACTGGAAACTTCAAGTAATTTTGATCAAGTGTGCATACACAATCCTGCCAAACCAGCAGGCTTTAGCAAATTGCAGAACCTCAATCCACATGTGCTCTAAAATAGCAGCTCAGGTGACAATAGAAGCCCTCTGCTAAGAATAAAAACACAATAACTCATTTTTAATTGGCAGATTGGACACTAAATTTAAAATATTAGTATTTCTAACATTAATCCAATTAAGAAAAATCACATAAGGGGGTTCTATTTTAATTAGATGTTTATCTCATTTTTTTTTGTTAGAACTAAGTCATTAAATCCTTGAATGAATTATTATTGCCCTTACTTGAAAACAGAGGGAGGTCTGCCATTTTTGTGCTTCACAAAGATGCCTTCCAAACATGCACCTATAAGTAGATCATTTCCTTGGCTATCCTGTAGGCATAAAAAAAGATCAGAAGTATGCAGTGGCAAATAGACAATAGAGATTTTACAGATCACATTGTGCTTGAAATAAATCTAATCAGGAATTTGTGCAATGTTATAGCATCATAGCCACATGGGAAAAGAAAAAATAAGAAATAGCAATCCTCACACATGTATACAAATTGTTCTCTGGTCTTTGTTCCAGTTGGTAAGTGGTATTGTGCTTGAAAGTAGATTTTTTTTCCTTTCTTTGTTTACTTGCTCTGTCTCAAAATCTTTATTCTTCTCCCTTTGGAAGCTCATTCCCTGTCTCACTGACAGTTTTGTTCACAATTTCTTCTCCCACTCAAACTGTTATGACCTTATACACTGTAGACCTGTACTACTTCTAGCCAGGTTACTATGTCACAATGCAGCCAGATTTTCTCAATCGCGCAGTTTAAGCAATGAAATGAGGAATTCAGCTAGAGCTACAAACCAATTCTGATTTAATTATTTACTTGCAACACTGTCTCATATAATAAACAGTGATAAAAGCAATCATTGGTGGGATTTTTGATAAATGTCATGTGAGCAAAAGAAAGCTGCGAGCAGAGCCATTTGCTGTGAAGAAAAAATTGTCCTTTTAATCCAGTGAGCATTTCATAATCTCATCCAGTATTCAACAAACCTTTACAAGCAATACAGAATATGAACTTCTGTGAGCAATCATCTCAGTTAAATCATCAACATGGTTTATTTTATCAAGAATTTACTGGGAAAGCTGCAAACATTTCTACTTTTTGAAGTTGAAATCTGTTGTGCAAGTTTCACTACTGTACTGTATTAACATCCCATTTAGGCATATGTATTTCTTTATCTATTAATAAATTTGGACAAGTAGCTTTTCAGACAATTGCCGTGGACCTTGTGTTTTATTTTGCCTTCTGAGAAAATAGAATAAAGTGGTAGACATTTCATGCACTTGCCAGCTTGCAATTTACCACAATTTGGCTTGAATTGTTAACATGTGTTAATTCTCACATGTCAGCATTTAAAGATGCAGGTTTCAGCTCATAAGAGTGATGGGTCAGTTGGTGCAAACTACAATCCAGTCACTGGCACAAATAAGATACTGGGGAAAAGTGTAAACTGCAACAATGAAATTAAACTTGTAACAATGCAACATCAACAAATGTTAGGCAGTAAATTTAATTTGCAGATATAATTAAAAATAAATTAAAGGCATTACATTTTCACCTACAGTGCACCCAACGTATGAAACTCTGCGTTGGGAGCATCAAGGCAAAAGAATTACCCTTAAGTTTTATCTACACTATATTCGCAACAAATATGGGGGTTAGTTTGGGAGGGGGGGGATGCGGGGAAGGAGGGGCGCAGGTGGGTAGTCGGGTGGTGGGGCAAGTCAGGTTGGGTTGGGTCAGGTGGTGGCGGCCAGTCAGGTGCAGGTGGGGTGGGTCAGGGGATCAAGGAGGGAGTCGGGGAGGGGGGTTCTCTGTCTAACACTTCCTGGTAACTATCCAGGAAGTAAATCGGAACTGTTCAAAGTCTCCGACTCTAACTCAGAGTTGGTGGGGAGCAGGCGAATTGCTCATTAGGAGTTCAAACTTCCTGGGCACTTCCCATGCAGTCAGTGTGTCGGGACTTCCGCAAGGGACCCAACATGCAGTGTCCAACAATCCAGAGACCGGGAAACCTGTCCCATTGTTTTTGTAAGTCCCGAATTCCTACTTTGCCGTGTTATTTACATTTGAATTTTTTTTAATGTAAAAACTTCAAATTAGTAGACCATATTAATAATTGTTTTTAAAAATCCAGCCATTACCTTTAATGCATAAAGTGAGTCAATCTTGATGTGGCCACATTAAATTGTATTTATTATTATAAGCATCAAAAAGTAACCAGAATTCAGTTGCATACATATGCTGATACACTAAAGCTCTGCTTCAGTAATGGGAATAGATTTATGCATGTTTTTGGTAGTTATTTTTGACTTTGTAATAGAATGGAATATTCCAAAGAACATCTTTCAGCATAGCGTAGTTTTTAACTTCACTAACACACTGCTTTGCATATATGCTCAAACACTCACTCATTTCATGTCTTGTAATGCAACTAAGATCAGTTAGATCACAGATGATAACATTAAATTATTAGCCAGAATAGGCTGTGACTATGTGGTTAGTAGAGGAAACCCTTTGCTGCGTAGGATTTTTACATAAATTAAATGCTATAAAACGTTATTTTGCCCATTCACATTAATGTTTTCCTACTTTCAACAATGAAAAATTATCACCCACCATCGTTATATAATGCAAATTCTATTAGTACTTAAATGAATGTAAATTTATGTTTATAGTTAAGCTTGTTCAATTAGTAATATTGTGGGTTGGGCCCATTTTCACTTTGAACAAGTTTTCTTAGAAAGTATGGTTACTGTATTTTTTTTAAAAATCAAAGCCTTCTTTGTAACAAGCATGTTTAAAATATTTCATATCCTTCTTGGTTTCTTAATCTTATTTGCAACATTTCTTTTTTTATTTCATACCTTGGCTGTATAGTTTTCGTGGCCATACCCTTCCATTTTCACTACCTCCTGAAGAAACAATAACTCTGTCTCAGAGGGAGTAAGGCCTCTAAAAATAGAGTAAAAACAAATATTATATGTGTTAACAAGCTTCAATTTAGCACATAATACAGCAAGATGAAATTTCACAAACAACCAGAATATTATGACAATAAAAATGGAATAAGTTATGAACATATTAACAAGGAGGAGTAGGCCATTCAGACCCTCGAGCCTGCTCCACCATTTAACAAGATCATGCTGATCTGATAGTAACCTGAAATCTGCATCCCACCTATCGCCGATAACATATCACACCCTTGCTTACTAAGAATCCATCCACTTCTGCCTTAAAAATATTCAAAGACTCTGTTTCTGCTACCTTATCAGGAAGGGAGTTCCAAAGACTCATGACCCTCAGTGAAACAATTTTACCTCAGCGCTGTTTTAAAGTTCTAGATTCTAGAGTTCTAGGTTCTCCCACAAGAGGAAACATCCTCTGTCAAGACATCTCTGGATCTTATATGTTTCAATCAAGTTGCCTCTTATTCTTCTAAACTCCAGTGGATACAAGCCTAGTCTGTCCAACCTTTCCTCATAAGACAACCCATCCATTCCAGCTATTAGCCAGGTAAACTTACTCTGAACTGCTTCCAACGCATTTACATCCTTCCTTAAATAAGGAGATCAATACTGTATTCCAAAAGTAGTCTCATTAGTGCCCTGTAAAACTGAAGCATAATCGCTTTTATATTCTTTTGTACTAAATTCCCCTTGCAATAAATGATAACATTTTATTAGCGTTCCTAATTACTTGCTGTGCTTGCATACTAGCCTTTTGTGATTTATGCGTTAGGACACCCAGATCCCTTTGCACCTCAGAGCTCTGCAATCTCTCACCTTTTAGATGGTCGGCTTATCTTTTATTCTTCCTGACAAAATGGACAATTTCACATTTTCTCATATTATACCCCATCTGCCAGATCTTTGCCCATTCACTTAACCTATCTATATGTTTGTAGCCTCTTTATGTCCTCTTCACAACTTACTTTCCAACCAACCTTTGTGACATCAGAAAATTTGACAACCATCCCTTCATCCAAGCCATTTATAACAATTGTAAACAGTTGAGGTCCCAGCACTGATCCCTGTGGCACACCATTCGTTACATCTTGCCAACCCGAAAAAGACCCATTTATGCCTAGTCTCTGCTTCCTGTTAGCCAGCCAATCTTCTATCTATGCCAATATATCACCCCCTATACCATGAGCTTTTATTTTCTGCAATAACCTTAGATTTCCAGAAGGCACTTGAGAAAGTGCCACATCTAAGTATAGTACATCCACTGGTTCCTCTTTATCCACAGCACATGTTACTTCCTTAAAGAACTCCAATAAGTTGGTTAAATATGATTTCTCTTTCACAAAACCATGTTGACTCTGCCTGATGACCTTAAGCTTATCCATATGCCCTGCTATAACTTCTTTAATAATAGCTTCTAACATTTTCCCTACAAGAGATGTTAAGCTAACTGGCCTGTAATTTCCCAATTTCTGTCTCCCACTTTTTGAATAATGGAGTTACATTTCCTATCTTCCAATCTAATGGCACCTTCCCCAAATCTTGGAAAATTAAAACCTATGCATCAACTATCTCACTAGCCACTGCTTTTAAGACCCAAGGATGAAGTCCATCAGGACCCGGGCTCTTGTCAGCCTGCAGCTCCAACAATTTACTCAGTACTTCTCTGGTGACTGTAACTTGCCTGACTTCCTTCCCCGCTTCCATTTCCCGGTTTATAGCTGCTTCTGGGATGTTACTTGTATCCTCTGTAGTGAAAACTGATGCAAAATACCCATTCATTCATCTGCCATCTCCTTGTTTTCCATCATCAATTCTCCAGACTCACTTTCTATAGGACCAACGCTCATTTTGTTAACCGTTTTCTTTTTTAATTTATAAAAACTCTTACTACCTGTTATTATATTTCTGGCTAGCTTTCTCTCATACTCTAATTTTTCCCTCCTTATTAGTGTTTTTGTCATCCTTTGCTGTTCCTTATATTCTGTCCAATCTTCTGGCCTTCAACCTATCTTTGCACAATTATGTGCTTTTTCTTCAAGTCTGATACTATCTTTAACCTTTCTAGTTAACCATGATGGTGTATCCATCTCTTTTACTTAACCGTTGGAATGTATTTATTCTGCGCATTCTGAAATATCCCCTTAAATATTAGCCACTGCATCTCTATTGACCGCAACCTAATTTGCCAATTCACTTTCACCAGCTCAGCTTTCATGCCCTCGTAATTGCTCTTATTTAAATTTAAAAACTTAGTCTCAGACTTAGTCTCCCTCCCTCAAACTGAATGTAAAATTCAATCATATTATGGTCGCTGCTACATAGGGGTGCCTTCACTATGAGATCATTAATTACTTCAATCTCATTGTGCAGTACCAGGTCTAGTATAGCCTGCTCTCTGGTTGGCTCCAGAACATGCTGTTCTAAGAAACTATCCCGAAAACATTCAATGTACTCCTCATCTAGGCTATCTTTGCCCATCTGACTTTTCCAGTATCTCTCCCTTGATATCGCTGTGCCTTTCTGACAAGCTCCAGTTATTTCTTCCTTTATGTTCAACCCTACAAAAGGGACAAAAGAAATCCATTTGTTCATCTCATTCATTCTTCAAATTTAAAAAAGCTTTAAATCTCTACATTTAAAAATATTTTTTTCTTTTGCTAGAAGTCACACTGACTTAACCCTTGTCATTTTCATTCTTACTATTTAAGTACAAAGTTCTTTGCTGTTATCCATACCTTAGTTTGAGTAAATTAATTGACACAGATCAATGTTGTACTACTAATACAGTTTTTTTTAATGTAGATTAATATTTTCTCCTGTTCCTTTCTTCCCTGAGCTGAACAACAACTGTAGTCAAAGCAAATGATGGCAAGATCTTGGACATCAGACATGCTGTGAGAAACTGGTTTAGGGTACATAAACACAGCATAAAATATATCGCTCCATTCCAATTTTTCCCTGATTTGGTCTCTATTAAATACATTCCCACACGACACAGTTGAGATCAGGATCTTTGTTGCATGAGCAGATAAATACATAAGCCACTGTTCTGTGGAATCCTTCAGCAAAATAATGGGAGGGTGGGGAAGGTCAATATAGAATATATACTTCACCTGAATTTACGATGTAGTGAAGCAACTTTCTGCGTTGCTTCTTGAAGCATCCGCTCATCTTGAATCCAATTCTTTGCAGGGGCAGGGAGGTGGTTGGGGGCACAGGGGAGGGTAATAGGTAAGATATAAAACAAAATAGTCTTATTGAGTAATGGAAATTAAACGAGATAACTACTCGTATTTCTTGACAAATAACATTTAATCAATCATTTGGCTTCAATTCAATATCACAGGACAAACAAATAAACTTTTATTACTTACCCTTTAACAAAATGATATTCACATGCTACATTAGGTAATCTCTACATTGTTCTAGGCAGTGAAATGAAATAAAGTTGCCTTGAATATTTTCAATTTTCTTTTCATTTACTTACAACTGCACTTTCAAATTCCCAATTATTTAGCCTTTAGCCCTCCATTCAGCAAAACATTTCTGCAGCTATTGATTTTGTTCAACCGCACACTGCCCTCCAGCTTTGATGCCCTCGTCCCCAGTAATCCATTACTCTCTCTCACCATAGCTGTTCCTCCCTGCTCAGTGCTTAATACTGCTTCCTCAAGTCCATGGGTCGCAAACTTGAAAGGATATGGCGGACAACTGCATTAGCCATCCACCACCAGATCTGGCTGGACCACATAACACACTATTGGGTCCTGCACATTTGCTAAAACTGCTCTATAGATAATCTGCGCTTCTTTCCTCTACTGCAGTCTTCCTAAATCCCATTCCCATCCACTTCACCCCCCAAATCAGTGCGAGGAGCTCATAGACTTCTTTGTCATAAGATCAAGACCATTAAATCAGCTGTCTTTGCTATTCCTTACCCTAGTCACATCTTTCTCTAATTTCTCTCCCATCTCCCTCTTGCCCTCTCTGAGCTCATCTGCTATTAAATACATTCCCACACAATATAGTTGAGAGATCAAGATCTTTGTTGCATGAGCGAATTAATACAAATGCCACTGTTCTGTGGAATCCTTCAGCAGCACAATGGAAGGGTAGGAAAGATCAACATAGAAATATGTACTTCACCTGAATTTATGATCCAGTGAAGCAAAAGCAGCTGATTGGATGGTCTTGATCCTATGACGAAGAAGTTTATAAGCTCCATGCACTTTTGTTGGAAGTAAGGGCGGAGGGAAAAGGGATTTAGGAAGATTGTTTGCAGTACAGAAAAGAAGCGGGGGTTATCTATAGAGCAGTTTTAGCAAACAAGCGGGACCCAATAGCATTTTAAGCGGTCCAGCCAAATCTGATGGTGGATGAGCTCATCTTGAGCACGAGACCCACCTCCTATTCCCTTGATTCTATTCCCACTAAACTACTGACTAAACGAAACCAGGCAACTTAATCTCCTAGTCCCCATGTTAGCCAATATTGTTAATGGTTCTCTTTCTTCAGGTGTTGTCCATTTCTTTAAATCTGTCATCATCACCCCTCTCCTCAAAAAAAAACCCATGACCCCACTGTGCCTCCAATCTCCCTTTCCCCTCCAAAGTTCTTGACTATACTGTCGCCTCCTAAATCCACTCCCAGCTTTCCTGGAAATCTAAGCTTATCCTTTGATAATCCATATGATTGTGAGAAAGGTAAACCATCCCTCATGCTTCTTGATCTTTCTGCAGCCTTTGACACAACTGAACCATTCTCTTCTAATGTCATTTCAACTGGGTGGGACTGCTCTCACCTAGTTCCATTCTAATCCATCTAACTGCAGCCAGAGAATCAATTGCAATGGCTTCTCTTCCTGCTCTTACACCGTTACCTCTGGTGTCCCGCAAGGATCTATCCTTGGTCCCTTCCTATTTCTCACCTACATCTTTCCCCTCAGTGACATCATCGAAAAGCATAGCATTGGCGACACCCCAGCTCGACGTTGCCAATTCTTTTGATTCCTCCACTGTTGCTAAACTATCAGACTGTTTATCTGAAATCCTGTACTGGATGTGCAGAAATTCCTCCAATTGAAACATTGCAATGACCAAAGCAATTTTCTGTGCCCCCCCACTCCATATTCTGTTACCTAACAACCAACTTTATCTCTGTCACATTTGACCTCAAAACAAGCTGCTGACCTCATATTCGCACCTTCATTAAGACTACCTACTTCAACCTGTGTAACATTGCCTGACTTCATCCCTTTCTCTATTCATTTCATCTCATGCCTTTGTTATCTCTTCACTTGACTATTCTAAGCACAGCTGGGTGGCTCCCCCACATTTTACACCCCCATAAACTTGGTCATCCAAAAATCTGCAACCTGTGTCGCAACTCGCACCAAGTCCTGTTCAGCTGTTACACCTCTGTCCTCACTGCAAAAACAGAATTACCTGGAAAAACTCAGCAGGTCTGGGAGCATCGGTGGAGAAGAAAAGAGCTGACGTTTCGAGTCCAAACGTCAGCTCTTTTCTTCTCCACCGATGCTGCCAGATCTGCTGAGTTTTTCCAGGTAATTCTGTTTTTGTTTTGGATTTCCAGCATCCGCAGTAGCTTTTAGCTTTTTGTTTTTATCTCTGTCCTCACTGGCCTACTGGTGAAGCAACGGGCTGGATTTTATGGCTTCTAGCAAGCTGAGGGAGGCGGAACAGGGATTGTGCAGTCCACTCACTCCCACCATCTCAGCACGGTGAATCAAGCATCGGACAGCCAATAAGCGGCTGCCCTGCGGGCAGGTGGCCAATTTGCATTTTTTTGGGGGGGGGGGGGGGGGGGGCTCCACACCCAAGTGGGCATCAAGGGCGGGCCCACTGCCCTCACACTCTCATTTGTTATGGCAGCCGAAAAACAGTGAATAAATAAAGTTTAATAACATCTGAACGCTGCCACATTTACCAGCAGACTTTGCTGCTACAAGCAGCCATGGTCCCAATTGCAGGCCTCATCACCTGCTCTTATGCCGCTTCCTCATACCTGGTGTAAATCATTCCTAAACTTTTCTCCCAGCTGACTACTGAAAAATGGAGGGGGCAATGAAAAACTGCAGTCAATTGGGTCTTTAACAAGCTCAATAGCTTGCCAAATTGATTTTTCCAAAATGGCGGGGAAACTTACAATTTCGGCGCCGCTCGCCTTCTGTAATATCGGAGACTGGTATATAAGTATCGGATTGCTGACCTGAGATCATCACGCCATATTTTACATAAACCCGCCTGATTTACAGCTGTCAAATCCAGCCCAAATTCCTGATTTTAAAATTTTCATCACTGCTCATGAAAAATCCTACCATGGCCTTGTGCACCCCCGCATCCAGCATTTCTATCCACTCCAGGCGCACATCCCTCTGAGACATCGGCGCTTCTCTAATTCTGGTCTCTTAAGCATCCTTTACTTTAACTGTCCACCATTGGTGGCCTGGACCCTAAACTACAGAATACGCTCCCTACACATTTCCATCTCTTTTCCTCACTTTTCTCCTTTAAGACATTCCTTAAAACCTACTTCTTTGACCAACAACCTGACCTAATAACTCGTGGCTCGTCATCATACTTAGTTTTATAATGCTCCTGTGAAACACCTTTGGACTTTTTATGATGTTAAAAATGCTATACAAATATACATTATTAAATATTCACCAACACAGACATTGGATCACTGTCTGGGATAAGCCAGGATTGGATAGAAAGAGTACTTCCTACTTTCTAAATCTTAGCAATGGTTTGCTTAAAAAAAAAATTGCTTAAACATTAAGCATTTAAAAGTTTCTGCAACATATGACACTTAACAGAACTTACAACTGGAAAAAGATCACACTTGTATAGGAAGTCTTGGGATTCATACTGATCATAGTCTCCAAAATCAGCTGAAAAAAAAAGCACAGAAATATCAGTTATTCAAGCAGAATAAAACCTGGAGGTATGTCGATAAGCAAGGGCTTGAAATCCATTTCATCATTCAATAAAAGATTAGAACCAAGACGTGGTACATCAATAAAACTTCTGAATTATATTTTACATCACACCTTACTCAGTGGTATTAATACAAGGAACAAAAAGCAAATGGTGATTGAATAAAACAGAGTAGAGTGATGGCACATGAAGCTTGTATTAACATTGAAAACAAAACAGAAATATTTTGGTACTGACACCTGAACTGATACCTAATGTTGTTTGAATAGGTAGTTCTCAGCTATTAAAAAAATAAGCCAAGCTATTAAGCATGGTCATGCATAATTATTAGTTTCTTGGGGGTGGGGGTGGGGGAGGGTGGGTGTGTGCTGCAGGAAAGTAAAAGAGATAACAGATGCACGGTTAGGCAAAAACGTCTCAGAATTTTCAATAAGAACATAATAACTGGTGAGTACAACACTTCTCTGACTTCTTATAAATCTGTTGAATTATTGTAACTTGTTGAGAGTGAGATGTTTGTGCTAATGAGTGAAAGTGGAGATAAATGTCTTGGTGATTCTCAGCTCACCAATTATTGACAAAAATTTGTGCAGGTTTTAAAAAAAAATCACAATATCCATGAGATAGAACAGAGGCAATACTTGCAAATGCTTTAAAACAATTAGTTTAATTTTAGACATTAGCTTAGGTGACAAAACTTTGGTTATTGCCACAGTTAGCTGCACAAAAATTATCAGTATAGGGTGATCATTTTTCAAAAAATTATCACTTGATTAAACTTTTAAGATTAAAGGTGTTCCAAGTAAATGTCTACGTATGCAAATCAAATGTTAATACTGATCAAATCACAAGAGGATTTGAGTACAGGAGTAAAGGTGTCTTGTTTCAACTGTATAGAACCTTGGTTAGACCACACCTGGAGTACTGTGTATAGTTTTGGTCTCCTTACCTAAGAAAGGATATACTTACCATAGAGGAGTACAATGGAGGTTCACCAGACTGATTCCTGATATGGCAGGATTGTCCTTTGAGGAGACTGGGTTTGTATTCTCTACAGTTTAGAAGAATGAGAGGTGATCTCATTGAAACTTATAAAATTCTTAAGGGGCTAGACAGGATAGATGCAGAAAGGATGTTTCCCCTGGCTGGGGTCTAGAACCAAGAGCCACAATCTTAGTCTTAAATGCTTGCCCCTTATTCTGAGATGAGGAGGAATTTCTTCACTCAGAGGGTGGTGAATCTTTGGGATTCTCTACCCCAAAGGGCTGTGAAAGCTCAGTTAGTCAGTCATTGAGATCGATAGATTTCTAGATACTAAAGACATTAACAGATATGGGGATAACGTGGGGAAATGGCTTTGAGGTAGACATTGAGTTGGATGGCAGAGCAGGCTCTGGGGCTGAATGGCCTACTTCTGCTCCTATGTTTCTATGATTAACAAACAAGTTCATTTAGGAAAAATAAACCAGAAATACAAGTCAGTTAGAGAGCAAGCAAAATAAATACCCCTTTAACCAAGCAATACTGCAGATATAAAAAGGTCATTACTTCAACATCCCACAATACAACTTTCCAGGATATTAAACCAAGAATAAGCACTCATTGGGTAGCCTATCTAATATTAGCTGCAATTTCTCAGAGGGACGTAGTACAGATAGCATTCAGACTGTAGGAAATATTCATGTTTATTCATTTAACTGGTTTTCTTTTTAAAAAACCCTACTCATTCTAAATGTAATACACATTAGATGATTCTGGGACTATAACACACATTAGTTATCAGCCATCCATGATAATACTCAGAACCCAAACATGCATTAAAATTTCTCTATTCATACCTATGTTACAAATTTAACCGTTTCATTTGGGTTTGGTACAACATGTATGCAGCAAGTTTACATTGCAGCATTTACTTAACACCATGAACATTAAAAAGACATTTTACAAAGGCACAGGTCAGAAAAACAGCTGCTGTGCCAAAGGAAAAATTAAAGTGGTGATCAACAACTATAAAAGGAGGTTTGGAGGGGTGGAGTAGTAATGCTGAAGTGGTTACAGGGATAGCAAGGGGCAAGATCGTGAAAAGATTTAAACAAGAGGATGAGCCAGGTCTGGGACAGAGGTGTAGCAATGTTACAGGCATGGATGTAGGCAGTACTTATGATGGACTGGATATGGGGTTAGAATCATGAAATGGTTACAGCACAGAAGGAGCCCATTTAGCTCACCATGTCGTGCTGGCTCTCTGCAAGAGCAACTCTGCTAGGTCCCCTCCCCCACCCTTTCCATGTAGCCCATCAATTTTCTTTACTTCAGGTGCTTATCCAATTCTCCTTTGAAAACCACTGAAATTGCTCCTCTTTCAATTAAGCATTTTTTGCTCTAGGTTGCTCCTTGTCCTTTTCCATAACTTTATGATAGTACAATTACTGTTTCCTAAATGTTCCCCTACTGACACCTGATCCACCACATTCCTCAAAACCAGATCTAACAATGCATCATTCCTCACTGGACCAGAAACATACTGATTAATAAAATTCTCCTTTTCAGAAATTCTTTCTCCTCTCTGCCCTTTACACTATTACTAATCAAGTCCATATTAGGATAATTAGTCTCCTATTATCACCACTCTACAGGCACCCTCGCCTTTGAATCAGAGGGTTGTGGGTTCATGTCCCACTCCCGGAAACCAAGAACTGTGATTGTACTCGAAAGAGTTGCAATCTGTGACTGTTGATAACTCGAAAGAGTTTAAATTCCTTACATATTTGCTCCTTCAGATCTTTCCCATTATTTTGTAACCTATAGAATACACCTAGTGCAACAGCACCTTGAATGTTTAACTCTTAACTACGTAGATTTTGTCCTTGGCCCCTCCAGAACATGTGCTCTTCTCCAGCACTGTAACATTCTCCTTAATTAGCACTGCCAAAGCTCCTCCTTCCTATCCTTCCTTATCTTTCCTGAACACCTTGTATCCAGGAATATTTAGCTCCCAGCCCTGCCCTTTTTTGAGCTAGGTCTCCATTATCACCACAACATCAGATTCCCATGTAGCTCTCTGCACCTGCATCTTATCAGACTTATTCACTACGCTTCGTACATGTACTGTAAATCTAGCTTAGACCGTAATGCATTTTCCACTTAGTTTGGCCCCACATAACACCTTACCCATTTCTTATTTTACTACTAACTGCCTTTTCCAATCCTTCATGTGTCTAGTTAATGCATTCTAATACTACATCTTGGTGCATATCCCCCTGCCAAGTTAGGTTATTAAACTCTTCCCGACAGCAACAGGTACTGCCCCCCCCGCCGAAGATATTGGTCCAAGTTCATTTAAGTGCAACCTGCCCAGCCTGTACAGGTTCCCCCTGGTCCCAATGTCCCAGAAATCTAAAGCCCTCCTTCCTACATCATCTCTCCAGCCATGCATTCATCTGTTCTAGCCTTCTATTTCTGTACTCATTAGTGCATGGCACAAGGAGTAATTCAGAGATTACCATCTTTAAGGTCCTCAGGGTTGGAAGCTCAGCCGAGTTGAATAGTATGTTTCTGTCTAAGACAATGGTTAGGGCACAGAGCTTGTGACAGGGTCAAAGATGATGGCGTTGGTCTTCTCATTGTTTAACTGGAAAAAACTGTGGCTCATTCAAGACACATGATAGACAAAGCTGTCCAAAAACACAGAGGCAATGGACAGTCCAGCGGTTGTTGTCAGTGTACATATGGAAACTGACCCTATCTCTGCAGGTGATGTCACCAAAGGGGCAACATATAGTTAAGAGATAGTAAAGGGGCATGGATAGAACTTTGAGGCTGTCCTTAGCAATGGTTAAGGGCCAGGAAAAGGTACATGTCTATAATCAAATAGGTGAGAGTGAAACTAATTAAGGACAGTCCAGTGAGCTAGACATTAGAGATATTGGAGGAGGATAATGTGATCAACCACATTAGAGGCTGATGAGAGATCAACAAGGATTAGAAGGATAATACATCATGGCCACAATCATAAAGAATCTTATCTGTGCTTTGGTTTATGACCTTCTGTGCTGTGGTAGGGGTGGAAGCTTAAGTGGAGATTGAAAAATGGAGTAGTGAGAAAGGTGGGCACACATTTGGGAGGTAACATGTCCAAGGACTATGGAGAAGAAAAGGTTTGGAGATTGGCCGATAGTTTGCAAGTAGAGAAGGTTGACAGTGGGTTATTTTGAAGTGTGTAGAATTGATGGCAGTTTCAAAGGTGAGAAACACAATACCCAATTGAAGTGTGTAGAATTGATGGCAGTTTCAAAAGTGAGAAACACAATACCCAAGAAGGAACCATTTAAAATGTTGGCAAACAGAGGGGGGGAAAGATAAGGACAGTAACCATATACTACACCTTACTGGAGATGAATCCACCAGCCCACTGATTTGAAGTATGGAAGATAAAATTAATTGGAAAACCAGAACAGACTTTCATATTTGTCCTAAGAAACTGTATTAAGGTTACATGCCATTTGGACTTTGGAATCAATAGTATATTAACCAATTAATCTTTCCTTACCCTGTGCAGCTAGACCAGCAAGCTGAATTCCTTGTTCTAATGTGCAAGGTATGCGGCCTTCTAAAATATCTTTCTTCAGTTGTAGATAATACTGGTATCTGCAAAAGCAAGTTGCAATGCTTGAAGCAATTAACCCTATACACAATTTTCTTCCCTAGCTATAGCAGGAATTACTGCACAATGGTGAGCAGGAATATTAGCTGGCTTTTTTTTTCGTTCCCCAAGGGTATTCTGGACAATACTTTGACCCCCACCACTGCACCAGCTGAGATCAGATAACTCAGAAGAATTTAAACCTGGATATGGATAACAACCTCTTACATAATTCTAATAACATTAGGAGATAGGCTGAATACCTAAGGATAACTTAAGGTTTATGCCAAATTTAATACAGTTAATTGCATGTGCACAAGTAATACAGCCAGGCATTGTGTTAGCCCAAGATTCAGGACTGAAGGACTTTTGAAATTTAGCAATTATTCAGTTTTGAATCTTGGGCATGTAAATGCTGTACATAATATATTGAATTTCCTGCTTAATCAAACAAGGTTAAGAGGTCCTCAATGATCAATTGTTGAAGTGTTAACTTAAAGACTACATTGACATATTTTCTCCAAATGACAAGCTAGTACTGAGGTCTAACATTTCATACCTTGTAATCTCCTGCTGAAGTTGTAAAATACTTGGCACATAAAATACCACACCAAAATAAACTGTAGGTTCAACAGCATATTTATCTAGCTGCTTTTTCATGGGCTTTTCCAGATCCACCCATCGAAATTGATTCTGCTTATTGTAATACCAGAGACTGAAGTAAGTAATCTGTAGAAGAGGAAAAAACATTACTCAACAAACTTTGACCTACAGGACACCAGAAGCTAGAGAGCCCTTCATCTTTATGCTGACACTATGCCAAGTGAAAACAAAATGAACAATATTTTCAACTTAAGAAAAGAACTCTATTAAGCAGAATAAACTGTGTTAGCTAACATATATCATTCTACTTGAGTGAGAGTATAACTTTGTGAGGGCTGAGGGTTTTCTGGTGCTGATAGTCAGTGAAATTTAAAGCTTAATTATTTTTTACCTCCTTTTTTAAATGAGCATCAGATAAGCCCCACACCAATCTAATGCAAAGAGATGCCAAATTGTAAAAAGATTACAATTGTGATCACAAAAACAGGTTATTTGGTCAAAGATATGCAATCTAACTGAATACTATCTGGAACGATATTGAAGAGTGAAGCAAATTGATAATATGAGGGCACACAACTGAACCTCTGAAAAGTGCCACAAGTAAAGTCCGTGGAAATGCATTTAGTTCCATCTCCTGCCATATTAAAAGGAAACACTCCCATTATAAATATTTTTTAAGCCATAGCAAAAATGTTTCAAAACTATACAACTTCCATAAAGCAATTAAGAGATACATGATAGACCATAGAAAAATACTGCAATTTTTTGGGGTTTGCACTATGCATTCTATAAGAACTACTTTGAAATTCGAAGCTATATTTCAAATTTCAGACCCCGCAAATACACATCAAGTCAATAAACTCTGCTGAAGCAAGCAGTGCATGCAAAGCCTACATTTTAAACGATGCTGCCTGCCATTTTTGCACACCAGTTTTGAAATGATCAGATCACTAAGGCCAGCTTTTAGTAATTTTTTACCATAATTTCAGATTTTATTTGGGCTGGTGAATCAGGAAAAACAGATTCTCTCCCAGTTTTTGAAACCCACTCCCTATTTTTCACAATTAAATCAAGCTCCAAGGTACGCTTCATATTCAGAATGTCCTAATGCACAGTGTGCTGTACACGCTGTGTATAACATACAAAGCATTTAACATCACATCACAAGAATGACACATATGCATCTTGGGTCCTGGTGTTTCAGCACCAAATTCAATAGAGAATTGTCTTGTGTTTAAAGTCAATATGTAAGAAAAATATATTTAGATATTGCAACTTGTTTCAACCAACCACAATTTGATTATGGAAAATGATTAGATATATAATCTAACATGCTATATTTAACCACAATTCAAAGCCAAACAGAAATGGTTATGTTTACAATTACAATTTTCAGATTTATCCAAATTTGACTTCAATCTGATTCAATTGCTGTCCTAGCCCACAAGCTTGGTCAACAAAGGAAACGAGACAAAAGTATAAAATTAAATGAAACTGTTCATACACAGGCAAAAAGCAGTAGCAATTCCAAGGACTAGAAGAGATAAAATGAATGGCAAGGGATGCAAAATGGTATGGACTATAAAAAGGAAAAAAAGGAGACAAAAATTGCAAGGAATATCAAGAATAAAAGTACAGGGTTTCTTTTTAAAACAAAACAAAATAAACTAAGAGCAAGAGGGTGGCTAAGAGTTATGTGGATCCCTTAATGAAAGGCTAAGATGATATTTTAAATGGAAATCAGGAAATCATAAAATTTTGTATCAGTTTTCACAGTAGAGTATGAGGTTATGATACCAGGGGTGCGAGGAAAACTTGAAAACTTAAATCAAGTGGAAGGGCTAACTAGAATCATTACAGGTAAAAAGAAAATAGTGATGGAGAAATTAATGTCATTAAAGATAGGCAAATCTCCAGGGCCCAATAGTTTTCACCTCAGGGTATTAAAAGATGTAGGTGAGAAAATTGTTGATGCATTAGTCATGATCTTCGAAAACTCACGAATCAGGATTGGTAATGCAATGTCAATCCACTTTTTAAGAAGGGCAAGTGATAAACTAGGAAATTACAGGGCTGGTGGTCCAACCTAGGTTATCGGGAAGTTACTCGAGTTGGTTATTAGGGACCAGATGACTGAGCAGTTGGACAAACATGGAGGTAATCAGAGAGAGCCAGTATGGATTTGTAAAGCGTACACGATATGTCTAATAAATCTATTTAAATTTTTTGAGATAGCGAACGTTAGTTAAGAGAATGTTTATAGATTTTATATGGAGTTCCAGAAAGCATTTCACAAGGTTCCACGTAAGAGACTTAAAAAGGAAAGTGCATAGAATTGTAGACAACCCATTAGCTTGGATAGGAAATTGGTTAACAGCTACGACAGAGAAGGGATTGCAGATATGCACTCAAGTTGAAAGGATGAGATGAGTGGTGTTTTACTAAAATCTAGTGGGCAGGTACAAAATATTAATTTGAAAGGTTAATGATATGTTGGCCATTATTTCAAGGTGGTTAAAGTACAAAAAGGCAAAAGTCATACTACAGCTGTAGAGAGCTCTGGCCTGTATTCATCTGGTTTGCTGCATTCAGTCCACCTCAAGAAGGATATATTGACATTGATGGGGTGCAGTGCAGATTGACAGGAATGAAATAAAGGTTAAAACAGTTAAAATATGGAAGCGGGGTATAGACATGCCTGTATTCCCCTAAAAAAAGGCTAACAGTGATCTAATTGAGGTATTAAAGATGATTAAAGATTTGACAGGATAGATAGAGAGAAATAACTCTCTCTGGTGGGAGAGTCTAGTAAAAAAGGGCATCACCTTAAATTAGAGTTAGGCCATTCAGGATGATGTCAGAAAGCACTTATTCAGCACAAAGCAGTGGAAATGTGGAACACACTCCCAAAAAGCTGTCAAGATTGGGCGAATTGAAAAATTAAATCTATGATAGAAAGAGTAACTCCTACCTGCCCTCTAAGATGTCCCAGCAAGTCACTTAGCTGTTCCAAACTGCCACGGCAAAATATAACAAAATGGGCCACTAGGTATTGACCCAGACACCGGATTCGGGCATCAAAGACAAACTCAGCCAAGTCAACCTTGCAAAGTCCTCCTCATTAACATCTGGGGATTTGTCCCAGGTTTGGGGGAGGTGCCCCATAAACTAGTCAAGCAACAGTCTGACATAGTCATACTCTCAGAATCATTCATAAGAACATAAGAAATAGGAGGAGTAGGCCATTCGGCCCATCAAGCCTGCCCCGCCATTCAATAAGATCATGGCTGATCTGACCAGCCTCAACTCCTCTTTCCTGCCAGCTCCTCATAGCCCTCAATTCCCCGATATTTCAAAAATCTATCTCCATCCTCTTTAAATACTTTGTGATCTAGCCTCCACAACTCTCTGGGATAGAGAATTCCAGACATGCACCACCTCAGAGAAGAAATTCTTTTTCATCTCAGTTTTAAATGAGTGCCCCCTTATTCTATAACTATGTCCCCTAGTTCAAGATTCCCCGACGAATGGAAACATCTTAACATCTACCTTGTCAAGCCCCCTCAGAATCTTGTACGTTTCAATAAGATCACCCCTCATTCTTCCAAGCGCTAATGAATAAAGGCCTAACCTATTTAGCTGTTCTTGATAAGTCAACCCCTTCATCCCAGGAATTAGCCTAGTGAATCTCTTTTGAACTGCCTCCAATGCCAGTATATCCTTTCTTAAATACAGGGACCAAAACTGTACACAGTACTCCAGGTGCATACCAACACCCCGTACTGTTGTAACAAGACTTCCCTATTTTTAAACTCCAACCCCCTAGCAATACAAGCCAAAATTCAATTTGCCTTCTTAATTGCTTGCTGCACCTGCATGCTAACTTTGTGTGTTTCATGCACAAGAACACCCAGATCCCTCTGTGCTGCACATTTTTTGGAGTGTCTCTCCATTTAATTAATAGTCTGCCTTTAGATTCTTCCTGCCAAAGTGCATGACCTCACACTTTCCTAAATTAAACTCCATCTGCCAGGTTTTTGCCCACTCACTCAACCTATCTATATCCCCTTGCAGATTCCTCATGTCCTCACCACAACATGCCCTTCCACCTATTTCTGTATCGTCAGCAAATTTGGATACATTACACTCTGCCCCCTCCAAGTCATTAATATAGATGGTAAATAATTGAGGCCCTAGAACTGATCCTTGTGGCACTCCACTAGTTGCCTCTTTCCAACCTGAAAAAGACTCATTAATCCTGACTCTGTCTTGTGTGTTAACCAATCCTCAATCCATGCTAATACATTACCCCCCAAAACCATGAGCTCCTTTCTTGTGCAATAACCGTTTATGTGGCACCTTATCGAATGCCTTCTGGAAATCCAAAAACACTACATCTACTGGTTCTCCTTTATCAACTCTGCTTGTTATATCCTCAAAGAACTCTAGCAAATTTGTCAAACATGATTTCCCTTTCATAAAACCATGTTGACTCTGTTTGAACGTGTTAAGCTTTTCTAAATGTCCTGCCATTTCTTCCTTAAGAATGGACTCTAGCACTTTCTCTGAGGACCACATGAAGTCTCTTGACATCAGGTAAAACATGGTTAAGAAAACCTACTGATTACCATCGACTTTCCTCAGCTATTTTTTAAATTCATCCAAAGGACATCAGCATTACTGGCAAGGTGAGCATTTATTACCCATCCCTAATTACCCTTGAGAAGATGGTGGTGATTCACCTTCTCAACAGAATTGAGTGGCTTACTGGGCTATTTCAGAGTGTAGTTAAAAGTCAGCCACATTGCTATTATCTGGGGTCACATGTAGATTGGACTGGGTGAGGATGGCAGATTTTCTTCCCTAAAGGGCATTATGAACTGGATGAATTTTAACAACAATCTGGTAATTTCATGGTCACTATTACTGATACTAGCTTGTTACTAAATTCCATATTTTATTTAATTAACTAAACTTAAACTCCCTAGCTGCTATTGTGGAAATTAAACTCGTATCTCTGGATCATTAGTACAGGTCTCTGAATTACTAGTATAATAACATAACTACTATTCTGCTGTAGCAAATGAATCAGTAGTTCTCCACTTTTAGCACTACTTGGAAGCACCACCAATGGCATAGATTACACTCTGGGGTACTTCACTGACCACCACCAAGAGTGGCTTGGTAGCACCACTACTGGGGAGTTGAGTCCTGAGGGACATAGTTTCCAGACTTGGCTTGCAACAAGTGGCGAGTACACCAACATGAAGGAAAATTTATTTGATCTGATCCTCTGTAATCTACCTATCAAAGACCCATATGTCCATGCCAGCATAGTAGAAATGACCACCAGACAGCTCATGTGGGGATGATACCTATCTGCAAGGACACCTTCCATCGTGCATATGGCACTACTACCATGTGCTAAAATGGGATAGATTCACAACATTTCTAACAGTTCAAAATTGGGCATCCATGAGGTGCTGTGGGCCATCAGCAACAGCACTGTATTACATTATTATCCGTAACTTCCTGGTTGGGCATATCCCTTACTCTAGCTTTACCATCAAGCCAGGAGATCAACTCTAATTCAATGACGACTGTAGAAGGGCACACCAGCAGTACCAGGTATACTTAAAAAGGAGATGCCAACCTGGTGGAGCAACAACACAAAACTACATGCTACTAAACAGAAGCAGCATGCCATAGACAGAAATAAGTAATCCCACAACCAACGATCAGACTAAAGCTTTACAGCCCTGCCACATCCAGTCTTGAATGGTGGTTCAAAGTGCTGTGGGTGCGCAGTCAGTGAATATATTCAAGGCCGAGATAGATAGATTTTTGGGCGCTAAGGGAAACAAGAGATATGAGGAAAGGGCAGGATATAGTTGATGCACAAGTTCAGCCATGACCCCTTAAGTGCAGGAGCAGGCTCAACTGGCAGTATGGTCTACCCCTGTTCTTAGTTCTTATGATTTAAAACAAAGAATCGATTGTAATAATATGTAGCTAAGCTGCCAGACAAGACCATTAGAACAGCATGGTGTTGCAAATTTGAGGGGCTTTTGGCCTGTTGCCGATGGCTGCCCAGCCTCTGAATTCCACAACTTTACTGCCTCACTGTGAAGCTGCAGAAACGAAACAAAGAATTTTTTTGTTCAGAGTTTTCTCATGCATCTCCTGCAGGCAAGCCCCTTGATTCCATATGACACATTATGTGTGGACACAAAACTGGGCAAAGGGCTAAAAAGAGACTATATGGAACATTGCCTTCATAAGATAATGAAGGTCCACTGCACTAAAAAAAATATTGGCCACATGCTCCATTTTTTATATTTTCATGTATAAGATTGGGTATCAATTTAAAAAGTTCAGCACTGCCCACCAAGAATGAATTACTAACCATTATTCTTTACCAAAATTTTAATAAAAATCCTGGCATTAATGAGCTAATGAATATGCTACACTGTTTTGCTCTATAAGATAGCTCACCTCTCTCAGCTCTAATCTCTGTGCGACAGCTTCCAAACATTCTTGACCTGTGCTTTCAACAGAAAGGGTGAATTCCAGGAATCCATTATCCAGCAGCTGGATCCGCACAACCAAACAGCTCTTACTAGAGACAGTATATCTTCGCGTTCTTTTCAATTTTATCCCAAAAGGTAATGGCATGGCAAAATAAAATTAATTTAAATTTCTTGTACTTCTTCCCTCACTTTGAGCTTCATGCAGAAATTATCCAACAGCTGATAGAAGATTTATCCACTTGCATCTGGGAAGCATTGCCCTGCAAAACAAAAAGTGGCAAATGAACAGCTGCAAGTGCAGTCTTCCTCATTCTTCCAAGGAAATACTATTTTAATTACAAATGGGATAAGCTCCTAACTTCACAGCAGAAAAGTTATCCCTTTAAGAATTTTCACACCTGGTGAAAATTGAAACTATTAAAGTTACTTTATAGACAAGAAAATAACTCATGGTAAAGATCTGAGCTTGCGATGCTAAATTACTCAAACAAATTCAGCTAGGATCCAGGTCTAGAGATTGCATTTAAACTTAAGAAAATAAGTGCACTGCAATTTTTTTTCACATTAAATACTGCAATCGTCCACAAATCTGTATGTGAAAAGAGACATGGCATATTGAGGAGCTCCACTTCCCATACAACTATTCTACTTGTGAAATCAATTTAATTCACAGATGCAAAGTCAAAATCTGCATACACAACTGCATTTCAAATGTAACAGAGCAATGCAGGAAAAGAGCTCATTAATTAAATACAGTATGAGGCATTTCTCTCAAAACTAAAACCATTTATCTGTGAGAACTGTCAGAGTAACTGAGCCCAGAAAGAGAAAAACTCAAAAGACAAATGTGCCAACTAAAATTGGATCATATAGCCACAAGGAGGTAAAATTAAGTTTTCTTATATCATTTAAGAAAAAACTGAAATATGGCTAAATTTAATATTAAATCACAGTCAGCACAAACTTGGTAGCGCATACAAAGTTTAGAAAATACAATCTTTAGTATTATGATAGTATTTATCCTTTGCACTAGAACTACTAACAATGCACTCTGTGAATTTGAACATTCTAACATGATTTAATGAAGACAAAATGTGGCACCACCCATCCTATCTGAATTCTTGCTATTCAGCTGGTTTTATATTATTCTTCCAATTCAGATTCATCACCCGTAAACAGCAAGCCAGCAGTAATGCCGTTAAATATCTTTACTGATGACAGGGACATAGACTCAGGTAAAACTTTGCAATTATCAACAATTATCCAATAGCATATAATCAGCATACATAATATGTGCAGAATATTCACAAACAGCTTTTACTTAAGCTTGAAATTTAGTGTTTACTGTAAATTTATTCTGAAAAATAGGCTGCACAGATACATATGAACTAGGAGCAGGTGTAGGCCACTCAGCCTTTCAAGCCGGCTCAGCCATTCAATAAGATCATGGCTGATCTGATTGTAACCTTCCACCGACCCCTGATAACCTTTTAGCCCCTTGTTAATCAAGAATCTATCTAGATCTGCCTTAAAAACATTCAAAGACTCTGTTTCCACTACCTTTTGAGGAAGAGTGTTCCAAAGACAGGTGTTCTATTTACATTCACTGTTTCATGACAGTGAGGCTTGTCCCAACTAGTAATGACAGTTACTGTTCCTTGGTCGAACAAGAGGAATTCAGGTAAGCCCTGATCTTCAGGAAGTATGAGACCTGTCACATTCTCCCAGTCTTTCTGGACAATAAATCCAGAAAGCCACAATGAGGGACCAAGTCCAAAAATGTGTGCCTTTAAGGTCCAGGTCCTTCAACATTCATTCTCCTGGAAAGGAAGGGATTTGTGAGTCAAGTATGAAGTGTGATCCTGAACTGGCCCTTGAAGATTCTGCTGCAGATTCTCCACATTACTCCATTATCTGGTGGTTTGGTCTTTATCTCAGTCTTTTGACCTGGAAGCAAGCGTGGTACAAAAGGCGTTTTAAAGAATTTGTCAGGAAGTTACAAAGTGGAGAGGGCCTGTTTATGCAGTTTTGAAAACATATTTGGTTTTTGGAAGAAATACCATACCATACCAGATGAGGCTGGAATTTGGTGCTGGTTAGTAAATCAGCATAATCCATCTGCTAAGGAGGTCGCTTAGTCTGGTGATGCTTTGATCATGCCAGGTTCAGAACCTACTCATGGTAGGGGGCTTTTCATTGCTCCAGACTGATTTATAAGACCAGAGAAAATTTTCAAAAAGAGATGCAGCCCTCTTTCTAGGTAGATAGCTTTATTGCTTTTTATCCTTTTGCTTTTTGGGTCATGGAATAGTACTGTATAGGAATGTATAAGCCTGCCATTGCCAACCATTTATGTTATACAGGCAAGTAGCCTCCAGCCTCCATGTGTCTGTGGTAATGGAGTCATGCAGGACATTCCAAAAATACTTAATGGTCCCTACCCTGATCTTCTATTGCTGAAAACCACCAGTAACCCTAATAGAAACTTTAGCTGCCAAACCTCAATCACCTTGTTGACCTCCACCCCTCCTCATCAGTTTTATAACAGGGTTCTTTTTGGTTTAATGGTATTCATGTTATCTCAAGATATCTCATTCTTAAATACAATAGACTAGTTGCACCACCACCCTTTGCACCAATCTCTGCCTACTGACAGTCCTTTTGGAGCTCAGTGATGGAAGTTTTTGGTCATGTACCCACCCCCCCGAAAGGCTTAGTCCATGGCTCTCCCTTGCTCCTTTCACCCATCATCCTCTTCACCTTCTTTAATGGCTTTCCTCTATCCCTCTGACCACCTCTGAACATCTACAAGATCCACAACCAGTTTCCTTAAAGCAACAACTGACCCAGAATCCTTCAACAGCACCTTCCAAGCTCTCAATCTCTATCACTTAGAGAACAAGAGCAGCATTCAATTTGGGAACACCATCATCTGCAAGTTATCCTCCAAGTCACACACCCACCTTGGAACTATATCATCACTCCTCACTGTCGCTGGTCAAAATCCTGGAACTCCATTCCTAACAGTACCATGGGTGTACCTACACCACAATCACTGTAGCAGATCAAGAAGGGGGCACACCATCACCTTCTCAAGGGTAATTGGGGATGGGCAACAAATGCTGGCTTTGCCAGCGACACCCACATTCCTTGAATGAATAAAAATCACTTTCTTGAATGTCAAGCAATGCAACAGGGGTTGTATTCGTATTATACACATTTTACATTGTTGTACTTAACAGAAGATAAATTAAACAGTAAAAATATTCAAATCTAACATGAAAAGATTAAGAACTAAGGCATTACAGTGTGTATTAGAAGACCACTAACAAACATTGTAGGCTACATATGGATTGGAGCCAAGTTACTCAGTTGAACCATATCGAATGATTCACGAAATATATTAAAATGTTTAAGATACCAAGATTCATGCAACTGCTTGTTGTCCATGGGCAACAGGTCTGGAAGCAACAAGGCAGGATGGATTAGGACGGGAAGCAATTGGCACATAAAAGCAGAAGCCTGTCAGAGAGCAAGAGGACCTGGAAAAAAATGGCAGGTTATGCTCGACTGGTGCTAGTGGTGAAATGGTCAAGAGAAACAGCTGCGGTTGCAAGTTAGGACTACTAGGTTTCTTGGACAAGTTGTGGATATAGCTGTAGGTAAATGCAATGTCCTGAAAGAAAGCTTTTTCCTATTATTTGATTGTTCCATCAGAAAATTGAGTCAAGCCTAAATTGAACAGAAATGAAATCTGACACAGGCTACAGACATAAACAACTTTGATACTTTAATTTTCATTTTTACTTTGGAATGGCCATGCTAAAACAACGTTTAGAATGAATGTTTCACAACTGTTTTCTTAATGCAGTAAAATACCAGTTTTAATAAATTTAACAATTCCAGATTGATTTTTCTTAAAACTGATTTTGAATTCTAAATTTAAATTCTAAAACTACTCTAGTGGATTGGAGATCATTCTCTGGGTGCTCAATATAAAAATGGCTCTTAAGTCATAAGGTACAAGACACACCTCCAACCAGTGGCTGTATTGCAATGGTTTAAGCTTCCAGAGAATGTAGTATACAATGAGCCTAATTCTTTCTTGAAACTACTTATATTATTTGCTTCAACAGGCTTACCTGAAAATCTATCCTACACGTCTATTACTCTTTGCGTAACACAGACTTGCCTATTTATTGCTAAATTATATTTGCTCATTTTTGAGCCCTTGACAAGTGTGAAAAATGTGTGGATTAGCTAAAAAGTCCCTAAATTTAGGGACCATGATGCAATTGCATCAAAATCTCTATTCTGACACAAACAAACAATCTCCACATTTTTAACCTCATCTCCTGTGATGTGCTACTTAATCAGCTTAGTAGCATTGTGTTCCCTTCTTGCAAAACATATTACGATCCAAAGAATACCACAAACCCAAGACGATACCTAAGCAATGACTCATGCAGCCTCAACACTCATTATTTGCATTCCATCATTCTGTTAATGTTATCTTGTGTCTGTTCTTTACTGTAGCCTTGTACCAGGCTAATGGTTTCAATGTTATATATAAATCAAAAGGCTATGATGCAATTGCCTCAAAATCTCTATTATGACACAAACCATCTCCACATTCTCAACCTCATCTTCTGTGATGTGCTCCTTAATCAGTTTAGTAGCATTGTGTTCCCTTCTTGAAAAAGATATTACAATCCAAAGAATACCACAAATCCAAGACAATGCCCAAGCAAGGACTCACACAGCTTCAACACTTATTATTTGCATAAAAACAAAAAGCTAAAAGCTACTGCGGATGCTGGAAATCCAAAACAAAAACAGAATTACCTGGAAAAACTCAGCAGGTCTGGCAGCATCGGCGGAGAAGAAATCAGTTAACGTTTCGAGCCTTCATGGCCCTTCGGCAGAACTGAAGCATAGTTAGAAGAAGGGAGATATAAAAACTGGTTTAAGGTGGGTGGGGGGGGGGGGGGGGGGGAGGTGGAGAGACATTGAGGGTGTGGTGATTGTGGAGATGAGCAGATAATCAAAAGATGTCACAGACAAAAGGGTCAAAGAGGTGTTGAAGTTGGTGATATTTGTCTAAGAAAAGTGCTAATTAAGAATGGAAGACAGGATATTCAAAGTACAGCTCTAGTGGGGGTGGGGTGGAAAGACTAACGAGGTTTTAGTTTTAGATTTAAAAATAATGGAAATAGGTGGGGAAAGAAGAATCTATATAAATTATTGAAAAAAAAGGCGGGGGGGTGGGGGGGAGAAATGGGGTGGGGATGGGGGGAGGGGGAGTTTAAGATCTGAAGTTGTTGAATTCAATATTCAGCCCGGAAGGCTGTAAAGTGCCTAGTCGGAAGATGAGGTGCTGTTCCTCCAGTTTGCGTTGAGCTTCACTGGAACAATGCAGCAAGCCAAGGACAGACATGTGGGCAAAAAAGAGCATAAGTACAAACATCTTGAGAAGGAGATACTGGAACTGACCGGCGGCGAGTCAGGAAAATACTTCGGATTCGTCATGGGTGCGAGAGGGAAGTGGCTCGACAAGAATGACGACCTCATGCGTTTCCTGAAGATCGAGAAGTACAAATCCTTCGCCCAGCTTGCTTCGAGACTGACGATCTCCCTGACATTGGAACTGTTGCAAATCTTTGGAGACCAGTAGTCAGAGGAGCGTCTGAAAGAGACCACCCGAAGAGATGTCACAAGACCCAAGATGAAGGACGGAGAGACTCCACGAGATGGGTATTGTATGTCTCCAGGGTGGGAAGTCCTCGCAGACATTTCCTCCTACCTCTCCCTGGACCATGACCCCACCACAGAACATCAAGCCATTGTTTCCAGGACTGTCACTGACCTCATCTCCTCTGGAGATCTTCCTCCCACAGCTTCCAACTTGATAGTCGCCCAACCTCGGACGGCCCGCTTCTACCTCCTACCCAAAATCCACAAACAGAACTGTCCTGGCAGACCGATCGTGTCAGCCTGTTCCTGCCCCACGGAACTCATTTCTCGTTATCTTGACTCCCTTCTCTCTCCCCTTGTCCAGTCCCTTCCCACCTACATCCGTGATTCCTCTGACACCTTACGTCACATCAACAATTTCCAGTTCCCTGGCCCCAACCGCTTCCTCTTCACCATGGATGTCCAATCCCTCTACACCTCCATCCCCCACCAGGATGGTCTGAGGGCCCTTAGCTTCTTCCTTGAACAGAGGCCCCAACAATCCCCATCCACCACTACTCTCCTCCGTCTGGCTGAACTTGTTCTCACACTGAACAATTTCTCCTTTAACTCCTCTCACTTCCTCCAAATAAAAGGTGTGGCTATGGGCACCCGCATGGGCCCCAGCTATGCCTGGCTCTTTATGGGGTATGTGGAACATTCCTTGTTCCGGTCCTACTCCGGCCCCCTCCCACAACTCTTTCTCCGGTACATCGATGATTACTTCGGTGCTGCTTCATGCTCTCGTCGGGACCTGGAAAAATTTATTAATTTTGCTTCCAATCTCCACCCCTCCATCATCTTCACATGGTCCATCTCTGACACTTCTCTTCCCTTCCTTGACCTCTCTGTCTCAATTTCTGATGACAGACTGTCCACCAATATCCATTACAAGCCTACCGACTCCCACAGCTACCTCGACTACAGCTCCTCACACCCCGCTTCTTGTAAAGACTCCATCCCATTCTCTCAGTTCCTTTGCCTCCGTCGCATCTGTTCTGATGACGCTACCTTCAAAAACAGCTCCTCTGACATGTCCTTCTTCTTCCTTAACCGAGGTTTTCCATCCACGGTCGTTGACAGGGCCCTCAACCGTGTCCAGCCCATATCCCGCGCATCCTCCCTCACGCCTTCTCCTCCTTCCCAGAAACATGATAGGGTCCCCCTTGTCCTCACTTATCACCCCACCAGCCTCTGCATTCAAAGGATCATCCTCCGCCATTTCCGCCAACTCCAGCATGATGCCACCACCAAACACATCTTCCCTTCACCCCCCGACGGCATTCCGTAGGGATCGTTCCCTCCGGGACACCCTGGTCCACTCCTCCATCACCCCCTACTCCTCAACCTCCACTTATGGCACCTCCCCATGCCCACGCAGAAGATGCAACACCTGCCCCTTCACTTCCTCTCTCCTCACCGTCCAAGGGCCCAAACACTCCTTTCAAGTGAAGCAGCATTTCACTTGCATTTCCCCTAACTTAGTCTACTGCATTCGTTGCTCCCAATGCCGTCTCCTCTACATTGGAGACACCAAACGCAAACTGGGCTACCGTTTTGCAGAACACCTGCGGTCTGTCCGCAAGAAAGACCCAAACCTCCCTGTCGCTTGCCATTTTAACACTCCACCCTGTTCTCTTGCCCACATGTCTGTCCTTGGCTTGCTGCATTGTTCCAGTGAAGCTCAACGCAAACTGGAGGAACAGCACCTCATCTTCCGACTAGGCACTTTACAGCCTTCCGGGCTGAATATTGAATTCAACAACTTCAGATCTTAAACTCCCCCTCCCCCCATCCCCACCCCGTTTCTCCCCCCCACCCCCCCGCCTTTTTTTTCAATAATTTATATAGATTCTTCTTTCCCCACCTATTTCCATTATTTTTAAATCTAAAACTAAAACCTCGTTAGTCTTTCCACCCCACCCCCACTAGAGCTGTACTTTGAATATCCTGTCTTCCATTCTTAATTAGCACTTTTCTTAGACAAATATCACCAACTTCAACACCTCTTTGACCCTTTTGTCTGTGACATCTTTTGATTATCTGCTCATCTCCACAATCACCACACCCTCAATGTCTCTCTCCCCCCCCCCCACCCACCTTAAACCAGTTTATATATCTCCCTTCTTCTAACTATGCTTCAGTTCTGCCGAAGGGCCATGAAGGCTCGAAACGTTAACTGATTTCTTCTCCGCCGATGCTGCCAGACCTGCTGAGTTTTTCCAGGTAATTCTGTTTTTGCTTATTATTTGCATTCCATCATTCTGTTAATGTCATCTTGCGTTTGTTTTTTTTTCCTGTAGCCTTGTACTAGGCTAATGGTTTCAATGTTATATAAAAATCAAAAATTCTTTAATCCAAGATAGTTCCATCCAACACCAACCACAGAGTTTATTTCCTACACAATCACAAGCTTACTATTTTGGCATAACAATTGGGCTCCCCCAAGCACATACCCAACCCCCAAAAAATCCAAATCTTCTGACTATAATTGAAAGGAAAATATTCTTGTGCTTATAACATTGTTAAGAAATGCTCCATAGCAATTTACATAACAAATCAAGAGGGCACTCAGTAGAATGCAGATTTCTGCCACACTGTCTTACCTCAATGTTTTTACAATTACACAGCTCTTCTGAGGTTTTTCCCTGCCGGGTTGATGCTAACTACAAAACTGAAAAAGGAAATCTTTTTATTAACAGCTTCTGTCTCACTGAGGAGGTTTAAGACCAATCCACATCCAACAACGTGCTCTGAAAACTCTACTCATATTTTGACAGCTGTGACAAATTGCACCACAGAAGCTGAAACAATCCACAACATTGTGAATAAAACCCACAAGTTTCTAAAGAGAAAGTCAATTTGCCCTACCTCCCAGAGTTAATGGATCCTTTAAAAAATTCCAGGATCAGAATCCACATCTTCGCCAAAAGCTAGTCAGTTCTTCCTGGGGCCATATCCTGTGTACAAGTTTTATTGAAATCCATTCATTAGGTCTTTTTTATTCATTCATGGGATGTGGGCTGGGTCAGCATTTATTGCCCATCCCTAGTTGCCCTTGAGAAGGTGGTGGTGAGCTGCCTTCTTGAACCGCTGCAGTCCATTTGTGATGTATTGTTTGCAGACTAATCGGCAGGCTAACACCTTCAGTGGTGGATGTAATGAATTAAGGTTGGACAGTGGAACTTATCAGTCAACTCCATTCCACTTTGAAAGAAGTTTGCTATAATGGGAACTTTTGCTTCTGTGCTCATTTTCTACTGTGCATTCCATTCATGTTTTGTGGCTTTTTAGCCAATCTATATCAAACCTTGTCAAAATAACAAAACAGAGGAAAGGATTCTAAATTCAAACAATAGATTAAAAACAAAACAGCACACAATGCTAAACTGAATACTAAATCTAATCTCACTTCAAAGGTTAATAAATTAGTGCATGCTCATCACATTGAAATGTTGTAAAACAAAACATTTTAACACTTTACAGTTGTGTGTGAAAACACTTTAAAAGCATTGCTATCATGCATGTAACAAATTCAGCAACCCAGTCACCTCGAGCTGCTTTCTGTCTGGGTTCTTCATGAAATGGCGTGCAGCCTTGAGCCAGAAACAGTAATAAATACTATAAACCCTAATTATTCAAGCATATTTCAGATTCAGATCAGTTCCAGGTGTTTGGATCTGGCTCCTTTGGGCATCAGAATTTTAAGGGATAAGAAAAGCTTTTGCCTCAGAAACTATAACGTTCATGTTTGCTTTTCCTCTGCAACGAAACATCAAGCTGTCCTGACACAGGGAAAAAAATAACGCTAAACACTTCTTTAGAAGAGAAAGGAGGTTGGGATCCAATTAACAGCCCAGGAAAACACAAGTGTGTTATAATGTTGCTAATTACAATCAATGCACATGTGGTTCTTCATCTGATGCACATTCTTGAGCAACTCATTTGGCCTTGTTAAAATACACAAATAAAATCAGAGAATCATTGCAGCTGCCTACTTTGGAGAACTTTTAAATCAATCATATCCGAATTGTTACCCACAAATACCCCTGTAGTAAGTTTATTGTAATGCTTAAACAATGGTTCTCTTGGCCAGTGACACTCTAAAAATGTTTGAGAAATGCTGCTAGTGGAGCTTCTCAAGGCAGATGCAACACTCCAAAATGTTGCTATCTGCAATAATTTCTGTTAGATGAGATTATCTCCACTCCTGTGAGCAATACGCAAGAGGTGAGGAGCAGTGCTGCAGTGAGGAAAATGAAGAGAGGTGGTACAATGATATGGCTTTGTCCTACCCCAGCTTTCACACCTGTGGAGTTTGTGGTGGTTCCCTTGGTGAGGGTCAAAATTTGCATGTCACTGTGGAGTAGGCAGAGGATGGTGAAAAATCTCTGAGGGCAACCAAATTTAAGGATACTCCATAAGCTTTTGCAGTTGACAGTCAAAGGTTTCCGTGAGGTCGATAAAGGCCACGTACAATGGTTGGTGCCGTTCCTTGCACATTTCTTGAATTTGCCGCCAAGCAAAGGTCATGTTTGTGGTGCTTCTCAACGGATGAAAACCATACTGGAAAGAGTTCCTTGGTCACTGGGAGGAGAATCCTACGATGATCTTCCCTATGTCAAGAGGCAGGGAGACTCCTCTGTCATCACCACAATTGGACTTGCCTCCTTTCTTGACGATAGTCACGATTACAGCATCCTTGAGATCCCCTGGCATGCATGAGGTGTGCAGGCGTGCCAGGAGTGGATTGCTGCCATGTTTCAGAATTTTAACAGGGATTCCATAAGCTCCAGGGGCTTTGTTGTTTTTCAGCTATCGAATGGCTTTTTCAACTTCGCTCTGGATTGGGGTAGCACCAAGACAGAGCCAGACAAGGTATTGAGGAATAGAGTTGAGGTAGCTTGAATCAAAGAGAGTGTTGGTTGAGGAGTTCTTCAAAATGTTCTCTCCAGCGAGCACTGACTGCTTCCCTGACCTTGATGAGCTCTCCTTCATGCTCCACTCCGAGCGGGATGGGCCCTTGAGTGCTTGCGCCATAGATCACCTGACAGCACTGAAGAAACCAGGCATGTCATTGGTGTCTGCAAGTTGTTGGATCTCCCGCACTCTTTAAAAGAAAACTATTCAATCTAAGGCACCTTCAGTCCAAAACCAAAATCACTCCAATCTCAGTCACAGAGCTTCAGCATACAGGTGACAGTGGTGTGCGCTCACTCAGAAACTGAGCTCCAGGTCACTGTCAACTCTTTCTCCAAACCATATGAGAAAATGGGACTGTCACTTAACACCAAGAAAACCAAGGTCCTCTTTCAACCAGCTTCCACAACAAAACATCTCCCACCATTGATTAAGATCAACAACGAATCCTGGAAAATTCCCATATCTGGGAAGCCTCCTCTTGACGAAGGCACCCATCGCCTCCAATGTGCCAGCTCAGCCTTCGGCCAACTGAGGAGAAGAATATTTGAGAACCAGAAACTCAAACCCAAGGGGCAGTGATCCCCATGCTCCTATATACTTTGAAGACTTGGACGACCTACAGCAGGCACCTCAAAGCACTGGAGAAGTATCACAAGCAGTGTCTTCACAGGATTATCAAATCCAGTGACAAGAAAAGTGATCCAACAGCAACATCCTCTCCCAAGCCAACTTACCTAGCAAGATGCTAATCGCTGAAAACCAGCTCTGCTGGGAAGATTTGTATGCCTGACACCGGACCACCGGACTCTGAGCTTAGTTGTGGCAGAAGAATTCCTGGAGGACAACAGAAACGTTTTAGGGATGCCCAAAAAACATCCCTGAAGAGATCAAACATACCTGCTGACTCCTGGAAGATCCTGGCTTGTGATTGGCCAAAATGGAGAAGGATCATTTGGATAGGCACCTAACACATCAAAAAACTTCGTTGGGAACATGCAGAGGCAAAGTCGAAGTGTCAGAGGAAGCACACAAACCTCCAAACAACCCATCTCCAACCCTTCCAGCGTCACCTGCCCCACAATAGCAAAGTCTGCAAATCGTGCATCGGACTTATCAGCCATTTCAAAACCCTCAAACCAGAGTGGAAGCAAGTCATCCTCGATCCTGAGGGACTGCCTGAGGAGGAGGAGGAGAAGAAGAGTTAGATGAGACGTTGAAACCCAACAATCTCAAAGCGAATGAGACAATGTCAAGCAGATCCAAGATCCTGGTTCAGCTGCAAGAAAATAATGCAAATACCATTCTTATGAATGTGCCAACTGCAATTGAACCTCTTTTTGAAAATGAACATGACAAATGGGAGCTAATGGATGTAGCTAATCAGATTTGGAAATATGTAACGGGACTCTGTATTCATGGAACTCATCTTTGCAACCTTGATCAGACTGGTGCTACATGTCAGTGACAAGAGAAATGAGATAATAAAGATTTAAAAATTCATGCTGAATTTGAATAGACCAATAATGGTATCAGAAAATATATCCAAGATGTTTCACGAACTTTCACTAGAGATAAAGCCCGATTATAAGTAGCGAAGTTAGACTTTTGTACACTTTAATATATGCTTTACATGATCACCTTCTACACAAGTTGTAAAGTGTCTTGAACAACATACAACCCGAGATAAGAAGTCACATTTCAGTTCCCACATACAACGCACGTGAAAAGATTATTAATAATCAAAACAGGAAGTGCTGGAAAATCTGAGCAGGTCTGGCAGCCTCTGTGAAGAGAGAAACAGAGTTAACATTCCTAGTCCAATATGACTCTTCTTCAGAGAGGAGTCATATTGGACTTGGAACGTGAACTCTCTCTCCACAAATGCTGACAGACCTACTGAGTTTTGCCAGCACTGCTTTTATTTCAGATCTCCAGCATCCACAGTATTTTGCTTTTATTGTAGTGAAGAGGTTATTGGTCTGCTGTCACATCATGAGTGTCGAAATTAAATCAATCATACAATACAAAGCTTCTACATGTACTAAGGATCATCAGAAGAAAACTATTATAATGTGGAATTTTCTTGTTATGTGTTTGAAAACAGCATATCTAAAGAAAATAAATTTCAAAAACATTCAAAGGAAGAAAACATCACTATGGAAACAGCTTAGGTTTTTCAATGTAAGTACCTTAAATGGGAAAATACACATTTGTTTTTAACTGCTATTTCTCTCAACTCCCATTTCCTTCTGAAATCATAAAATGTCTCCTCTTGCGCAACCCTGGTAGGTAGCAAGTTCCAGGTCATTACCACTCTCTGCACAAAAAAGTTCTTCCTCACATCCCGCCCCCCCTGTGTCTCTGTCCAAAACCTTCAATCCATATCACTTAGTCCTTGTACCATCAGCTAATAGTAACAGCTTTTCTTTGTCTTCCTTATCTAAACTTGTCATAATCTTGTACACCTCTTGTACATCTCAATCTCCTTTGGTCCAAGGAGAACAACCTCAGCTTCTCCACTCTAGCCCTGTAACTAAGTCCCTCAACCCTTGAACCATTCTGGTAAATCTCCTTTCCACCCTCAAAAGAACCCTTACATCCAGTGTGGTGACCAAAACTAAACATAATAGTCCAGTTGTGGCCTAACCAGAGCTTTTTAAAGATTGAGAATAACTTCCCTACTTTTGTACTCAATACCTTTATTTATAAAGCCCAAGATCCCATATGCTTTGTTAACAACACACTCAATATGCTCTACCACCTAATTTCCATACACACAATAATTAGCATTGCCTTTTCACGGTCATCAACAAAACATCAGTGAGATCATTCATTTTCTTTCATAATTCAATTGGTATTTTTCTTAAAACTGAACATTAATATGAACACAAAATCACTTGTTCTCAGCTTAATCCAGGTCCTAAAGTTTATAGAACACAATGTAAAAGGAATGTAAGCAGAACATTATATTCATACACACAATAAATTTTACACAAATCTTCTGGAATTTATCCTTTTCAAAATGACTTGAAGAAAACCTAAAGAATGGATAGTGTTTAGGAAATTAGGTACATTAATCATGCTCAGACTGCATAATTCAAATTCAACTCAGTCACTACTCGGGGGGAGTCAAGTCTAAGCTAATACTTTAAAGAGCTGAGGTCTTCAGGTTAAAAACAGTGGAATGAGGAGGTAGCTCAGATACTGTAGAATGAGTTGGGTTAAAATGTATGCATGGAAGGGAATGATAGATGAAATTTAATGCAGGCAAATGTAAAGTGCTCTATGAAAGAGTTGTCCAATTTAGTCCCACACCCCAGTTTTAGCACCATAACCTTGAAAATTAGCTCTTTGGGTTTACTGTCTTTAAGAAGTTACTAAAGAATATGGTTTCCCCATCCTTTCAACCAGTGTATTCCAGATCGCAACGTTGTATGCAAAGAAATTTCGCCTCTTGTTCTTTTGTCAATTATTTCAAATCTATTACTTCTGGTTACCAAACCACTTGACAGACAAAACAGGTTCTCCCTACTTACTCTATCAAAACTCCTCAATTTTGAACCCCTCCATTAGGCCTCTCTTTGATCTTCTCTGTCGTAGGGAGAACAATCCCACTTCTCCAATCTCTCCACATAACCTAAGTCCCTCATCTCTGGTATCATCCTGGTAAACCTCCTCTGCATCCACTCCAGGCCCTTGACATTCATCCTAAAGTTTTATTACAAGGTTTGGTCAACATAGATGCAAACTAGTGGATGCGCACAAAGGAAATACACTTGGGATCAACCAAGAAGAACGGAATAGTTCTTACCTATAATTACTTTGTTTTATTCATTCATGGGCGTGGCAGCCTCTTTAATCCCATCCCTAACTGCCCTTGTACAGAGGGAATTTAAGAGTCAACCACATTGCTGTGGGTCTGAAGTCACATGTAGGCCAGACCAGGTAAGAACAGCAGATTTGCTTCCCTAAAGGGCATTAGTGAGCCAGATGGGTTTTCATGGTCATCGTTAGACTTTTAAGTCTATATTTACGATGAATTCAAATTCTACCATCTGCCGTGGTGCCCAGAGCATTACCTTGGGTCTCTGGATTACCAGTCCAGTGATAATACCATTACGCCACCGCCTTCCCTCATTAGAAACGGACCAACATTAATCTTGCTGGAAAGTTTCCTTATGCTGTAAATTCGGTCATCTTCAGTTAAAATAAAAGTTTTACTTGAACTATGTAAACTTATGAACATCAAGTTTCAAAAAACTTAAACACTTCAACAAACGAAAGCACACAAAAACATCATCAACTCTGTTGACATTAAATAAGGGTTAAGAGTATACTGGGACCCCAGACTGTGTTATTTCACAGCTAGGTCTTTTGCTGATGCCTAGCACACAGGCTTGAATCCTGTCAGTGCCAGGGCCAATACTGCATGCACATCCCTACAGATTCTAGGCCAGGTGCTCCAAAATAAATTAATAACACAAGTGCTGTGTAAAATCAACCAACTAAATAGCTGCTTTTAATTTTTCTTTTTTTAAAAGTGGGCGGCTGTGTCCATAGTCATGGAAGGCTTATGGCCACATTTGCAGGAAGTTTTGGGATCTAAGGCGGACCCGTGTTACACTGAGTTTCAGACTACAGCAGACTGTATTATAACAACATATTTATATAGCGCCTTAAACACAACAAAACACTCCAAAAGCGCTTCACAGAAGCATTACAAAACAAAGTATGACATTGAGCCAAGTAAGGAGACGGTTGGTCAGGTGACCAAAAGCTTGGTCAATTGAAGATTTTATGATGTGTCTTAAAGGAGGCAAGCAAAGTGGACAGGTAGAGGGGTGCAGGAAGGGAATTTCAGGGTTTGGGCCCCAGGCAACTGAAGGTACAGCCACCAATGGTGGAGCAATTATGATTGGGAATGCACAAAAGGCCAGAATTAGAGGAGCACAGATACTTTGCAGGGTTGTGGGCTTGCAGGAGATCACAGAAAAATTAATAGCAGGGTTCCGTTATATATGCAAATTGCACCAAAAGACAATGGCTCATAATTTCTACTTAAAGTTTTTTAAGGGAACATGAAAATTATATTTGGTGTTAAAAGTCCCAATATAAAAAAGCTTTACCCAAGACAAAAATAATGCAGAATCAATGATTTCAAAAGAAAATTGTATAGGCACAAGAGAAATAAACTTGCAGGGCTACAGGGATAGACTGTGGGTGTGGGAAGACTTCTCTACAGAGAGCTGACATGGGCTCAATGGTCTCCTTCTGTGCCATTATGACTCAATCCATGTTAAAGCACAACCATCTAATTTAAATTCTCTGATGGGCTTAGTGACGTGTACAAAGGTTTTGGGGTTGTCGATTTCTAATTTCTAAAATGAACCGTATTTCATTTCATGGCAAGATAGAGCATGAGGAAATACTTATCTAGTCCATCCTCGTTCACAATTTTGTTAAGAGGTATGTTAGACATTTTGAATAATGCAGCAATAATCAGTGCTGATTCTGAGACAAGCAAATTGTTTTTGTTTTAACATTCAAGAGATCCTTTTTCCTAAAGAGTCTTAATTTTAAAAACAAAATTAAAACAAATCTGCTCGCAGAAGCAGCAGGGTCTAAACAAACATATTTTACTATAGGATACTGGAGGGGAGACAAAAGGAAAGTTTAGAGAACAGCAACAGGTGCGACATTTAAAGAGTGTTAAACATACTGACACCGCATGTTTCAATCCAGTACAAACACCGCCAAGCATGTAGACAATGTGATGGCTGCACAACAGCATTCCTGGCGGAGCTCAGCAAGCTTTCTGGATAATAGAGCAATCAGGAAACCTCAGTTCAAGTGTCACATAGGCTACATCTCTCCTCCCCATTTAAACCACGCGAGCCATGAAACCCCTTAAACTGCATCCACTTCAATTCTCAGCCGGGCGGGGCTGAGTTCCCTGTTTATCATTGAGGGCCTGCTCAAGACCACAGGAATGTCAATACAATATCAACACAACCCGGTGCGGGGAAGGAGGGCATAGGCAGGAGGAAGGGGGAACATGGGCTGGTACCCACTGCCAGCTTACCTACTTCACATATTCCAGAAAGATCTCTCCTCGCAGCTGCTCCGCAGGACAATCAGCCAGCAGCCCGACACCTCCCCATTCCGGCTATTGTCCCTCCGCGCGCCGCCCGCCTCACCACAACAACATCTCCCTCCGCGCGGACCGCCTCACCACAACAACATCGCCCGCCGCGCGGACCGCCTCACCGCCACAGCAACGCGCGCCCTTCCACCTCCCCCCGCTCACACCCACCCCAGGATTCCTCCGCCACACTACTTTCAAGCTCGCACTTCGACCGTTTGCACGTTTGGAGAGGGAGCGGATGGCTTTTCCGTCTGTCCCTGGGTGGTTTAGTGAATGTTTTATTTTAATGAAAATGTTTAATTTTTTTTTTTGGGTGATGGCGTTCGTCGCAGCTTCCCTATTTGTGGAGTGATACTGGGAGCTGGGCGGCTGTGGTGCTGAAGAGTCCATTACCTCAGACAACTGGAATGTAATGTGCACAGAGAATGCATGGCATGGGACAGCTGGCTTCAGGGCTGACACTGGCTTCAAGCTGCTTGTCACAAACATATTTAGCTCGTTTTATTTCGTTGCTACTCTGACCAGCGCACATATCAGCCTTATGGTTAAGCCAAGATGCTGTGGAGTCTGGAAATCTGAGGTTAAATAAAAAAAACCCAGAAAATGCTGGAAACACTCAGCAGGTCTAGCAGCACCTGTGGAGAGAGAAACAGAGTTTGTTTCATATGGCTACTGCCCTAAAACCTTTATTTACATACAATGACATCAGAGGTCACATCATGGCAAGCCAGTGTACAAAAGGTATTTATCCAAACATCCATGCATTTGCTATCATTTGCATGTTACTCGACATACAGAGTCCATGAAGAAAATTATTACGCATGAACAAAACTGTTCTTTCCAGTCTGTTCCAATTTCACTTGTCCCAGCACATGCATTGTGCACAAACTTTAAAGCATTCAGGTCTTCTTATGGTATGTGTGCAAGTTGTTGTTCTGTTCACCTGATGTCTGCTAGTTCCTGGAGTGACATTGCTTCTCTGGGGAATTTTGTTGCTGAACTTTGCAGTAATTGTTACTGCCAATCCATTACATTTGTTGGGGAACAGTTGACCTCTGGGTCTGATGGTCGTACAGTTTCCCTGTATATGATAAAGGTGACAACGTCTCTACACAGGTCCCAGGATGCCAAGTGGGCTGACTTGGCGGGCATACCAACAACGCAAAGCAGCCAGATGGAAGGGGCTTTGGACATGGAAACTCCACCTAAGGGGGAGGACGCAGAGATGGTGCCAGGGAGCGGTCCCGGAATGGCAAGGAAGGTGCGATCCCCAGCCAGTATCCCTGGTACAGGGATCTGGACGATCAGCTGAAATCGGCTGAGGAATTGATGACTATAACCGATGATCCCAAAACGAGAGCCTTGGCCATCGGCCTCGTGGAAAGCATAACAGATGCGTTAATGAAAGGAAGGTTGATCAAACTGGCAAGCGGTCCAGGAATACAGTAGCTCGCCCAAAAGACGGAAGCAAGAATACGAAGGCAAAGAAAAAATGGGCAGCTAAAAAGGCACATTTTAAATCCACACAGTTGACATATAAAACAGATAGAAGGAAAATAGCACATCAAATCATGGGTGCACCGTCCACCCAACTATGTCCACTCAGCAAAGCTGAACTGGAGGAGAGTTTTACAGAAAAACTTTCCAAACCCAATAATAAAGCAAACCTACAGAAGTTTGCACCATACAGAGGAGCGGAATGGTATGTCTCTTTGGAAGAGCCCCTAAGTAAGGACGAGGTAAAACAGGCAATACAGGGCATGGATAAAAACACGGCAGCAGGTCCTGATGGGATGAAGTGGGAAAACATCAATGACATCCAGAAGGAGTTTGAAGACAGGATTCCACGCCTCTTCACCCTCTGGCTCATGTCTGGTTCCATCCCTCGGATGCTGAAAAAGAGTCGTACGGTCCTCATTCCCAAGACTGATGATACGGAAAAACTTAAAAATATAGACAACTGGCGGCCAATAACAATCGGCCCGATTTTATTACGGCTCTTTACGAAGATCATCGCCGAACGCTTAAGTGAAGCGGTCCAGATCGACCCCAGGCAGAAAGGGTTTCTGGTAGCGACTCCTGGTTGCAATGAGAACATAACGATTCTCAGTAATATCATGAAAGGGGCGAAGTGCAACAGGAAAGAGATGGCCGTTGTCTTTGTGGACCTGGCTAAGGCGTTCGATTCCGTAGGGCATAAAATGCTCATAAAAGCACTGCAAAGAGTGGGGCTGCCCAAATCATTCATAAACATGATAACAGATCTGTATACGGACACAGGCACGTACATTGAAAGTAAAGACAGAAGAACAAAACCCATCAACATCATGAGAGGGGTCAAACAAGGTGACCCGTTATCACCTATACTATTTAATATCGCGATGGATCCTCTGATCTGTACCCTACAAGAGGCACAGTTGGGCGTCCACTTGCCCTTTCGGGGAACTAAGATGTGTTGTTCAGCTCTGGCGTTCGCTGACGACATTGCTCTGCTCAGCATGACCAAGAACTTGGCCATTGTACAGGACTTCTGCCAAAAGACGGTCATTGGAGATGAATGCCGGGAAGACCAAGGGCTTCCACTTCATCCACAAAAGGAAGACGTTCCTGTACAACACCAGAGCGAACTGGCAGCTGAAAGGAGGTCCGATCTCTTACATACCACCAGGAGAGACGGAGAAATACCTGGGTGCCAGAATCGACCCCTGGGCGGGATTAACTGAGGAGCAATGTGGATCCAAACTTGGTATGTGGATAGAGAATCTGAAGAAGGCAGCTCTTCGGCCTATCCAAAGGATCGAAATCCTTAAAACGCATATGATACCCAGAATATATTTCCACCTGATCCTTGCAGAGGTCTCACAGAATACACTAGTCAAACTGGACCAATATATCAAGAATGGAACTAAAGAAATTCTACACCTTCCGCCACATACAACGGATGGTTTACTATACAGCAGTAACAGGAATGGAGGTCTAGCCATGCCGAGGCTTGAAGTCCAGATTCCGTCTGCCATTATCCGAAAACTAGAGGCGTTGGAGAGCTCACTGGACACGGTGATAGAGGCCACATTTGAATTCAGCGGTATTGATAATAAACAAACAATCGACTCCCTGAGGAACCTCAAAGTACTCAGAGAGATCGAAGAAGTCCTCAAGGATAGTGGAGGTCTAAGAGGGACTGATGAAGGATATGGCGCGGATGAAATTGGTATCGCTATGGGATGGACGGATACTACCCAAACGTCCAGACCCAAACCCATCAACAGATACGCGGCTTGGAGGGAGGTTGAATATTTAAAGTGGAGCGAACTCCAATGCCAAGGAACCGGCATCAAGTATTACGGAAATGACTACGCCTCTAATTCCTGGATGAAAACCTGTTTTAACATTAATTAGTCCAGACTCATTAATAGTTTACTACTGCGGTGCAATCTCTACCCAACGAGATCCACCTTAAACCGAGGCAGACAACACCACAACAAATCCTGCAGGAGATGTGAGGCCCCGTTCGAATCACTGGCTCACATCTCCGGCAACTGTCCGTTTGTGAAAAATGCAAGAATCAAAAGACATAACAAAATCCTGGACTGCTTGCAGCAGTTTATCGCTAAATACGGCTGGACATCTCACCTGGAACCGAGGCTCTTCGGAAAGGACGGGTCCCTTTGGAAGCCAGATCTGGTCCTCGTCAAAGACGGAGAAGTAGCGGTGGTGGATGTCACAGTACGTTTCGAAGATAATAACAAATCATTGGAGAAAGCTTGGGCCGACAAAGAACACAAATACCAACATCTGAAGGAGGAGATACTGGAACTGACAGGCGGCAAGTCAGTAAAATACTTCGGATTCGTCATGGGAGCGAGAGTGAAGTGGTTTGACAAGAATAACAGCCTCATGCGATTCCTGAAGATCGACAAATACAAATCCTTCGCCCAGCTTACTTCGAGACTGACGATCTCCCTGGCATTGGAACTTTTACAAATCTTTGGAGACCAGTAGTCAGAGAATCGTTTCACAGAGACCGCCTGAAGAGATGTCACAAGACCCAAGATGAAGGACGGAGAGGCTCCACGAGATGGGTATTGTATATTTCCAGGGTGGGAAGTCTAACGCCTGATCCCCAGTGGGCGGGTAAGGTGGATAATTTGTACATAATGGTTAAATGAACTTGTATAGTCTGGCATAACGGTGTTGGTTTTTACCTTGTTTAATTGTTTGGGAAGTGGTTACACGGTGTTAATTATAATTATGTTAACTATAGCGGCTTTTTCCTGGGTTAATGTAAAAAAATTAATAAATGTAACACACATTCAGATGATGTGATTCAGGGTAGGTCTTCGGACCACTAACCATGTGATCGGCTACCTAGTTTCATCAGTACCTATGTGACGAACTTCCACGCTTACTCAAATTTTACCTACTGAAAATCACGATCAGCCGTCCCAGAACTCTGCTTCCACCTGATTCACTGCCCTTGGTTGCGGTTTCCTCACTGCCCTTGGTTGTGGTTTCCTGGAGCTAAGACACAACGTGGACGAGCCACGTAAATATTCGGATTGGACGCTACATAAATTGTGCGTACTAAATTAGCCAAATGCCTCGTCTGACTTGTTGAGTGCATCGAATGTTTGCATGCTGACCAGCTGTCCTACTCTCAACTCTGGCAATGATTTGGCGGGTTTATTAAAGTGAAATTTGACTTTCTGTCATTTTACTTTGATTTTGACAATCGCTCCTGCTACTACTTCTGGTTTCAGCAGTTATTTTATCTGTTGGAAGAATAGTCTGAGTGTGGCGTAACATTAGTTGCCAGACTGGACAACTTTCCACGCCAAAATGAATCACTAAAATCTGTGTCCTTGGGTTCTTAATCCTTCCTCCCTATCTATTCTGTCCAGACCCCTCGTGATTTTGAATACCTCTATCAAATCTCCTCTCAACCTTCTCTTCTCCGAAGAGAACAGTCCCAATTTCTCCAGTCTTTTTACATAACTGATGTTCCTCATCCCTGGGCCCTTATGTATCTTTTCTGCACCCTCTCATATCCTTCCTAAAGTGTAGTGCCCTGAACCAGACGCAATACTCCAGTTGAGGCCAAACCAGTGTTTAATACAAGTTTAACATAACTTCTTTGCTTTTGTACTCTATTTATCAAGCACAGGATGCTGTATGCTTTATTAACGGCTCTCTCAACCTATCCTGCCACCTTTAATGATTATTGAATATATACACCCATGTCCCTCTGCCCCTGCACCCACTTTAGAATTTTATTTATAAGCCAACCAAAATGCAACACTTCACACTCCTCTGCATTAAGTTTCATCTGCCACTTGTCCGCCCATTTCACCAAGTTGTCTATATCCTTTTGAAGTTACATACGAACACACAAATTAGGAGCAGGAGTATGCCAGTCGGCCCTTCAAGTCTGCTCTGCCATTCAATAAGATCATGGCTGATCCGATTGTAACCTCACTCCACATTCTTATCTACCCCTGATAACCTTTCGCACCCCCTTGCTTATCAAGAATCTTATCTACCTCTGCCTTTAAAATATTCAAAGACTCTGCTTTCACTACTTTTGAGGAAGAGTGTTCCTGAGACTCACAAACCGCTGAGAGAAAAAAAATTCTCCTCATCTCTGTCCTAAATGGTCAACCCTTTATTTTTAAACAGTGGCTCCTAGTACTAGATTCTCCCACAAGAGGAAACATCGTCTCCACATTGACCCTGTCAAGACCCCTCAGGATCTTATATGTTTCAATCAAGTCTCTTGTTACTCTTCTAAATTCCAGCAAATACAAGCCTAGTCTGTCCAACCCTTTCTCATAAGACAACTCGCCCAATCCAGATATTAATTTAGTAAACCTTCTCTGAACTGCTTCCAATGCACTTATAGCCTTCCTTAAATAAGAAGACCAATACTGCACACAGTACTCCAGATGTGATCTCATCAATGCCCTGTACAACTGAAGCATAACCTCCCTACTTTTGTTTTCAATTCCTCTCGCAATAAATGATAACATTCTATTAACTTTCTTAATTATTTGCTGTACATGCATACTAGCCTTTTGCGATTCATGCGCTGCTCTGCAATCTCACTCCATTTAGATAATAAGCTTCTTATTATTCTTCCTGCTAAAGTGGACAATTTCATGCTTTCCCACATTATACTCCATTTGGCAGGTCTTTACCCACTCACTTAACCTATCTATATCTCTTTGTAGCCTCCTTATGTCTTCTTCACATCCTACTACCCTACCTTTATGTCATCAGAAAATTTAGCAACCATACCTTTGGTCCCTTCATCCAAGTAATTTATATAAATTGTAAAAAGTTGAGGCTCCAGCACTGATCCCTGTGGCACACCATTCATTACATCTTGCCAACCAGAAAAAGACCCATTTATGCCTACCCTCTGTTTCCTGTTAGCTAGCCAATCTTCTATCCATGCCAATATGTTACCCCCAACACCATGAGCTTTTACTTCTCTCAATAACCTTACAAATGCCTTCTTGAAATCCAAATACAGTACATACACCAGTTCCCCTCTATCCACAGCATATGTTACCTCTTCAAAGAACTCCAATAAATTGGTTAAGCATGATTTCCCTTTCACAAATTCATGTTGTCTCTGCCTGATTGCCCTGAATTTTTCCAAGTGTCCTGCTATAACGTTTTTAATAATAACTTGTCCTGTACACCAAGGTCTAGGTCATTAATATACATCAGGAAGAATAGGGGTCCTAACATTGGCCCATGGGAAACACCACTATCCTCTAGTCTGAAAAACAACTGTTCTTCACTAATCTCTGTTTCCTATCATTCAGACAATTTTGTGTCCATGTGGGTACTTTTATTCCATGAATTCTAACTTTGCTCACAAGTCTGTTGTGCGACAACAAGTAATGGTGCAGAAGCAGGAAGAAAAGCCATTGTAAGTGATTCTCTGGCTATGATTAAAGAGATAGATTTGAACCGGGTAAGAGCAGTCCCACAGTAATGACTTGATGGACCAGACAGGTTTCAACAAGAAACAGATAAACTTTATTACAGAGAGCTTTTCAGTTGCTACATTCTCGATCAAGACTCTCACCAGGAAGCCCTGCCCCCCACCCCCGGATTACCCGTGCTTAGGGCTCATTGGTCGGAGCCTCCAAGAACATCACGTGACCCCTGATAGACAGCAGAAGGGACTATACCTTCAGTTACTACGTTTCCTCCTCTTTTAGTTACTTACAGTTTCTATTTACAGTGAACATTTGAATATCCAACAACATATGCATATATACAACTTCAGGAGGTTAAAGATGAAGTCTCTGAGGTGTTTTCCTTATTCAGTTAGAGTGGCATAGCTCTACCACTTGAGGTTCCCCCGTAGCAATGACATGATCAGGAACTGCAGCATGAGACACACCATTAGAATGTGGCAGTTCAGGGTTTGGCAACTCTACAGAGCTATCGGGCATATCTATTCTAGGTTGATCTGTCACCTCAGGAATTGATGATGCAACATTAATCACAGGCGGAATAGTTTGTTGTTGGAATGTCTCTCTATCATGAATATGATCCTCGTGTATCCAAACAATTCTGTCTTCCACTTCCACCTGGAGGGATAAGGGACCAGCGTCTGAGGTAATGGTTCCAGGAACCCAAAAAGGCCTACTTCTGAAATTCCACATGAATACTGTGTCTCCTACAGTGAATGTGTGAGCTTTGCTATGAATATTGTGATTCAATTTTTGATTACTCTGATTCCAATCTACCTTCCCCTCTAAGTTTGGAAACACCAGACTTAACCTTGTATGTAGGTGGCGTTTCATCAATAATTCAGACGGTGTTGAACCCGGAGTCGAATGAGGCCTTGTACGATAATTGAGAAGAAAGCAGGAAAATCAAGTTTCTAGAGCACCTTCTGATAACCTCTTCATTCCAGATTTGAAAGTTTGCACAGCTCTCTCAGCTAAACCATTTGATGAGGGATGGTATGGGGCTGTTTTAATATGTCTGATTCCATTTAAATTCATGAATCTCTGAAACTCTGTACTGGTGAAGACTGTTATCAGAAACAAAGATTTCCGGTGGCCATGTATGCTAAAACAATGACGCAGCTTCTTGATAGTTGCGCTCAATGTTGGTGACCTGATTTTGTATACATCCATCCATTTAGAATGTACATCAAGAAAAACATGGTACCTAAGAATGGTCCTACATAATCATTATGTAGTCTAACCCAGGGCCGACCAGGCTACTCCCACAGATGCAGTGGAGCTGAAGCAGACAACATCTGTTGTTGCTGACAATGGAGACAGTGCTAGACCATATTTTCAATGTCACTGTCAATGCCTGATCACCAAACATAGCTTCGCGCAAGCATTTTCATCTTTGATATGCCTGGATGCGCACTTTGAAGCTTTGTCAAGAGTGGTTCTCTTCCTTGTTAAGGGATGACAATTTTTGACCCCAAAACAAAATTCCATCTTGACAACTTAACCCTGTGTTTCAGGCATGGAATGGTCTCATCTCTTCTGATACTGGTGAATTTGACCACCCTTGCAAAACAAAGGCCAGAAACTTACCTGTGTCGGGCGGGCTGGGTGGGAACGGGCAGGGGTGGGTGCGGAGCTGATCGCCGCCCACGATCGGCTGCGCGCTGCCATTTTATGTGGGCGGGCCAATTAAGGCCCACCCAGCGTGACGCATGGCTGGTAGTGCTCAGTGTTACCTGTGCTGACGGGGGGGAGGAGGGCGAGTCGGGGCCTGCACGCTTTCGTGTATGCATGCAGAAAAGCGCAGCAATCTCCCTGAGGCACGGAGCTGCCTCAGGGAGATTAAGTACATGATGAAAGTTTATAAATAATAAAGTTAAAAATTATTTAGGCATGTCACCTCATGTGACAGTGTCACATGAGCCGGGACATGTTTATGAATTGTGTAAAAATTAATTAATAATTTTATAAAACCTTCAGGAAACCTCATCCCACCCGTGGATGAGGTTTCCTGAAAAACACGCAGGCCGCTTGGGCTCTTCGCCTGCCCGCCAACCTTAAGCTGTTAATTATCTAAATTACTTCCCTAATGGCCTTAATAGGCCTTTGACTGTTTGGCGGGTGCACAGCTGCCTCTGGCGCGCGCCCACCAAGTGAAAGAGCTAAATGACGTGTGATGACGTCAGGACATACGCCCGACGTCATCCCACGTCATTTTGCATGTCGGCGTGTCGGGTCTGCCCCCGCTCAATGATGGCAATATTCAGGCCCAGGTCTCTGACTTTTGACATATTGGATCTCTGATCATCCAATTTCTAATTTGCTTCGCGCACACAGGCGAAGAATCCAAAAAGTTCAGTACTAGCACAACTTCTTCTGGCACTGGAGAATGTACAATGCTATCTGGTAATGGTAGACGACTGAGTGCATCCGCATTTGCAATATGTAAGCCAGAACGATACATAAAGGTATACTCATACGCAAATAATATCAAAGCTCAACATTGTATTCTTGCTGATGCAATTGGGTTAATTGATCGAAGCCTCCAAGAACATCACGTGACCCATGTTAGACAGCAGGAGAGGCTATACCTTCAGTTACTATACCCACCCAGCTGGATGACCACGAAGAGGCAGTGGAGGAGGATGTGTGTTCAACCATGTCAAAGGCTGCAGGCAGGATGAGGAGGGAAAGTTTACCTTTGTCACAGTCAGCTAGGATGTCATATGTAAATTTGACAAGTACTGTGGCAGGGGTTGGAGAGATTCAAACAGGGGGCTCTGGAAAAGATAGGAGCTTATTTGGGAGGTGACAACACGTTCAAAGACTTTTGAGAGGAAAGGGAGTTTGGGAATGGGATGTTAGCTTGCAAGGTTGGTGCGTTCAAGGATTTTTGTTTCGAGGAAGGGATGATGATAGCAGATTTAAAGGCGAGAAGGACAAAACCTGAAGAGAGAGAACCATTTACCATATCAACTAACATAGGAACTGGGAAGGGAGGTTGGGTGATCAGCAGTTTACTGAGTCTTGTTCAAGAGAGGGGAGATTCTTTTAATACTTAAATATGTAGCAGCTGGGAGTGAGTTACTGTCTACTGTTTATCATAGGTGAAACTTGCCTAGGGAGTGCAAACCTATTGGCAGGTGGACTCTTTTTAATAACAGCAAGAAGGCTTAGATATTTAAAACTGGGGTTTCTTTTCACCAATACTACACACATAAGATCAATGAAAGGGCATCAAAATCCAAGTTTGCCCAGTGTGCCATTTTCCATAAGGCCTGCTCTGGAGATATATATCGGACATGTTCATCACGATATGTGCTGTTAACAGAGTGTGCTTCAGCCTAAAAGTAAAAGTCTTTGGCTGGGACTTTTCATGCCCGGGGGCGTGTTCGGTGGCTTGAGCGGACAATATGTCAAGAAGGCCAAAAATCAGTTTCATGACATTATGAAACCAGTTTGCGATCATCTGCTCCGCCCGCCAATGGCAGGCTGCGTTCCCTGCCATCGGACGTCAGGAACCTCATTGTAATACATCAGCATATCATTATAAGGCCAGCCTGCCAGACTCATTTCCCCATCCACGGCTTGGTCGTTCGCCCACGTCAGCGGGAAAACACGCCAATGTGTTTCGCAACAGCATGTATAAAGCGTGCACTTGCCAGGCTGCACTTTGCTCTGGACTTCAAAGTTTGTTTGCCTACCTTGCTTCGGTCAGCACCCATAGTCATCAGCATCAGGCTTCACAGGCAGCACCTCATCACTTTTAGCGGAGCTCACGGGTAGGTCTCTACCTACCAGATCAGCCATATATGGATGGCTTTTCAATGGCTGCAGGGCAAGGTCTTGCTTGAGGAAGAGGGAGAAGTGGCCTCAGGCAAGGGAAGAGGCTACAGGGCGAGGACTGTACTGGGGAAGGAGAACATCCCAAGGTGTGTATGGGGGCACATGTTGATCTGTGCAAGTGGCCTCAAGATGGTGAGGGCTGAGGAGGCAGTCTCCAGTGGAAATGAGGCCAGATGGACATGTGAGGTTATGTGTGAGAGAATGGGTGGTGATGTCCCTTGAGTTGGCAGTGAGTGAGATGTATGATGGGCTTGAGTGTGAGAGTTTAGAGTGATGAGGTGGTTGCCATACCCTGACTGCATGGATGAGATCATTCATTCTCTATCTGCATTGGGTGGCTAACCTCTTCTATGCAACTTTGGCACTGATCACCACTGCCATCGCTCACCAAGCTGGAGTGGTAATGTAGCTGCCCCTCCTGTGTCCCAAGCTGGGGTAGAGAACATCACAGCGGGCCTCCACGGCGTCCAAAAGGTGCTCAAAGTCTGCAGTCTTCTTGCCTTTCGGGGCCACGATTTCTTTGTTGCAGTTCTGGGCTGGAAGCACTGAGCTTGGCTGTATTTTGAATGCGGTGCCTGATGTGATGAAGTGGCGAGGTGATGGCATGGCGGGTGAATGAGAGTCCACCCGCCATGGAAATGGCGTATTTCCCCGGAATGCATAACTAATGGTTTTGGACGATATGGTGTGAAAAACTGCCATTGCAGCCGGCAGGTAAAACGTTGTTTTATCCGCCTGCTACTGCCCTTAGTGCAAATCTGGGACGATTCCACCCTTTGTTTCCGTGGAGATTTTTAAGGCAAGTTTTACTCTTGTTCGTATCTTATGATCTATTGCATTGTGGTGACCAAGCTTTGCTAAACGATAGAATAAGTACATTCCCGAAGTCAACAAGATATGACCAAGAAAATCTGACCCTAATTTGAATAATACATACATTAGAAAGGAGGTAAAAAGAAAAATTGGGCTGTACAACTCATGCTGGGGGAAAGGGGAGCAATGGAATGAATAAAAGAAAATGCAGAAAGGGTGTTCAGCATGGCAAAATATCTTGGTAAAGTTATAGCAGCTAATGTTAAATGAAGCAGTAAAAAAAAATCGTTCAGTACCACAACAATTAAAGGACAGTCACTGAAGAGGTGAAAATCATAAAGCCTGGCAAATAGTCTGGAAAATGCAGGTAGGCACAACATTATGAACATCTGGAATTACTAGTGTCTTCAAATATTCACATGGGAAGACATGAACAACATGCCCTATCTGAACAAGTATAATTAATGACCACCATAAATGAGATGGAAGTCCTAAACAGGCAAACTGTGCTCAAAACAAATAAATCCCCAAGGATAAATGGTATTTATCTCTAAAAGTTCTCAGAGAGAATTATGAGGCATTGACAATCATTATAAGGGAGTTAACGAACACTGGGGAGGTATTAATGGATTGGAAATAGGCTAATGTGGTTCCATATTTTAAAAGGGTAACAAAGTAGGCACAAGTAACTAGTCTTAGTTCCATTCCATGTAAAGTAATTGAGGACCTTCTGTATGACAATAACTTAGTTAGCAGCGTCAACATGGACCCTGAATGGGAGTATTACAGCTGACTAACCTCTTTGACTACTTCGAGGAAGTGACATTCCAAGTAGACTATGGGAAGCCCTATGAAATTAAAATGCTTCACTTTCAAAAGGTTTTTGATAAATTTCAATATGGTATAGTAATGTAATGGTTTTGTTACAGGATTAATAATCCAGTGAATGAGAGTTTAAATTACACAATGGCTGCTTGAGAATTTGATTTCAGTATTTTTTTTAAATTGGGCAATGAAAAGCTAGTTCACAAATCTCATTCCTGACCTTAAGATGAAGGAAAGGTCATTGATTAAGCAGCTGAAGGTAGCTGAGCTGAGGATATTTCCCTGAAGAACTTCTGCAGTGATATCCTGTGATGGCTTGCCTTTGCCAACCAGAACCATCATCTTTTGCATTGGTTATGATGCCAGCAATTTTTATAATTATTTTTTAATGATTCTAATGGGTGATTTTTACTATAATTATTTAGTTTGGCTAATGGATAATGGGGACAGTATGCAGTCTTGCCGTACTCCTATGATGATGTTGAAGGAGTTTGTGGTGCCCGTGCTGGTCTTGACGCAACAGCTGGAGTTGAAGTATAAGGCTTTGAAGATGTTAATATACCTGGGATGCTGTACTGTCTTGTAATGTACCAGACTGACTGTTGATAAACACTATTGAAAACCTTCTTGAAATCAATGAAGTTGATAACAAGTAACTTCTGATGCTCTAGGCTCTGCTCTACGATCTTCCTGAGCATAAAGGTCTGCTTGCAGTTTGATCTGTCACCCTGGAAACCTGCCTGTTCTTCGCAAAATGTACTGTCTACTTTTGTTTTCAATCTGATGAGGAGCAATTTATTGAAGACCTTACCAGGTACTGACAGCAGTGTATGCTCCTCCAGTTTTTGCAGATGCTGAGGTTTCCTTTCTTTGGCAGTTTGATAATTACTCCTTGTCTCCAGTCCTCCGCAATCCAGATCTTGTTGAACAGGTCCCTGAGAGCTGTTTGTATCTTGTCAATCCCAGTTTTGTTGTTCTTAAGGCTCTTGGCGGTTCTTTGGATTTCTGATTTGGCAATTTCTCCCAGGTTGACGTTCAGCTGTTGAGGTGCAGTGCTTTAATCGAGCACGAACATGGAGCTGTGTCGGGGCTGGTTGAGGATCTCCCAAAAGTGTTCCACCCACCTTGCCTCCTGTCCCTCATCTGTCAATAGCGTCCTCCGGTCCTTGCCCTTGATTGGTACAGTGGTGCTGCTTCTTGCACCAGTCAGCTCCCGTACGATTCTGTACGGTGTCTTGGAGTCATTCTGATGTGCTGCATTTTGTCCCTCAATGCCTTTCAACTCAATCCATCCTCATTTGTCTCTCCTGAAGCTCCTCTCCACAGCTTTATCCAGTCTTCTGTATCTCTCATCGTTTTCTTGTCTTTGCTCAATGTTTTGTTCCTGGTCCTTCTTGATCATTACCAGCTTTCTTTCATCAATTAACTCCTTCAACGGATCAGTGATCCATTGCTTTTCAGTGGTCCCTCTCCTCCAGCCAATGGTGACTTCTGTACTCTCCTTAATCCTGCTTTTGAAGATTTCCCACTGTTCTGCAATGTTGCCTGACCTTAGTAGTTCTTCAAATCTGTTGGGAGAGCGCCAGCCAGAAGCTCTCCAACGTGTCCTTGTTCTTCAGTTTCTCCAATGCAAATGACTGTTGTGACTTCGTGGTTGTCTTCTTCACCTTCAGGTGGGTCTTGCCTAACACAAGTGGTGGTCCTATCCTACATCAGCACCTTGACAAGTCCAGGCATCTTATAGGGATGTCCTCCATCTATAGTTGATGTACATGTAATCAATCTTGTTCAGGGTGTTAACATCTGAAGACCTCTGGGGATGTTCTTGCGTTTGAAGAAGGTATTCCCAACGCTGAGCCCGTTGCTCTTGCAGAAGGCCAGCAGATGCTCGCCATTTCCATTGACTATGCTTGCAGGTCCATAGGGCCCGATCATACCATTCAGTCATCGCCTTTTCCTTTTGGCTATTGATTTCATCGTGAGGTGAGTGCAGACCTTGGCATCCCATGGCAACACTACTGGGTGACGGACCTGGATTTCACTGATAACATCGCCTTGCTGGACGAAGGCTCGGGCTACGGGCCAAGTGCTGGAAAGTGGGATTAGAATAGACAGGCGCTTGATGGCTAGCTCAGACATGATGGGCTGAAGGGGCTGTTTCTGTGCTGTATAATTCTATGACATGACCAACAGTCTTGAGAGTAGTGGCACCAAGTTTGGCTTATGCATCAGCTGCAAGACCACCAAGACAATGACAACTGGATGGCAACAAGGCCCACCCATCGTCATTGAGCATCAGACCATTGAGGACATCGACCATTTCCCCTACCTAGGGAGCAACATCTCCAAGGAGGGTGAAGCAGAGATCGATGTCTGCACAAGGACCAGTAAAGCAGCATCGGTCATCCAGCAGCTTCACAAGATCTGGGCATCCAACACTATCAACCTGGCCATGAAGCTGTGACTTTACATGTCCATAGTAGTAGCAAGTGCAATCTATGCCAGCGAGACATGGAAGAGAACAGCAAAGAACAGGAACTTGGACATCTTTCACCGGTATTGTCTACATAAGATCCTAGACATCACGTGGAGAGACAGCATCACCAATGAAGAAGTGCTACAGAGGACTGGTCATAGGGGACTATGGGACATTGTGATGGAAAGGCAACTGAGGCTGGCAGGACACGTATTTTGCCTCATGGTCATACTGCCAGAGAGGAAGTAGAATGGACACCACCAGACAGAAGATGATGATGGGGCTGGCCAAATAATACCTGGCGAAGTACATTTAAGTAGGACCTTTGAGAGCAGGACACCACCTGGGCTGGAGTAAAAGAGATTGTGGTAGACTAGAGCTGGTGGTGGAGTGTTGATGCCCATTGTCCTGCATGGGACCAGAGGAAATAAGTCTTAGCCTAACTAAATCTAATGGATAATTCTTGCTGTATTGTGAGTCCAAAAAATGATTTTTACTTGTCTTATGGGCAATTGACTGTATTTATTAATTAAATCCAACAAGGGATTTTTGTTGTATTTAACAATTTGGTACAGGCAATTTGCCCTATATTTGTTTAGTGAGTTTAACAGGTGATTTTTACTATATTTATTTGATAAATACAATGAGTGGTTTCTACTATACATAGAAAGTGTAAATAATGACTTCTACCTTATGGGCAGAATTTTGCCCTTGGCGTGTGGGATCGGCGGGGGTGGGCGGGGGCAGTCGGGAAGCCGACCACTGTCCGCGATCGACAACGCACCGCAATTTCACGCTGGTGGGCCAATTAAGGTCCGCCGAGTGTGATATGCAAGCGGCAGCGCTGAGCGCTGCCTGTATGGGCGGGGGGAGCAGGCCTAGCATGTAATTCATGCATGCGCGTGAAAGAGTGCTGAATAATCTCCCTGAGGCACAGAGCTGCCTCAGGGAGATGAAGCATGTATTGAAAAAATTATTAAACAGCAGAAAAAAATTAATGAAATGTCCCCTCATGTGATTTTGTCACATGAGCAGGGACATGTTTTTAATTAAAAATTAATGGTTTTATTTCATTTGTATTTGATTTTGGAAACCTCATCCCGCCCGTGGATGAGGTTTCCAAAAGAATGCAAAAGCCGCTTGGCCTTTTCATCTGCCCGTCAACCATTCGGTTGAACAGGTAGTGAAAAATTCAGCACAATGGATAACTTAAAGGCTTTAATAGGCCTTTTAATTGTTGGCAGGCGCACTGCCGGCTCTGGTGCGCGCCCACTGACCGAACTATCGCGCGACTGCATGTTGACGTCGGCATGCTCGGTTGACATCATCGTGCATCATTTCATGCTCGGTTGGGTCGGGTGCACATGCCCACCCGCCGAGTTAAAAATCCTGCCCTATATTTAGTATCCGATTGGCAATTGTTATATTTATTTAGGAAGTCAAGGGATTGATTCTACCAGTCCAAGAACAAGTTTTAATATATTGCTATAGTGAGTTAATTCTTGCATTTTGAATATTTTTTTGAGTCCAATCAACAATCATTAGTCATACCAACTGTATATCCAACAGGTAGAGTTAAACAATCTTGATACTGAAATTTTTTATCTTAGTATTTGCAGCTATAACTGGTATTGTAGTCACTGGAGGGATTGGAGAAAACTTCATATGATAGCTGTCGATGAAACGTGCCTATAAAAGACTATGCCAAATTGAATGTATAATAGGTGATAGATTCCTGCTGGTTTTGCCTATCCATATAATTAATTGCCAGGGCACAGGTGCATATATCTAAGTGACTAGCACCCTTGATGTCAAACAAGTCTACAGATTTCAGTTGCCTTTACTCTATGGTACCTTCAGAGTAAGAAAATTTGATTGATTTATTTCTGCTTAAAACAAAATCACTTCATGTTAAATATATTGGTATTTATGAGAAATCATGTCAGCTTTCAGTGATAACATTCAGACTTAAAGTTTTGGAGAAAATTTTGTTAACATACAATGTGAACATTTTCGTAAGAGGGGTGACTATCCCAGGCAGGGGAGGCATTTAGGTCAAAGCCTCCTTGTATGTGGGCAATGTTGCCCTCTTCTGCTCAGATTGGCTGTCAGTTTTCAGGCTGATGAGCATCTGCAACCAGTTTGAATTGGCCTCGGAAGCCAAAGTAAATTATGGCAAGAGCGAGGTCATGTTCTTTGGGAACTGGGCCAACGAATCCCTTGTCGCCATCACCATCAAGTCAGACTACCTGAAGGTGCTTGGTTTGGAGGGAGTGGGGGGGGTGCATCAAAAACTGGAAGAAATGTGTAGCCATGGTAAAACAAAAACTCGGCATGTGGGAACAATGCTTCCTCTCCATTGCAGGTAAGAATCTGGTCATCAGGTGTGGGGCATCTCAGTGTTGCTGGGGCGCATGTCTGGCCCGTCCTGCACTCCTACACTGGTTACCCAAGCCATCTTCCCCTTTGTCTGGAAGTTGGAAATGGGTTGTGTCCACAGGGATATAATGTACAAATCTCTAGACAAGGGGAGAAAAAAGGTACCCAAGTAGCCCAAATTCTGATGGCCACCTTTGTGTGTGCCTGCATTAAGCTGTAGCATTAAGCTGTACATAGACCCTCGGTATGCAAACACCAGGTGTTACTGTATGCTGAGTTTCTATTTGTCCCTAGTGTTGCAAAGGTATGGCTGCATTGCTGTGGATCGTTTAATCCAGTTGGACTGTGTTGTACCACCAGTTTGCAGTTTCGCTTTTCGATTACGATCTATCTCAAAAATTACAAGATTTGAAACCCCCAGTCCCTTCGAACCATATCCCAGACGGATCCCAGCACACTGTTCCCAGGGATGCTCTCCGAGACAAATATTAACTGCTGCTGGAGGACCATTAACTTGGTGAAAGACTCTCTTTGGTCTGCCCACAATTGTTGATCTTCCAGTGCAAAGAGTGAAAGCTGTTATAGAAGTATATCTTTATATGATAAATACATGTTCCCTCTCACTTCAGAAAATGTGTTATGAAATATTGGCTCCAGCACTTCCCACAGTGTGGGAATACTTGTTCAAATCTTGCATCAGTATTCATCCTATTGGGTTTACGTTTCAAGTAGATTTTAAAGTTTGAAGGCTAGCCCATGTAGGATTAATGTTCAGGCTATCAAGACTATACATTGTTACTTTAGATAATGGTACCTGCTTGTATCCTGTACAAATAGACCAAATAAGTATAAATGACTAATTATTGCTTTTAAATAAAATTGGTAATTAAGTAATATGAGACTGAACATATGGTATTGCTACAGCATCAAATTTCCTTGTTCATATAAAAGTATTTAGAGTGCAATGTTACCAGCCAGTGGCAATCACTAATCCAAAGTTTAGATTTGCCAACTACAATTTAACAATACTCATTAACTTTTTGGCTTACAATTTTAGTTTGAGTCAGTTCCAAAACAGTGACAAAATCAATTTAATTCCTATGTTCTAAACACAGTGTTATGACTGGAACATTTCAAAAGAGTTAAATGCCATGGTCCAGTAAGCTGTTGACAACTCAGTGTTTAATGACATATTCAACAATGTCACCACTTATTACTGGGGCCTAGTTAGGAAATTTGCACCCTTGTTGAGTACACATGAATGGAAATATCATAGGGTTTGAATACAAAACAACATATCATTTTAAAAACAAATAGAACTAACTTCAAACATGACTTTTTGATTTTCAAAAAAAAAATGAAAATAGGCCACCATGGAAGGGTTTGATTGTCAGTGCTATGAAACATATTTTTCATTTTTGTCACCCAAGTTCAGCATCAGACACCCACAGTAAGTTATAATGCACACCAGAAATTAAGTTATCACTCAAGACAATAAAAATGACAAATCTGAAATTTAAAAAATGTAAATGCTGGAATTAAATCAGCAAATTAAAGTTAGAAAAGAGGATAGGTCCCTGCCTTTTCTGCTTCAGATGCTAATTGATCTGCTGTGAAATTTCAAATTTCCCGTATTTACCTTTTCTATTACGAGGTAAACTCTTAATATTTCCACCAAAATTTACCACACAAGTGTCAGTCAATGACCATCTCCTGAGGGTTACCATTGACCAGAAACTTAATTGGACCAGTCATGTAAATACTGGCTGTAAGAGTAGAGTAGTGGTAGGAATTCTGTGGAGAGTAACTCACCTCCTGAATTTCCAAAGCCTGTCCACCATCTACAAGGTACAAGCCAAGAGCACGATGGCATACTCTCCACTTGCCTGATGAGTGCAGCTCCAACAACACTCAAGAAACTCAACACCAACTAGGACAAAGCAGTCTGCTTGATTGACACCCCACCCATCATCTTAAACATTCACTCCTTCCACTACCAGCACACAGAGGTGTGTACTATCTATAAGACCCGCTTCAGCGACTTGCCAAGTCTCCTTTGACAGCAACTTACCAACCCACAAACTCTACCACTTGGGAGGAGAAGGGTGTCAGATGCATGAGAACACCACCACATACAAGTTCCCTTCCAAGTCACATACCATCCTGACTTGGAAATATATTGCTGTTCCTTCACTGCTGTTGGGTCAAAATGTGGAATACCTTCGCTGACAACAATGTGGGTATACTTATACCAGAGAGCTGCAGCAGTCAAAGCAGCAGCTCACCACCACCTTCCCAAATGCGAATTGGAATGGGTAACAAATGCTAGCCTTAGCAACGACATTGACATCCTAAGCATGAATGAAGAAAGCCTTGCCCAACCTCAGACAGCAGTTTGCTGCACCAATGTATAATTATCTAAATTGCCATAATTAGTGACGAATTGAAGAAAAGATGTGCCTACATTCAAGAAGAGTGTGTTGATATTGTTCAAATTAAGTTCACATAATATCCTTATGATTGCTAGAGAAAGAGAAGTTTCCTCTTATAATCTCAGCTGATGTTACTACTGGATAAGCCAGATCTCAGGGTGGAACCCGGCTTGGTAGATCCTAACTTTTATTTTTTCTTTAGCTACGTGGAGAGTGGCTACTGAACAGAGTCACAGGAGTCAGCTGATGAACTTTTAACAAAAGAATAAAACTTTTATTAAACAAGAAAAGATGAACCCTATTCCTTCACCCACAACAATACCTTCACAGATATACACAGATTTGTAAGGATAGTACAAGTCACAAAAGCTATCTTATACTCCAAGGTTCCCAGTAAGTACACAGTCCATGTAAACCAATAGGCGACCTGTGGTCGCACACAACACTTTCTGAAATCAAGTGACAGATGCCACCCCAAACAGATGCTATGGGTCTCTCATCAGCTAACCCCCGACGCTTGTCACACCATGAGCCAACTGGTCTCATTGAACTCTGCCTTTCACACAAGAGTTTCCAATCTCCACTCTCCAAGAACTCACTCTGGAATCTTCTCCCAAATGATGCTTTCTCTCAGACGCCTCCCCCAAGGGTCCATCTCCAAAGTTTCAAACTCTCCTTATGTTCCTCTCCCAGATCGCCACGTGCATTCAAGCTTTCTTCCATGCACTCTCTCTCATTGACTCAGCCATGCCCTCAGAACACCACTGCTTCACTTGCCCATAGTGAAGAGTTGTGGACCTTCAGCTGTCTCCTTGTATTTTCTCTCTTCTCGCAAATCTTTATTGCTTTAAATCTGCTTCCTGCAGCTTTCTTCTCTTTAAGCTTGAAGCCTTCCTCTTTGCTCCTTACTTTCCACAGAACAGGACCTTTTCCAGATCCCTGTCCTTGTCCTTTGACTAGACTGTGCTCTTGGGACCTTTTCTGTTCCACTCCCTGGATTTGGGGATTTTCTTCTTTAGTTTCTGGAACCTGCTCCCGCAGTTCCTTCTCCTATGTCCCGCTTCTCTGGAGTCCTGGCTTCAACTGAACTGTAACTGCTTTTCTAGTTTTCTCTGTTTCTGTGGGTCCCTCTCTCTGGACCCCTGTTAGTCAACAGCACAGTGTTTTTTACCTTGTTTTTTTTAACTTCCCTTGATAATGCAGCTCTCCACTTCAAGGGTCATAAAACTCATTAGAATGCAGGCATACAAACAAAGCCTTAGGCCTGCTGTCTCCACTCAAAAATGAAACTAGATTCCAGGTTTCACCTTTAAACCCACAAATACAGAAATACAAATTAAACTTAAAGCTAAAACTTAAAGATATACCTTATTCCTAACACACCCAAATACACATATAACTTAAACTATCTCTATTTCTTAACACCTCCCAAATGTGTGGTTTGAATTCAATAGTAAAACCTGTCACTCAAGTCTTTTTTTTCCTTTTTACAAAGTTCCTTCCTTTCCCATGTCCAGAAAGATAATTGAAATGGGGTCAAACTGACATCAGAGGAAGAATTTTGTGCAGGAGCGGGCACGGGCAGGCACGCCTCCAATCAACGCCTCAGATCGGGGGCGCGCCGCCATTTTACGCCAAATTAAGGCCTGCCCAGTGTGACGTCCGCCAGGAAGCGCTATGTGCTCCCTGTGTGGGCGGGAGGGGGGGGTGGGGGCGGATTCTCTCAGCTGGGAGTGCGCTCTTTTGCGCATGCATGCGAAAGAGTGCACACATTTCCCTCAGGCTAAGTGCTGCCTCAGGGAGATCGGCGCCAAATTTAAAAGTGGTAAAGGTGCAAAAACAAAATTTCCCTGACATGTCCCCTGTCACATGAGTTGGGACATGTCCATCACTTTAAATCATACATTTATTAAATTTTTAAAAACCCTCATGAAACCTCATCCTGCCCGTGGATGAGGTTTCATGCTTTTTCTCAAGCCTGTCAGGGCTCCCGGCCTGCCCGCCAACCTTAAGGGCAGGTCCATTAATGAGGCTAATGACTTTGTCAATGGCCTCAATAGGCCGTTGACAGGTCGGCGGGCGCACAGCTGATTCGGCTGCGCCCCCGCCAACCTGAAAATTGAAATGACACAGGGTGACATCAGGAGTTCCACCCGACATCATTTTACACATCGGCGAGCGAGTCCCGCCCCCTGTTCACCGACCTAAAGATCCTGCCCCAGAAGAAGACAAGAAACATTTATAGGATCACAGCAAAGGCAGCGGCCATTTGTCTATTTAGTCCCAATTAGTCCCACTACTTTTTCCCCATAACCCATGTTTTTCCAGCGTATAAAATAATATAAAATAATTTCCACCATCTCCCCCTAGTATTTTTTCCAATTATCTATTTCTTATTATTCTTTCATGGGGTGTGAGTGTCACTGGCAAGGTCAGCATTTATTGCCCAGATGCTTACTTCTTAAATGGCTACTTCCTCTGATTAGCCCCCTGACAGCCTCAGATTGACTAAGGGTTTATGTAATACTGGAATGCTATCTGGACTCCAAGGATTAAATTACTCAAACCAGGGTTGTATTCACTAGAATTTACAAGGTTGAGGTGTGATGCAATCAAAGTTTTCAAGATACTAAGGGGAACTGATAAGCTAGATAGAGGGAAACAATTTCACTGCTTGGAGAGTCTGTGACTAGGTTGGCATAGTCTAAAAATTAGAGCTGGATCTTTCAGGAGTGAAACTGGGGAACACTTCTTCCGACAAAGGCTGGTAGAAGTTTGGAATTCCCTGTGCCTATGTTCCTAACACTGGGCTGAATTTTGCCCTTGACGGGCGGGTGGGCGGGCCCGACCGACTCGGCGGTGGGCAGGCAGCTGATTGCCGACGCCAAAATGGGCCATGCCGCCATTTTGCGTGGGCAGGCCAATTAAGGCCTGCCCAGCGGGTTAGCAACTCCCGTGTAGAACAGGGAAAATCGTTGAGGAGGCGGGCGTGTTCAGACCACCTGGAGAACCAGCAGTCTGTATAAAGAGTGGCCAAGCAGCCTCGTTGAGGCAGTGCACCATGGCCAGTCACAGAGAGAGAGAGACAGGCTGCTCTCAGACCACAGGAGCAGGAGCAGGAGGGGGGCAGGCTGCAGGATAGGCCAGCGGGGGGGCCACTGTGCCCCTCACTTCTCAGATGCCTGCCTTGCTGTTCTCCTGCAAGAGGTGTCCAGTCATCAGGATATTTTGTATTCAGAGGATGGGAGGAGGAGGGCTCCCCATGTCACCAGGCAGGCGTGGCAGGAGGTGGGGGGTGCAGTAAGCGCCCATGACAATGTGCGGCGCACAGGAACACAGTGCCGCAAATGATTCAATGATTTGCTGCGCTCTGGAAGGGTGAGTACCATGTCAGCCTTGGCCATTTGACCCAGCAGGCAGCCTTAGCCTTTGAGCACCCCCCCCACCAACGTCTTACTGTCGTTACTGCAATGGGCATTTGGCACACGCTGGGTGGGCAAACAGGTACTGACCATGCTTACATCAGCCTTAGTGGTTGAAGAGAAGATAGGTTCTCCCTGCAGCATATGTTGCATTTGTTGCATTTGAGTAGCCTGGGGGCAACCTGCAGGGGAGGCAGCTAGACACATACTCAGAACTCCAACACATGTCATATTGATGGTGATGAGATGGTGGAAGGGGATCCTCAAGGTGACGTGGCCAAGAGCCATCTGCTGGCCTCGGCGCTGCACCTAGTTGCGCCTCCTTGCCATGGGCACTAAGACCCGTGTGTTATTCAAAGTGATGGACGCCAAATGTGTCCAAGGTGGCTGCTGGGGGAGGGGGTTGGGACCAGCCGTACTATCTTCTGGGGACTGATCACCAGTAGTGTGGACAAGAGCTGCTGGAGGCCTCAGATGGGCCACTGTGGTTGGGGTGCGGTGTGCGCGTGCAGAGTACATGAGTGAACAGCCCCAATAAACCCTCTTCTCTGTTCTGCAGGCAAAAACTGAGCACAATCAAAGGGAGCACCAGAGGACTGGTGGTGGGCATGCCGTGCTCCAGCGCCTCACTGCCTTCGAGGAGCAGGCCATGGAGCTGGGGAGGAGGCAGGCGGCCAGGGCGTCAATTGTCGGCGAGGCTGGGGTGCAGCGGCCACTGTGGTCCATCTGAGGCCTCCAGCAGCTCCTGTCCACACAACTGGTGATCAGTCCCCAGAAGATAGTATGGCCAGGTATTTGAGGTCCACAGTCCCATCCACTCTGTCTCCCCACCATCCAAACTACTAATGGTTGCTGCAATCATTAATGCTGCAACACTGCAACATTCACAGACTGAGACACGCAGTCATACACAAAGGTCCCTTGGCCCCTTGAGGATGCGCGTCTCCAGCACCTTCCAAAGTCGCCTTATCCCATTTGTGACCACTATCCCCCATGGCCTAACATGCCATGGTATTGCTGCTGCACAGCCAAAGACGTTTTGCATCTTAGGAGGGTTGGTACCTCCACCAGCCTATCAGGCAGTGCGTCCAACATTACTCTGTCCAAAAGGTCCTCAGCACCTCACCTGTCAACTTCATGGCACTCAACTTAAATAAATGCCACCATGTTACTCATCTCTGCTCCAAGGGGAAATATTGCCTTCTGCCCACCCGTTCTATGCCCCTCATAACGGTATGAAGGTCAATAATGTGTCCTGTCAATCTCCTGTGATCCACAGCAAATGTCGCAAGTGTTTGGAATGTATCCTCAGCACCGCAACTATCCAGGCCAGCATGCATCCAGGTCAGGTACCTCTGCACTCTCCCCACTCCAATGCCACATAACATTCCATGTGGCATTCCTTAGGCCATCTGACCAGCCTGTCTTTATGCGCGTCTAATGTTTGGGCCTCCTCTTGACTCTTTTCCACCCCACCAATGTTTGTCTCCTTAGGGTCTTGAAGGGTGAGCGACTTATGAGGCTTGGGGGGGGGAAAAGGGATGAAATGTGTTACTGACTGAACGCTAACTGATGTACTGTTCTTGTTGTTAATTTCAGCATCACCACCGCATGGTCGCGGCCAACATGTCCGGAGCTCCCCTTCCACACCTGTGGGCCAAGACGTGCAACTTGCGGCATATCATTTCAGCCAGCCAGGCACCAGCGCAGCCACAAACACTTCAGTGGGGAATATAACGTTAGCTACTGTCCCGGGGCACAGTGGTGAGGGCACTTCACAATCGCTGGAGGAGATGGCAGGGACAGAGATTGCCAATGGCGCCAGCAGCCGGAGGACTGCAGTGGATCAGGCATATGCTGAGTCCAGCAGTGATGATGTGCCTCTGGAGTTGTCACCAATGCAGCAGCTGCAGGACAAGCGGCAGGATTCACGGGAGCATCTGGCAGGGTTGCATAAGGGTGTACTTCAGTTGGTCTCTGTGGTGGAAGAGTCCAGGCAGAGTGTAAGTTAAGGTATGAACCTCAGGACAGAGCTTCACGCTTCCTCCACTGAGAGATTGGTGACGCTCATGGAGAGGGGTTTCGATCGGATGGAGACTCTTCTGATTGGGTTACGCTTTGACCTGCAAGTCCTCACAACGGTAATGGCCACGGGTGGTTATTTCCAATGTGGGAGATGTTCTGGGCACCAAGTGTCACTGCTCGGTGCCCATGCATCTGCGGTGAGCAGGGAGGTCCAATGTGATCTCACATCGGCGCAGCAGCTGCCTGTCATCGCTGCGAGCTCCTCTCAGGGCGCTCCGGATGAGGGCAGCAGCTCCTCCGCCCCTCTGCCAGTCAATGTTGCATCCGTTGAGGCTGCGACAACTAGGGAGGTGCCAGTTCTGGAACTGGCCACTCCCTCCCAGGCGGGGCCATCACAGGCTCCACGGGCCAGAGGACGCCCGTCAAGGTAATCGATGCTAACAGGACAGCAGAGTCAGCAGGCTGTCTCACAAGCCACTCCGAGTGATGGGGCGGCACCAAGACGTAGCACCTGCAAATGAAAGCATAAGGCACGTTAGGCACTCCACAGGTATGTCACTGGTGATTATGTGTTGCCCTTAGATTAGGGAACAAATACTTATGTTTGTCATAGAGACGTTTCTGTTTTATATTGGACAGAATAAAGTCCACTTTTCCATGGCTGAGGGTATTTCCTTTGTGCTGCATTTGTTTTTTTCACAGACATCTCATGAGTGTTTGAGTGGACATTGATGTTTCTGTGCTAAGCCCTTAGTTGCAGCTGAACAGGTGGAAGATATGGCACCTAAATGCCACGTGTGGAAGTGCCAGGCAATGCTGGTCCTGCTGATCGATGTGTGTGGAGCTAGCTGAAGGTTCGTTGGATTAAATTGTCCCGGATGTCCCTGCCTCCTTGGTGTAATAGCGGGTCGGCGTGCTGCCCCTCATCATCGCCCTGTGCTTCCTCATCCTCTGAGCCACTGCTGGATTCATCATGTGCAGCCTCATCCATTGCATCAAGGTCTTCATTGTCAACTGCATCCCCCCTTTCCAGTGCAAGAGATGTGATCTGGGAGTACTGGAGTGCGCCCCCTGAGCGGTCCAGGCAACGGAAGGACCGATGGCTCACTCCTCCACAGCCCTTGTGGTGTCTTGGCTCCTATTGTAGTGCTCCTCAGCTTCTGTTCTTGGATGGCGGAGAGGCGTCATGAGCCACCTTCGGAGGGGATAGCCCTTGTCACCCAGCAGCCAACCATCCAGCCAAGCCAGAGCACTGAAGAGCCCCAGCACCTGGGAGTGTCTGAGGATGTCGGCTTCATGGGAGCTGCCTGGGTACCTTGCACAAACTTACAGAATCAGCATCCTGTGATCACACACTATCTGCACGTTCATGGAGTGAAATCCCTTCCTGTTGACGAAGGCACCGGGCTCACCTGCTGGCGCCTTGATGGCCACATGTGTGCAGTCTATTGCACCCTGGACGCGGGGGAAGCCAGCAATGGCTGCAAAGCCTCTGGTTCGCTGTGCCTGACTTGCCTGGTCGCAGCGGAAGTGGATGAAGGTCAATGCCCGTCTGAACAGAGCGTCTGTAACCTGCTTGACACAAGTGTTGTCAGCCGATCGGGAGACACCGCAAAGATCACCCGAGCCCTGGAAGGAGCCAGAAGCATAGAAGTGGAGGGCAACTGTGACCTTTAGAGCCGCTGGCATGGGGGTGTCCACCCACACAGTTAGCGGAGATCTCAGGGCCAATCATCTGACAGATATAGTTGACTGTCTCCCTTGAGAGATGGAGCGTCCTTCGGCACTGCACCTCAGTCATATTGAGGTAGCTGCTTCGCCGCCTGTATAACCTGGCAGCAGGATAGTGGCGTCTTCTGTAGCCCCTTCCACCTTGGACAAACTCTTGGCCCTGCGCCCCTTGTGCCTGCGCCTGGCCTCCCAAAGGTCGCTCCCCTGGAGGCTGATTGTCCACTCCTCGCCTCCTCCTTATTCTATCCCTCCCTCCTCAGAGGAGCTGCCTCCAGTAGAGATGTCAGAACCCATACCCAGGCTAAATGGAGGCCTCCGGAAAGCTGCAGGCCCGATAAAGATAACTGTCTGCAGACTGGTTTCAAAGTACACAAAAAGCTCTTGGAAATCGGTGTGAACTGCTAACAATCACACAGGCAAGTTTACAACACTTTCAGCATTAAATACTTCATGAAAAACATGAACAACCCCTCTGAGTCCACATATTTCGCCAGTGCATGAGTTTTAATAAAAAATCTCCTACCCGCCTGCCCATTGGGCCCATGCTCCGACCCGAAGTTCGCACGGGCCCCTCAAAATTGTCGACAATTAGCAAGTTAAGGGACTTAACGAGGCCTTTAATTAATGGCAGGCACGCATCCTGCTGAATATCGCGCCCGCCAACTGAAATATCGCGATGCCACGCGCTGACGTCAGGACGCTCGCACAATGTCAGTGTGCGACATTTTAAGCGCTGACGTGCGGGCTCTGCCACCCGCACGTCAGCCAGAAAATTCTGCCCACTGTGTGTGATATAGTTCTAAATTTCTTCTAAAATATAACGGAACAAAAATAATTGAAAGTTGCATTTCTTTTTGGTCAGCTATTCTTGCAATTGAGTAGAGTGACTTGATCCTTCCCTGGGAAATGTAACAGGTTCTTCCAAACTTTGAATGATCAGTGAGCTGCAATCCCCACCAAAGTACAATGGCAGCAAACAACTTATATTAATGCCTTTGGCATAGCAGACCATAACTTATATTCTCTATGTAGTAGGAACAGCTAGTAATGTTATGTGACCAGCAAACAGTGAATAAAAAAAATCAACATAAACAAGATTGCTTTATTTTGTTACCAACACATTACAACTTTGAGGGGACACTTTCACAATAGAAACACACAAGAAAGTGCATCATTCCTTACTACTAAAACCTCTGCCTTTGTGCATAAGCAATAGGTCAGAAAATAAACTAAATTATTTTTACAGGTTACTTCCCAGGAAGAATTAGGACATGTTAAAATTAATAAAAAGAAAAAAAAAACTACAATTTGGTATTCAAGGGATTAAACAGAACCGCGGATTCATTTTGTAATTAAAGCTAAGGAGTTATTGGAACTCATACAGACAGAAAAATTCCTTAAGAATCCCAGGTACACACATCCATATATATGACAGCTATAATGATAGCAAATTTACATGTACAAATTGTTTTAAACATTAATATAAAATTTTAATAAGTTAATGCACAGAACTTGAGCACAGGTGATCAAGATATTTTAATTGAAATGCATATTGACCATGCTAGTTTTTTTTGCAATGGATTATATTGATTGTGAACGTGTACAGAAACAGTTCATTGTAACTAAATACTTGAAATAGATAAATGCCTATTTTCAATTTTTAAGATCTTAATTGTAAAGAGAGAAATTATAATGAAAGTAATTCAGTCCTCTCCCACCTGCACTCCAAAGCTCTAGAAACAAGATCAACATTAACATCTGAAGAAGAATCATGCAGACTCGAAATGTTATCCCTGTTTCTCTCGTCACAGATCCTGCCAGACCTGCCGAGTTTTTCCAGTATTTTCAGTTTTTATTTTAGATTTCCAGCATCTGCAGTATTTTGCTTTTAACATTATAATTACTTGGCATAAATATTTAGTGAAATATAATTCAATAGTCTTGTCCTTGTATGTATTTATCAACGTAAAGAATGTGACAAGGGAAACAAAACACTCTCTGTCCCTTACTGTCACCCATCAAACATCATCAGGTTAGGTGCAGGAGAGTTAGATGCAGAGTAACAGCATCTCTGTTCTACTTCAACATCAGGAAAACAAATCAAATGCACCAGTGTGGCAATGTTCCATTTCCAACATCAGCCTCTCTTGAGTGACAATTTCAGTTTATTTGTTGGATAAAGAGCACTGTTCTGAATGGTGCCCACTCTCATGGGAACACCCTAGTAATTTTTACCAACTGGTGAAATATAAAATCGTGTTTTAAAAATTCATTTTATTTTTATGTTAAGGTCTGTAAATGTCCCATTCCACATTATAAAATAACATTGTTTTAGTATCTTTATATCATGATAGTTTTTATTTTATGAGACCATATCTTTCATTGATATGCCCAAGTTGCAATGGCCAACCTTTGTCAATAACGAATAATGTGAGACTATTGGATAAAATATGCATGCTGGTACAAAAATTAGAAGATGTCACTCTTGTACAATGAACACAATTTGGAGTAACCTATAAGATGACTATATTAAAAGAGAACTATACTCTACTGAATTGCTGCATAACTCCAAACAATAACATGAAATGCCTGCACATATATTTACATCTATTCCCTACCTCTTTTTGTTCCTACTTTGAATCAAAAATGTGGTTTTGAGACCATCTGAAATAAATGATCTCTGCAGAACTTCCCCTTCTGTGACATCATGAGATTCTATCATATGATATCATCAATGGGGAAAAGCACCCCACACTCCACTGTCTTTTATTGAATTATTGAATAATACAGTACAGAAGGTGGTCATTTGGCCCAGTGTGTCTGCACCAGTTCTTTCAAAAAGCACTCTGGTTACTTCCACACCCGTGCTCTTTTCCTGGACCTCTGCAGTTTTTTCTCCTTCAAGTATTTATCCAATTCCCTTTTGAAGGCTACTACTGAATCAGTACCCACTACTCAGTGCATCCTAAATCCTAATTAATTATTGCATAAATAAGGTTTTACGCATCTTGCCTCTGGTTCTTTTGTCAATTATCTCTCATAATCAACCCTGCAGACATTGGAAATAGTTTCTCTTTATTTACTCTATTTAAACCCTACAAGGTTTTAAACACCTCTATCAAATTGACTCTTGGCCTTCTCTGCTTTAACTCTGTAGACTATCCACATAATTGTAATTCATCATCCCGAATCATTCTAGTAAATCTCTTCTGTACTCTCTTCAAAGCCTTATCATCCTTCCTCAATTGTGAAGTCCAGAATTGGGCATGTTACTCTAACTGGGGTCAAACTAGTGTCTATGTTGTCATAAAAGGACTTCTGCACGGTATTTATTCCTAAATTGCCTTCAACAGCAAAAAAAGAGCCAGAATGACAAATGGATGCCAATTATTATCTCCCCTTCAATGATTTAGGATTATGGGGCATTTCAGTCGAATGTGTTCCCTTTTAAAATGACAAGAATACAATAACTGGATTGATTGTGCAGATAATTATTTTGTAAGTTATCTCATCTTTGTATTATGACCACATTTAAATACTTGTTTGACTTAGCTTATTATGAAGTATTGAAGTTAAATCTAATTGGTAATGCCAATGTACCGCATCTCAAATAGGACACTGTAGGTTTGCACCTGGGGCTTTATATGCAAGCTCCTGATTTCAGCGAGGCTGCAATGAATGACCTTCACATTCCTCTTGGTCGCTGATTATAGAGAAACAGAACTGGTAAAGTTCTAATAAAAATTAAAGAGATCTGTGCAAGACTCAGGAAGATGTGAGAGGTAGCTTTGGTGATGCAGCAGTTACCTATAATACCTAATGCAAAACATTGCTTAATCATTTACACAATGATAAAATGATGTACACTGCCTTAGTAACTGTAGTAAAATATATACTATACTATTTCTCAGAAATGTGCACAAAATATGTACAGTGCAAGGAGGCATAGATTTTTCAGGAAAAATACCCAAAAACACTTCTGATGCAAACTTTGTTGTAGTCAATAACCGACTCAGTAACAAGTACAGGTTTACATCACAAAGATGTAGAATTCTGTTGTGATCCATGACTGCTTGCTGTGTAATTGCAGGGAATTGCAAGCACTATAAATTAATGCCATCATCAAAAGCTTTTTCTGACTCTTTACTTAATGCAGATCCACTCCGAACATCTTCAGGTTCACAGTTTTCCTTAACGTCAACAATATGAAGAGACACTGCAAGATTGTCAATCTCTGTCAGTTCTGTTGTTCCATCAAAAACAGTGTCATAATCAGTGGAAGAGTCTGAGTGGTCCACAGACTGTAGATCGCCATGGTTTTCCTCACTATTTGCAACCAAACAATGATCTTGCTCCAAGTCCTGAACCTCCTGGATTTGTTCTCCACAAATATCATGAGGACTTGTGTTTCCAGTAACATTCTGCTCGTAACAATTAACTGCACTAAAATTTCCATGCAGTCTATGATCCCATGATTTATCATTTTCATTGTTAATTGAAATGTTCACAGTTCTATCAGTTTCTTCCCTCCAATTATGTGCAAACCTAAGGTTTTCCAAAGAATCACAGTTATTTAATTCTATCATTTTAGTTTTTGTCAATACAGTTTCACAATCACTGGTCTTCCAGTTTTTTTCTGGTTTACAGCTCAAATCTTCTTTTAACTCATCCAGCATATGACGTAATTTCTGCTGCAAAATTAAGACAAAGAAGTCAATTGTCAGTTTTAGTGTTGAAAAGAAAGGTTGATGAGAAGCTTTATGATACACGGTCGTTGTCCATTAATATCCATTGTCCAATAATTGTCCATTATTTTAGCAAAATAAACAAGCTAATGTCTATATTGGGCTGGATTTTGTCAGCACCGTGCTGGTCCTGATGACGGGCTGGAAAGCTGGGGCCAACCCCATCTCAGTTTTTTTGGGGGAGCCCCAGTTGGATTTTATGCCCATCTTGCAGCTAATGAGAGCTGCTGTCAGGGTCCCACCCCTTTAAGGGATGAAAGCCCGCCTCCAAGAGCTGCCAGTCAACTGGAGAGCTGGCAGCTCTTCAGTCCCAGCAGTGTCACTGGGAGCAGTAAGGTAAATGGAGTCAGGGGTAGCCAGGGTCAGTTAGGGAAATCCCAGCAAGGGATGGATGGTGGTTGATGGGTCCTCCCTTGTTGCCGGGGGTCCCTTTGTGGACCAGAGATTGAGGCAACACCCCTCCACCGGGAGCCCACCAGGGTTCACCAGGTCGTTTCCCCATGTAGTGCATGCATGGCCTACACACTGCTGGATAAATACCAGTGGCGATGAGACCAGACCCTTAATCAGCCACAAACACATTTGGCCTCTGGGCAGGAGGGTCATTCTCTATAAACAAAAACAGAATTACCTGGAAAAACTCAGCAGGTCTGGCAGCATCGGTGGAGAAGAAATCAGTTGACGTTTCGAGTCCTCATGACCCTTCGGCAGAACTGAGTATAGTTAGGAGAGAGGTGAAATATAAGCTGGTTTAAGGTCGGGGGCGGGGAGAGAGAGAAGTTGAGGGTGGGGTGGTTTAGGGATAAGCAAGCGGTCTGCTCCTATCACTGCTTGCTTATACCTAAACCACCCCACCCTCAACTTCTCTCTCTCCCCGCCCCCGACCTTAAACCAGCTTATATTTCACCTCTCTCCTAACTATACTCAGTTCTGCCGAAGGGTCATGAGGACTCGAAACGTCAACTGATTTCTTCTCCACCGATGCTGCCAGACCTGCTGAGTTTTTCCAGGTAATTCTGTTTTTGTTTTGGATTTTCAGCATCCGCAGTAGCTTTTAGCTTTTTGTTTTTATCTCTGGGTCATTCTCTATGTTCCCTAATGCTGGCAGAATGCTATGGAGGCAGGAAGATGAGGGGAACTCCAGTCCTGCCTTCCCTCCTGATTTTTGGGCTTTTCCCCCCACCCCCTTACTCACACCTACAGGCCCCATAAAATTTAGCTCTTGAATCAGCTGATAAAGGAATGTAAATGAACACGTTAAGCGTTCTTTGACTAATGTCAGCAAATGTAATTTCTAGATTATTGCAACAAGTTAAATAGTAAGATACTACGGTTCATAATGTAACATTGTTAATAATTTAATTTTTAAATCTGTTTGCATGCCTTCAAGATAACTTTAAGGCGGTATTAAAAGTGCTACAAATAAACATTTAAGTCATGTCTTTAAGAACATTCAACCATGGAAGCTTTTTAAATTTAAAAGTAAATAATTCTGATGCCATAAAGTTGCATTTAAATATACAGAAAATACATGTTGGTCTCAAAGCAGAGAATTAAAAAAAAACAACATAAAACATCAGAAATATGATTATGAGTCCTTTTGCACCTAAAATATTAGATGTAAATTTAGTCATTCAGAAATGGCATAAGTTAAGGAAATTTTGCATTGGGGTGGGGTCACATTAATCAATAAGCAGCAGCATTTCAGCAGAAGTTTCACAGAATCAGCATGAAACATTGAGAAAATTTGAGCGTAGCCTAAAAATCATCTGAATTTCCTCAAAAATAGGCATTATGCCGTTCTTACACTATTCTTTTAGCGCAAATGTTCAGAAAATTAAAGGCTAAAGCACAATATGGGTGGGACTAAAGTGTATTGTGCATTGTGGAAAAAAACCCTGACCTTCCTCTTACAATCATTTGATAGAAGATATCAGTTCAAATTAATCTTTTTTCTTTACTAGGTTTCTTCTTTTTTTACAAAATATTCTTTTGTTTTATTGTCTTGGCAGGGATTCACCGATCAATGTAATTATTACTTCACTATGATGTAGTGTGACTTTTGCATTTGGCATACTTCATTCAGGAAAAAGAAAAACATCTCTCTAAACTGCTGGAGTATAGATTATTAAGTAAAGAGACGGAAATTGGTATCTGTTGGGATGGTGTTGGTTACAGAATGTGTCTGTTGAAGAAGCCTTCGTAGTCTTCTGTATGTTAACAGCAAGTCATTATTAACTACTTGTAACTATATACATACATACAGTAAAGGGCACAGGCAAGGAGCTGCTGTTGGCGAGGCAGCAGGCTTAAAATTTCTGATGTTGTCTATTGGCTTGTTGCTTTTAGAGGCATAACCAATTATGGCATCTGACCCCAATTATTCAGCTGAGACCTGAGGACTAATTTCTATCAATCTTTAGCCCTCCGGATTGGGTGCATGCCGCCTCTGGGCCAAAAATAGGCTGGATTTATCACAAGGTGTTTTTCAAGAGCCCTCTCCTAAGGTCTGGCCAGTTTATGGCTGGTTCTGCCGTATTGCACATGTGGTTCCCAATCTCATAGGGCTGCTGTCAGTTGTCAGTCACTAAATTTCCCACTTCAAAGCATAGGCCATACTAGATTTAGTGACGTGTCACAAAACAGAATTAGTTAATAATCTGATGGTACAGAAACATCTTGGGAATAGTGATTGTAATATGTTTGAGAGGGTGAAGGCTGAATCGCAAAGCAAGGCTTGAAAATTTAAGGAAGGCAAGTTTCAAAGGGATGAGAAATAAACTGACCACAGTAAACTGGGCTTAACTGTTAACTATAGACAGACATTGGGAAGTATTCAAAAATGTATTTAATACAATACAAAGAGTACATATCCCCAAAAAAGCAAAAGGGGCCACATATATAATTAAGCAACCATCATCAATGAATGAAATAAGAGACAGAATCAAACTAAAAAACACTAGCAAAAATGCAAAGAAAAGTTAAAATCCGGCAGATTGTTGCAGACATAAAAAACAACAGATGAGTACAAAGAAAGTAATAAGATACAGAAAGAGAAGATTAAAGAAAGAACACTAATAGTTAGAACTCCCCGTATCAGCCTTTCCAGAAAGGAGAGCTACCTCCTTCTCTGATGCTGGGGGCTTTGGTTGTGCAGTTTCCAGAGTGCTGTTGTGCTGTTTCCAAATTTATCTCGACTTCCTGTACTTCCTGGAAAGTTGTTAATAGCACTTATTACCATTTCTCCCCAAGAATAATTAGGCATTGGTGTTTCCCATTCCTTCATAGCTTGGCCCAGTCTGAATCCTAACAACATGCCAGGAGTTATAAATTATAAATACCATAATTTAGAATGACACTATTTGTCGCAGGCCACGTACCAAAATCCTATTCTTTTCTAAGTAATTTTTCCTGTAAACAGGAGATCATGTGTTAATAATGTATATCGCTGGGTAAAAAGATGTCTTTGCATGTCCCAGTGTTTATTTCTGTTAAGTACAAAGAACAAGGCACTGATTAAAAAAGATAAATGTTGGACTGTGGTGTTAGAAATTATAAAGTAATAAGCCCATAACATGTAGGAACAGAAGTAGGCCATTCGGCCCATCGAGTCTGCTCCACCATTCAATGAGATCATGGCTGATCTGATAATCCTCAACTTCACTTTCCTGCCTTTTCCCCATAACCCTTGATTCCCTTACTGATTAAAAATCTGTATATCTCAGACTTGAATATACTTAATGATCCAACCCCCAGAGCCCTCTGTGGTAAAGAATTCCACAGATTAACTACCCTCTCTGAGGGAGGAAATTCTTCCTCATTTCTGTCTTAAATGGGTGACCCCTTACTCTGAGATTATGCCCTCTGGTCCTAGACTTTCCCACAAGGGAAAACAACCTCTCAGCATCTACCCTGTCAAGCCCCCTAAGAATCTTATATGTTGCCTCTCATTCTTCTAAACTCTAATGAGTACAGGCCCAATCTACTCAACCTCTCCTCATAAGAAAATCCCTCCATACCTGGGATCAACCTAGTGAACCTTCTCTGGACTGCCAGTACATCTTTCCTTAGATAAGGAGACCAAAACAGTTCACAGTATTCTAGGTGTGGTCTAACTAGTGCCTTGTATAGTTTTAGCAAGACTTCACTATTTTTATACTCCATTCCCTTTGAAATAAAGGCCAACATTACATTAGTCTTTCCTATTACCTGTTGAACTTGTATGCCAGATTTTTGGGATTCATGCACGATGACCCCCTCTGTGCTGCAGCTTTCTGCAGCCTTTCTCCACTTAAATAATATTCAGCTCTTCTAATCTTCCTGCCAAAGTGCATAAACTCACATTTTCCCACATTATATTCCATCTGCCAAGTTTTTGCCCACTCACTTAACCTGTCTATATCCCTCTATAGACTCTTTGTGTCATCCACACCACTTGCCTTCCCACCTATTTTTGTGTCCTCTGCAAACTTGGTGATAGTACATTCATTTCCTCATCCAAGTCATTAGTATATATTGTAAATAATCGTGGCCCCAGCACTGATCCCTGTGGCACTCCACTAGTTACAGGTTGCCATCCTGAAAATGCCCCCCTTATTCCAACTCTCTGTCTTCTATTAGTTAGCCAATCCTCTATCCATGCTAATATATTACCGCCCAACACCATGGGCTCTTATCTTATTAAGTAGCCTCATGTGCGGTACCTTATCAAATGCCTTTTGGAAATCCAAATATATTACATCAACTGGTTCCCCTTTATCTATTCTGCTTGTTACCTCCTCAAAGAATTCTAATAAATTTGTCATGCATGATTTTCCCTTCATGAAGCCGTGCTGACTCTGCTTAATTACATTATGCATTTCTTAATGCCCTGCTATTACATCCTTTATAATAAACGTTAACATTTTCCCAATGATGGCTTATAGTTACCTGTTTTTTTTTGAACAAGGGTGTTACATTGGCAGTTTTCCAATCCTCTGGGACTTTTCCAGAATCTAAGGTTTTTTGAAAGATTACTACCAATGCATCCACTATCTCAGCAGCTACTTCCTTTAATATCCTAGGAGGCGACCCATCAGGTCCAGGGGACTTATCAGCCTTTAGCCCATTAGTTTCCCTAGTACTTTTTCTCTAGAGATAGTTATTGTATTTACTTCCTCCCCCCTTTTGCCCCTTGACTATTTAGTGTTTTTGGAATGCTATTAATGTTTTCTACCGTGAAGACTGATGCAAAGTATTTATTCAACTCTTCTACCATTTCCTGGCTCCCCATTATTATTTCCCCAGCCTCAATCTCTAAGGGGACAATGTTCACTCTTCCTTTTTATATATTTAAAGAAGCTCTTACTGACCATTTTTATGTTACTTGCTAGCTTACCCCCACAGTTTATTTTCTGCCGCTTTATTTTTTTTGGCCATCTTCTGTTGGTTTTTAAAACTTTCCCAATCCTCTGGATTACCATTAACCTTTGTCACATTGTATGTTTTTTCTTTCAATTTGATACACTTCTTAACTTACTTGGTTAACCATGATTGGTTTATCCCCTTCCTAGAATCCTTCTTTCTCACTAGGATATATTTTTGTTGTGAGTCAGATTCTATTTTCTTAAATGTCTGCCATTGTTCATCAACTGTCTTTTCTGCTAAACTCCTTTCCTAGTCCATTCCAGCCAACTCTGCCCTCATTCCTTTGTAACTACCCTTATTTAAGTTTAGCACATTTGTTTCCGACTCAAGTTTCTCACTCTCAAACTGAATGCTAAATTCTACCTTGTTATGGTCACTGTATTTTAGGGGATCTTTTACTCTGAGATCATTTATTAAACCTGCCTCATTCCACATTACCAGATCCAAGATAGCCTGATCCCTGGTTGGATCCACAACATGCTGTTCTAGGAAACTGACTCGAACACACTCTATGAATTCTTGCTCGTGGCTACCTCTGCCAATTTGATTTTCTCAATCTGCATGAAGATTAAAGTCACCCATGATTAATGTACTGACTTTTTTTACATGCCCTCATGAGCTCCTGATTTATTCTCTGAGCTACAGCATAGTTTCTGTTAGGGGGCCTATAGACACCCCCTCCAGTGACTTCTTCTTGTTATTTTTAGACTCCACCCATATGGATTCTACATCCTCCGATCCAAGATCATTTCTTGCCATCGTACTTATTCCATCTTGTACTAACAAGGCTACCCCAACACCCTTTCCTTCCTGCCTGTCCTTTCGAAAAGTCACATACCCCTGAATATTTAGTTCCCAGATTTGACGTCCTTGCAACCATGTCTCCGTAATGGCTATAAGATCATACACATTAACCTCTATTTGTGCCATTAATTCATTTACTTTGTTCCGAATACTATGTGCATTTAAGTAAAGTGCCATTAATTTTAACTTTTTATCACTTCTTTCTCCCTTTGACCCTATTTGCTGCTGTTTTTTTTATTGTTTGGACACTCTGTCCCTTCCTGTCACACTCTGGGTATCATTGCCTAAATAACTACCTTGCATGGCTGCCAAATCCTTTTGCTTTGTAAGCCTACATATCCCCTCTCCAGAACCCCTTCCCCTCTATTTAGTTTAATGATGTTTTATAACATAATAGTTCTTAAAAAATGCTTGAGCAAAAGTCTTTATAGTAAGATATGAAACAGTGAACAGTTATTATGCATCGTCATTTTACAGGAGTTTGAAGGAGTAAAATGTGCATCTTTAGCCAGGCCTTTGGAAACATTTATATCTGGTTGAAGTTTAATGACCCAGACCTTGACAGCCATCTCATATAATTACTATGATAATCATAACTTTCTGAGCATTTTCAACAATACAAAACTATCTTTATTGTCCATTCAAAATATGTTGTGCTAGTCCAATACTATTATATTGCCATACCATGAATATATGGCAGTATAGAAGCTTGCTTCAGCAAACTAAAGGCCAACTGCTAATATGGTAGCTAGGCAGTTAGAAAATGGATCAGAATAATGACATAGTGGTTGCTTGCACACTACTGCATTCCCACAAGGGCTCAAAGGGACTGAATGGTGGAAATGGTTTTCTAAAGGTTGGGACAAGTTAGTGAAGTGAACAGGCTTAGAAAGACTATTCCAGATAAGGGAGAAGTGAGGCCATCGAGAGACTTGGTGTTCAGTATTTTAAAGTTGATGTGCTACAGGAAGAATAGGTAATGGAGATCAGCAAGGGAAGGTAGGAATGCATGATTTAATATAAGGTAGGATACAAATAGCAGATTTGAGTTTGTGTAATATTAAGCTTGGAAGTTTGGCAAAGAAAAATGTAGCAGAAATCAAGCCAAAAGGTGAAAAGGCCTAATAGCTATTTAGCAATCCTTGCTGGAGGTACTTGTGGCTGCGTTTCAATGAAAGCAGATTGGCTTTTTGTGATGCTCCTCAACTGTTGATGAATTGTCACGGATCACGTGATTAACATCTACTTGGTTGAAATACTGTGGGTGACCAAGGCACCCTACCCCTTAGAAACGACACAATCCCAACAGGTATAGAGAAGAAAAACATTTCCCATTTGAAGGTTACATATTTTCCCATTTGATAAAACATATATGTATGTTTTAAAAATAGAGACCCGAGATGTATACTCACTTCATCTAGTCGATGTCTATTTTCTTCTATGCGACGCTCAAATATTCTTTCTAAAACCCTGAATAAATGATTAAAATAACTTTTATTAATTCAGATCTGTGCTTTATCGCCTCCATAAGTCAGTTTGAACTTTATTTACAGGATTTTAAGTTAACAAGTTAGAATGAGTGTTTCACAGGCAGATTTTAGAGAAAAACACTGTTTATCATCCTAATTATGTTAATATCAGTGCTGAATAGAATTTTATGTGGAAATTTTACAAGGAAAGCCTTAATTGAAACAAAGCTATATGTATTAATCTTATTAGTCATTCATCAAGAGTGCTTTACTCGGTAGCTTTCTCTTCAGAAACACTGAAATTCATGAGAATTAACGTCTGGTAGCCTTACTGCCCCGTTAACATTGGGAATGCAGCTGGCTCCAATTTAAAAAGGGTCTACCACTAGATGTGCATAGCATCCATCTTATTCAGGCTACAGGTCCCTTTAGATATGGAAATTTGTGGTCTTATGACTAATGTTCCCTGCAGAATTTTGTTCTTGTGCACAGCCAGTTTTTCCAATGTGTAGAACCTTTAATTTTTTTTTGTGCAGCTACACTCGCCCAGTATTTAACATGAAGCATGCCTTGCACCAAGCCATCTAGGCTGCTGCGTAGCTGCGCACATGCATTGCTTAGCTAAACGTTGCTTATGATGTAAATAGGATCACGATTGTTATTTTAGGCAGGAACTAATTGGAGCAGGCTCCAAACAGTTCCATAAGCAATGGAAGAGAAGAGGCCCTCAAAAGGTAAGTGTTTAATTATTTTGTGTGCCCCAGAGGAGCCCTCACTTTAGTGCCCACAAAAATAATCTGGGCTGCTGTCACCCTCGCCCTCCACCCTGGCAACATTCCCACCCCTTTCTCACCATCCTAACTTGCCTTCCTATTCATGAAACGTCACTAGACAAATGTAAATGAACTGGCTGCGTCCCTTTATCTTCCAATGTACTTAGGTATCAAGAACTATACAGAACTGGAAAGGATCAACCATATCCACTGCACATCTACTAAAGGTCACAAATTTCTTACCTAATTTTATTGCAGATAGCCTTCTGACAAAACTTAAAAGTATTAATTTATAATATTTGCTCTGTCCGCTGTCTTCCTATTTCATGTGCTTACCACCTGCGTGAAGAGGTTATCCTTAACTGTGTATTTAACTTTGCTCATGTCCTGGATCTCATGTTAATATTGTACACCATTTAATTTATCAATTCCCTTGAAGATCTTCAATGTTCCAGTCAGATGGTCTCTAAGCTGCTTTTTATCCAATGTAAAAATTTTGAAAACTCTTAATGTTTCCTTGTGGCAAAGGTGAAAATCCTAATTATCAACTTAATTGTCTTTAGTACTCCCTCAGAGATCTCCATGTCTCCTGTAATACAGTGCCTAAAACTGTAGATTATACAATCTAGGCTGACAGTTCAATCCATACTAAGGGAGTGCTGCAATAGCGCTGGTATGTTTTCTTTTCGTTGTTATAAAGAGGTTCTATTCAGCTGGATGTTAAAGATGCCATTGCACTATTTTGTCCCAAGAAATATTCACCCTTCAGTCAAAACCTAAATGGTCATTCATCTCATTGCAATTTGGGGTATATTGCTATGTGCAGAATGGCTGCAACATTTACCTAGACAAGAACAGCCACTTTGAAGTAATGCATTACATATGGTGTGCTTTGTTACATTTTGGAGGGATGAAATTGAGTGTCTATATAAATGCAACTCTCTTCAAAAAAACTTTCAACCTAGCTACACTATCAATTTGAAACTACTCAAGCTTCCATTTAAAATTACTTTAACCCATAGTTTTGGATAAGAGTGAATTTACAAATGATGGATTGTAGAAAGTAATTAGATACCTGTTTGAAAATAATCCTCGAGTCAATATTTCACTGGTAATATCAGAGATGAACTCAAGATACTTCAATTCCTCTTCTCTGTAGAGAAATACATTTAGATGTAAGTAATCTGTAAGTACAATCATGTTTGGTGCTTGGGTCTTGGAAAAAAATAGGAACCAATCTATATCTATCAACCCAGCCTACAGGAATTTGAATGGACTTAAGTTAAGCTGTTGTTACTGAGACCAGGATATATTATTTTTGATACATATTTCCCATTAATGTTATCTATAAAATTTTTGCTTTGCTAAACAACTAGCACAGCTTTATATTTTCAAAAGGTAGTGTTAACTGCCCAAAGGAAAACACTGTAATGTTTTCAGGATACACAATAAGGACAACAAAAATAAAGAGAAAATAAATCTGACCACAGGTAAACAGAAGATCAGATGGCCTCAAGGATTCTGTGGGGCCCCAGTTTGAAAAACTTTGCCATTTACAACTGCCATAATGAAATCAAACACAGTACTTACTCAGCCTTAACTTTTCTCATAATTGGTGACTTGATTCTATTTGATGTAGATAACCTGAAAACAGTTGGTTTGAATAGAAGATAGTGGTTACACTTTAAATGTCAGATCTCAAGGTGAACCAAGTAACCAGGAAAATTAGAATCAGTCAGTAGGTGTTCTATTTAAATACAATCACTGCTTGCAGCAGTATTTTTATTCTGAATAAAATAGTACACATTTTTGGAAATGAATTAGAAGATTCAATGTGGTATTAAGATTGGAGGAAGCTTGAATAGAGTATAAATACTGACATAAACCAGTTGGGCCAAATATACAGGGGGTATTTTCCCCTTGTTGGGCGGGCCCGGGAGCGGCTGAGAAATGGTCTGCCGCCTGCGATTGGGGCCCGACCGTGGTTTCACGCTGGCTGGCCAATTAATGGCTGCCAGTGTGAAACGTGTGCGGAGAGCCTCAACGTTGCCGGGGTGGGGGCGGGAGGAGCGTGAGCGCTGAAGTTTGCGCATGCGTGGGACTGCGCTCATTGAAAGCTCCCCGAAGGCACAGAGCTGCCTAAGGGAGCTGAAGGATTTAAAAATTAGAAATAAACATTTGAAAATTAAGGGAAACATGTTCCCACATGTGACTCTGACACAAGAACAGGGCATGTTAGAAATGAGTTTAAATTTTTTTTTACTGATTTCTTATTCACTGTTGGAAACCTTATCCCGCCCTTGGATGAGGTTACGCAAAAAACGCAAAGGCCGTCTGGCCTATTCACCTACCCGCCAACTGTAAGTTTGGACGGGCAGCGAAAAATTCAACTTAATTACCAGCTTAAAGGCCTTAATAGGCCTCTTAATTGTCAGCAGGCGCGCTGCGACTCTTGCACACGCCCGCCAACTGAAATATCGCGCAAGTGCGCGATGACATCAGGATGATTTGCAACGTCATCGTGCGCTATTTAACACTTGGACATGTCGGATGCGTACCCGCACGCTGAGCTGAAAATCCTGCCTTAAATTTCTGTGCTGTAAATTCTATGGGCTGAATTTTCCCGTTGGCGAGAAGGGGGCGGGGCCCACTCGCTGACGCAAAACGACGTGGGATGATGTCAGGGGGAACTCCCACCCCATTTAAATATTCAGGAAGGTGGGGGCACAGCACGATCAGCTGTCCACCCGCCAATTGAGGCCATTGAAAGGATAATTAAAATAATTAAAGGACCTACCCATCCAACCTTAAGGTTGGCGGGCAGGCCAGGAGCCCTGACGGGCTTCTGAAAAAACATGAAACCTCATCCACTGGTGGGATGAGGTTCCATGCAGGGTTTTAAAAAGTTTATTAAAGTTTGAGTGAAGTTTATTAACATGTCCCATCTCGTGTGACATTGTCACATGAGGGGGACATGTTAATGATATTTTTATTTTTCTATTTTTAAACTTTGAAAACCTTTGAGCGATCTCCCTGAAGCACCACTTAGCCTCAGGGGTTGTGCGCTCTTTCGCGCGCATGCGTGAAAAAGCACAATCTTGCATTTGGGGAATCCTCCCCCGCCCACACAGGGAGCGGATAGCGCTTCCCATCAGGCATCATGCTGGGTGGGCCTTAATTGGCCCGCCCACTTAAAATGGCGGCAGGGCCCGTTTTGGCCGTGGCAATCGGCTGCCCACCCGCCGCCGAGATGGTCGGGCCCACCCATCCGTCAAGGGCAAAATTCAGCCCTATGTTATTCTTATCTGGGAGCAACTCAGTGAGCTAAAACTGTCACGTACACCCTCAGATTCAATTTGTCCTATGCCTCCTTTAAAGCACCAACCTACTAAATCTAATTGTACATTAACTCTGATTTTATCCACAGCAAGAATTTAGAAGGCATTTCTTTACACAGCAATGTAACACAGGTAGTTAAATCTTCAGAAAATAGGCACAATGTTCAGTTTCTTCCCATAGTAGAGTTTTTTGACAAGGTATTGTGCAAGAGGCTTCTCTATTAGATTGAAGCCTCTGGTATTAGTAGTAATATATTGAGCTGGATTGAGAACTGGATGGCAGGATGTAGGCAGAAAGTAGTTACAGATGGAATTGGATCAGTTTGGAGACTGGGCACCAGTGATGTGGGGACATTGCTCTTTACTATTTTTATTAATGATATGGATGTAGGTATTGGGGGCACGACCTGCAAATTTGAAGATGATACTACGATCTGTGCAAGTTTAGGACTGTAGACGATGCTCATCTGCTTTAGGCATTTTTCAATGTGTTGGGAGATTGGGTTCATTATCGGCAAATGATGCATAAATTGGATAGTGCAGTGTTATTCATGTAGGCAGGGTGAATATTCAACTTTCATACACCCTTCTGGGAAAAGCATTAAAGGAGGTTGAGAAAGAAAGAGATTTGGCATTCTATTGCATACATCCCTAAAGGAACATGAAGCGATAGCTAGAACAAATAGGGTGTTGGTGGGGCATTCATATGACAATTAAGTACGACCACAGAGAATATATATACAATATATACAAAACATATATATTACTTGTCTTTGTACAAGATCTTGTGGAGTTCTTGTGGCACAGGTGCAGTAGATAGCACCCCCACCTCTGAGCTAGAAGCTCTGGGTTCGAGTCCCACCCCAGGACTTGATGGCCAACGAAGGTGTATACATAACGCGGCCAAACAGGTTGATTGTCAACCTGCAAATCCTGCCAACAAATGCCAGTAGCAGTGAGACACACTCCTGGTTAGCCATGTGATGGAAAGAAAGTTCAAGCCTCTACCATCACTATCCATAGCTTCAAAACTGCAACATGCATGTAGAAGTGCATGTTGCCACAGCAACTTGGACTCCCTAAGTAATCTGTAACACATGACCACCAGAAGAGCTTGGTCAGGTCTCCTCACTTGATGGGTGATATTGAGGCTTTGGGAAGGGTGCAGAGAAAGGCCACGAGATTAGTTCCCAGTATAATGCATCTCAGTTATTGAGAGAGGCTAGAAAGGTTGGGATTCTATGCTTTAGAGACTGAGGGGGTAATATGATTCAGGTTTATAAGATAATGAAGGGAATAGATTGTGTCCCATTTGACAGTTTGTTCCAATTAAGTAATTAATGAAGGCCCAGGGTCAGAATTTTAAGTTTTATAAGGCCAGATCTAGGTTAATTGTCACACTATTCTCCCAGAGACTAGTGAGCCACTGTAATAGGCAGACATTTTGTGCAGTTGACGCTGATTATCTTATTCCTTCAAGTGGGTGCTGGGCCTGTTTCTAGTTGGGGCAGACATCATCTCTTACAAAAGGTAGGTACTTCAGGAAATTAATGACCAGAGTGATCTCCCGCACTAGTTTCAATTGTCTAGATGGGTCAGAGAGGAATTTCAGATTTTTCTTCCGCCAATTCACCTGGGCTTTTAAATTTGGTTTGTCACTTCTCCCAGAAAGTCACATGGGGCTGGACTTTATGGCCCCCCACTGGGCGTGTTTTCGGCAATGGGGGTGGGGGGGACCATGTCAGATACAAGGGGTGGCATGTCCAGCATCTTCCTGCCTATCCGAGCTGTCTCTCCTTAATATGGTAGGCGGCTGGGCAATCAAATCAGCAGCTTGCCTGCCATTTTAAAATAAATAATTAACGGTCAATTGAGCTCGTTATCAAGCCAATTGACCTGTATATTACACTGCCCACGCCATAATACAGTTGGCGTGGGCAGGCAGGCTGGAGTGGGCAGACCGTTTCTTATACACTTGTTTAAAAGGAAGGGAAGTGGATGTCCTTTGGAGCTGCACTGTGTGCATCAAAATTCTGATCTTCATCTACACAACTCTGTTCAGTGCCTCTACCCTGCCTCACCAACCTCCTCTGGCCCTTTATCCCTGCTTTCCAGGCTGATGCACTGTATATTTCCCTTCCTTCCATTTTTAGCATTTATTAGCTTGTCCCCACACTATGAAATCTTCTTCCTAAATTTTGTTACAATGCCAAATATCTCCCCACATTCAGAATAAGGGGGAAAACTCTCCACTGGTTGGAGTCATACCTAGCAGAAAGGAAGTTGGTTGTGGTTACTGGAAGTCAGTCATCTCAGCTCCAGGACATCACTGCAGGAGTTCCTCAGGGTAGTGTTCTAGGCCCAACCATCTTCAGCTGCTTCATCAGTGACCTTCTTTCCATCATAAGGTCAGAAGGGGGGGATGTTCACTGATGATTGCACAATGTTCAGCACCATTCGCAACTCCTCAGATACTGAAGCAGACAATGTCCAAATGCAGCAAGACTTGGACAATAATCCAGACTTGGGCTGACAAGTGGCAAGTAACATTTACGCCACACAAGTGCTAGGCAATGACCATCTCCAACAAGGGAGAATCTAACCATTGCCTTAACATTCCCTTGACATTCAATGGCATCAGGAAGGTGATGGTGTAGTGGTATTGTCACTGGACTAGTAATCCAGAGACTCAGGGTAACGCTGTGGGTTCAAATCCCGCCATGGCAGATGGTGGAACTTGAATTTAATAAAAAATCTGTAATTGAAAGTCTAATGATGACAATGGTTTTTGTCGACTATCGAACCCATCTGGTTCACTAATGCCCTTTAGGGAAGGAAATCTGCTGTCCTTACCTTACATGTGACTCTAGACCCACAGCAATGTGGTTGACTCTTAAATGCCCCCTCAAACTACCATTGACCAGAAACTGAACTGGACTAGACATATAAATACAGTGGCTACAAGAGCAAGTCAAGAGGCTAGGAATCCTGTGGCGAGTAACTCACCTCATGACTCCCCAAAGCCTGTCCACAATCTACATGGCACAAGACAGGAGTGTGATACTTGCCTGGATGAGTGCAGCTCCAACAACACTCAAGAAGCTTGACACTGTCTTGGAAGAAAGCAGCTCCCTTAATTGACAACCCATCCACAAACATTCACTCCACCACCGACGCACAGTAGCAGCAGTATTTACCATCTACAAGATGCACTACAAAAACTCACCAAGGCTCCTTAGACAGCACATTCCCAAGGCTCCTTAGACAGCACCTTCCAAATCCACTACCATCTAGAAGGACAAGGGCAGCAGATAGATGGGAACACCACCAACTGGAAGTTCCCCTCCAAGCCACTCGCCATCCTGACTTGGAAATATATTGCCGTTCCTTCACTGTCACTGGGTCAAAATCCTGGAACTCCCTCCCTAACAGCACTGTGGGTGCACATGGACTGCAGCGGTTCAAGAAAGCAGCACACCACCACTTACTCAAGGGCAATTAGTGATGGCCTAGCCAGTGAAGTCCACATCCCTTGAATGTATAAAAAAAAATTCAGAAGCATCCTTAAAACCTTCAGTCACCTTTCCTATTCTCCTGACCTCAACTGTGAAGCATCTTGAGATATTTTGCTATTTGGATGAGGGTCAACCCCACAATTCGGCCAACCTGATAGGAAGGGAACCGAGCTAGGAACTGGGGAATATTGACACACCTAGACTCGAGGTCAGCGGTCAGAGCAGCCTATATGAGTCATAATATCAGTAATTATATCATTGATGCAAAACTGCATTTACACTTGGGGCTGGATTTCACCCTCTCCCGCCATTGGGTTGAAGGCAAGGGACATGTAAATCCAGTGTGTGACCTTCTGGCTGCCTACCCACCCACACCTGACCTGTCTGAAATTTTACGCAGGTCTGGGGAGGCCAATTGAGGCTCCGATTGATGACCATTTAAGGCCCTCATCACATTGTCACTGGTATTTTACCTGCGGCAGGAGAAGGCACACTCCATGCAGGAAGTCCAGCAACTTTAGCTGTATGGGCTGGCGTTGGGCAAAGTAGGCTGGGAGGGGGGGTGACTTTGATGGGCCCAGGCGACCCACAAAGTAGTTCTCCCCACAACCCCCAAGATCATCTTCACTTTAACCGGCCTCCGAGGCCTCTTGAGCTTGGCCCTTCCGTGCTTGGCCTCCTCCCCACAACCAGGCAGCGCTGAGCGTTTCAGTGCGCGATTCACTTTGGCTGCTCATTAACTGGCTAGCCGGCGTGAAATCACGGTTGGGGCCCAATCACGGTTGGGGCCTGATTGCCGGTGGTGGACTGTTGCGCGACTGGTTCCGGTCCCGCCAACCCAACAAGGGGAAAATTCTCCCACTTGGGGTTGTGTTTTGCTGAGGTGATTTTGAACAATCTTCCTCAATTTATTTACTTCAGCAGTTGCCTCATTTCATTATATTTAATCCTTTTAAGATATGTACCTGGCTCTTGGTTTTGGATGTTCTTGATTCCCAAATGATTTCATAACTTTATCATGTTATTGTCAATGTCCACTAGGGGCAGCTCTGATTTCCACAATGTGTCTGACCCCGGACTTAGCTGGGCTCCTTGGTGAGACTACCTGTAGTACCAGAAGTAGCCACTGCTCCTGGCTGGAGCTGCTGGGACTACAGAGCTGCCATCCATCCAATTGGCTGGGACTATAGAGCTCCAGTCATCCAATTGGCTGGCAGCTCTCTTAGGTGGGACTTCCTCCTGAGAAAAAAGCAGCAGTCTCACCTTAGAGCAATTAACACTGTTCCCTGCGTTAAATTGTTGTGGACAGCTGTCAGGATTGTGGAGTGGGGGTTGGGTGCTCCCCCAGTGTTTTAGAGGGATGGGCAGAGACCGCAGCACTTTGTAAAATCCAGCCCTTAGGCTCTTAACCTCAGGGGTATTCCTATAGATAGTCATAAAATTGCTAATTACACCATGGTTAAAAGTTGAATATAACCTTGTGCCAACTTCACCTCTTTGACTGCTCGAGTAATTCTGTTGCTAAATTTTTTTACTGCTCTATTTAATTTCAGCTCCATGTTCTTTTCTAAGTCTTGCTGCCCTTTTGATTACGCTTTTAGTATAATCATGCATTTTCTTATATCTCAATGAGCCAATTTCCCTTTCTTTCTGTAATATTTGTCCAGGTCAATTTACCTCTTTACCTCACTTTTAATTTGTTGTTGATCCAAAAAGCATCATACTGGCTTAACTGAGCTTGTTGGTTTTGGGCATGCATTTATTCTGTGTGTTCAACATTGTATCTTGGGGTTGAATTTTCCCCTTGGCGTGCGGATGCATGCCCGACACGCACGAGCGTGAAGTAGCGTCCCGACGTCATTGCGCACTTGTGTGAATTTCGGTTGGCTGGTGCGTGCAGGAGTTGGGAATGCGCCCGCTGGCAATTAAGAGGGCTGTTAAGCCCATTAATCAATTAATTAAACTGAATTTTTCCCTGCCTGTCCAACCTTATGGTTGGCAGGCAGGCGAAAAGGCCAAGAGGCCTTTGGATTTTTGAGGAAACATCATCCACGGGTGGGATGAGATTTCCGATGTTAATTAAAAAGAAAACAGAAATTTTTAAATCTCATTTCTAACATGATCCTGCTCATGCGACAGAATCACATGAGGGGGGGACATGTTTTCCTTTTTTTTTTGAAAACTTTATTTTTCATGTGAAAAATTTTCAGCTCCCTGCAGCAGCTCTGTGCCTTCAGAGAGCTTTCTGTGGGCGGGCCTACGCGCATGCGCTGACTTCCACGCGCGCCCTCCTCCCCCCACAACCAGGCAGCGCTGAACGTTTCAGCGCACGATTCATGCTGGCTGCTCGTTAATTGGCTAGCCAGCGTGAAATCGCGGTCGGGGCCCAATTGCGGTGGGGGCTGTCGTGCAGCCGTTCCCAGTCCAAGCCTGCCCGACGAAGGGAAAATCCTCCCACTGGAGTTGTATTTTGCTGAGGTGATTTTGAACAACCTTCCTCAATTTATTTACTTCAACAGTTACCTCATTTCATTACATTTAATCCTTTAAGATATGTACCTGGGTCTTGGTTTTGGATGTTCTTGATTCCCAAATGATTTCATAACTTTATCATGTTATTGACATTGTCCACTAGGGGCTGCTATGATTTCCACAACCTGTCTGTTTTCTGGGTCATTAAAAAAGATGAGCATTGCCTCTTGCAGCTTCCTTAATGCACTGCATCAAGAAATAGTCATGCATTACATCAAGTAACTCTGACACTGAGCCATTTGGATTTTCTCAGTTTACATTAGGTTGACTGAAATATTCCACTAAAATAACTTTTTTCACACACCTTTCTTATTCCATCATAGAGCAAATTCTCTTCTTTACTGTATACTGCTCAGGTGGTCGATTGCATACCCGCAATGTTATCTCTGATGCTAAAAAATCCAACCTATCTAACCAGAGTAGTTCATTAAAAGAAAATAACTGAAAGTTTCACAATTTCTAGTTTTGTACATAACTTTAATCAGTCATGGTTGTGTTTTATTTTGTTCTGATATGGCTATGTTATTTATGTTATTACGGTTGTCCATATGTGATCGTGTTATGGTTGCATACTTTTCCGTTTCTATTTATGTGGGTGTATTGTGTTTTGACATTGTCTTGTATTTGAAGATTGTTGGAAGTTTTTAAATTTTAATTACATGGTTAAGATTGAATGGTTAAGATTGGCTGAACTGATTCTTTATAATAGTGGCTGCAAAATTGTGCTCTGTAGTTTCAGCACTACTATTGCCATTTTGGTATCAAATGGTGTCTGTGTTGCGTGCTCATAGTTCTGGCATGGCCATCTTTGGTGAGGGTGTTAGCACGTGTTAGGATTGTGCACCATAAGTATGCAGATTGTGACATGAGTCAGCATGTTATGCTGATTTAGTGCCACTGTTGCCATTTTCAACCCCACCACTCTAGATTAGCTGAGCTGAGTTGCAGAGCTGAACATGCATTCAGCAGCACAAAGGACTCCTGCAAAAATGCTATTTAAAGGAATCATCAACTAGTTGCTGGTGAATTCTGATCAATCTCTACAGTATCTGTTTGAGTTTGTGGAAATGCTTGGTGAATTGAAGAGCTAGTTAAAGTTGGTGAAGTCAAGAGTGAGTGGTGCTGCACAATGAGAAAGCCTTGGTTGTGATTTCAATAGTTCTGATCAGACTACTTGCTACCAGTCACAGGTGCTATGGCTGCAATTGCCCTTGGGCTGCAGCATGAGAGGCTGATGGAGCAGAGGCAGCAGAGAAGATGATAAGCTGCTTTCAGAGGGAGGAGGAAGAAGAGCTCTCAGTTAGGGGCCTTATCCATTTAGGGTTGTCACTTCTCTTACCTCCACCAAAGCCAGGAGCAGTGTGTGTGTCTCCTACACTTTAGAAAGGAGGTGCTCATGGAATTCTGCCACCTCTTTCAACCATACCCTCAGTCTCAGAGCAGCACAAGGGCAGTACTGCCAGTGGCTGTGAAGGTGCCCATGGCCCTGCATTTCTTCACCTTGGGATCCTTCCAGATTGGAGCAAGCAACAAATATAACATCTTATGATGGCAAATGCTCCTTATGCCAGGAGGGGGTAGTTTGTTGTGTTCTCCCTGAACAGAGAGAAGCAGGCAGAGTATGCATGAAGCTTTTCCAGGACAGTGGACTTCCCCATGCTGCATGGTCCCATCGGCTACACACACATGGCTTTGTGGGAACCCCATTTCAATGCTGAGATGTGTCACAATCGAAAAGGTTACCACTCACTGAATGTGAAATTGGTGTGCAACTACACTCAGCACACTATACTGGTGAAAGCTAGCAATCCTGGCAGCAGTCATGATTCTTTTGTTTTGCACTAGTCCGCTGTTCCCGTGGTCTTTCAGTCACCACATCAGAGTGTGGTTACTGGGTGACAAGGGCTTTCTGCTTTACACTTGGCTCATGACTGCTCTGTAACCCAACCACACATGGTCAACATGTATGCAATGAGAGCCATGCTACCACATGAAACATCAAAGAAAAAACCACTGGGGTGCTGAAGCATTGGTTCTGCTGCCTGGACCACTTCTGTACTCTCTGGAGAGAACGTCCCAGTTGCTGGTGATCTGCTGTATCCTCCACAATCTGGCGATCATGAGGGCACACCCCTTGCCACCAAATTGCAAGCAGCTCAGGAGGAGTAGGAGTAGGAGGAGTAAGAGAAGCAGGAGAAAGGGAGGAGACATGCTGTTCCATCATGGCTGTCCTCATTCGACTCAGGTTCCCATGAACACAACCCTAAGTTCCCATTTTACAGCAGTCCAACGCCTTAGCATCCCTATGTTACAGATGATCACACTGCCCTCTTGGCCACAATGCTGAAATAAAAGTCACCACAACACAACCTTCTATGCCAAATTTATCCAACAAACCATCCAATATTCCATACAAAAACTAATCACCCTTGTGCATTCCTTTAATGCCAACCTGTACTGTGGGAGCCTTTGCCTGGCCTAGTGCTTCTACTCAAATGTTATCCCAATGGCTGTAGCAATGACTAGCAGAAGACTGCTGTCTTTCAGTGGGGAGGCAGACTGCAGATGACCTTGCGGAATGCCTTTGCAGAGCTCTGGGCCTGGAAGACTTGACTTTGGACGACACCAACTCAGCATATCCAGCAACAGTCTGGACTGGCTGGCTGATGGGCAACAGCTTTTGTAATAAAAACAAAAAGCTAAAAGCTACTGCGGATGCTGGAAATCCAAAACAAAAACAGAATTACCTGGAAAGACTCAGCAGGTCTGGCAGCATCGGTGGAGAAGAAAACAGTTGACGTTTCGAGTCCTCATGACCCTACGGCAGAACTGAGTATAGTTAGGAGAGAGGTGAAATATAAGCTGGTCTACCTCGCGGAGGCTGAGCGTCAACTCGCAGACACTTCCTCCTACCTCTCCCTGGACCATGACCCCACCACAGAACATCAAGCCATTGTTTCCAGGACTGTCACTGACCTCATCTCCTCTGGAGATCTTCCTCCCACAGCTTCCAACCTGATAGTCGCCCAACCTCGGATGGCCCGCTTCTACCTCCTACCCAAAATCCACAAACAGAACTGTCCTGGCAGACCGATCGTGTCAGCCTGTTCCTGCCCCACGGAACTCATTTCTCGTTATCTTGACTCCCTTCTCTCTCCGCTTGTCCAGTCCCTTCCCACCTACATCCGTGATTCCTCTGACACCTTACGTCACATCAACAATTTCCAGTTCCCTGGCCCCAACCGCTTCCTCTTCACCATGGATGTCCAAACCCTCTACTCCATCCCCCACCAGGATGGTCTGAGGGCCCTTAGCTTCTTCCTTGAACAGAGGCCCGAACAATCCCCATCCACCACTACTCTCCTCCGTCTGGGTGAACTTGTTCTCACACTGAACAATTTGTCCTTTAACTCCTCTCACTTCCTCCAAATAAAAGGTGTGGCTATGGGTACCCGCATGGGCCCCAGTTATGCCTGTCTCTTTATGGGGTATGTGGAACATTCCTTGTTCCAGTCCTACTCCGGCCCCCTCCCACAACTCTTTCTCCGGTACATCGATGATTACTTCGGTGCTGCTTCATGCTCTCGTCGGGACCTGGAAAAATTTATTAATTTTGCTTCCAATCTCCACCCCTCCATCATTTTTACATGGTCCATCTCTGACACTTCTCTTCCCTTCCTTGACCTCTCTGTCTCAATTTCTGATGATAGACTGTCCACCAATATCCATTACAAGCCTACTGACTCCCACAGCTACCTCGACTACAGCTCCTCACACCCCGCTTCCTGTAAGGACTCCATCCCATTCTCTCAGTTCCTTTGCCTCCGTCGCATCTGTTCTGATGACGCTACCTTCAAAAACAGCTCCTCTGACATGTCCTCCTTCTTCCTTAACCGAGGTTTTCCACCCACGGTCGTTGACAGGGCCCTCAACCATGTCCGGCCCATATCCCGCGCATCCGCCCTCACGCCTTCTCCTCCTTCCCAGAAACATGATAGGGTCCCCCTTGTCCTCACTTATCACCCCACCAGCCTCCGCATTCAAAAGATCATCCTCCGCCATTTCCGCCAACTCCAGCATGATGCCACCACCAAACACATCTTCCCTTCACCCCACCTGGCGGCATTCCGTAGGGATCATTCCCTCCGGGACACCCTGGTCCACTCCTCCATCACTCCCTACTCCTCAACCCCCACCTATGGCACCTCCCCATGCCCACGTAGAAGATGCAACACCTGCCCCTTCACTTCCTCTCTCCTCACCGTCCAAGGGCCCAAACACTCCTTTCAAGTGAAGCAGCATTTCACTTGCATTTCGCCTAACTTAGTCTACTGCATTCGTTGCTCCCAATGCGGTCTCCCCTACATTGGAGAGACCAAACGCAAACTGGGCGACCGCTTTGCAGAACACCTGCGGTCTGTCCGCAAGAAAGACCCAAACCTCCCTGTCGCTTGCCATTTTAACACTCCACCCTGTTCTCTTGCCCACATGTCTGTCCTTGGCTTGCTGCATTGTTCCAGTGAAGCCCAACGCAAACAGGAGGAACAGCACCTCATCTTCCGACTAGGCACTTTACAGCCTTCCGGGCTGAATATTGAATTCAACAACTTTAGATATTAAACTCCCCCTCCCCCCATCCCCACCCCGTTTCTTCCCCCTCCCCTTTTTTTTCAATAATTTATATAGATTCTTCTTTTCCCACCTATTTCCATTATTTTTAAATCTAAAACTAAAACTTTGTTAGTCTTTCCACCCCACCCCCACTAGAGCTGTACCTTGAGTATCCTGCCATCCATTCTTAATTAGCACTTTTCTTAGATAATATCACCACCTTCAACACCCCTTTGATCCTTTTGTCTGTGACATATTTTGATTATCTGCTCCTATCACTGCTTGCTTATCCCTAAACCACCCCACCCTCAACTTCTCTCTCCCCCCCGCCCCACACCTTAGACCAGCTTATATTTCACCTCTCTCCTAACTATACCAGTTCTGCCGAAGGGTCATGAGGACTCGAAACATCAACTGTTTTCTTCTCCACCGATGCTGCCAGACCTGCTGAGTTTTTCCAGGTAATTCTGTTTTTGTTTTGAACAGCTTTTGTAATGTTTCTCCAGAGGGCCTCCTGGCTCCCTGAGGGAAGAGGACCTCTCTCCTCTTGTCCATATCCTGCACCAAGGCCTTCAGTGCAACATCGGACAACCTAGGCGGTTTCTCTCCTGTACCATTTGTACTCCTTTTTTTGTCGAGAGGTTCTTCTTGAACCAGTTCCAACAACTACTCCAGCAAAAATGCACCTCACGAGGTGCAGATTAGCTTTATGTGGTATAGCCAACTCTTAGTAGTCCTAGCCTTACACAAACTTGGGTCCTTTGTTTGAGCCGTGTAGCCACTCAGGAGTGTACTTAGTGCTCGGCTGCTTGCCACTATTTAAATTAGCAGGCAGCACAAAGTTTGCATGCTGCTGCATCGCTTTGAATGGGCATGGATTAATCATTCATTGTGATCCCTATGTCTAATTACTGGCCTAATCCAATTTTTTCTCCCAGTGTGTTTTGGTGCCAATGTAGTATTTTTATTTTCTGCTACTGAAAGTATTTGATAATTGTTGAATTTTTAATGATGTGGTTGAACATTACCATAATGCAAATTTGCTCAATCATCCGCATATGCTATTAGGTAGCCACATCTGCCAGCTATGATTCGGGCTACCTTGGACAGTAGTTAGATTGGGAAAGGTTAACTAAAAACATAACTTTATTAAAAGTTAAATAAATTACTTTTGGAAAGAAAAAGTAGTACATAATCAAGGACTTGAAACACTGTTGTGAATATTGGGCAAAAGGTTTGCTTTAGGCAAACTTCAGGTGGGTGTCACTTCATATTATCATGGCACCTATCTTGAAGATAGAGCTAGGAAGTCACAAAGATAATTTAAAGAGAAATGGAGAAAGAAAGAGGAAGAGAAAGAGAACGAGTAAGAGAATGAAAGAAAATAATAAGTCAAATATGACAGCCTAGCCATAGCAAAATAGGAAAGTATCAGAGGAATATATGATATATACAAGACTTATGTTAATATATGTTATGTAGACATTTAGATTTTTATTTGTGTACATACCTTTGTACAGAGTAATCATAAGTGCATTCAAAACATTCTTGTGGCTCTTTGCAATGGAAATTCTGAGATAAAACATTCCTGTCCTCTTGTTCATCATCAGAGCATACCTGCTTATTATAAACAGCCTATCAGATCAAAGTGATACACCTTACAGTTCTACTGAATACAACATGTTATTTTTAAATGTCACCTTGCTATTCCATTGGTCAGTACTCAGCTGACATATTAATAATACATCCACTAGGTCTGCAATAATTATAACAAAAATATTTTTTTAAAAACTCATTGTTCAGATTTGGGTGTCACTGGCAAGGCCAACATTTTTTTTATCCATCTGGTCTGACAGCATTTGTGGAGAGAAAGACAGAGTTAATGTTTTGAGTCCATATAACTTCTTCAGACTGAAGAAGAGTCATACGGACTCGAAACGTTAACTCTGTCTTTCTTTCCACAGATGCTGTCAGACCTGCTGAGTTTTCCAGCAATTTTTGTTTTTGTTTCAGATTTCCAGCATCCGCAGTATTTTGCTTTTTTTTAAATCCATCTCTAGTTACCCTTGAAAAGGTGGTGGTAAGTCTTTTTCCAACACGGCCCATGAAGTGAAGATAATGCCACACTGCTGCAAGGTACAGAGTCCCAGAATTTGGACCCAGTGTAAATGAAGATATGGCAATAAATTTCCAAGTCAGGGTGGTGTTTGACTTGGAGGGGAACTTGGAGCTGAAGGTACTTCCATGCACCTCCTGGCCTTGTCCTTTTAGGTTAGGGGTTTGGAAGGTGATTTTAAAAAGCCTTGGCTTTTGAGTGTTGTTGCAGCTGCACCCATACAGGCATTGGACAGCATTTCATCATGCTCCTGACTTCTCTCTTGTAGGTGGTGGTCACCTACATAGGAAGTCAGGAGGTGAACAACTTGCTGCAGAACACTCAGCCTCTGGCATGGTCTAGTAACTGCAAGGTCTGATAGGTCTCAGCAATGTTAATACCATTGAATGTCATGGGGAGATGGTTGTACTCTTTCTTGTTGGTAATGGTCAGTTATCTAATGCAAATATTACTTGCCACATGAGCTTTATACCTGGATGTTCTATATTTGGGGATGGACTGCTTCATTATCTGAGGAACTGCAAATGGAGCTGAAGTTTGTGCAATCATCAGCGAACAGCCCTACTTCTGGTGTTATGATAGAGTCAAGGTTATTGGTGAGACAACTGATGATAACCACACTTAGGATGTCATCCTTGAGGCCCTCCTGTAGCGATGTCCTGGGGCTGAGATAACTGGTCTCCAACAACCACAATACTCTCCTTTGTGCTAGATGTGACTCCAGCAAATGAAAAGATTTCTTTCTGATCTCCATTGACTTCAGTTTTACTAGGGCTCCTTGCTGTCTCACACAGCTACAAGCTGCCTTGTTGTCAACGGCAGTCACTCTCACTTCACCTCTGGAATTCAGTTCATTTGTCCATGTTTGAACTAAGGTTGAAAATGAGGTTGGAAGTCATGTGGTTCTGGCAGAATGAAAACTGAGCAGCAGCAAGCAGCTTAATAAATGGTGAGCAAACGCCATTTGACTGCAATGTCGACAACTCCTTCCATCACTTTACTGACGATTGAGAGTTGGCTGATAGGACATTAATTGACTGGGTTGCATTTATTCTGCTTTTTGTGGACAGGACAATCCTTGGGCAATTTTCCACTTTATTGGGTAGATGCCAATGTTGTAGCTGTACCAGAACAGCTTGGCTAAAGGCATGGCTAATTCTGGATCACATGTCTTCAGCACTATAACCAGGATGTGGTTGGAACCCACAGCCTTTGTTGTGACCAGTGCACTCAGCTGTTTCTTGGCATCATGTGAAGTTAATTGAATTGGCTGAAAACTGCCATCTGCGGTGATAGAGGAACTTCAAGAGGAGGCCAAGAAGGATTATCCACTCAGAACTTCTGGCTGAATGTGGTCATGAGCGCTTTGGCTTTTGCAACCACATGCTGGGTTCCGCAATCAGGGGATATTCGTGGAATCTTATATAATTTGTAAACACTAATTTACGTTAGAATTTCTAAAGCTCCAAATTTCAAAAGCATAACGTCATATGAAGAATAGCAATTTTATGTCAGACTTTGTGAATGCTATTCTGTGTATGGAATATTCAATCTTATTGTATTCCACTTGAGTAATGTGAAGATTAATCATTTAGCACAGCATTTAAGATTGCCTATTGCAGAAGTGAACTGTTTCATCACCTAACCTGCAGTGAAGCCAAGTGTGAACGATCCTTCTTGTTCTTCAGTGCAGGTGTATCTTGAGAGCTACAAAACATGAACATACCTTTATGAACTACAGTTTTAATTTAACTATTTGAAGATTGCAAAAACATTTCTGTATACAAAAGGAACAAAATGTTTCTTTATCCTTAGTTCTACTTTAAAATATTCATAATTTCTAGGCTATTTTAAGAAGATTATATTACATAAAAAGTTACGTAAAAGTTTGGCAGAATGAATTAAAACTCTGTCAATCTTTGAAATTTGGGTTTCAAAATCACTCTGCTAACTATTATCATGAACATGTAATTATGATATTACAGATTTTAAGGACAACTGTTTTAAAGGGAAATTCCTGTTTTTACCAATTGAGTTTAAAAAGCCTTTTGCAAAATGGAAGTATGGACAGACAACATTGCACCTTTCTGTGTTTGTTCAAACCTTCAGACTCATATCTCTACAGCTGGCTGCAAAGTCATTCAAATGCAAAAAGACTCCACCAGAGAGCCCATTGTACCCTCTAAAAAAGGTGTGAAAACCTCTCAGCTTCTGAGAGAACAGGAGACGGGAAGGGTCCACAATGGACCACAATGTAATTAACTTCTTTGCCTGGTGGAAACAATGGCTCCTTGAAAATAAACATAGCAGTGATTTTGTGCTTTTTGAACTGTATAAAGGGGGCTGTAAGAAGCCATCTTGGCATTGTGCAGAAGCCAAGGAAGAATTCAGGAAGAACATGAGAGAGGGTTCTTGGCCAAGGGAAGACATAGAGGAAGGTATTAAGAAATCAACTGCTGCTCTGCCGAATGAGTCCAGGCAATCTGCAATTGCCCTAACCGCAGAATTAGTGAGGAATAGGAAATGTTCTCTCTCTTGCAAAAACCTGCTGAGTGCACCTGCAAAGGCAAACCTCTGAATAGTCAACTACAAAAGCCATCGCAGCTGCTAAACTGAACCTCAAATTTCAACCCCTTCACTTCGGAAAGAAGGAATTCAAGGAACGTGCCCGCATCAATATCTCATAGAGGTTTGAAATCTCATCTTTAAGTATCTTTTTTACTTTATCTGCATTTTAATCTTTGTAACTGTACTTTAGTTAATAACTTCATCACTTTTACTTAAATAACTTTCAGCAGTGCTTTTGTAATAAACTAACTTATATCTTGTGAGACTAAAGCTTGCCTGTTGGGTTATTTTTAAATTGAACCTCTCACAAATTAAAAGGGGGCTACATACACACACCAATTCTTAGTTCATGGGCCACTTTAAGAAAACGTGTTTATCCTGGTCGTGGCACTAGAGAACAAAATGAAACTATGTTAAATAGACTTGATCCAGATCATCATGGGCACAATTATATAGCCTAAACCCAGGCATAATTCAAAACTGTCACTAATTTGGCAATTTCACTGAAGGGCAACTGGAACATTTAGACAGGAAATTGAAGGGAGTTATTTTGGTGAAATCAGGCAGTAAACAGGTGCTGTGCAAATAAGAAGCGACTGTTCGAAAGTAGGAGTTTTAACTAATTGATGATTATCATAATTTAAATGTGCCTGAAGACACTGAAACAGACATCTCCATATTTAACATTCAAGTGCTAGCTAGATAAAATTTTCCTGGAGCTAAACATGTAGCCTTCTGTCACCAACTTCCACTGAAATTGTACAGTGTGCTGGCTGGGTGAGAAGCTAACGTGAAAAGATGGCTTAGGTATCTGGAGAAAGGGCGCCTAGGTTCTTGAATGTGGTACTGGAGTAGTAGAGCAGGTAGAGGAGGAGGGGATGAAAGCCACAGAGGTAGTTGCTGTGGCACATGGGAGGAGGTCACCTGGGTAGTGACAGCCTGAAGACCTGGCTCCAGGACATGACTCCAGTGTCGCAAGAGATTTAATGACTTCAGCTGAGTGGTCAAGGTAGGAAGATCTCATCTCCCAAACACACTTTTCAATATCTTCATTATCACTAGCATTAAAACTTAACACACCTCTTCCACCATCTAACTATATGCTGACATTCACACAACCTACACTACTGCATCCTTCACAGGCACTAATCACACCTCAAACACACATCACAGCTCTTCAACCATGTGTGGCATCTCAGACACATGCACGTGCGCACACACACATTTTCCTCTCTCTCTCTTTCAGGGCAGGATAGCACTTAACAGGTGGCAGAAAGATCAGGTCGGGGAGATAAAGCGCACTTGCATAACTTCTCTTCCTTTCAACAAGAATGATCAGGAAGGGAGTGAGAGGCACCGTGGCCAGAGACAGTGCAGGGGAAATAGAGGTATATGGCAATTCCAGCTTCCTTACAGAGGCACAACTATTCCTGATCCCTAATCACCAAAGCTATGCTCACTTCCAAACTCCAATGATCTCATCACACGCAACCTCCTTAAGGTGCCACACCTTAAACCTTCTAGCTTTATTATTGCAAGCTCCGAGGAGCAAAATCCACTTCGCACTATTCACCCTGGTGTTTATACTTAGTGGCCATCCATAAGCACTCGCCAAATCTAGTGCCTCTACAAAGTCCAGTTCAGATGTCCTCCTGTGATGTGCTTGAGAGGCTCTGGGCTATGATGGTTTTTTCAGGCTGCACCAACTCAGCATGGCCTCCTGGTTGACAAGCAACTGCAAACGCAATGGTGGAGTGGCGGGGGAGGGAGCAGCAATGCTGACATCCTGCAAGTATGTTCCTGCTCCAGATTGCTATAGACAGCTCAGTGGTGGGAGGAAAGATCTCTGGCCTTCATAGATGCTCTGCAAGTCCCTTTCAATCCAGGAGCACACTTGGAGAAAGTGCAAGATAAGCAAGAGATATCTCGCACCCCCACCCCATTGGAAGAGGAGAGCAAGGAAAATGGACTATATCAATAGCTACCATTGTCAGAGGCACCAGGTCAGAGACTGGAACAATGCATAACTTAGAGGCTAAATTAGAATGAGATCACACCAGGCACTAATGGGCAGCAATCACGTTGGGTACAGGGACATCACAGATGCCACCTTTTCTGGGGGACAAGGATGTATGTTAATTCTGTTGTAGAGAAGTCAGATGACAACTTTTTAAAGCTTGGTCCTGTGTGAAGCTTGAAGGATCTGACATATCAAGTGTTTGGTGCAAAGGAGAGCCTGTCTGAAAGCTTACAGGTCGTGCTGAAGACCGGAGGTGCATAGGGCCTTCTGCTCAGAGCCCTCCTTGCTCTCTTGTTCCTCTCTCATGCAACAGCTGGTGATACTCTGCCTGTCCTCATCTCCACCTCCTCCAATTCCTCAAGTAGAACAAGGGGAACCTATAGCTCGGTGTCCATGACAAAACAGCAGAGCTCTAAGATACAGAGGGATCGTCCTAGTGCATGAATCGCAAAAGGTTAGTATGCAGCTACAGCAGGTAATTAGGAAAGCTAATAGAATGTTTACATTTATTGCAAGGGGAATTGAATACAAAAATATAGAGCTTATGCTTCAGTTATACAGGCATTGGTGAGACCACATCTGGAGTACTGTGTACAGTATTGGTCTCCTTATTTAAGGAAAGATATACATGCATTGGAAGCAGTTCAGAGAAGGTTTACTGGACTAATACCTGGAATGGGAGAGTTGTCTTATGAGGAAAGATTGGACAAGATAGGCTTGTATCTGCTGGAATTTAGACCAGTAAGTGGTGATTTGATTGAAACATAAGACACTGATGGATCTTGGCAGGGTGCATGTGGAAAGGATGTTTCCTGTTGAGAGAGAATCCTGAATTAGGGGTCACTGTTTAAAACTAAGGGGTCACCCATTTAAGACAGATGAGGAGAAATCTTTTCTCCTTATAGTGAACCTTTGGAACTCCCTTCCTCAAAAGGCGGTGGAAGCAGAGTCTTTGAATATTTTTAAGGCAGAGCTAGATAAATTCTTGATAAGCAAGGGAGTGAAAGGCTATTGGGGTCAGGTGGGAATGTGGAGTTGAGGTTATAGTCAGGTCAGCTATGATCTTATTGAATGATGGAGCAGGCTTGAGGGGCCAAGTGGCCTACCCCTGTTCCTAATTCGCATGTTCGTAAACACTCCCTTTCTCCTGGTGACCCCTATAAGGTATCCAATGAAGAATAGTAGCGCAACACTCTTAGGTGAAGACCTGAGAGGATTTCCAGGAATACTGTTGTTTAAGAGTTGGAGAAGTCGTGACAAAATATCCCTGAAAAGTTTCCAGTATGTTCCAGAAGTCCTCTTAAAATGAATGTAGTCAGTTGATCTCAATCAGTAAGTGAACATTGGAAGCCAAGCATAGCTTTAAGTAGCGCTCAGAATCCTGAACAACAATTTGCTTACTCCTGTTTAGCTGTTTGCTGTTGGAAGAGATTGTTAATTGATGCACTACTCTCAAAAATTCCTTGCAACCTCATTAATGACTGCCAACAGGCAATTTAATTGTCAATCTCTGGGTGGCCTTCCATAGCCCACATTTCAACTCCTTTATAAAGAACGGCGCCTTACATTAAATCCAGGTGAAACCAGTGGTGCAGCTCAATACCTCATTTTGGGCACCTTGGAGTTTCATTAACTCCTAAAGTATCTGGGAAGAATTGTTTTTGAAATGTCAGACTGATGGTTTCAAGACTGGGTATATTTTCAAGATAGGGTAAAGGAGTTCTATTCAGTATTTATGCAGTCCTGGATGCAAGAAGAAAAAAAAGTACCAATTTTCAGGATTAATGTCCTTTCACCTAGATGGAACAAAAATCTCACCAAATTACGGTTTCCAACTAGCCACACAGCTTTCCGTACATTTCATTTGAAATAAAACACACCGTGATTATAAACAAGTCACTATCCAATGCACATTTTAGAGAGTACAGTACTCATCAGGAAAGGCTGGGCAGGCTAGGACTCTTTTCTCTAGAAAAGAGAACACTGAGCGATGACCTGATTTGGATTCTGGAAGGGTTTGATGTTTCCATTTGTGGATGTGACAAGAACTAAGGGGCCATAAATATAAGTTGGTCACCAATAAATCTAATAAGGAATTAAGGAGAAACTTCTTTCCATAGATAGTGGTTAGAGTGTGAGACTTGTTATCACAAGGATTGGGTGAGGTGAATAGCAGAGATACATTTAAGGTGAAAATGGATAAGTACATTGAGGAGAAAGAAGCAGAAAGGCAGGTTGATGGGGTTAAATGAAGAAATTTGGAACGAAGCTCATCTGTAGTATAAGCAATAGTATGGATCTGTTAGGCTGAATGGCCTGTTTCTGTACTGTAAATACCTTGTAAAAGAAGTGGTAATTGAAGCTGAAACCTAATTCTCATCAAGCTACTATGTAATTCATTTAGTCATCAAAAAGTAGAGATCTTATTTCGAATTAAAATCTAAATAACTAGATTTGCACAATGTGATTGATATTTTCAGTTAGAACGTCTGTAAATTTTGTAATACTTTGATTATAAAGTTATTGAGAACTGAATTTAAAGATTTCTGTAGTTGGTTAACTAATTTTTTTTATAAGGCTGGCATGAATTTGCAACCTTCCTCTCAATCCTTCAGATGACATCAGTTAAGGGCTGTAAAATTGTGTCCGAGTTTATATTGAGGGACATAACTCTTCATGCAGGGAGGCAGCCATGGTGAGCAACTATATTTTAGACCCATTTTATCTAGTACATGTTACATTTATATTGTTGGAACTGGGGATTTTCCCAATTGATATCTCTTCTCACTCCATGTTTTTGTATTGCTAGTTCAGGGATGAAAGCCTCACAATCAACTTGAGACCTCTTTGAAGTTGTGTTTAAGTACTAGAATCAGAAAGGATTAGAATTGGGAAGGATACCAGTCCCTACTTATCTTACTGGCAGCTGGCAGGAGACATTTACCTGACATGAAAGTCAAGCATTAATGTTTCAAAATTGGGACTTCATAAACTGCCAGTGTCTATGAAACTGCATGTTTTGTGGGAAAAGAGAATATCTCCATTCAGGGCAGAATGATTTTCAACTTTTACTTGTGTGTTCTTTCCAGAGGTGTACCTTAGCTTGACAGTACTTCTCCCAAGAAAAATTACTTAGTCTATATAGGTTTATAATTATAATAAATACAACTAAAAGACATTGATATTCTATGTAGCATTAATTCTGAAAACACAAGGCAAAAATACATTCTAGCAATTCACAGTACCTGGTGAAATCGGTTTGTGTTTCTTGCGTCACGAGTTTCTTTTTTGAGAGCTTTTTCTTCTTCACAGGAGTATAATACCTATAATGGGCCAAGGAAGACTGTGCTTCTTTCTTCAGAATGCGTGGAGTGAATTGTTGTCCATTTGTAAAATGATGAGCATGTTTCTCCAAAATATCGCCACTATATGTTTTTTGGCGTACATCCTGAAATGAATTATAACAACGCTGGCTATTTGCAAGGCTAGTTGATGAACGGCAGAAAGTTCTATAATGTTGTCTGGGAGATGTAGAGATCCTGGAGCTCAGGTCTGAGTAGCACCTACTGAATGTTTTCTGAGTAGTTTCCTTATTAATATTGGCAGTGGAAGGCAATACTGAAAAATTCCCTTTGGAAGTGACAAAAGTTCGCTCAGGAGTCACGGAACCATTTGCTAAGTCTCTGGTATACTCGTTGTTTTCTAGTATGGACAGATTCTGTCAACCAAAAATGAAAATGCAATGAGCATGTGAAAATATTATTTATAGCTCCCCATATAGTGATGAGAAGCGGAGACAATACTGTTATCCTAAGTGTTCAGGAAAATTTCAGTCAGTGCTAAAGTGTTCAATGTTTTGTAGCTGGTGTAAGAAACATGAGTCAGGCCCATAGATAACTCTGGGACAGAAAGGATTGTTGCACACATTATTCTCACAGCAGTAATGGTCAACATCCCTTTAAGAGAATACTAATCTAGCACCAACACTTATACCAAGGATTTTCGAAGATGTACACATTTAGGCAACAGCCAACATCAAGACCATGATATTAGCTAGTTACCTGATATCCAGTCATAAGTGCTCAGGTCAAAATGCAATCCCAGGCAATATAGGAGGATTGAGGATCCCCTTCCAGTACTTGTGGTGTTTGCTGTAATCTTTTCAACACTTATAAGCAGATTGTTCATTCTTTGAAGTTGTGGGCAAGGAAGAATTAGATACTTTTAATGATCATATGTTACTGGAAATGCCCAACATTTATAAATTTGAATCTATCAGTTCAAGTTCTAAGGCAACTGAGACACTGCTCAATGCAGAAAAGGGCATTGACTGATACATGTTCAACTGAGAATTTTCATTCAGGAAAATAAACCATAGTCCAACTAATGAGTAAAAAACTTTTAAAGCATTCAAAATGGCAATTAATTCACTTTGAATATTTTTTCAAAGGTTGAGAACAGGGACAGGTCTGGGCATCTCATGTGAATCAACATTCTCAGCAGTCACTCTGTTGAAATCAAAGCACTACTCAAAACTGCTGGACAATAACTTAGAAATTGCAAACTTTAGTAAAAGAACAATTGCAAACTTAAACTGTAATGAATGGTGGTAGATGTTTGTCAGGTAAATATACGCATCACGTATGTTTACCTGAATAAGACGTTGCTACTCAAGTTATTGTATATAGCTCTAATGGTGTCACCATAGCCATGCCTGTGGAAAATCAAGAATTTCTATTGGACAACACTGACATAGTGCCTTTAATATACAAAAATGTCACAAGAGGCATAATCAAAAAATAGAAACCTACTTCCCCAGTATTTCCTACTTGTAAACAATTTTTTAGTCAAAATAGTGGTTTTTAAGGTGGGTCTGGAAGAAGAACAAGGAAGTAAAGTGGGTCACGGGTTTAGGGAGGGATTCCAAAGCACTGGGTCAAGATGGATGAAGCTACAGCCACCAATGGTCAGGCAAAGGAAGAGGGGAATGCATATGGCCAGAGTAAGAGAAATGCAGAGTTTGCGGGGAGGGATGTTGCTTGTGGGGTTGGAAGAGGTTACTGAATTAGGGAGGGGTAAAGCCATGAAAGGATTTAAACATGAAAATTTTAAAATGGAGGCATTGAGGGATTTGGAGTCAATGCATGTTAGCAAGATACGATATGAAAGTAGAGTTTTAAATGACCTAAAGTTTATGGAAGGTGGAAGATAGGAGATCAGCCAGGAGAGCATTGGCAGTCATGCTTTGAGTTAAAGAAGACATGGATGAGGATTTCAGTAGGAGATGAGCTGAGATATGGGCAAAGGTAGGTGGTGTCTTTGTGGCGCAAAGGATTTGAGGGAGAAAGCTCAGCTTGGGGTGGAAAAAGTCACTGAGTCACCAAGCAGTCTGTTTCAGGCTGAGAGAGTGGCCAGGGAGAGGGATGGAATTAGTAGCAAGGTTACAGATTTTGCAGCAGGGCCTGAAGACAGTGGGTTTGGTCTTCCCAGCATTTAAATGGAAGAAATTGGAGTTCATCCAAGATTGATGTTGTACAAGCTTTCTGGCAATTGAAGAGGATCAAGACAAGTGTTTTTTTTATATTCATTCATGGAATGTGCATGTCGCTGGCTAGGCCAGCATTTATTACCTATCCCTAACTGCCCTTGTTCAGAGGGCATTTAAGAGCCAGCCACATTGCTTTGGGTCTGGAGTCACATGTAGGCCAGATCAGGTAAGGACAGATTTCCTTCCTTAAGGGTAGTGGAGCAGTAGATCTGAATTCTGTCAGCATGTATGCACAGAATGGGTTGAGGACAACAGCGGAACAAAATTTTAAATGAAACAAAACTTCAGAAGCTGCTGGATGACATTGTATACCTCTCCCAATCATAACCAGTTTATAAGCTACTTCAGAGGAAAAATTCTGTGCAACTCAGGCAGCTTGTGACTGTGTTCAGGGCTTGGGAATACCATTCACTTGTAGATACCAGTTAATTCAAAAAAACTTTCATGATAGGAAGTTGATTTTCTTCCTATGCTTGGGTAAAGGAACTGATTAGGAAAAGGTCCCTTTTAAGGAAATTATAAAGTGAGGAGGTAAAGAAAATCAAATCAGAGCTTACAAATAGGAAGATCATGAAGGATTCTCAAAATACATGCTAATTTTGACTGTACAGATGGTATAGGGTAATCACAGTATTCTGTCATGTTAACTTAATAAGGCACATAAGGTGTGTTCCAAGTGATGGGTGAAATGGCTTCTGCTCGCAAGCTTTTATACACCAAAGATAAATTCAGAGGTCACATGACTATGGCAAGCTAATGACCACATTGCACAAAGGCACTTCCCCAAACATCCCCCCTTTCATAAAAAAAAAACCTTTGTGCACTATCATTTGCAGTTGCAAGTCGGGCACATACATGGTCTACAATGAAAATCATCACACATGCACAGAAAACTGATAATTCTAGTCTGACTGACTTTAATCTGTCCCTTCGCATGCATTACACACATAATCCTTAAAGCGCTCAGGTCTTCTAATGGTAAGTGTGTGGTTTGTTATTGGCCGTTTGTCTGCTTGTTCTTGGGGCGGTTGCCTCTCTGGGGAATTTCGCTGTTGCTGCCGTAGTAATTATTGCTGCTGCTCTGTTGTCTTTGTTGGGGAACAGTTGACCTCTAGAACTATGGTTGTTCAGCTCCTCGTGTCATGATTCACTGGGGATAGTGTGCAGCAATATCAAGCCCCATTGCTCCCCGAGCCGTGACAAACGTGAAGAATCTGATCAACCCACCTAATTGTTTAATTTAGGTTAACAGAATACAAGCACCAGGTTTGTAAATGTAATAAGTAAACAACTATAACGGAGCTATTCTGTTGCACTGCTCTTACACAAACCCCAGTCACCTGGTCAGGAGCCAATTAAAACGTTGTAGCCAGGCAGTTCCCCATTAGACTGGACTCCTCCTCGGCACCATCCTGTCTTTCATGGCACACTGTGTTCCAGGACAGCAACATTGTATATCCCTCACCCTGTTCTAGTGGACATGTTTATCAAACTGTAGCCATTGTAATTTTAATCCACAGTCTAACAGAAATAAAAGATATGTTCTTTACACGTGTGATTGGTGAACTCACATCTTCCTCATTAGCTGTCTGCTGTGAAGGAGCAGCTTCTCCAATTGTACGTGTATATCTGTGGTTATGACATTCATTTTCACCATGTCGCTAGAGGTGACAAATTCTCTACATGGGTTGCAAGTTACCAAGTGGGCTGGCTTTTGTTGAGAGCATTGAATGTTTGCACTCTGACTGGCTCTCCAATTATCAGCTGTGGCAAAGATTTGGTCACTTTATCAAAATGAAATTTGGCTTTTGGTCATTTTACTTTGATTTTGTCACTCATGCCTGTTAACGCTTCTGGCTTCAGTGGTGCTTTGGCTATTGGAAGAGTAGTTTGGATGCGGTGTGACATTAGTCACTGAACTGGGTTACCTTCCGTGCCCTCAGTGGGTGTGTTTCTCAACCCTAGTATTGCCCTGCACACATCTGTGCTGGATCTACTCAGTTTTTTTAGATAATCCCTTTGGCAAGTTTCACTGCTGCCTCAGCCTTTCCATTTGACTGGCGAGAGTGTGGAGATGATGTGTAGTGCTGAATTTCCCAATCATTTACAAAGTGTCTGAATTCTTCACTTGTGAACTGACGCCATTGTTGCTCATCACAATGTCAGGAATGCCATAACGACTGAAGTGTGCTTTCAGGCATTCTACGGTCTCATTGGTGGTTGTTGACCAGCTCGTCTAACTCCCAGTACTGTGAAAAGATAGTCAGTTCCAAGCTCCGTTTATGGTCTGTCTGGGATGTCATGACTCATGAGCAGCTCTTTAGCTTGCTTAACCTGATGTTCACTACAAGCACTGCACTGACTGATATGGTCCTTGATCTCATTGCTCATGTTTGGTCACTAGGGCATTTCTCTTGCCTTACTCAGACTACGCCCAATTCCTTGGTGGCTTGCATTCTTGCGCTTCAACATCTCTTTCCTCATCTCCTTCGGGATGATGACTCTAGTCCCTATGTACAAGATGCCACCTTGGACAGCCACTTCATCCCTGCGTGCCCAATGCTCTCTTAAAACAATGTGTGTGTCCTTGATGGTTTCTGGCCATCCTTCTATCACTACTTCCTGCAGAACTTGGAGTTGCGACTCGTGTAGTTTGCTTGGTCTGAGCAAGACGCTTGTCTGTCAGGTTCAATGTCTCTGCTGGATTGATGACTTCCGGAGTATGTTGTGCTGTTGCTTCTCATTGAATCTGGAAGATTCACACTCTGTACTAGCACCAGCAACTTTCTTCAAAGGGAGTGCAGCTCTTGACAGCATGCCAGTGATGTGCATCTGCTTCCCCTGCTTGTACTTCACTTCCAGATGATATCTCTGCAAACAAAGTACCATCCTTTGCAGATGCTTTGCAGCAGATAGAAGTGGTTTGAGAAGGATGCTTTGAAGCAGCTTCTGGACACTGTACCAACACTTTGTCTCTCCAAAACAGGTACTGATTAAAATGTTCACAAGCAAAGACAAGAGCCAGGCACTCTTTCTCAATCTGTGTGTAGCACTGTTCAGTCTGCTTTAATGCTGTGGACGCAAACGCAACTGGTTGTCCTTGCTGCATGAGGAAGTCCTGTCTCACTGACATCACACAGCAGGGCGACCTCATCATTAACATCGTAATACCCCAGCACTGACATTGTTGTCACTAGTTGTTTGATGCGAGTGAATGCTGCTTCTTGTTCTGTGCCCGAATACCACTGAATATCCTTTGCAGTGAACTTACATAGAGGTTCACACTCCGATGAGAAATTCAGCAAGAGGTTTGTTAGGCAGTTCACAAATCCAACAAATTGTTGCACCGCCTTTACATCTGTTGGTTGCTGCATCTCTGCTCCAGCTCTCACCTTATCAGGATCAGGGTGAACTCCTTTTGCTGTCAGTACATGACCTATGTAGTTAACTCCAGTCATCTTCAGTTGCAATTCCTTCTTATTCAGATTCAGGTTCATCCTAAGAGTTTCCTCTAACAGTCTCACTAGATTCTGAACATGGTCTACAATGGCTTCTTCCATCGTATCTCCACATCCATAGACTAGCAGATCATCCATGATCACTTCCACTCCTGGAAGACCATTGACTATCTGATGCTGCCAGCCTTGATAGGCTTCCAGAGCAGTAGAAATTCCACATGGTGTGTACAACCAACTGTACCTCCCAGAAGGCATCATAGTCAGGAACTGCTGCTTTCATCCAATTTCACTTGCCAGTATCCAACCTTCACATCTAGAGTAGGAAAGACCTTTGCCTTGGAAAGTTGTGGCAAAATGTTTTCAATGGTTGGCATGGGGCAGTGAGATCTCTTCAAAGCTTTATTGAAGTGCTTTGGATCTATGCACACACTCAGCTTTCCAGGTTGTTTCCATGGTACCATGCTGCCAATCCAGTCTGTAGCAGTTGTCAGTTTCTTGATTGCTCCCATCTTTTCAAGCTCCTCTATCTTGTCTTTCAGGCTGGACTTGAGAGCAGCTAGAACACTCCTCAGAAAATGTCGAATTGGTCGCATACTCTCATATACTTCAAGATGATATTCACCAAGATGACATCCAAAAGCCATGGAAACAGCTTTGTAATTTTTTTAGGATTTGTTCAGCAATCACTGGCTTTGTGCCCTGCAAAATGCTGCAAACCTCTTCTGGTACATGGAGAGTTACCAGTCCAAGCTTTTGATTTGTTTCAGCTGAGATGAGTAGATTTTGCTTAGTGTCTACTATTTGGAACTGAAAGTCTTCTTTTTTCCCATTGCATTGGGCTTTCAGCTTAGTTTGCCCTCTTGGGGTGTGCACTGTTCCATCATATAGCCTCAACTTTACCTCTGATGGCTTCATTTTTGGGTCACCATTTTGAGCAGCTTCACACAAGTCTGTGAAGCTCATGATGTTGCACGTAGCACCAGTGTCTATCTGACACTTAATATTAACTTGATACTCTCCTTCTGCAGTTATTTTCCAATAGTGACAAACCATTTTTTGCCTTGAGACTTGAGGGTGCCAACCTGTTCTGGGGTGTAGAGTGGTTTGTCAGGTTCATTGTCCAACATCTCTGCAGCAACCATCTTTATAGGCTTGTTTTTCTTCTTTATAGCAAAAAACTTGTGTGCAAAGTGATTCAGCTTCTTGCAATTAGAGCACTGCTTTCCCCATGCTTTTCTTTTCTTTTGTGTGGTGTCCTCTGCAGTATTTGGATCCAGTCCTCTGACCCTGATCTTTCTGCTGGCCTCTCCACAAATAGTTCTGCCTTCTCTCCATTGTTTTATGCTTGGATTTATGTTTCTACCATTCTCCAGGTCTAGAGTAGTTAAAAACATAAAACAGAAGCGTGCAAAGCCTCATCAGTTCTCTCATCAATACTCTGCAGCTGATGAGTGAAGGCTTCAGAGGTTCTGCACGTTAATAGCTTTCTTGAGAGTAAGCTTTTCTTCACTCAGCACACGTGCTCTCATGGCAGGATCTCTTGATCCTAAGGCAATCCTATCTCTGATCAGATCATCCTTCAGTTGCTCAAACTCAAGATTCAGGCTAGACATCTCAGTACACTCACATACTGATCAATGTTCTCCCCCTCTTCCTTAGCTCTGATGTTGAACATGTAGCATTCATAATTAACAAAGTAACATTAGTAATGGGCTCAAAGTGGGTCCTTAAGGCCTCCAAAATTTCACAAGACTGGCTTTTCTGCTCCTCAGTGAGGTCTAGGGTGCAATAAAGCTTGTAGCACTCTTTCCCCAGCACTGTTAAAAGTTGCTACTCTTATTTTTTCAGGTTTCTTGTTTAATCCTGTAGCAATTTCATAGTTTTGCCAGAGACTGGAACATTTTCCAGGTTATTTTCAAATCAGCCTTCATCTACATAGCAGCAGATACTGGAAAAGTCAAAGCCATTCTGACTTACCCAGTGACCAATGACCCGTACAAAGTTGCAGACTGAAGTTTTAATGATTCTCTGCTGTTTCTTACAGCCGCTGGCTCTCTTACAGCTATTAAAGTCCACTCAATTTCAGCTGCACACTCCTGACACCATGTTCCAAGTGGTGGGTGAAATTGCTTCTGCTCTCAAGACTTTATACACCAATGATGACATCAGAGGTCACATGACTATGGTAAGCCTATGTAAAATTACACAAAGAAACTGCACTTAGCAATGTGAGTCATTCTGCTGGACCGCACCACCCCCCCCACCCCAGTAGAGTTATGGCAAGAAGTTGATACAATGGTCAAGTAAATTCAGCTCCCAAGTGTTTTAATGCGGCAACTGTACTGAAAAGAGAAGTACGTTGCTTGAAAAAGAAAGATTATTGAATATGGTGTGATACCTTCTCCTGAAAGGAAAAATGATTATTTATTGCTAATTTTAAATCCATTCTCAGGTTTCCTATGTGGACACTTCTCCAGACAGTGAAAATGTTGCAGTGTATCTGAACTGATCATCAAACAGCAATTGTTGCATCAGAACATATAAGAAAAATACACCACATTCATCACAGATGAATACCATTCTCCAAGTCTTCAGTAGTTAGAAACATAAATTAGCAAGGATCAAAAAAGGGGAAATTTATGCAGGGCTTTAAAAGAAAAATTATTCACTGGCTGTGGGCATTGCCAGCAAGGCCAGCATTTATTGCCCATCCCTAATTAATCTTGAGAAGGTGTTGGTGAGGTGCCTTCTTCAAATGCTGCAGCCCATGTTGTGTAGGTAGATCCCCAATGCTATTAAAGAGGGAGTTGCAGGATATTGACCCAGTGAGATTGAAGGAATGGCAATATATTCCCAAGTCAGGATGGTATGTGGCTTAGAATGAACTTGCAGATGATGCATCTTGCAGATGCAGATTAACACTCCACCCTGCTCTCTTGCCCACATATCTGTCCTTGGCTTACTGCATTGTTCCAGTGAAGCCCAATCCAAACTGGAGGAACAGCACCTCATCTTCCGACTGGGCACTTTACAGCCTTCCGGACTAAATATTGAATTCAACAACTTTAGATCTTGAATTCCCTCCTCCATCCCCACCCCCTTTCCGTTTCTTCCCCCTCCCTTTTGTTTTTTCCAATAATTTATATAGATTTTTCTTTTCCCACCTATTTCCATTATTTTTAAATCTATACCTTTAATGCCCTGTCTGTCTTTCCACCCCACCCCCACTAGAGCTGTACCTTGAGTGTCCTGCCATCCATTCTTAATTAGCACATTCGTTTAGATAATATCACCACTTTCAACACCTCTTTGTTCCTTTGTCTGTGACATCTTTTGATTATCTGCTCCTATCACTGCTTGCTTGTCCCTACAACTGCGCCCCCCACCCCCCCCCCCCCCCCCCGCCCCCACAAACTCCCCAAACCTTAAACCAGCTTATATTTCACCCTTCTCCTAATATTACTCAGCTCTGTTGAAGGGTCATGAGGACTCGAAACGTCAACTCTTTTCTTCTTTGCCGATGCTACCAGACCTGCTGAGTTTTTCCAGGTAATTCTGTTTTTGTTTTTTGCAGATGATGGTGTTCCTATTAGCCTGCTACGCTTGTTCTTCTAGACGATGGAGGTCAGTGGTCATAGAAGGTACGGGGGGAATTTTGTAGATAGTGTCACTGCAGCCATGATGTGCTAGTGCTGGAGGGAATGAATTTTTAAGGTGGTGGATAGGTGGCTTTGTCCTGGATGGTGTTCAGTTTCTTGAGTATTGTTGGAGCTGTTCTCAATCAGGCAAGTGGAGAGTGTTCCATCACACTCCTGGAAAAGGAGTCAGGAGGTGAATCACTTGCTGCAGAATACCCAGACTCTGACCTGATCTAGACACAGTATTTATGTGGCTGTACTAAGTTAGTTCCTGTCAATGTTGACCACTCCACCTCCCTGCACAGGTTGACAATGGTGGGGGATTAAGCAATGATAATGCTGTTGAAGGTCAAGTGATGGTGGTTAGACTCTCTGGTGGAGAGGGTCCTTGCCCGAGATGTATGTGGTGCTAATGTTACTTGTCACTTGTCCAGGTCTTGTTGTATGTGGGCGCAAACTGCATTACCTGAGGAGTTGTGAACGGAATTAAACACTGTGCAATCATTCCAACGGACATTTCCACTTCTGACCTTATGATAGAGGGAAGGTCATTGATGAAGCAGCTGAAGATGGTTCACTGATGGACACTGCCCTGAGGAACTGTGATGCTCTACAGCTGAGAAGGCTGGCCTCCAACAAACATCTTCCTTTGTGCTAGGTTTTACTCTTTCCAGTGGACAGTTTCCCCACGATTCACACTGACTTCAATTTTGCTAGAGTTCCTTGATGCTACACCTGGTCACATGGTGCCTTGGGCCTAAATTTTACCCTTGGCGGGTGCGTGCAAGATCGGTGGGCTCGCAACCAGTTGGGAAATGGGCTGCTGCGTGCAATCAGCCCTAGGGTGCAATTTCATGCTGGCTGGCCAATCAAGGCTCGCCCAGCGTGAAACACATCTTCCCGGGAAGGGCTGGGCGGGGGCCTGTCGGCTGCTGGGTCCAATGGTGACCAAGCGGGCAGTTTAAAAATGGCACAGGCAGCTCCTTGAAGGCTGCCAGGGAAGAACATACTTGCAACGTTCTGAAGGCTGAAGTTATGGCCTCAAGTGCTGGAGACGCCAGGCAAGACAGCAAGTCGGGTGGTCATTCAGTCCTCTGGTTTTCAGACGAGTGCCTCGGGGTCCTCCTGGAGGAGGCGGCTGCCAGGAGGGACACCCTCATCCCCAGAGATGGAAGGAGGAGGCCACCGCACCAGACAAAAAGAGCTTGGGAGGAGGTGGCAGCCCGGGTCAGCAGCCATGATGTTGTGCGGTGCACGTGGGCGCAATGCTGCAAAAGGTTTAACGACCTGCTGGGCTCAGCAAGGTTGAGTACCGTGTTGACAAGGATCAGTATGTTGAAGTATTAAGGTCCGGTCATCCGCCTGTGGAGCTCAGGGATGTTAAAATCTGAGTGCCAATTGTCAATGACTCCAGAGCTGGCCAAAGGGGTGAGCCCTGGGTGCTTGGACCGAGGCCCTTACGGCTTGAGGGCCATGACTCCGATGTGTCCTGCAAGGTGTTCCTCAGGTGGAGTTGGCCAGGCTGCAATGGCGCTGAAGATAGAGAGTGGACCAACCAGGCTCCTCTGCCCTTTCAGGAGAAAATGACCCATAACAAAATTGAGAGGTCGCGGACAGACCGAATCCCCCAAAACCTCCTAATCCTAACCAGATTTGAGCAGGACGCATTGGTGCTAGAGAGGCACCATACACCTCGGTCAGCCGGTCGCGGAGAGGCTGGGGTGTCGGGCGAAGGTAAGGCTGCAGTGCACAGAGGTGAGAGTTTCCGATGGTGCAAACATTCTTGTATAGTCAAAACTGGATTCCCATTGATCATTGAAAGACGATGGCACCATGACGCAGATCGCCATTGTCTCACTAGGGTGCCTGGCATGCACAGTGACAATGTGATGACTTAAACTAATGACATGTCTTTGTTCTCCCTTAGATCCTCCAGCATGCACTCAATCTCAGGACTCTGAAGAGCCACCCCTGACATCAGCTCAGCGCACCGCCGGGTTTCACATGCACCTGTGTCACACCTGCTCTCTGAACCAGGCACCAGCAGATACCAGCACCTCAATGGGTATTAGATCTCTGGCTAGAATGTTGGAGCACAGCGGTGAGGGAACTTCACACTCACTTGAGGAGCTGGCGGAGACAGAGAGTGCCCAGGGCGCCGGCATTCGGATGACTGTTGGAGACCAGGACAATGCTGAGTCAAAGGCAGATGATGAGCCTGTGGAGTCATCCATTAAGTGGCGGATGCTGAATGTCCGGGGGATGTGTGGGGGGATCTGGCGGAGATCCACGAGGGTAAGCTTGCCATGGTCTCTATTGTGGAGAAGCCCAAGCGGAGCATAAGTACTGCGTTGACCCTCTTGGCCAAGCGCACCGCCTCCTCCATTAAGACAGTGGTGACTCTCATGGAGAGGCAGCTCCAGGGACAGAATCAGGGGTTCCTGGGGTTGCGCTCAGACCTGCAAGCCCTCACACAGGCAATGATCTCAGGTGGTCAGTGCCAGTCTGGGAGATGGATGAGGCACCCAGTATCCCCAGTTAGGTTCCTGTCCATCAATGGCAAGCAGGGAAGTCTAGAGCGACCTCACGTTAGCACACGAGCTGTCTGTTGTGTCTGCGGGCTCCTCTCCAGGAGCTTTGGATGACGGCAGCAGCTCCTCTGCCCTTCTGCGAGAGGCTGTGGCATCTGATGAGGCTGAAATTACTGGAGAGATGCCAGCCGTGGCACTGGCCACTCCCTCCCAGGCGGAGCCAACACAGGCTCCACTGGCCAGAGGATGACTGCCAAGGTCATCAAGGCCAACAAGACACTAGAGTCTGCAGGCTGCCACCACTTCTGCACCTCAGACATACTGAGGTAGCTGCATCGCTGCCTGTAAACCCTGGCTGTAGGATAGTGCCATTTCTGCGGCCCCTTCCGCCTTGGACTACCTGCTGGCCCCGCGCCCCTTGTGCCTGCGCCTCTCCTCCCACAGGTTGCTCCCATGGAAGCTGCAATGGGACACGTGGCTTCCTCTCCCTTCTGCCCCTCTCTTCCTCCGCGCGCCCGCCCGTGAGGTGTAAAATTCTGCCCCTGATGTCAAAGGCAGTCACTCTCACCTCAGCTCTGGAATTCAGCTGTTTTGTCCATGTTTGGATCAGTGCTGCATTGAAGTCTGGAGCTGAGTGGTCCTGGCAGAACCCAAGTAGAACAATGGTAAGCAGTTCATTGGTGAGTAAGTGCCATTCAATATCACTGTCATCAGCAGCTTCCATCATTTTGCTGACAATTGAGAAGAGACTGATGGGGAGGTAACTGGCCAAATTAGATTTGTCTGCTTTTTCTGGACTGGATATACCTGGGCAATTTTCCACTCTGTCAGGTAGAAGCCAGCATTACTTATAGCTGTACTTGAACAGTTTGGCTAGAGGTGCAGCTAGTTCTGGAGTGTTAATCTTTAGCACTATGGTCAGGATGCAGTTGGGACCCATGGCCTTTGCAATATCCAGTGCACTCAGCCATTTTTGGATATGACGTGGAATGAATCGAGTTGGCTGAAGACAGGCTTCTGTTATGGTGGGGACCTCAGAAGGAAGTGGATTTGCATCATTCACTCAGCACTTCTGGCTGAAGAGCATTGCAAGTGCTTCAGCCTTGCCTTTTGCTCTCACATGCTAGGCTTTGGCATCATGGAGCATGGGTGATGTTCATTCAGCCTCCTCCTCCCGTTAGTTGTTTAATTGTACGCCACCATTCATGACATGATGTGACAAAGGAGAATATTAGTTGTACTGTATGTAGCAAGTTAGTTATTAAGGCGTTTACAATATTATATTTTGATGCTGTAGAAAATTATTACTTCAGTTTTAGGGGGGAGGGTGTTGCAAATGTGAGATTTTATAAGATGGTTATGTTTTAAACATTTTCAATTTAAGGTAAAATGGTGTAATGAAGAGAGTCATGTGATCTGCTACGAGTTCGGCTCGACAACAAGCCTGTAAAACTTGGTTGCTATGGAAGTCGGGGGCCCAGGTTGTGTGCTAATGAAATTCACGTGCCAGGTTTAACACCTGAAAATAAAGGCAAAAGCAGATGTTCTTATTATTGCAGACTTTCTGACTCAGACTTTGAACGGGAACAGAGAGAGACAGAGAGTTAGCTACCAATCGGAATGCTAATGACAGCTGGTCCTTTAGTCAAGGAGAGGGGACCGGAAGAAATTTAAGAATTCTGAAGGATTCATCCTGGCATGGTCGGGGGAAGGAATCATCAGGGTGAGCGACTGCTGGAGGTCGGTTCAGGATTTCATGGAAGACTGAGGCGCTCAACAAGTTGCAGAACATTACAACTTGGTGAAACAGGGAGAAAACACGTTGGAAGTAACTTTGGACTGTTTCCTGAAAAGACTGTAATTCTATGGAGAGTGTGCTATAATACATGCAGCGTGAGGTTATCAGTCACGTTAAGATATAATAAGGGTTATCCTTTCTGTGTAGTTGCCTACTAAGTAATTGCTTTTAGTTTGTTTGTTACAGTGAAAGTCCTAAAACTTAAATAAATTGCACAACAAGATTTTAAATTGATCACAGGAACTTCAAATAACTTTTTAAAAGTTATCTATCTCTACAGGGATCGTAACTATCAGCCACAATCACATTGAATGATACAGCAGGCTTGAGGGGCCATAAGGTCTACTCCTGCTCCAACTTCTTATGTCCTTATGTTCTATACGAGAAGGATGGAAGCCTTTGTCTTTGGCCTCCTCCATGACCTTCATTCCCTTCCTGCTAACTTCATTCCCTTGCCCAGCCACTCTCTCAGGCTGAATAAAACGTTCAAAACCTTGGCATCCTGTTCAATTCTGACTTGAGTTTTAAACTCCATATACTCATTGCTCACCAAGACAAATTACTTCTGCTATACAATATTACTCATCTCAGCCTCAGTGCTGCTGAAACTTGTGTATTTCCAGACTTAACTATATCAATAGTCTCCTTCCTGGCCTCCGATCCTTCTCCAATAATAACGTATGTATACGTAGCACCTAAGACACACAAAAAGGCATCAAACATCTGCTGTACTTATCCTTCCACACGCTAAGTCCTGTTTTGCCATCACCTCCAATTGTGGCTATCGAAAATGCCTCCCATCCCTAAAGCATTGAAATTAAAATACTTGTCTACAAATATCTTCATGATCTCATTCTACCCTAACTCTTTAATATCCTCTAGGCTTATATCTGCTCCCAAAAGTTCCACTGCTCTGAATTCTGGCCTCAAGTGCACCCTTCCCTCCCCCTGCTTTCATCCCACCTTATGGCAGTACCTGTGACAGCCTCAGTCTTATTTTCTGGAGGTTCCTCCCTAAATCTCTCAGCTTAATACCTCTTCCTCAGATTTTAAAAACATTCTCAAAACCCAGCTATTCATTCTTCCTCATCTTTGCCTTCCTGTCCTGGCTTTGTTTCGCTTACATCTACTTGTGAAGCACTTTGGACTGATTCTCTATGTTACAAGGCTGTAGTTGTTCAAAAGTAAAGTTTAAAGACATGTTTTAAAGTCAGGGAGAGCTGTCGCAAGCAAAGGGATTCAGCAAGGGAGTTACATAAGTAGAGCTGAATATATCACATCACCAGCGGGAGAGTAAACGAGTGGGATGCTTGAGAAGCTGGAATTATATGACCAAAGGGCACACAGGTGGAACTGCAGAACTGAGGCGAATGAAGAGGTAATGTGGGATGAGGCTTCTGGACAACAGGACCACAGGTTTATTTTTCATTTTACTAAATCTATCCGTCTTCCAACTTTCAAGTACTGAATTATGACGTGAACAGATTTTGGCAAACTCAAGGGGAGTTAGTACTTATAAAAAAAATTTTAAAAACTGTAATTCTATATGGATGCCTATTGGCCTGTAAAAAAAAAAATCATAACTCTGAAGGATCAATTAACATTCGTCATCAGTAAACATACCTGGATAGATTCTGTTACGGTTAATCTTCCACTGCTACCAGAGCTGGACCAAGATTCCGATCTGGCTGAGATGAATCCCTTTTGATACTTAGTTTGTAGATTTTGCTTCTTCAGTTGGTCTTTGTCTTAAGAAACAAAGCAATTTAAGATCAGATTTATGCTTTGCTAAGTTTACATTTTCACTTCAAAAATGCTTAATAGAGATGTGAATTTAGAGTAAAATCTGATGTACTGTGCCAGCCAAATTACTTGGCTTTTTCACCTCCTAGAGAGACCAGCTATGTTTTGTTGGCTATCGCTGTCACAGTGACAGTACCATAGAATTGTATGACATCATATTTGCATCAGCGAACAAACTTAAATGTATGCAGCCAGGGTAAATGGACCACATATACTAGGTACTCAGACTTCCTTCGAAACTCAAGAGCACCATGGTATATGTGAAGGTACGCACAGATGGCAATTCCTGCACAATTGAATTTCAGAAAAAATTCTGGAGAAATTTAAGCATTGCTGACCAGGTGAAGCAACACTTTATGAAAGCAAGCAATGCAGAGGTAGAAATATGTCTTGGCGGTGACACAAAATGAGCAGTATCATATCACCACCATATGCGTTACCTGATATTTAATTTCATTGAATACAATAGAACTGAATATCCTGTGCTGCATATAAAGGGCATCCAGTCAGATGTCACTCATTTTATGTCATCACCCAAGTCAAATTTCTATCCAATAGTGTTTAACATGTTGCTATAGACTGCAATGGCATAACACTTCTGCATATTTCAATTCCTAGGAAAAGCATTCTGATATTCACTATAAACAACCAAACACTTTGGATTCTAAATGCTAATGTACAAAGGGTACAGATTGAAGGCTTACGGCACATAAGTAAATGAACTGTTGTTTTTAAAAACGAGTTGAGGATCATTGCAAGATCAGTGATATCACACCCCAAAATGGTACCTATAAATCCAGTTCATGAGGCATTATGAAGTATAATCTGTCATTCTATTTTATGATACAGCTAATTGGTACATGAAGCCACTGCAGCATTTACTACATCTTTTGAAATATGGCATTTCCCCCCACCTCCCGACCAAAGCTAGCAAACTTTCTATGAAGTTAAGTTATGTACAAAAACCTGACCACTGCACATGACCATTAAAGTAGCTAATATGCCCACATGGCACAAAGCATATTGATTGATTTTTAGACAATGAGTTACTTAAGCCAATCAAAAGCCACTTAATTTCTTTTTTACTATTAAACAAACTTACTTTGTTCCCCTGCAAATTTTTTATTCACTAAAAATCCACCAATGAACAATTAGCAGCCACACAAGGAAACAGTAAAATCATCCTTAATAATTTTCCAACTTCCAACCAATCCACTACAAGACCCCCTCCAAAAATATATAATAAAACATGTAAAAAAAAAGTTTAAAAACACAGAAGTCTTACTGATAACTGTACCACAAAATGACCTCCTGTCATTCGGGGACATCAGGTTTACCTTTCATTCAATTCCTGAAGCTTCAATTGCTCAATTAGGAATTACCTTTGAATATTTTTGGTGTCTAATTGCATCTACAAACAGAAACATTGGTGACTGCTTTTCTTTAATGTATTCTCAAGATGTGGACAAGGTCTGATAAAGTGACAGTGCACTTCAATTTGACCTGATAAAGTGATGGTGCACTTTCTCTTTAAAATGCAGCTTGTGGTGCTGATGCTTCCATGATAGTTTCCATAGGAAATTCTAGAAATATGACCCAGCAGCAATGAAGGCACAGTCGTGTACGTCCACACTAGGATGCTGCATGACTTGAAGGGAACTTGCAGTTGATGGTGTTGCAATAACCCCACTGTTCTTGGTAGTTGAGGTCTGAGATTTTGAACTTGCTGACATATCAGTGTATCCTGTAAATAGCACATACTGCAGCCACAATGCACCAGGGGTGAAAGGAATGATCTTCATTGGCCTTAAAGCTTTTCCTATGCATTAATGTCCTTTTTAAGGTATGATGTCCAAAGCTGCGAACAATGTTCCAAATGAGACTTTGCCAGTGGGGTAATTGTATCCCAATGATGTTATATTATGCTCCTGGGGTGAACAAAGGATAAGCTCTGATTGCAGAGTATGCAAACATCTCCAAATCCAGAGGAAAACTCCCTATTCCCAGAAAGCCGAATGCATATTCTAGGCATTACAGAAGGTCAATATAATTCCTATGGCATTATGTGCAGGAAACCACAAAAATAACCCTAACACGTAGTTACATTTGATATCCTCCAATTTGCCAGGACTGTTCCAGAATCTATAGAATTTTGGAAGGTGACAACCAATGCATCCACTATTTCCATGGCCACCTCTTTTAGTACCCTGTGACGTAGATTATCGGGCCCTGGGGAGTTATTGGCTTTCAGTCCCATTAATTTCTCCAGCACTATTGTTTTAGTAATACTAATTTCCTTCAATTCCTTCTTCTCATTAGACCCTTGGTTCCCTGGTATTTTTGGGAATTTATTTGCGTCTTCCTCCATGAAGACAGAACTAAAGTAGTTGTTTAATTGCTCTGCCATTTCCTTGTTTTCTATTATAAATTCTCCCGTTTCAGGCTGTAAGGGACCTACATTTGTCTTCACTAATCTTTTTCTTTTTACATACATATAGAAGCCTTTACAGTCCACTTTTATGTTCCTTGCAAGTTTACTCTTAGACTCTATTTTTCCCCTCTTAATCAATCTCCTGGTCCTCCTTTGCTGAATTCTAAACTGCTCCCAATCCTCAGGTTTGCTACTTTTTCAAGCAACTTTATATGACTCCTCTTTGGATCTAATTTCTTTTGTTAGCCACGGTTGGGCTGCTTTTCCTGTGGTGTTTTTGCGCCAACAAGGAATGTATAACTGTTGCAATGCATACATTCGTTCCTTAAATATTAACCGTTGTCCATTCACCTTTTAATGAAGTTCCCCAATCTATCTTAGCCAACTCACGCCTCATACCTTTGTAGTTTCCTTTGTTAAGATTTAGGACCCTAGTTTCAGTTTGGACTATTTCACTTTCCATCCTAATGAAGAATTCTATCATGTCATGATCACTGTTCCCTAAAGAGTCCTGCAGAACAAGATTATTAATTAAACCCTTCTCACGGCACAATACCAAACCTGGGATAGCCTATTCCCTAGTCAGTTTCTCGACATACTGGTCTAAAAAAAATCTCAATCACACTCCAGGAATTCATTCACCATAGTATTATTGCTAATTTGGTTTGCCCAGTCTAAATGTAGATTAAAGTCACCCATGATTACTGTAGCACCCTTGTTACATGCATCTCTAATTTCCTGTTTAATACCATCCCCTACCTTATCATTACTGTTTGGAGGCCTAGAGACAACTCCCACTAATGTTTTCTGCCCTTTGTTAGTGCTTAGCTCCACCCAGACCGATTCTACATATAGATTTTCTGAGCCAATGTCCTCTCTATCACATTGATTTCATCCTTAACTAACAACGCCACCCCACCTCCTTTTCCTTTTTGCCTGTTCGTCCTAAACATCGGGTACCTTGGATATTGAGTTTCCAGCCTTGGTCACTGCAACCATGGCCAGAATTCTTAGCTTGATGGGCGGGTGGGCCTCACCGGCTCGGCAGCAGGCAGGCAGCCAAACTCCGCTGCCGAAACAAGGCCTGCCGCCATTTTGAGTGGGCGGGCCAATTAAGGCCCGCCCAGCAGCCTGCCCGACAGGAAGTGCTATGCGCTTCCTCTGCGGGGAGGTGGAGGGATTCTCCATCTGTAAAAGTGCGCTTTTCACGCGTGCGTGCGAAAGAGCGCACTGCTCCCTAAGACTAAGTGGTGTCTCATGGAGATCACTGACAGCGTAAAAAACATTAAATGTCACACGAGATGGGACATGTTAATAAAAAGGACATAAACTTTATTAAACTTTTTAAAAACGGACATGAAACCTCATCCCACCAAGTTATTACGGCAGTAATTTGTAGACATGTGTATATGTTTAATTTGCTGTTAAATTAATAAATGTTTAATTTAGTTTTATATGAAAAACCTTTTGAGGCGTGGTGGTTTTATTCCTGAATTCAGAGCTGCACCTCAAACATACCAATTGAAAATATAAGTTATGACAGTTGTTCAAGTTTCCCTCTGGGATTTAAACAACTCAGCCTTTACCAACTGCTGTGTCATAACACCACCTCAATGTACGTGCTATCCACAAAGCTCCAACAACACTCAAGAAGCTTGACACCATTCAGTACAAAGCAGCCCACTTGATTGGCACCCCTTCCACAAACATTCACTCCCTCCGCCACTGACGCACAGTGGCAGCAGTGTGTACCATCCAGAAGATGCACGGCAGAAATTCACCAAGGTTCCTTCGGCACCTTCCAAACCCATGACCACTACCATCTAGAAGGACAAGGGCAGCAGATAGGTGGGAACGTGGAATTTCCCCTCCAAGCCACTCACCATCTTGACTTGGAACTGTATTGCCTTTCCTTCACTGTTGCGGGGTCAAAATCCTGGAGCTCCCGCCCTAACAGCACTGTGGATGTACCTACACCACATGGACTGCAGCTGTTCAAGAAGGCAGCTCATTACCACTTTCTCAAGGGCAACTAGGGATGGGCAATAGGTAAAAGCAAAATACTGTGGATTCTGGAAATCTGAAACAAAAACAAAAATAGCTAGAAAAACTTAGCAGGTCTGACAACATCTGTGGAGAGGAAGACACTTAACGTTTCGAGTCCGTATGACTCTTCGTCAGAACTAAAGAAAAATAGAAACGTGGTGAAACATAAACTGTTTGAGGGGGCTGGGACAGGTAGAGCTGGATAGAGGGCCTGTGATAGGTGGGGGCAAAGAAGAGATTGCCAAAGATGTCATAGACAAAAGGGCAATAGATGCTGGCTAGCCAGCGATGCCCATGTCCCATGAACGAATAAAAAAAGCTTAACTTCCTAGTTTTTGTATTATATGCTTCTATTTATAAAGCCTAGGATCCCAACTTTACAATTGTTTGTTAATCTGTTTTGCCATCTTCAATTACCTGTGCACAGACTCCTTGACACTATTTCGAATAAGAGCTGGGGAGTTATCCCAGGTGTGCTGGCGAATACTTATCCCTCAATCAACATCAAAAAAACAGATTATCTGGTCATTATCACATTGCTGCTTGTGGGAGCCTGCTTTGTGCAATTTGCTGACACATTTCCAACATTACAACCTCAAAAGTACTTAATCGGTTGTGAAGTGATTTGAGATGTGAAGGGAGTTATATAAATGCATGTCTGTCTTTCTTTCCAGAGAGAAAAGCCTTAGTCTGTTCAGTCCTTTCTAATAGTTGCATCCTCCAGTTCATTGAGCAGCGATTTTAAGAAAATTCAAATCTCATTTTCAAAGCTATGCACCATTTTATTAGGAAAATATGCTATTACAATCAGTAATTGCATTTGAATTGAATGCCCATTGACTGAAGTTTGGCAACGATTGCAACAAATTGATAAATTAACTACAAAGCCAAACCAAAGTCTTGGAAGTAAAAAATGGAGGCATATAAATGGCTATTAATGTGCTTCAACCAATGAAATTCTGCTACCATCATTTCCCTCATCATCTTCAAAATAGCAAGTGGATCATATGTTTATTTAATTTTTTTTTTTAAAAAACTATCTAGTAAACAGCTTTAGCAACAAAATAGATCTCTGCCAATAACTACATCTGAGTTTGCTGGTGCAACTTGAAATATTTCCAGTTGTGGTCTCCATTATACTGTGTTAATTCACATTTATGCTGCACTTTTTAAAAGCAAAATCGCTGATTATTTTTTTCTGTAGTCTAGGGAAGGCTAATGCTTGGACTGAGACTGAAAATTGTGGCATCAATGTTAAACATTAACAACTTGCATTTATAGATCAGTGCCAACATAGGAAAGCATCAAAGGACACTTCACAGAAGTGTAATCAGACAAGAATTGAAACTGAGCCCAAGAAAGAAATACTGGGAGGCACGACTAAAAGCTTGATAAAGAGGTAAGTTTTAAAATAATCTTAAAAAGGGGGAAAAATGAGGAAGGAGAGGGTGATGTAAGACACCAGTGTTGAAAGAATGCTCAGTCCTCAGGAGGTAGCAGGGATGGAGAATGTTATAGAGACAGGGATAGGTGAAGACATGAGGGGATCTGAACACACATTTGAGAATTTTAAACTTGAGGTGCTGACAGACCAGAAACCAATGATGTTTGAGTGGACTTTGGCATGGGTTACAATATGGGCGGAAGAGTTTTGAACGAGCTCAAGTTTATGAAGGACGGCTGACTAGATAGGAAATGTTGGAATCATCAAGTCCGGAGATGACAAAATATGGCTGAGTGTTTCGACACCAGACTGGCTGAGGCCAGGATGGAGACAGGCAATGTTACAGTGGTAGAAGTGGGCGTCTCGGATGCCAAAGTAGCAAACAGTCTGGTTCAACCTGAGATGGCAGTCAAGGTGGGAGATGAAACCAGTGGTGAGGGATCAGAGCACATAGGTACAACCAAAGTCAATGGCACCTCATCCAAAGCCACAAGGGGAGCACCAGGTATCAGCATCCGAACATGGAGGCAACAATGTCAGACAGAGCTCTCAGCGGGTCACTGGTGTGTCTTTTTCCTCAAACTATGCATTGTTTTCCTTTATGAGCACCACATAAACAATGAAACTTTTAGTCAGATGTGTGAATCTCCTTTTATTAGTGGTGGGGCAAGAAAATAGTATGAATTGGTGAAGGAGAGCAAGGGTTCGTCAACAGTGACAGAAATCTCTGGGTAGAAGTGCATCCTTCATTGACAGTAAGAGATAAAATGTTCCATGCTGTGTCTTCAATGGAAGTGTTAGCACAGGCATCTAAGTTCCATACCTTTCCATCCATCCTGGGTCAGGGGGGTTCACGTGCCTGGATCAGACAATCCTGACAAACATGGCACCTTGGTGAGATCCCCGAGCCCTGGACCAGGCCTGGCCAGCTCCCTGTGCATCTGGGGCACCTTGGTGCTCTGCATCTTCCCCCTCTGCCTCCTCTTCGTCCTCCTCATCATCCAATGTGTCTTTCCAGGGTCTTGTCACCCTCTAGGTCCACACCTCACTGTAGAGCCATGTCACTGAGTGATTCAAACCACCATAATGAGCAAGACCCTTGCAGGTGCGTATTTGCAGAGTGCCACCAGCCAGTCCAGGCACCAGAACTGCATCTTCAAAAGCTCAAGGGCCTGCTCAATGGTGATTGTGATGAGCAGATGGTTTTGGTTACATTGCCTCTGTGCTTCTGTCTGGGATTCCCTTAGAGGGATAAATATTCATTTCTTCAAGGGATATCCCTTGTCCCCTGTTGTGAGGTGAGTTGTGAAACTTGGATTGATGGAGGATGAAGGCAGCGGTCAGGAAAGCAAGCGCACATATGGAGGAAGCTCTTGCTGTGGTAACAGACCAGTTTAATGTTGAGGGAATGGAAAACTTTCCTGTTGATGAATCTCACTGGTCAGTATTTGGGTGACTTGATGGCCACATGGGTGCAACTGATGATGCCCTACACCGTGGGAGATCCAGCTATGGCAGCAAAACCAACTGCCCTCTGTGCCTGCGAGGCCCCATCTGCCTGGAATTGAATATATCCCAAATCTGGAAAATAGTGCACCAGTGACCTCCAAGATGTAGTGGTGTGCTGCTGTTTGCACAATGCCACCAAGGTGTGCAGCTGAACATTGAAGAACCCAGAAGCAAAGAAGTTCAAGTCTATAATAACTTTGATGAGTACAGGCAAGGCATGGTGACTAGTGCTGCAAGGTATGAAGTCTTAGCGAGGAGGGCATAGATCTCTTTGAGCATCTGCCTGGAGTCTCCTACTGCACTAGTTCTCAGTCATCTCCAGTTAGCTTCAACTTCGCTGGTAGATCCTATGGCCTCTGTTATGATCCCGTGGAGATCAACAAACCCATAAGAACCAAAGTTACTGAACAATCCTAACAAAAAACCAATGTACAAGATTTCAGCTTTGATAACTTTTACTTTAACAATGAATCCAGAATCAAAATAAATTAAACATGAATTAACAGGCAAATCAGAGTCAATATAAATTATAGATTACACATTAAATAGTAGATGCAACAAAGATAGATCTCACAGGTTTACTAGGCAGTCCATTCAGCATATATGGCACCAATTTCAGCCACAATGTCCTTCAAAGCTCTGATTTTCTTCAGGTAGAATTCCAGCCCCTTTTCTTCAAGGATTTAACTACCAATTTTCATCAGATAGCAGATCCCTCTCAAATCAAGTTCCAAAGGTACAATCTTCAACAAAATGGCACACTTCTCCAGAGCCTTTTCAGCTTTGCTCAGGATATCTCGATGGCATGGATCCACCAGTATTAGCTTTATTCGAACTGTCATTGATGTCCCTGTGCACTTTATGGTTAGTTCTGATCAGTCATTTACTTTAAAGTAACTGAAACAGCCGCAGCAACCTTATTTTGCTTATTGCACACTCCAGGATCCAGCCTGTGTTTCCCTTTCTTCAACTGCGCCACCACCTTCTTCTCCCTTGCAAAACCTGATGACGTAGGCCTGTTTACACACCATGCCCCCAGGGTCACGTTTCAACTTCATCAGATAACTCCTCCTTTTGGAACACTGATTTCATCATCGTACTCAAAATCCTCAATTTCCACCTCATCATGAAACACGGACATGGCGGCAGATTAAGAAGGCATATGGGATACTTGCCTTTATTAGCCAAGGCATAGAATATAAGAGCAGGGAGGTTATGCCGGAACTGTATAAAACGCTGGTTAGGCCACAGCTAGAGTATTGTGTGCAGTTCTGGAATCCGCATTATAGGAAGGATGTGATTGAATCAGAGAGTGTGCAGGGGAGATTTACCAGGATGTTGCCTGGGCTGGAGAGTTTTAGTTATGAGAAGAGATTGGATAGACTGGGGTTATTTTTGCTGGAGCAGAGGAGATTGAGGGGGGACATGATTGAGGTGTATAAAATTATGAGGGGCATAGATAGGGTAGACAGGAAGGAACTTTTCCTCTTGGTGGAGGGATCAATAACTAGGGTCATAGATTTAAGGTAAGGGGCAGGAGGTTTAGAGGGGATGTGAGGAAGGATTTTTTCACCCAGAGGGTGGTGGGAATCTGGAACTCACTGCCTGAAAGGGTGGTAGAGGCAGAAACCTCATAATATTTAAGAAGTATTTGGATGTGCACATGCAATGCCATGGCATGCCAGTCTATGGGCCTAGTGCTAGAAAATGGGATTAGAATAGTTAGGTGCTTGTTTGGCCGGCGCAGGCTTGATGGGCCGAAGGTCCTTTTTCTGTGCTATAGACCTCTGACTCAGATTACTAGCGGCCCCCTCTCCCTCATTTGACCATGGTCTTCTGTGTCTCTCTGTGTCACCAAGTCCGACTTGGGTCTTCCTCTCAGCCCCATGCTCAAGCCACTGCTCTCACACCAACCAACCAACTCGGGCCGACTCTATAGAAAATGGTACTGGCATCAGACCGCTGGACACCATCACAACTCCATGTCCTTCCTGCCCCTCGTCCCTCTCCTCTGCCGTACTGACAACTGAGACTCCAACGTTCCTGCAGAAGGTGTAGTCCCTCATCACCGGTGGGCCCAAATTCTGAGAGTTATGCCCCTATATCCAGCTGCATTCTTCCTTGTGGGTCAGGTGTCACACCTCCTCAATTGTGCTTGCCAGCCTTTCCCTCTCTTCTCATGCCTCTGTAATAACAACATGGTGATAGCCCCTGCGCTACCCAAGGGCATACTGCCTGCTCTCCCAGCCATCTGCACTGAGTAAATGGCACCTGTCCCTCAATGGTTAAAACCCCTTAATGCTGCTCATCCTTTTGATATATCCCAGTTATATGACTGGCTCCCCACTCTTTGTCCACCTCCAGTCAGCTGTTCCAGACAGCGCATGCATCCTGTGAAAATCACAGCCTCCCATTAACAAGCTTTCAACAAGCTCTTTAACCACCTTAATTGGCAGGAACTGAAAATTCAGCCCCATGTCTTCACATGATGTTGTTGAGAAGCAGCAAATAGATGAGGAATAGGGAGGCGCCAAAGATAAATCTTTGAGAAGTTCCAAAAATAACAGCAAGGGGAGAGGGAACAAAGTATTTCAGGATATTCAATAGCTACAATTGGATAGGTTATAGTAGAAAAAAGTTGTGGCAGTCCTAATCATCTGAACAATGGAGGAGAGACATTGAAGAGGATAGTGTGGTCAACTATTTCAAAGGTAGCAGAGATGTGATGAATGATAAGGTCATTTGTGGCTTTTTCGGCAAGTTTGACTTGGTGGGAAAGGGTAAAGGAGGGATGTGGCAAAGGCAGCTGAATGAGTAGTTTCAATAATAGTGGCAAAGAAATCCACAAGCACCTTGCTCTTGTCGTTGAAGGTTAGGATGGAAGGTGCAGGGGAAATTGATTTAAAGAGAAAGCTGATAGTGTAGAAAGAAGCTGGGGGTTATATTTGCATTCCAGGATGATCCTGGAATAATGAGGTGTTTTGGTAGATGACAGCTGGGCCCAATAGTGTTTTATGTGGTTCAGCCAGATCTGGTGACCATATTAGCTGTTTACCAGGTACATTCAAGACCAAGCCCCTAGAATTTGAAGTAAATATGGGGGGTTGTACCAATGAATACCCAGGGTGGGAAAGAATAAGGGTTTTACTGGAGGTAAAGATGCATCAACATCAGAGGTGAGGGAGCACTTGAGCAGATCAATGGCTGAATAAGTATTGATGGAAATACAGCGCTAAAGGCAAGCCAATAGGAAGTTTGAAATTGGAATTGTAAGTGGCTTGGGGAAGAACTGTTTCAGGAGTAGACAAAGAAGAAAGTGGGATTGGAAGGGAAAAGAGGATGAGTGGTGAGTGATACAAGGAAACAATTAAAAATAGCTTCGTCTGTGATTGAGATAATGAAATAGAGAGGTCAAGTGAAAAGGCAAAGTCAGCAGGGTGGTGACGAACAGGATAGATAAGGCAGCAGTGAAATCAGAAATAAGAGGTGACTTGTGGGCTTACCCAAAAGGGATTTAAGGCTGGCACAATGGCCAAAGGATAGGTAGAGAAATAACAATCAGTAGGGTTAGGGATTTCTGGAGAGGAATGAAAGGTGGAATGACTAGTTGTCAAGAAAGGGAGGAGACAAGAAAGAATGGCCCAAGAGGGGTAAAGAGGACAGAACAAAAGGGGGATATAAGTAATGGGCTCAAGTCTAAGGTGGCCAAAATCCACATTCAATTGGACAGGAAGGAAATGCAGGTTATGTAGCAATGACAAAGATTGGACAGATATGCCCTGATTGCAAATAGAATATAAAAGCATGATGGTCTATATCTAATATTAACTATTGTATGTCAAGTCTGATTTGTTTAAAGTGTCTCATAACAACTAACATTTAGTGCAATTCTAAGCGGCTTCTGAATTTTTTTATTCAGTTGTTGGATGAGTGTGTCGCTGGCAAAACCAGCATTTATTTGCCCATCCTTAATTGCGCTCGAGAAGGTGGTGATGAAGCTGCCATCTTGAATTGGTAAAGTTCATGCAGTAATTGTAAACATAACACATTTCTGATTAACGAAAATGTGATATACTTTTATTCTTCTGCAGTGTCATGTTACTTCTCTTTATGAATCTTTTAAAAATCCTAGATTTCCTAACACTGGAGTCAACTGGAATTCCAAGCATTGTTCTCTGGGAACTGATTCAAGATACAAGTAGGCAGGACGTTGTTTATTTAACATAACTAGCAATAAAATAGTGGCCCTAAAAAGTTAATCTGCTATTTTTTATTGAAAATCTTTATGGTCAGATTGTTGGTGATGGAATAACATTTGAAAAAAAAGAATAGTTCTGTTTTCTGGGTTTGAAAACATGTTCAACATAAACAAAAAACAGAGTCTGTCTCACTGAGATGCAATTGTATAAACTTTAGCGTGAAATGATTATAAAATCTCAACTGCTATCCTGAGGCATTGAAATTCACTATTAAACTTCACTTCAATAAGGACAGGATTTGAAAATTTTACACTGCATATTTGTCCACTAGTGCAGGCTGTTGCAGAGTTTCACAAATTATCTCAGCTCAACAGTGAGTAACATAGCTAAAGAAATAAGCAATTATATTGGAACATGGTGGGCCAGTTTGCAGTTCACTTATCTGAAGTAAGAGCTAAAGCAAGTAACTAATGCAAATGATGGGGAAAACAGGATAGATTATAAAATAAAAACCATAAAGTATTAATATCATCTTCAATGCACTTAACTTTTGTTTTGATATATAAATTGCTGCAATGCAGCCATAGAAGTATTTTTGTTATTTTCCTCAAGTGCCTCATGTTAGATTAGATTCACAATTAAATAAATCAAACCTAAATCAAAAATATTTTTAAAACATGCAAAAACAACTGCAGACCCATCTTTTAACTGAATTTTTTGCAACGCCCAATTTGCACCTCTCTTCTTTAGAAGACATGAACATGTTGAGGAATGGTTCGTTCCAAAGGCTTGAGCTGCCTCTTGGCATAGCATTCAAATGGCCATTCCTAATGGCTGACGCCTCTCCACTTGATGTGCACTTTTCAGCAGAAGTTACTCAATTACAACCAGAAATATTAACAAAAACAGAATTACCTGGAAAAACTCAGCAGGTCTGGCAGCATCGGTGGAGAAGAAAACAGTTGACGTTTCGAGTCCTCATGACCCTTCCCTGGTTAGTTTGACCTTTCCTAGCCTGGGGCAGCGAGGGTTGATTAACCTCATTTAACTAACACCATCAATAATACAAAACCACACAGGAGGAGTGTATTTACTGCTGTATGTCATCAGGAGACCCTCAAATTTAGGGCAAAGGTCAGTCAAAATTTTTTTTGTCATTTTTATCTCAAACATTGGTGAATGCTAAATCATTAAATGTTCAATAAAGGGGGATCTCAGCTTTATTATTGATATATTGGACACCTGTTGATTTTCTAAGTTTAAAAATAATTCTAATGTTTAAGATTTTTAATTATTCTTACTGGGGTGGGGATGATAGAATGGGGGGGGGGGGGGGGGGGGGGGGGGGAGAGGGTAAGTGGGGGTTGAGATAGGGGGATTTAGCATTGTCAAGGAATGAGATGAGGGCTGTGAGCACTGTTGGGAAGGGTTTGAAGGGAGTGGGCATTGTCGGGAAGGGTTTGAGGGGTGAGCATAGTTGAGAGGTTGAGTGGAGTGAGCCACTGTCTGGGGTGCGGGAGAAGGGATGTGCATAGTCGGGGGCGCAAGAATGAGCATTGCTGGGAAGGGGGTTTTGGGGGGTTGTTTTTCTTCCCAATATTAATCACTGTGTCATGCTTGAGGTTAACAGTGGGAGAAGGATTGGGTAAATATCTCGGTAAGTGTAGTGCATCTAGCTCAAGTCTCTGACACTCAGGTCAGTGTCAGAGACATTCTCTGGATTGGGCAGTGTAATTCTACCCATTGGAAGTTTAAACTTTCTAGGTAAATACCGTGCATGTGCACAGGTGAAGACTTCCCCTGAATCCCGATGCGCAACAGCGGTGAGCGTCTCAACATTCAGTGCTGTTGCCATTGGAAGATTTGGGCCGTCAACTTCAATTAGATAAAACAATATCTAACACACAAACTTGAAAGAAAAACTGACAAAAATGGCAGTAAACAAACAAAATGAAACATTCAAGCACAAGATGATTACAATGCAATCTAGTTACATTCCCATAAAAAGTAATGGTGGTGCCTCAAAAGCTAGAGTTCCTTGGATGAGTAAAGAAATTAAAATGAGACCTGAACAAGCATAACAACAGACTTAGGTATTCTAACTCAGAAAGCCAGGCAGTGAAGGGTGAAGTGGAGCCTGGTCTTAATGGCCCGAATCTTCTGAGGATCAGCAATCACTGTTGGATTGCTTCTCCGCTCCTATTTTTCTGCGCCACGACTCTCTTCTGCATCTCTGTCTGGGTCTTTCGATCTCAGCTTCTTCAGAAATGCAGAGCGGTCTTCCATCGAACTGCATCCTCGTAGCACTAGATTGTTGGGGGTGGCGGGGGGGTGCATTCTGGTAAGTGTTCACTAACACACTGAAAAGCGTTGGGACATTTAAACAGCCTCTGTGTTAGTGAATGAGTGTATGAGTAAATGGATGAGAAATGGGTGAATGGATGAATGTGTAAGTAGGCAGGGTAGCAGGCGGGCGGGATGGGTGAGTGGGTCGGTGGTTAGTCAACTCTGGTTAGGGACTAATTGGGAGGGTGGGGAGTCTGGTGGTGGGGGCTGGTCAGGTCAGGTTGGGTGGTGGGGGTGGCGGGGGAGAATTAGTGGTCCTGGGGGAGAGTCAGAGGGGGAGTGAGGATATGAGTTGTATAGTTATCCAGGAGTTAGACTAGGATTTTTCTGTCGAACATTTCCGGGATAACTATCCAGTTAAGCAAGTCGCAACCGTCCAAAGTCTCTGGCTCTAACTCAGAGCCAAAGACATTTTCAGAGGGTTCCAGGGAGCAGGAGAATTGCCCATTGAAAGTTCAAACTTCCCAGGCAAGTCCCATGGAGTCAGTGTGTCGGAATTTCCACAGAGTCCAGAAGCACATTTTAGTGGTATGTCTGGTCTCTGACAATCTGGACATATACACTTACAAACTTTTATTTACAGAGACACACTTTGCATATCATGCATTTCCAAACCAACAATCTCAGTTTTAGCCTATTCCTATATATATGAGCACAGGTGAATCCCCAGTTAATGCCCACCACCTGAATATAATTAATATAGAATTAACCCTGGGGCTAATAGTACAAATGAAATTCAAGCAACAGTAAATATGGAGGGAAAGCTAGGGAATTAGGAAAGCTAAGGCAGACTAAAAATTGACTAAAATGGAGATAGTGAAGAATTTTATGAACATAAAATGTAAAAGAATGGTTAGGAAAAGGGTAGGGCAGTTTGAAGATGAAATAGAAGAATTAAGGAATGACAAATTCAAATGAAACTTAGCTCAGTTTTTACAGATGAGTATGATCATGGGCATGAAAAAGTACAAAAAAAGGTGGAACGATGAAACGAGATAGCTACAAATTTGAAGGCAGTTCTAACTTAGTTCTGATGAAAAGTCATCAACCCTAAACATGACCTCTGTTTCTCTTTTCTGGATTTCACTTACAATAAATGAATTACTTACATTTTACACTTAACAGCATGCTGCCTGACTTGCAGAGTATTTCCAAATTTTCTGTTTTTATTTCTGAAGGCATGAATGCTGAGGGTCAGAGAGGAAATAGCAAAAATCTGACCACGTTTTTTCGAATATCCTTGGTAGTGGCAGATTACTGAAGGGTTGGCATGCAACACCTCTGTTCAAAAACAGAGAAAAGGATAAACCACGCAAAAATACAGAACATTGAGCATAAAATCAGTGGTGGATAAACTTTTGGAGGCCTTAAATAGGGGATAAATTTAGTCATCATCCAGAAAGATGTGGATTTATTATGGATAGCCTGCATGGATTGGTACCCAGAAAGTTGTAGATGTTCCATTGTTGAATATATTTAAGGCAGAGATAGACAGATTTATTTTTGGCCTCTCTGGGAATCAAGGGATGTGGGAAGGGGGCGGGAAAGTGGAGCTGAGGCCGAAGATCAGCCATGATCATACTGAATGACAGGGCAGGCTTGATAGGCCGTATGATCTGCTCCTGCTCCTATTTATTTTGTTCTTATGAATCCATGTTTGGTGCCTTACTTTGGGCAAGATGCCATAGTCATAGGAAGGGTGCAGCAGAGATTCACCAAGATGATTGCAGGGATGGGAAACTGTATTTATGAAGATAGGCTGGAGAAACTGGGACTCTCTTACACTACTCATTACTCCTACTCCCATTACGCTACAGAAAGATGAGAGGATATATGATAGCGATGTTCAGATGGATAAGAAATTTTGGTGAGATAAATCAAGGAAAATTATTTCCACTGTTTGGTGGTGCAGTAATTATAGAGCATAAATTCATCAATAGAGCAAAGTAAGAATTTAGGAGAACATTTCTTTAAATGCAGTCATTAGTACATGGAGTGCTCTACCAGAAATAATGATGAAAATAGATCCATAAACTTTCAAAATTGAAATGCATAGATATTTCAAAATGAAAATTTTTAAATGTCATGGGAAAATTAGGACAAATTATACTGCTCTTTAATAGTATTGGCAAAGGCATGATGCACCAAATAAATGGCCACCTTCTGTGGTGCCTAATTTTTTGATTCTACCATTTTTAATGGAAATATTTGTGGGTTTATTTTGTCATATTTTTCCTTGATCACTTACAATAAATTACTTACATTTTACACTTAACAGCATGCTTTTTGGAACAGAACAATCCACTGAAGCTGAAAGAATAAAAAAATACAATTAACTTTTAAAAGAGATCTGATAATTTTCAGTAATAAAAACTTAGAATGACAGAGTCTACTGCACAGAAACAGGCCATTCAGCCTAACTGTTCTATGCCACCATTTATCCTCCATCTACACAAGCCTCCTTTCATCCCTCCTCATTTATCTCTATTGGCATATCTGTCTATTCCTTTATTTCACATGTGCTAATCTAGCTTCACTTTCATACAGCAGAGATGATTAAAACGGATTTCCCTCTCCACAGATGCCTGACCTGCTGAGTATTTCCACCGTTTTCTCTCTTTATTTCAGATTTCCAGCCAGCATCAGCGATATTTTACTTTTGTATTAGTGTTCAATTCATTGTCATTTCTCTTCCAGGAATGTACACTTTGAGGAAATTCTGCTCATCTCATGCACAATTTCAATAAAGTTCAAGGAACAGCACTTAATCTTTTGATTAGGCACTTTACAACCTCTTGAATTCAACACTGAATTCAACAATTTCAGAATGTGCATCCCTAAGCTTTGCCAGTCCACAGGAAGGTCATTGACCTGAAACATTTGTTAATTGTGTTTAACTGTGCACAGGTGGTGGACATTAACTGGGGATTCATTTGTATTTCAATAAATAGGAACAGGGGTGACGTGGTGATGATGTCACTGATCTGGTAATCCAGAAGCCGAGGCTAATGCTCTGGGCACATGGGTTCAAATCTCACCACACCAGCTGCTGGAATTTTTAGTTCAATTCATAAATCAGAAATATAAAGCTAGTCTCAGTAATGGTGACCATGACAACGATCATTAATTTTTGTAAAAGCCCATCTGATTCATTAATGCCCTTTGGGAAAGGAAATCTGCCATGCTTACCCGATCCGGCTATATGTGATTTCAGACCCACAGTAGTGTGGTTGACTCTTAACTGCCCTCTAAAATGGCCTAGCAAGATACTCAGTTCAGGGGCAGTTAGGGATGAGCAACAAATGCTGGACTTGCCAGCGATACCCACATTCCATGAAAGAATATATTGGAAGAGACTGAAACTGCAGCTGTTGGCTGAGGAGGTGGATGTTTGTAATGTGTATCTCTGTGAATAATTGCTTATAAAAAAAGTGTATAATGATGAGGTTTCAAGTCTATCCTTCACCACCTGACTTTCTGGAGTATAACAGCATTAATTTTGTTTCTCTCTCTATAGACGCTGAGTATTTCTACCATTTTCTCTTTCTTATTTCTGATTTCCCTGTAAATAAGAGTTAAGGCTTAAGTTTCAAGTTCAAGTACCTATCCGCAAAATAAATTGTGATGCTTGGAAGCATTCTGTAATATCAGTGGCACATAATTGGTATCTCACTTAATTTATAGAATTCCCATAAAATTTTCTTTTAACACTGCAATAGACGGGAGAGATGGCAACAATGTCACGTTATCACATACAGGTTTCTGTCATAATCATGTAATCTATGTTACAATCTTTGGCTTATTGATAGCATTATTGGCAGCATCTGAGTTAGAAGGTACAGGGTTTGAATCTAACTCCAGACTTGAGCGAAGATTGGATCTCCAAATCTGAATTCAAGGTTGGCATCAAATGAGATGACCCCTCTGATGGGTGTGGATAGTGCGAGTTTGTGTGAGACAGTAAACCCTCCCACTATTTAACCAAGCACCCTATCAGCTAATATCAAGATGGTTACAACCATGGATGAAGCATTCATGTTGTGGGCTGTCACACAGTTAATCAGCCTCTGATCCTTCTATTCCACTACCTCATTGTGAAGATATGAAAATAATGATAATGCTTGTAATCACAAAGATTATGTAGTTAGTAAAAATAGTCTATTTTTCATAACAGGAAGAAAGTTACCTAGTTCATTTTGCTCATACTATATTTGCTAGTGTGCTTAACTACACAACAGGACTCGCAAAGGACACAAGATCCACCTAGTGGTAGAACATGATACTTGAAATTGATCTAAGTTGCCTATCTGTAGCTAAATATCAGCAAATTTGGCTAAAAGAGGAATTATTTTGCAGCCATTCTTAGGCTTGAAATTCTTAATGGGCATATAGACATACAACAAAGTATAATACTACACAATACTACACAGTGAAACATACCATGCTGATTAGCTTCTATATAATAATCTTTTGAGACATTACCTTTGGCAGAGAGGATTCTATTGTAGTGGGATGCCATATGAGTCTGGGTTAGGTATGGGTCCATCAAATTCCTGGAAGGACCTGCACTGTAAGCTATAAGGACAAAGACCTTAGCATTAGCATTACATACTAAAACAAATCTGAAATGCTTTTAAAATCAGGAATAATGATTACAAGGAAATTTGAGGCATTGTGCCTAAACATTAATTTATTCTTAAGGTTCAAGGATAAGACTTCATCAGGTTTTCCACCCTAATTACTTTAGGAACACAGGACTTAGGAGTAGGACATTCAGCCCACGAGCATGCTCTGCCATTCAATTAGATCACAAATTATCTGAACAACAAAAACTGCATTTATATTGCCTCTTTAATGTAGTAGAATGTCCCATGGCACTTTACAAGAGCAATATCAAATATTTGACAAGGTGATAAGGGCAGATGACCAGCAGTCACATGGGATGCCATTTGGTTTCTTTGATAAGGGCTGTGTCAGTGTTGTGATGTGGCAGAAACCTTTTTGGAGGTTTCAAAGATAGAGTTGCGAGAAAGGCAAAGAGACAACACATTTAAGGACTTTGGAGAGGAAATGGAGGTTGGAGATGGGATGGGGTAGTTTGCAGGAACAGAGGAGTTATGGATGGGTAATGATGACCAATTTGAAGGGGAGGGGGTCAGTACTTTCTGCTAATGTCACTGGACTAGCAATCCAGAGGCCCAGGTTACTGCTCTGAGAACATGGGTTCAAATCCCACCACGGCAGCTGGTGAAATTTAAATTCAATTAATAAAATCTGGAATATAATACTAGTGTCAGTAATGGTGACCATGAAACTCTCGTTGATTGTTGTAAAACCCATCTGGTTCACTAATTCTCTTTAGGGAAGGAAATCTGCCATGCTTACCTGGTCTGGCCTACATGACTCTTAACTGTTCTCTGAAATGGCCTAGCAAGCCATTGAGTTCAAGGGAAATTAGGGATGGGCAACAAATGCTGGCCTTGGCAGTGACGCCCACATCCCATGAAAGAATAAATAAAAAAATACATAAACTGGGGGTCAGAAAGGGAAGTTGGGTGGTCAGCAGTTTAGTGGGAACAGAGTTCAGGAAACAAGAGGTGGGTCTTCTGGACATGATAAACTCAGAAACGGCATGATGGAAGATAGGAAAGAAACTGGAAAAAAAAATGTGAGTTCAGGGTTAAGGCAGAGGGAATCTTAGGGGAAATTTGGCTTGGTGGGCTAGGTGAATGAAGGGAAGCAGCAGAGGCAGCTGAAAAGATGGTCCCAATTTTAGTAACAAAGAAGTCCATGAGTTCCTTGCTGTTATGACCGATGAAGTTGGTAAAGCAGAATTATTCTAAAAATCCCAGAGGGAAACTTTAAACAACTGTTAAAACCAATAATTTTAAGTGTTATGTTTGAGATGCGACTCTAATGTCAGGAATCAGACCACTAGTTCTCGAGGTTTTACATTAAACTAAATGAAACATTTTATCAATTTACACAAATATATGTACACATGGCTACAAATTATTACAATCATAACTTTTAACAAATTCCCAAACTAATCTCCATTAAGGCAACAGCAACCCATAGACTTAACTAGACGCCAGGCAAAGCATTTTCACCGTACAAATTCAAAATGAGGTTCTTTCCACTGAGGAACCAGTTGGAGGCTTGCAGCTGCCTTTTGATCTTACATTGCTTCTGCCCTGCACACTCGAAAACTACTGAAGTTATACCTACCACCACTGATTGAATTCAAATTCTCATTGTCTCACCAGTCTCTTTGAACTTTACCTTTTAACGATGAAACCCCACTCATTGTACCAATTTTATTAGTAATATAAACATATGGCTTAGTATCTACTGGAAAGGAGTCAAGTTTTCACTCCATTTCTTGAATGCTCTATTCAAAAAATGCAAATGCATGCTATCTCTCTTACATATCAAAACTAGTACATATCAAAGCACCCAGACTAGCTGGCTTTAATCCAAATAAGACATACCTGCAGACTAAACCTCATTTTTAAAAGAAAAATATTTTCCAAAATATTATATACATTAATAGCTTCATGACACTTGCACTTGTTGGTGCTGGTAGTAGAAGGGGTAGGGGAGGGGAGGGGGAAAAGAGAGGTTTACAAAAAGATAATTTGTCGTGGAGAAGAGAAGTTACAGTCGAGAAGAGCATAATTCAATAATGCTTTATGTTGTCTATCCACATCTGGTGCTAAATGGCTAACACATGGCCCAAATTTTCTGGGTCGTCGGAGATTGGATGTGCCACCCAATGGATGTTGGGACCCTGTGGAAGAACTGACATGCTTACCACTGTGGGAATTGTCCGGAAGATTTGAACTTTCGATGGGCAATTCTCCTACTCCCTCCCTGGACCCTCTGCGAATGTCTCTGACTCTGATTAGTTACCTAGGAAATGTTAGACAGAAAAAAACTAGTCTAACTCCTGATTCCCCCCCAATCACTCACACTGACACTCCACCCACCCCCCCCCCCAATTCCCCCTTTGATCCTCGACTATGGCCCCCAACTCCCCAGCTACCCCAACTCCCAGACTATCCCTGACTGAACTACACCCCTGACCATCCCCCCGACCCTCCAATTCTTCCCCCAGCTCAACCTAACTACCCCTCCCATCCACTCTAATACCCCACTCCCAACCATCAGGTAGCCCCCCCACCAAACCTGACTACCACACCACCCAACCACACCTCTGACTTGACCTGACTAGCCCCCAACCTGACCACCCCTCCTGACACCTGACAACCTGAACAAAATAACCTCTGACTCAACTATCCACTCCCCACCTACTTACCCCTCCCCCACCTGCCACGCCACCCACCTACCAATCCAACCACTGACTATCCACTTACCTCGCCCACCCCATCCACTCACCCATTCACTAACACTCACACCAGATGTTTAAGCTTACCTTATGGCAGCTAGTGCCATAAAAAGGGGGCATGTCCTGCCTGCTCGCGACTGTACAGTGCTGCAATGGAATTCTTGGAGAGACGCTGCATTCCGCATTTCTGGTAAAACTGGGTTTGGAAGACCCGGCAAGAAATGTTGAACAGTGTCAAGGCGGGGGAAAATTCGAGCAGTGTGGCAATCTGATGATGATTGCTGCTCCTCGGAAGATCTGGGTCTATAAAACTTCCTAGGCATCACAAAGGCATTATAAAGTAAAGTATGGGAACCTGAGAGGGAGCTCAGATTGGAGGGAAGCTAAACTGGTAACAGGAAATAGAAAAGTAGTAAATAAAATTAGAAGGCAGATGAAACAAAAGCAAGCATCAAATAGGGTCAGAATGTGGAATAATGTTAAAAAGACAAAGTTAAGGCCACCCCATCTGAATGCACGCAGCATTCGCAACAAGATAGATGATTTGAAGGGCAAATAGAGGTCAATGGGTAGGATTTAACTGCCATTGCGGAGACGTGGTTAGTGTGACCAGGATTGGGAACTGAACATTTAGGGATATTCGTCATTTAGGAAGGATAGGCAAAAAGAAAAAGGGGATGGGGTAACACTGTTAATAAGGGACGAGATCAGTACATTAGTGAGAGAGGATCTTAAATCGAAGGATCAAGATGTAGAATCAGTTTGGCGGAGCTAAGAAACTACAAGGGGCAGCAGATATTGGTGGGACTTGTTTACAGGCCACAAACAGTAGTGGTAATATTGGGCATGGTATAAAGCAGAAAATTAGAGCTGCATCTAACAAGATTAATACAGTAATAATGGGTGACTTCAATTTACATATAGACTGGGTAAACCTAATTAGCACTAATGGTATGGAGGATGACTTCCTGGAGTGTCTACGAGATGGGTTTCTGGAGCAGTACACTCAGGAACCAACTAGGGATCAGGCTATTTTAGATTTAGTATTATCTAATGAAAAAGGGCTAATCAATAGCCTTGCTGCAAAGCAGCCATTAGGAAATTGTGACCATAATATGATAGGGTTTTATATTAAGTTTGAAAGTGATATAGTTCATTCTGAAATGAGGATCCTATATCTGAACAAAGGAATTTAGGAAGGTATGAAGGGCAAGTTGGCTATGGTGGATTGGGAAAATACATTAAAAGATTTGATGGTAGACAGGCGATGGCTAGTATTTAAAGAAGAAGTATTACATGGTTTACAGCAAACATACATTTCTCTAAGACACAAAAACCCAACAGGAAAGGTGAATCAACTGTGGATAACAAAAGAAGTTAAAGCTTACATTAGATCGAAGGAAGTGGCTTATAAGGTTGCCAGGAAAAGTGGTAAGCATAAGGATTGGGAACAATTCAGAATCCAGCAAAGGATGACCAAGAAACTGATGAAGAAAGGGAAAACAGAATATGACTGCAAGGTAGCGAATAATATAAAGGCCGACCAAAAAAGCTTCTTTGGTATGTGAAAAGGAAAAGATTAGCAAGGACAAATGTGGGTCCATTACAGGCAGAGACAGGACAATTTATGCTAGAGAATAGGGAAATGGCAGAGAAGCTAAACAATTACTTTGTGTCTGTCTTCACAGGGGAAGATACAGAAAATCCCCCAGAAACTCTACGGAACCAAGGGACTAGTGAAAATGAGGAACTGAAAGAAATTAGTATAATAAAGAGGTAATACTCAAAAAATTAATGGGATTAAATGTTGATCAATCTTCTGGACCAGATGTGTTGCATCCCAGAGTGTTGAAGGAGGTGGCTAAAGAGATAGTGGATGCACTGGTGGTTATCTTTCAAAATTCTACAGATTCTGGAAATGTTCCTGCAGACTGGAAAGTAGCAAATGTAACCCTGCTATTTATGAAGGGAGGGAGAGAGAAACTGAAAACTACAGGCCTGTTAGTTTGATGTCAGTAATACGAAAAAATGCTAGAATCTGTTATAAAGGATATGATAACTAGACACTTGGAAAATAATTATATGGTTAGGCAGCGTCAATATGAGTCTATGAAAGGGAAATCATGTTTGACAAACCTGTTTGAGTTTTTTGAGGATGTTACGTATAACATAGATGAAGGAGAACCAGTGGTTGTGGCATATTTGGATTTTCAGAAGGTTTCGATAAGGTCCCACATAAGAGGTAGTAAACAAAATTAGAGCACATGGGATTGGGGGTAATATACTACTATGGGTTGAGAATTGGATAACAGACAGAAAACAGAGAGTAGAAATAAATGGGTCATTCACAAGATGGCAGGCTGTTACTAGTGGGTACTGCAAGGATCAATGCTTGGGCCATCGCTGTTCACAATCTATATAAATGATTTGGATGTGGGGACCAAATATAATATTTCCAAATGTGATGACACAAAACTAGGTGGAAATATGAGTTGTGAGGAGGATGCAAGGAGGCTTCAAGGAACTTGGACAGGCTAAGTGAATGGGCAAGAACATGGCAGATGGAATATAATGTGAATGAGTGTGAAGTTATCCATTTTGGTTAAAAAAAACAGAAATACAGAGTATTTCTTAAATGGCGAGAGGTTGGGAAGAGTTGATGTACAAAGGTGTCCTTGTTCATGAGTCACTAAAACCTAGCAGGCAGGTGCAGCAAGCAATTAGGAAGGCAATTAGTGTGTTGGCCTTCATCGCAAGGGGATTTGAGTACAGGAATAAAGTTGTATAGCCTTGATGAGACTGCACCTGGAGCAGTGTGTACAGTTTTGGTCTATTTATCTAAGGCAGGATGTATTTGCCATAGAGGGAATGCAATGGAGATTCACAGAGTAATCCCTGGGATTCAGCTGCTTCATCAATGACCTTACTTCCATTCTAAGGTCAGAAGTGGGATGTTTGATGATGATTGCACAATATTCAGCACCTTTGTGACTCCTCAGATACTGAAGCAGTCCATGTCTAAATGCAACAAGGCCTGGACAATATCCAAGCTTGGGCTGAAAAGTGGCAAGTAACATTCACACCAAAGAAGTGCCAGACAATGACCATCTCCAACAAGAAAGAATCTAACCATTGTGCTTGACATTCAATGGCATTGCCATCGCTGAATCCCCCACTATCAACATCCTGGTGGGGGTTACCATTGACCAGAAATTGAACTGGACGAGCCATATAAGTACTGCGGCTACAAGTGCAGGTCAGAGGCTAGGAATCCTGTGGAGTGTAACTCACCTCCTGACTCCCCAAATCCTGTCCACCATCTACAAGGCACAAGTCAGGAATTTGATGGAATGCTCTCCACTGGCCTGGATGAGTGCAGCTCCAACAACACTCAAGCAGCTTGACACCATTCAGGACAAAGCAACCCACTTGATTGGCACCCCATCCACAAACATTCACTCCCTCCACCACCAACGCACAGTAGCAGTAGTGTGTATCATCTACCAGGTGCACTGCAGGAACTCACCAAGATGCCATAAACAGCATCTTCCACACTCACGACCGCTACCATCTAGAAGGACAAGGGAAGCCGATGCTTTGGAACACCACCACCTGGAAATTCCCCTTCAAGCCACTCACCATCCTACTTGGAAATATATCGCCGTTCCTTCACTGTCACTGGGTCAAAATCCTGAACTTCCTCCCCTAACAGCACTTTGGGTGTACCTGCAGCACATGAACTGCAACAGTTCAAGAAGGCAGCTCACCGCCACCTTCTCAAGGGCAATTAGGGTTGGGCAATAAATGCTGGCTAGCTGGCAATGCCCACACCCTATGAATGAATTAAAAAAAAGTAGTGGGATTGTCTCATGAGGAGAGATTGAGGAAACTGGGCCTGTATTCTCTAGGGTTTCGAAGAATAAAAGGTGATCTCATTGAAACTTACAAAATTCCTACAGGGCATAACAGGGTAGATATGGATAGGATGTCTCCCCTGGCTGGTGTGTTTAGAACCAGAGTATACAGTGTCAGGATAAGGGACAGGCCAGTTAGGACCGAGATGAGGAGGAATTTCTTCACTCAGGTGAACCTTTGGAATTCTCTAACCCAGAAGGCTGAGAAAGCTCAGTCATTGAGCATGTTCAAGACAGAAATTGATAGATTTCTGGATACTAATGACATCAAGGGATACGGGGATAGTGAGAAAGATGGCGCAAGAGGTAGATGATCAGCCATGATGTTTGAATCATGGAGCAGGCTCGACAGGCCAAATGGCCTACTCCTGCCCCTATTTCCTATGTTCATACTTCCTACAGTGTTCCGAGCAGAAGTGAAAAAATGAAAGATCTGCATGAGCCAAACACCTTTCATGGCCTCATGATATCCCAAAGCAGTTTACAGCTAATGAAATACTTTTGAAGTGCAGTCACTGTTATAATGTAGAACACGATACTCCAGCTGTCACCTAACCAGATGTTTCTGTTCACACTCTCTTAACACTGCAAATTAGCTGTTAGAAGAGAAAAGCTGGGTGCAAGTTCTCTCCTGTAGAGAATGTACAACCAGGTACAGCTGACAGCACATCACACACCAAGACAGTATGGCTTCAAAGTTCAGCTCCTTAGCAGCTGTTTATTCAGCACGGCAAGTGCCATTTTGCCTCCAAGATGGCATGCACATTTCTGGTGCAAGTTACGTTGTCCACCATTATGCTGAGGACGTGGCGTGTCTGCTGTTTGTTTCCGGCGGAACTATACGGAATAGGCAGATCATGAGGACAATCAGTGTTGCAACATTGATTTGAAGCCAGAGCTGCCACTTTGGAGCTCAATGCCTCAGCTAATGCCCTCACTTAACTAAACATGTATTCAGCAGCAGGAAGGGACCTTCTCATCCCACCAAGAGCCATCTAACTATTTATGTAACTCTTTCGAGTTATCAACAGATCGCATGTAACTTTTTCGAGTACATTCACAGTTCTTGGTTTTCCGGGAGTGGGACATGAACCCACAACCTTCTGATTCAAAGGCGAGGGTGCTATGAACTGAGCCACAGCTGACACCTCCAAGAGCCATCTAAAAATTCCTTCGAGTTATCAACAGTCACAGATTGCAACTCTTTTGAGTACAATCACAGTTCTTAGTTTCCGGGAGTGGGACATGAACCCACAACCTTCTGATTCAAAGGCGAGGGTGCTATGAACTGAGCCACAGCTGACAAACATCAATTGCTTACAAGTTAATTGCTCGTTGATTCCCATTGGTTCGTGATGCAATTGCAGGAATGTTCAGTGATTTCCAGAGGTCTTTAAAGTTGCTGAAGTCTACAGGGAGGAATGGTGGGGCATGTGCTAAAGATTTATCCTGACTTCAAGGATTCTGTACAAACTACCTGCTTCCGGACATGGGTGTAATGGTATGTGCTCCCCTTGGACTAGAGCATGACAGGGAGAATGAGCAGAACAAGCTACTTGAAGGAGGAAGAGGTGGAGGAGAAGGACTCTCAGCAGGAAGCCATATCCACTCAGGATGTCCAAGCAGCAATTCTCCTACCTGAATCTCAGTGAGGAACATTGGGCCAAATTAAGGACATCCTCACTGAAATGTACCACCTGCTTCAGCCAGAAAGTAGGCCAAGAACAACATTACCAGGGGCTGTGATGATGACTGTGGCTATGACCTTTATGTGTCTGGCTCAGTCCAGTCTAGAGCAGGTGATATTTGTAACATCTCCCAGTTTGCTGTTCAATGCTGCATAAGGGAGGTCGCTAAGGCTTTGTATTCTAAAACCGCTGAATACATTTCATTTTCTCCTGCCAGAGAAAAGCAGGCAGAGTGTAGCTTCATGGGGATTACAGGCTTCCTCATGTTACAGTGCAATGACTGCAAGCATGTTGCTTCAACTCTGAGGTTATGGGGCACAAGGCTGTCCTTTGGTGACATGGCTCATGACTCCACTGTGCTACCCATGCACACGTTGGCAGCATGCATGCATACATAAGAAAGTCATGCTGCCACACAAGATGTGACATAGCAGATCTTCGAGATCTTTGGAGTGGTCCTGCAGTACTTGACAGAGCAGGCACTGCGATCCCAAGTGGTCTGCTTCATGCTGTACAACCTTGCTATCATGAGGGCACAGCCCTTGAAAGGAGGAGAAGCAGGAAGAAAAGGAAGAGGCAACTAACATAGCTCCTTTCTGCCCAGGTTGGCTGTGACTGACTCATCTGACTGTAATACCAGTAAGTGAAACTCCAATTTTCCATTCACCAACAGTCCCACATCTTACCTTTCCTCTATTGCCCACCAACACACCATTCTCTTGGCCACAACACTAAAATAAAAGCCATCACAAAATAAACAGTTCAAATCAAATTTATAAATCAAACCATGCCATATTGCACACAAACAACAGCTAATCACTCTGTGCATTCTCTTAGTGTCCATTCTTTATGTGCCTTTGCCTGGTCTAGTTCTCTTATGTAGTGCTACCTCAGTGGGTGCAGTATAGCTAGATTAAGGCTACTGGCTTTCAGTGGGCGAAACAGCAGATGGCCTTGCAGCCTTGGTCTTAGAAAGCCCAGCTTTCTACCTCCTCCAGCACCACCTCCGCATGGACAACAGCAGTTTGCACTGGTTGCTGACAGACAGGGGCACTGGCGGAGTGACAATAATGAGAGGATAAATGTTATCATCCGGAGAGAAGACAGCAAGTTCATCCTCCACATAGCCACTGTCACTCCCACAGGCAGTGCCTCAATCCTAGCAATTAGTTGGAGGACAGATTGCTGGGCTGCTGTGGCTGTAAACCCCTTTAAACATTTGTTTCTACAGCTACAATGGCAGCCACCTGAAGCTTGTGTGGCAGCAAGCTCAGTTTTGCACAAAAGCAGTCTGAGCTTAAGGCAGTGAGCTGAAATTGCATGAGAGGAACTCGAAGCGTGCATGAGAGCACTCTAAGCTTCCACTCAGCATCCTGACATTGTCTTTACTCGTATCCTTCGTTCCTGTGCTCTCAAATATACATTGGCTCCCAGTCAAACACTACCTTGATTTTAAAATTCTGATCTTTGTTTTCAAACCATTCCCTATCTCTGTAATTCCTCCAACTCCACAACCATCTGAGACATCTGCGCTCATCTAATTCTAGGCCCTTGCGTATCTTTAACTGTTTCACCACAGCCTCCAGCTGCCCGGGCCCCAAGCTCTGGAACTTTCTCCCTAAACATCTCTTTTTTAATTATTTCACAGGACGTGGGCATCACAGGCTAGACCAGCATTTTTATTGCCCATCCCTAATTGCCTGCCTCTCTACCTCTCCTTCCTCCTTTAAGACGCTCCTTAATGCCTATTTCTTTGACCAAGCTTTTGGCCATCTGCCTTAATAACACCTTATGTGGCTCAGTGTCAAGTCTTGTTTTATAACACCTGAAGGGCCTTTGATGTCTCCTATTTGTCCTTCGAGGCAAAGATGACCATGTTCAGCATGTGGGGTGTTTGATAGGGTTGCGGTAGGCACATAGGTGACTGCTAAGGCCGATCTGGCCCCAGAAGGTTCTGCTGCAACTAGGACAGTATATCACAGATGACTGAGCTTTGGACAAGTTGCTGGCTTGGGATTTCCTCTCCTCGCATTTTCTCTCTGCCTCTGATATCTGTTTATTTTCGAAGGGGGGCGCACCAGTTTTATTTGGCCATGCCTGGTGCAGTGATCCAAGGCAAACAGCTTCCAGGATTCAAAGTCAATATCCTAAGTGTAAGTGAAGTCTTCAGAGTGTCCTCATTGTGCTTCCTTTGACCGCCATAACAGGGAACCCGAGACTCAAGCTCTCCATAGAAGATTTGCTTCGGCAAGCGAGTGTCAGGCATTCTGGCTACATGACTAGCCCAACTCAGTTGTGACTCTCTCAATATGCTGTGGTTATATTAGATACAGTAATATATTAAAGGCACTATAGCAATACAAGTTGCTGTTACTGCAGTGGAAGCTCAGACATTGGACATCAGAGGCTGAATCATGGTTGAGTCCATAAGTGTGCTAATAGAATTGGCCACCACTTCCACATTGGAGGATTGAGCTCAAAGCTCTGTGCAAGCCCTGTGTCAAGTTGGTGTCAGACTCCTTCATGCTCCTTGACAATGAATGCAGGCTTTCTGGCAGGCTTGCCAATGCAGCAAGCATTTCATTATGCATACCCATCAACCTCCTTCTGAAAGCAGTCCATTGAATTTGTCACCCAAATCCGCCACAGCAGAACTCATGTGTGACCATGCTCCCAAATGAACTGGCACCTGTGCTACCCTTGTTCCCCGCCCTGGCTGCAGACCATTCACTACTTATTCCTTCACAGAATGTGGGTGTCACTGCCTTTTTTATTGCCCATCCCTAAATTTTCTTTGATGTCAAGGGCAGTCACTTTCACCCCATCTCTGGAATTCAGCTCTTATGTCCATGTTTGGACCAAGGCTGTAATGAGGTTTGGAGCTGAATGGCCCTGGCAGAACCAAAACTGAACGTCAGTGGGTAGGTTATTGCTAAGTAGGTGCTGCTTGATTAAACCATCAGCAAAGTGGTAGAAGGTGTTAAGTAGAGTGATGGGGCAGTAATTTTCCAGAGTGGATTTGTCCTGCTTTTTGCTGACAGGACATAGCTGGGTAATTTTTCACTATGTCCGGTAGATGCCAGTGTTATAGCTGCACTGAAACAGCTTGGCTAATGGTCCTGCTAGTTCTGGAGCACAAGTTTTCTGCAGTACCACCTGGATGTTATCAGGGCCCATACCCTATATCCACTGCCAACAATAGTGCCCCATTGCAACATCTCCAACTCTATTTTTAGTCCTGACTGATCACCAAGATCATGTTCATCAGATATGTATTCCCATTACATCTGACAAAGAAAGAATGGCCCAAATCTTTCAGTTGTAAAGACAGCAAAATAGTCAGCATTTGCTGTCATTACAACTGTGAAACTAACAGCAGCTTTTGGCATCCGCACATGCACAATTAAACATGGGAATCCAAAAGTTGTCAGTGATTCCCTGCTTCTACACAGGGTGAGCTGTTGAAGTCCCCATAGACTGAAATCTTCTGGAAATCTTGCTGAAATATCACGCTTTGTTAAAATGCATACTTAATAAGGTGTAGGATTTAACATTGTAATAAATCATACCTACTGCTGAAGAACCTCTCTACCTCTAGAAAACTATATTTTTCTATATAAAACTTCATTTTTCTACATAAAGCTATATTTTTTCCATTCAGATAAAAATTTATTTTTTAAACAATAAAAATATATTTTTTAAAGTTAATGATATTTCAGCTTTTAATGTGTATGCCCTAATCTTTATTTCGCTCTCTGTAACATTTATAACAAAGTTGAGGATAATCAGTGCATTATACTCCCTGGTTTGCTGTCTGTGAAAATTCTTCATGTGATTCGCTGCTTAGCCTGCCTGATAACACCACTGTTTCTGGATGCCTGGAGGTCCCTTGACATTTTTTTAAAAATTTGTTCATGGGATGTGGGCTTCGCTGGCTAGGACAGCATTTATTGCCCATCCTTAATTGCACTTGAGAAGGTGTGGTATGCTGCTTTCTTGAACCACTGCAGTCCATGTGTTGTAGGAACACCCACAGTGCTGTTAGGAAGAGGGTTACAAGTGTTTGACCCAGCGACAGTGAAGGAATGGTGATATAGTTCAAAGTCAGAGTGGTGTATGACTTGGAGGGAAACTTACAGGTGGTGGTGTTCCCATGCATCTGCTGCTCTTGCCCTAGGTGGGAGAGGTCATTTGTTTGGAAGGTGCTGTCGAAGGAGCCTTTGGTAAATTCCTGCAGCGCATCTTGGAGATGATACACACTGCCGCCACTGTGTATCGATGGTGGAGGGAGTGAATGTTTAAGGTGATGGATGGGGTGCCAATCAAGTGGGCTGCTTTGTCCTGAATGGTGTCGAGCTTCTTGAGTGTTGTTGGAGCTGCACTCATCCAGGCAAGTGGAGAGTATTCCATCACACTCCTGACTCGTGCCCTGTAGATGTTGGTCAGGCTTTGGGGAGTCAGGAGGTGAGTTACTCCCTACAGAATTCCTAGCATCTGACCTGCTTTTGTAGCCACAGTATATATATGGTTGGTCTGGTTCAGTTTCTGGTCAGTGGTAACCCCCAAGATGTTGATAGCACGGGATTCCAATGGCAATGCCATTAAATGTCAAGGGAAGATGGTTAGATTTTCTCTTGTTGGAGATGGTCATTGCCTGGCACTTGCATGGCACGAATGTTACCTGCCACTAGTCAGCCCAAGCCTGAATATTGTCCAGGTCTTGCTGCATATGAACATGTACTGCTTTAGTATCTGAGGTGTCATGAATGGTGCGGAACAATGTGTAATCAGTGGATACCTCCACTTCTGACCTTATGATGGAAGGAAGGTCATTGACGAAGCAGCTGAAGATGGTTGGGTCTAGGCCACTACCCTGAGGAACTACTGCAGCAATGTCCCAGGACCGAGGTGATTGATCTCCAACAACCACAACCATCTACTCACTATGCGTCTAGCCAGTGGAGAGTTTTCCCCTCCCCCGCGATTCCCATTGACTTCAGTTTTTCTCAGGCTCCTTGATGCCACACTTGGTCAAATGTGGCTTTGATGTCGAGGGCAATGATTCCCACCTCACCTTTTGAATTCAGCTCTTTTGTCCATGCTTGGACAAAGGCTCTTATGAGGTCAGGAGCTGAGAGGCCGTGGCGGACCCCAAACTGAGCATCAGTGAGCAGGTTATTGTTCAGTAAGTGCCACTTGATAGCACTGTCAACGACACTTTCCATCATTTTGCTGATGATTGAGAGTAGACTGGGCCAGGTTGGATTTGTGCTGCTTTTGGTGGACAGGAGATACCTGGCCAATATTCTATATTGCCGGGTAGATGCCAGCATTGTAGCTGTACTAGAACAGCTTGGCTAGGACACAGTTAGTTCTGGAACACAAGTCTTCAGTACAATCTTTCCTCTCCCTCCCAGAATTATGATAGGGTCCCCCTTGTCCTCACTTATCACCCCACCAACCTCCGCATTCAAAGGATCATCCTCCGCCATTTCCGCCAACTCCAGCATGATGCCACCACCAAACACATCTTCCCTTCACCCCCCTGGTGGCATTCCACAGGGATCGTTCCCTCCGGGACACCCTGGTCCACTCCTCCATCACCCCCTACACCTCAACCCCCTCCCACGGCACCTTCCCATGCAACTACAGAAGGTGTAACACCTGCCCCTTTACTTCCCCCCTCCTCACCGTCCAAGGGCCCATACACTCCTTTCAAGTGAAGCAGCACTTCACTTGCACTTCCCTCAATTTAGTCTACTGCACTCGTTGCTCCCAATGCAGTCTCCTCTACATTGGAGAGACCAAACGCAGACTGGGTGACTGCTTTGCGGAACACCTTCGGTCTGTCTGCAAGCGTGACCCAGACCTCCCTGTTGATTGCCATTTCAACACACCACCCTGCTCTCATGCCCACATGTCCATCCTTGGCCTGCTGCAATGTTCCAGTGAAGCCCAACGCAAACTGGAGGAACAGCACCTCATCTTCCGACTAGGCACTATACAGCCTTCGGAATTAACATTGAGTTCAACAACTTTAGATCATGAACTCTCTCCTCCATCCCCAACCCCTTTCTGATCCCCTTTTTACCAATAATTAATAATTTTTAAAATATATTTTTCTTTTCCCACCTATTTTTAAATTTATTTTGATCTTTCGTTTTATTTCCACCTTTTAGCCCATTTCGACCCCTTCCCCCCACCCCACCCCCACTAGGGCCATCTGTCACTTGCTTGTCCTGCTATCTACCCTTAATGTCACCATTAGCACATTCCTTAGATAATATCACCACTGTCAACACCCCTTTGTCCTTTTGTCTATGACATCTTTGGCAATCTCTTCTTTGCCTCCACCTATCACTGGCCCTCTATCCAGCTCTACCTGTCTCATCCCCTCAACCAGCTTATATTTCACCACATTTCTATTTTTCCTTAGTTCTGATGAAGAGTCTTACAGACTTGAAACGTTAACTGTATTCCTCTCCGCAGATGCTGTCAGACCTGCTGAGTTTTTCCAGCTATTTTTGTTTTTGTTTCAGATTTCCAGCATCCACAGTATTTTGCTTTAATCTTCAGCACAATTGCTGGAATGTTGTCAGAGCCCATAACTGTTGCAGTGTCCAGTGTTTTCAGCTGTTTCTTGATATCACGTGGATTGAATCACATTAGCTGAAGACTGGCATCTGTGGTGCTGGGAACCTGAGGAGGAGGCAGAGATGGATCATCCACTTGGCACTTCTGGCTGAAGATGACTGCAAATGCTTCAGCCTTCGCTTTTGCACTGATGTGCTGGGCTCCCCCATCATTGAGGACGAGGATGTTTGGGCAGCCTCCTCCTCCAGTGAGTTGTTTAATTGTCCACTACCATGCACGACTGGGTGTGGCAGGGCTGCAGAACATCTGATCCATTGGTAGTTGGATCGCTTAGCTCTGTCCATCGCATGCTGCTTACGCTGTTTGACATGCGAGTATACCTATGTTGTAGTTTCACCAGATTGACACCTCATTTTTAGGTATGCTTGGTGCTGCTCCTGCCCATGCCCTCCTGCACTTTTCATTGAACGAGGGTTGATTCCCCCGGCTTGATGGTAATGGTAGAGCGGGGAACATGTCGGGCCATGAGATTGTGGTTGTGTACAATTCTGCTGCTGCTGGTGGCCCACAATGCCTCAGGATGGCCATTAATCTGTTTGAAATCTATCCCATTTAGCACAGTGGTGGTGCCACACAACATGATGGAGGGTGTTCGCAATGTGAAGACGGGACTTTGTCTACACTAGGATTGTGTGGTAGTCACACCTACCAATATTGTCTTGGACAGATACACCTGCGACAGGTAGATTTGTGAGGATGAGGTCAAGTAGGTTTTCCCCCTCTTATTGGTTCCCTCACCACCTGCCACAGACCCAGTCTAGCAGCCATGTGGTGCTACCAAACCACTCTTGGTGATGGACTTTGAAGTCCCCCAACCAGAGTACATTCTCTGCACTTGCACCCTCAGTGCTTCCTCCAAATGGTGTTCAACATGAAGGAGCTGTTCATCAGCTGAGGGGGGGGAAGGTAGGTGGTAACTACCTTTGCCCATGAGACTTCATGGGTTCCAGAGTCGATGTTGAGGACTCCCAGGGCAACTCCCTCCCAACTGTATACCACTGTGCCGCCACCTCTTATCACCAACAGGACAGACCTGGGGATGGTGATAATGGTATCTGGGACATTGTCTGTAAGGCATGATTCCGTGACTATGACTAGTCTGTGGGAAAGCTCTCCCAATTTTGGCACTAGCCCTCAGATGTTAGTAAGGAGGACATTGCAGGGTTGACAGGGCTGGGTGTGCCGTTGTTGTTTCTGCTGCCTAGGTCCTTCCAGTTTCATTCCATTTTTTAGATTTTGTAGTGATTTGACACAACTGAGTTGTTTGCTAGGGCACTTAAGTGTCAACCACATTGCTTTGAGTCTGGAGTCACATTGACCAGATGGTAGATTTCCTTCTCTAAAGGACATTAGTGAACCAGATGGGTTTTCATGGCATTTGACAATGGTTTCATGGTCACCATTAGACTAGCTTTCAATTGAATTCAAATTCCACCAGCTGCCATGGTGGGATTTGAATCCATGTCCCCATAGCATTAGCCTGGGCCTCTGGAGTACTAATCCAGTGATATTATCACTGTGCCACAACCTCCCCTGACTTGGCACCAGGTTGAAATTAACTTTGGAAAAGACCAAATTCATGCCACAAAAACTCCTAGATCTTTGAGAGCAGCTTTCTTCGAGGTCAGCAGCAAGTGCTGTTGCTTTGCACCGACTGCAAAATTCAGAGCAGTGTATTTTTCTAAATCACTATTAGAAGGGACATGGCCATCAGATGTTCAAATCAACAAGATTTCTCCAGTTCCTAAGTGTTTTTCTTATTTTGGACTGTAGATACAAATCAAATTAAGCCTTATATATTTCTGTGATTGACTAGTTAAATTGCAGAAGGAACATTGCCTAGATAAAACAGCAGCTGCTGTGTTCAAACAGTAATGACAGTCAGTACAAAATTAATTTCTTGCAAATTATCACTCTTGGGAACGTCAATGTAATTTAAATCCATCACCATTAAATGAAATAATTCGAGAGATTGTAATTCTAAGTGACTTTGTCTAAAATTAATTGCAACATGCTTTGCTAAATCAAAGCGATGTTTATTCTGATCCTTCTGAACATCTTACCAGCGTGCTGGATATAGTTTTCACATAGTGATTTTAAGACTGATTCCAATAAGAACATTTAATCACAGTTCCTTTTGTTTTAATCACCATGCTCAAAGTGAATGGCGCAATGATGCTATAAGTCAGCATACTGGAGAGTGGGGCCCAGGTTTCCTTTGGGGGGTGGTGGTAGGGGGGATCTGCCAAATTCCTTACTGCAACTAAATGGGAGTCCAGCAGAATTTACCAGAATATGACCCAATTACAAGTGTGCCAATTTCTACCAATCTACAGCAAGCGAGATAAACATGAAAGAGAAAGAGATAGAGAATGGTAGGAGGAAGCTCATGTGGAGAATAAACACCGGCATAGACCATTAGGTCGAATTGCCTGCTTCTCTGCTGTTTACACTATAGACAGAATTTAATGAAGATGGTGGGCTGGGGGCGTCTGAATCTGCCACCAAAATTGACGGCACACTCGTCAGCCTGATTTCCAGGATCCCAAGGGAGTTAAGTCCCTCACTGGCAGCGGGAACCCTGCCGCTGGGGTTCCCAGCTCCTCGGCGGACATTTATTTGCTGAATGTCCCCCAGCAGGGCAGAAATTCTGCCCTGAGATCTGCTGGCTAATCAGAGAGGCCTGCAACTCTCAATTACCAGCAATGCCACCAAGGTGGTAGCATGATGCTATAAGTCAGCATACTGGGAAATGGGGTTCAGATTTCCTTGGGGGGGGGGGTGGTTCTGTAGGATGAAGGTCTTGGGGAGGGATCATCGGTGAGGTGAGGGAGCTGGGTCAGAGGAAAGGGCATGGAGGTGACTTTCAGCACCACCACCTACTCCCAATGCTGGGGCTGTCAATAAGGCACTGTGTCTTTGAACGTGGAATCTCACCCCCCTCTCCCCACCCTAGGGTTCAAACAAACCTGACAAGGGTTGCAGGTCAATCTCCCCACATGCATATCCTCTGCCTGCCACTGGTCATAAGTGGGATGAAGCCCCTAATTGCCCACAAGGACCTCAATTGGTGACCGTTTGGGAAGGCTGCCTGCAAACCATCCTGCTCCAAACTAAATCATGGGGAGGTAGGGTCCCACCCTGCACCCTCCCACCCACCTCCAACTTTGCAACTCTCCCTCTTGGCTTAAATTCTGCCCTATGTAGAGCTATGTAATTCAGAGATTTACCAGCTCCTTACAAGGCCAATAATGATAGACACAAACTCAGGAACTGGACTCACTCCATGAGCTAAGTAAGGACCTAGTAAATTACGCCAGGCTAGTGCACTGTGAGACAAGGTGGGTGCAAGTGGAACCTCCAGGATGAGGTGTGCCAGGTGAGGGGAGTCATCATATCTTTGATTTGCAGGATGCACCACAGCAACTCACCAAGGTTATTTCAACAGCACACTCCCCGCCTCCCTGAAACCTCTACCAACAAGAAGGGGAAGAGCAAAAATGCAATGGGATTGCCATCCACTCGAAATTTCCATCCAAGTCACATACCATCCCGACATGGACAGAATTTGCTGTCAATCACTGTCTCTGGATCAATATTATGGAATGCTGTAACATTATTGCGAAAGTACTATTGACACAAGCCCATATATGGAGTTAAGCTGCAAATCAACCAAGACCTCATTGAATGTCAGCAGATCAAGCTTGAGGGGCTTAATGGCCAACAATAAGCAGTTCAAGAAGAGGGTCCACCACCACTATCTAAGGTCAATAAATGTAGACTTGCCAACTTCACCCACATCCAGAGAACAACTTTAAAACATGGCAGATGGACACCAGAAACATGCCAGCAGTGGCGTGGGTATAGCCAGCCCCATGTAAATTAGGTGTCTTCCTGCTGACCCCACAAACTCCAGTAGAATCAGCCATGGAGGACACATGCACTTGTAATCCTGGCAGAATTACTGGGATTGTAGGCATGGATTTCCAGAATCAAGGTAATAAAGATAGAAAATGTTGGAAAATCTCAGCAGGTCTGATAGCATCTGTGGAAAGAGAAACAGAGTTAACGTTTTAGGCTAATGATCTTTCTTCAGAACCAAGGCACCTGGTTCTGCTACAAAACTTCTTTGAAGAAAAATTATTTTAACATGCTAATATCTTGGAAATAAAGATATGATACTCGACAAGATTGCTGCCTACAGTTCCATCAGGCCCAGACTTTAGGGAAAATAACCTTTTTTTTTAAATATATAAATCAGCAAAAACAATTCAGTTAAAAGTATTTTGGATCAGGTGTGAAATCAGAATATCTTTTCTTTATAAATTTGATCTAGGGATGGTGGAGGTTCTGGGAAGAACACATTTATTGACAAACTTTAGTTGTCCTGAAAGATAGCGAGTCTACTCCTTGAAATGATACAGTCATTGTGTTGATGGTGCTCCCATCACTGTGTTACCTAGAGAATTCCATGATTTTGACCCAACAACAATATAAGAACAGTGGTATATATTCAAATCAGGATGGTGTGTGACTTGGAAAGAAACTTGCAATTGGTGGTGTTCCAAGAGGTCATGGGAAGGTAGATGCTGCCAAAGTAAGCTTGGTGACATGCTGAAGCACATCTTGAAAAATGTGGTTGAAATTCGCACTACGTACCAGTAGTGGAAAGGATTTTAGACTGAGTTCAGTGACAGAGGTGGCAATGAAGTGGACTGCTTTGCTCTTGCTTTTTTTTAGTGTTTTTGTGGCTGCACTCATCCAGGCAAGAGCTGAGTATTCCATCACACTCCTGACTTGAGCCTTGTCGATAGTGGAGAGGCTTTGAAGGGTCAAGAGATGATGCCCATTTGACAAATTACCAAGCCTCTGCCCTGCCTTTGTAAGCATGGTTTACCAGGTTACCACAGTTCTGTGCAGTTTTAGCTGATTAACTCCCTCCGTATATCATGGTGTCAGTTAAGACCTGGCCTTTTTCAACTCAAGTTTTCTGCGGCTTAGTTCAATGTAGTATGTCCCTACAGAAGACAATGTGCACACTACATTTGGTGGACCAAAACTCCACATATATGAGTTTTTCAGTAAACCTGGTGATAGGTTTCTGTGCATGTCAGACACCCAACTATATTTTTAAATTAAAAGCAAAATACTGCGGATGCTGGAAATCTAGAACAAAAACAAAAGTACCTGGAAAAACTCAGCAGGTCTGACAACATCTGTGGAGAGTAGGTACGAGGTACTTGCTCCCTGTGTGGATGAGGAAGAGGGCTGTAGGGAGGATGAGCCAGCTGACCACGGTACCATGGCACAGGAGGCCATTCAAGAGGGGGGAGCAAAAAGACAAGTGGTAGTTGTAGGGGATTCGATAATTAGGGGAATTGATAGCTTCCTTTGTAAGCAGGATCGAGAGTCCCGCATGGTATGTTGCCTGCCCGGTGCCAGGGTGAGGGACATCTCTGACTGGCTTGAAAGGATATTGGAGAGGGAGGGGGAGGATCCAGTTGTTGTGGTCCACGTCGGGACAAATAACATGGGTAAGACTAGGAAAGAGGATCTGTTTGGGGATTATCAGGAACTAGGAACTAAATTAAAGAACAGGTCCTCAGGGGTTATAATCTCCGGATTACTACCTGAGCCACTTGCAAGTTGGCATAGGACACGAGAATAAGGGAAGTAAACACGTGGCTAAAGGAGTGGTGTGGGAAAAAGGGGCTCCATTTCGTGGGGCACTGGCATCAGTACTGGAACAGGATGGATCTGTACCGTTGGGACGGTCTCCACCTGAACTGATCTGGGACCAATGTTCTAGCGAAAAGGGTAAATAGGGTGGTCAACAGGACTTTAAACTAGAAAGTGGGGGGGGGGAGGGAAGGGTAAAACTCCAAGAAGTATGACTAGTAGGAAACAAAGCAGCAGGTTAGCGTGTGGGGGGGGTGGATTCAACTTCATGGAAAATTATGAAAAAACTGAAAAGAAAGGAGAGCCCAGGAGAGGCTATTAAAGTCTCCAGAACACAAAATAGGACAGAGTGTTTGGAAAGGGCTAGGAATCTAACTTCAAGCACATCAGATAGAGGGATGACAATGAGAATGGGGGTGGGAAATACAGGACTGAAGGTGTTGTATCTGAATGCACGCAGTATACGAAATAAGGTAAATGAGCTTGTGGCGCAGATTGAAATTGGCAGGTATGATGTGGTGGACATTACGGAGACATGGCTGCAAGGGGACCAGGACTGGGAGCTAAATATTCAAGGATATACATCCTATCGAAAAGATAGGCAGGTTGGCAGAGGGGGTGGGGTTGCTTTGTTAGTAAGAAATGAAATTAAATCGATAGCAAGAAATGATGTAGGGTCAGATGATGTAGAATCTGTGTGGGTAGAGTTGAGGAACCGCAAAGGTAAAAAAACCATAATGGGAGTTATGTACAGGCTTCCGAACAGTAGTCAGGATGTGGGGCACGAGATACACCAGGAGATAGAAAAGGTGTGTAACAAAGGCAAGGTTACAGTGATCATGGGGGATTTCAATATGCAAGTAGACTGGGAAAATCAGGTTGGTAGTGGATCCCAAGAAAAGGAGTTTGTGGAATGTCTACAAGATGGCTTTTTGGAGCAGCTTGTGGTAGAGCCCACTAGGGAACAGGCAATTCTAGATTTAGTGATGTGTAATGAGGCAGATTTGATAAGGGAGCTTAAGGTGAAGGAACCCTTAGGAGAAAGTGACCATAATATGATAGAATTTACCCTGCAATTTGAGAGGAAAAAGCTGGAATCAGATGTAATGGTATTACAGTTGAATAAAGGCAACTTCAGAGGCATGAGGGAGGAGCTGGCCAGAATTGACTTTGAGATGAGCCTAGCAGAAAAGACAGTGGAACAGCAATGGCAGGAGTTTCTGGGAGTAATTTGGGAGACACAGCAAAAATTCATCCCTAGGACAAAGAAGCATACTAAAGGGAGGACGAGGCAACCATGGCTGACAAGGGAAGTCAAGGACAGCATAAAAGCTAAAGAGAAAGCATGCAATACGGGAAGAGCAGTGGGAAATCAGGGAATTGGGAAGCCTACAAAGACCAACAGAGGACAACCAAAAAAGAAATAAGGAGGGAGAAGATTAAATATGAGGGTAAACTAGCCAGTAATATAAAAGAAGATTGCAAGAGTTTTTTTAGATATATAAAGGATAAGAGAGAGGCAAAAGTGGGCATTGGGCCACTGGAAAATGACGCTGGAGAAGTAGTAGTGGGGAACAAAGAAATGGCGGAGGAACTGAATAGGTACTTTGCGTCAGTCTTCACAGTGGAAGACACGAGTGACATCCCCAAAGTTCAAGAGAGTCGGGAGGCAGAGGTGAGTATGGTGGCCATTACCAATGAGAAGGTGCTAGGAAAACTGAAAGGTCTGAAGGTGGATAAATCACCTGGACCAGATGGATTATACCCCAGAGTTCTGAAGGAGATAGCTGAAGAGATAGTGGAGGCGTTAGTGGCGATCTTTGAGGAATCACTGGAGTCAGGGAGGGTCCTAGAGGACTGGAAAATCGCTAATGTAACCCCCCTGTTTAAGAAGGGAGTGAGGCAAAAGACGGGAAATTACAGGCCGATTAGCCTGACCTCGGTCGTTGGTAAGATTTTAGAGTCCATTATTAAGGATGAGATTTCAGAATTCTTGGAAGTGCATGGTAAAATCGGGCAAAGTCAGCATGGTTTCATCAAGGGGAGGTCATGCCTGACAAATCTGTTAGAATTCTTTGAGGAGGTAACGAGTAGGTTAGACAAAGGAGAGCCAATGGATGTTATCTACTTGGACTTCCAGAAGGCCTTTGACAAGGTGCCGCACAGGAGGCTGCTCAGTAAGATAAGAGCCCATGGTATTAGAGGCAAGGTACCAGCATGGATAGAAGATTGGCTGTCTGGCAGGAGGCAGAGAGTGGGGATAAGGGGGTCCTTCTCAGGATGGCAGCCAGTGACTAGTGGAGTTCCGCAGGGGTCAGTGTTGGGACCACAACTTTTCACTTTATACATTAATGATCTAGATGAAGGAACTAAGGGCATCCTGGCTAAGTTTGCAGATAATACAAAGATAGGTGGAGGGACAGGTAGTATTGAGGAGGCGGGGAGGCTGCAGAAGGATTTGGACAGGTTAGGAGAATGGGCAAAGAAGTGGCAGATGGAATATAACGTGGGGAAGTGTGAGGTCATGTACTTTGGTAGGAAGAATAGAGGCATAGACTATTTTCTAAGTGGGGAGAGAATTCAGAAATCTGGAGTGCAAAGGGACTTGGGAGTCCTAGTCCAGGATTCTCTCAAGGTTAACTTGCAGGTTAAGTCGGTAGTTAGGAAGGCAAATTCGAAATAAATGCCAACATTGTGAGGACTAGAATATAAAAGCAGGGATGTACTGCTGAGGCTTTATAAGGCTCTGGTCAGACCACATTTAGAATATTGTGAGCAATTTTGGGCCCCGTATCTCAGGAAGGATGTGGTGGCCCTGGAGAGAGTCCAGAGGAGGTTCACGAGAATGATCCCAGGAATGAAAGGCTTAACATATGAGGAACGTTTGAGGACTCTGGGTCTATACTCGATGGAGTTTAGAAGGATGAGGGGGGATCTGATTAAAACTTACAGAATACTGAAAGGCCTGGATAGAGTGGACATGGGGAAGATGTTTCCATTAGTAGGAGAGACTAGGACCCGAGGGCACAGCCTCAGAGTAAAGGGAAGGCCTTTTAGAACAGAGATGAGGAGAAACTTCTTTAGCCAGAGAGTGGTGAATCTATGGAATTCATTGCCACAGAAGGCTGTGGAGGCCAGGTCATTGAGTGTATTTAAGACCGATAGATAGGTTCTTGATCGGTAAGGGGATCAAAGCTTATTGGGAGAAGGCGGGAGAATGGGGTTGAGAAACTTATCAGCCATGATTGAATGGCGGAGCAGACCCGATGGGCCAAATGGCCTAATTTCTGCTCCTATGTCTTATGGTCTTGAGAGGGATACAGTTGACGTTTCGAGTCCGTATGACCCTTCATCAGAACTAAGACATCCGCAGATGCTGTCAGACCTGCTGAGTTTTCCCATATATTTTTTAATTACTGTTTAAATGTCGTACTATCTTGGTATGTTCCATTTACACAATCAATGTTGGTATATTTTGAGTATAATAAATTGCTATCACATTGAGGTAAGTACCCACAAAAATCTTATTCCATATTAATATCCTTCTACAATTGGCCATTCTCTGGTGATAATGTAGGAAAGACTTTTCATTGCTGACAAATTTAAGTATAATTTACACTGCATTGTGACATCATCACACACTTTTCATGATGCTACAGCATCAAGAGACTTCAGAGGTTAAAATCCAAAAAGAAAGCTTAGATTTTGGAAGTTTACATTGTGCCATTTAATAAATACTGAGGGGGGTTTATTATTTACTTATTCTGTTTTTATATAAGAATACATTCATCCAATCATACACACACATACTCTCTGGCTCTGAAATCATGCTAATTTGTTACAATGCCACACTGTCCAAATTCTAAATAGCTGGTAACCCAGAAAGCTTATATATATATAAAGGAGCTACATTCGTCTGGAAGTGTGGCAAATATCAAAATAGCTTTCAAAAGTATGAAAACGCCCCCAGGTGTTAGGACCCCCCACGACATCTAAATTGCACCAATGACTTGACTTTTAAGTCCAATGTAAATTGGTTAAACTCGCCAGACACTGAAGATTGTGTGAGTAAGCGAGTGAATGAGAAAAAAGCAGCCTGAAGGGAACGGCGAATCACATGAAAGTACACCACAGATACAAAACACATAAAAAGCCGAAATCAGAAGCAGCATTCCAGATTAGCACAAGGAGGAAACTCGCACCGGTTAAAGGCAAATTTAGGTCTGATGTCAGGCAGTCTTCACTCTTGGGAGCATGAAGTGAAACCAAAATGTTTGAAAACATTAAAGATACAGTTGATGACTGGGGTGAGGGTAGATGTTTATGCCTAAGTCGGTCTGGTTGGTTTGCACGGATGGGGTGAAATGCGGACTGCGCTGTGGCTGTAATCACCCCGCTCCAGTTTAAAGCCCTGACTCAGCAGCGGCCGCTGTCACTTACACTGAGCTCGGCCGCCAGCACCTACCTTTCCTGTTCGCCATCTGGATGCCGATCTTTCCCATGCTCCCTACCGGGTGTCACATCGTCCGGTTTAATCCATCTGAGTTAACACCATAATTACCGTCATGACCCGGGCCCAGCGGCGCCCGATGATCCTCCAGCCGCCATTGCCGCTGACTTAAGATCGGGAACAGCAACCAATGGCCGAGCAGCAGCGCCGCGTCTCCGGGCGTCATCGTTACCTTGGTGACAGAGCCTGAGGCTGGGATATGTGATTTCATTTGGGAGGGAGAGAGAGAGAGAGGAAGGGAGAGGAGGAGGAGAGAGGAGGAGGGAGGAGGGGGAGGGGGAGTGGAGGGGGTAAAAGAAGAGATGGGGAGAGAGTGAGGGAGGGAAGGGGAAGGGAGAGAGGGTTAGAGAGGGAAAGGGAGAGAGGATGAGAGAGGGAAGGGGAGAGAGGGAGAGAGAAGGAAAGAAAGAGAGAGAGGGAAGAGGAAGAGAGAGGGGGGATTGAGGAAAAGAGAGGGGAGAAGGGAAGAAAGAGAGAGGGGAGAGAGGAAGAGATGGGGGAGAGAGCGAGGGAGAGAAGAAGGGGAGAGAGGGAAGGGGAGAGACAGTGGGAGGGAGGAAGAGAGGGGTGATTGAGGAAGAGCCAGAAAGAGGACACAGGAAGAGGGGGAGACAGGAAGAGAGAGAGAGGGGGATTGAGGAAGAGAGGAGTGATTGAGGAAGAGAGGAGTGATTGAGGAAGAGAGGGGGGATTGAGGAAGAGAGGGGGGATTGAGGAAGAGAGGGGAATTGAGGAAGAGAGAGGGGGAGGGAAAGAGAGAGGGGGAGAGAAAGAGAGAGGGGAGAGGAAGAGATGGGGGAAAGAGTGAGGGGGCGAAGAGAATGAGAGGGGAGAGAGAGAAGGGGAGAGAGAAAGGGAGAGAGGGGGGAGAGGAAGAGGGCATAGGAAGAGAGAGGGAGGTAGACGGAGAGAGAGGGAGGTAGACGGAGAGAGAGGGAGAGGGAGAGACAGGAAGAGTGAAGGAGGTGAGAAATGGGGGGAGGGAGAGAGAAACGGGGGGAGGGAGAGAGAAATGGGGGGAGGGAGAGAGAAATGGAGGGAGGGAGAGAGAAATGGGGGAGAGAGAGAGGGAGAGAAAGAGAGGAGAGAGAGAAAGAGAGGAGAAAGAGAAAGAGGAGAGAGAGAAAGAGAGGAGAGGGAGAAATGGGGAAAGAGAGAGCAAAGGAGGAGAGGGGAGAAAGGGGAGGGACAGAGAGAGAGGGGAGAGAGAGAAAGAATAGAGAGAGAGAAAGGGGAGAGAGAGGGCGAAGAGAGAGAGAGAGAACGAGACAGGAGAGAGGGGGAAGAAAGGGAGAAATAACAGTGGGAGAGAGAGGGGGAAGGAGGAAGTGGGGAGAGAGAATGGTAGAGAGAGGGGGAGGAGAGTGAGAGAGAGCAGGACAGAGAGTGAGATGGGAGAAAGGGGGAAGAGAGAGAGAGATGGGAAGAGAGAGTGGGAGAGAGGGGAGGAGAGTGAGGAGAGAGAAGAGAGAAAAGAGGGGAAGAGAAAGAGATAGGGAAAGGGGGAGGGAGGAAGTAAGGAGAGAGAGAAAGGAAGGAGAGACAGAGGGTGGAGATTGAGGGGGGAGAAAGAGGGGAGGAGAGTGAGAGAGGGGGGTGAGAGAGGAGGGAGACTGGAGAGATGGAGGGAAGAAAGAGAGGAGAGGGGGAGACAGAGACAGAAAGGGGAGGGGAAGGGAAAAGAGAGAGGGGGAAGAGAAAATAGAAAGCGGGGGTAAGAGAGAAAGAGGAGTGAAGAAAGGAAAAAGAGAGAGAGGGGAGGGGTAAAGAGTGGGGAGAGAGGGGAGAAGACAGAGAGGGAAGCAAAGAGGAGGGGGGGTGAGAGGGATGGGGGGTGGAAGAGAGAGAGGGGGAAGAAAGAGATGGGAAGGAGAGAGATGGAGTGGAGGGAGGGGGGAGGGAACGAAGAGAGAGAGAAGGGGAGAGGGGAGGAGAGGTAGAGAGAGAGGGGGAGAGGGAGGGGGAAGAGAGCAGGAGGGGTGACAGAGTGTGGTAAAGTGAGAGGGTGCGCGGAAGAGAGAGTTGGGGGAAGACGGAGAGGAGGTGGAAGGCAGAGAGAGGGTGGAAGGAAGAAAGAGGGGGGAGGGAGAAAGAGCAGGAGAGAGAGGGGAGAGAGATTGGGGGAGAGGTGAGAGTGGGGTGAGGAGGGGGAGGGGAGGGAGAGAGACGGTGCAGGATGGTGAGGGAGAGGGGAGAGAGGGAGAGAGAAAGAGGGAGGGGAGGAGAGAGAGATGGGGTGAGAGAGAGAGGGAGGGAGAGAGAGTGGAGGAGAAAATCTTAGTGCAACCAGGCAGTGTCAACATGGTGAAAGAGAAATTGTGTTTGACCAATTTACTAGAGTTCTTTGTGGAAGAAACAAGCAACATGGATAAAGAGGAACCTATAGATGTGGTGTGCTTGAATTTCTAAAAGGCATTTGACAAGGTGGCATGTCAAAGGTTTCTGCACAAAATAAGAGCTCATGGTATAGGAGGGATAAATATGTCATTTTCAGGCTGGCAAGATGTAACCAATGGTGCCACAAGATCAGTGATGGGGCCTCAATTACTTACAATCTACATCAGTGACGTGGACAAAAGGATATGTTTACTAAATTTGCTGATGACCTAAAGATAGGTAGGAGAGTAAGTGTGAAGAGGACATATGGAGCCTGTAAAGCAACATAGATAGGTTAAGTGAATGAGCAAAAATTTGGTAGATGGAGTATCATGTGGAAAAATATGAACTTGTCCACTTTGACAGGAAGAATAGAAAAGCAGCATATTATTTAAATGGAGAGAGATTGCTGAACATTGCAGTACAGAGGGGTCTGGGTGTCCTGGTACATAAATCGCAAAAAGTGAGCATGCAGGTGCAGCAAGTGATTAGGAAGGCAAATATGATGTTGTCATTTATTGCAAGGGAATTGAACATAAAATTAGGGAACTTTTGCTACAGTTGGTACAGGGTGTTGGTGAGACCACATCTAGAGCACTGTGTAGTTTTGGTCTCCATATTTGAAAAAAAGATATAATTGCATTGGAAGCATTGAAGAGAAGGTTCACTTCACTGATTCCTGGGATGAAGGGATACCTTATGAGGAAAGGTTGGACAGGTTGGGCCTGTATCTATTGGTGTTTAGAAGAATGAGGGGTGATCTTATTGAAACGTATAAGATCATAAGGAGCCTTGACAGGGTGGATGCTGAAAGGATGTTTTCCCTTATGGGAGAGACTAAAACTGGGGTACACAGTTTAAAAATAAGGTGTCTTAGAGAGAAACTTTTTCTCTCAGAGGGTTGTTGGTCAGTGTAATTCTCTTCCTCAGGGAGCAGTGGAGGCTGGGTCATTAAATATCATTAAGGCTGAGTTGGATAGATCATTGACTGACAAGGGAGTCAAACTGTATAGGAAGCAGCCAGGAAAGTAGAAACCACAATCAGAGCAGCCATGTTCTTATCAAACAGTGGGGGAGGGGGAGGGAGGGAAAGAAAGGTGGACGGGAGGGGAGGGGGCAGTGGAGGATGAGTAGGGGGAGAGGGAAAAGAGAGAGGGAGGGAGGAAGGGAGAGGAAGGAAGAGGGGGTAGGAAGGGGTGGAGTGGGAGAGGAAGGGGTGGAAGTGGGAGCGAGTAGGAGAAGGAGAGAGGGAGAGCTGGAGAGAGGGGGATAGAGGGGAGAGGAAGAGAGAGAGGAGAGGAAGGAAGAGATAGAGAGGGCAGGGAGGGAAGAGGAGAGAAAGAAGGGAGGAAGGGAGGTAAGGGAAGGGAGAGAGATGGATAAAGTGAGAGAGAGTGGAGAAGGGGGGTGAGGGAGGAAGAGAGAGGAGAAGAGAGAGGGAGGATGAGAGGGGTTATGGTGGGGGAGAGGGATGGGGTGTGGTGGGGGAGAGGGAGGGCTGGAGGGAGGGGGAGCGGGGAGAGGGAGGAAGAGAGGGGGGAGGGAAGAAGGGAAAGGAAGACGAAGGGGGAGGGAAAGAAAAGGGGGAGGGAGAAGGGGGTAGGGAGAAAGAGAGGCAAGGAAAGAGGAGAGGGAGAGAGAGGGGGAGAAAGTGAGAGGAAGGAGAAGGGAGATATGAAGAGGAAGGGAGGGACGGGAGAGAGAGAGAAAGGAATGGGGAGAGAGAGAAAGAAGGGGGATGGAGAGAGAGGGGGAGTTGAAGAGAAAGAGGGGTAAGAGGGAATGGGGTGGGGAAAGAGGGAGGAATGGAAAGAGGGAGGAGGATGGGGGTACCAGGGGAATGGGAGTGAAAGAGAGGTTATGGGGGAAAGAGGTTGGGGGATTGGGGAAAGAGGAGGGGGATGGGGAAAGTGGGAGGGGAAATAAGGGAGGAGGAGAGGGGAAAGGGTGGGAGATGGGAAAAGAGGGAGGAAAGAGAGGATGGAGAAGGAATTGGGGTGAGGGATGGAGGGGTTGGAGGAGAGAGAGGGGACGGAGGGGAATGGGGAAGGGAGGATAGTAGGGGGATGGGTAGGGAGGCAGACAGATATAGGGGAGAAGAGGAGGATGGAGGAAGAGGGGAGAAAGGGACAGCTAGGAGAAGGAGTGAAAGGGGAGGAAGATGGAGGGTGTTGGGGAGAGTAAGAAGAAGGAGGATGGGAAGAAAGGCAGAAAAGGAGGAGAGGAAAGAGGGGTAGTGTAGTAATTATGGTTTTATTTAGTGTGTAATGTACCTTTAAGACTAATATGTGTTAGGGAAGATCACATGATCTGTAGTAACCAATAGAAGAGTAGCGTGGGCTACCTCAGTAGTTAGTAGTGTAGAGATAGAGTTTGAAGCGAAAGCACATGTTTAGTTGCTGCTGAGTACCTTTGTAAACAAACTAAGAGTTTCCACCTAAGAAGTGTCTGCTGATCAACTCTATCAACAATAGTAGCAATTCAGCCACCCTTACAACAAACTGGCGATGAGGATCCACAGGATCAACAAATCGGCGACAAAGATAAAACAAGTTTAACAGAAGAAATCAAGAGAAACAAAATCAGCACTGTACCTCGCAAAGTAATTGTCAGTAGAAGTTCCGTTCAAATTGACAAAGTAATTCCCTCTCAGAATGCTGCAATCCAGAAGAATTGATCCTTTCGGTCCAGCAATGGATGATTGGTCTCATTACATTGAACATCTAACATTCTTGTTCCAAGCAAATGAGATTACTGGGGAAGAGAAGAGGCGGGTGATCCTTTTAAGTACGTGTGGGAATACAATCAATGGCTTGATTCAAAGTTTGACGGCACCCAGTGCCCCAGATTTGAAAAATTTTGATGAATTGGTGGACCTCGTGAAGGGTTATTATCAGTCAAATCCCTCACTATCTATGCAAAGGTTCAAGTTTACCTCAAGAAATAGAGCCCCAGGGAGACAGTTGCATACTATGTGGCAAAACTGAAGCAGTGAATGGAACATGGTGAGTTTGGTACATCTCTAAATGACATTCTCAGAAATTGTTTAGTGTGCGGTGTGAATGAGGACACAATTCAGAAGAGATTGTAATCCATAGTGAATTTGGATTTCGAGAAGGCGCTAAAGGTAGCACTGGCAATGGAAAGCGCAGTATGAGATTCAAAAGCCATACAGGGTGTATAAAATGGCACTGTCCTCCACATTGGGTGGGAAGCCCGAGCCAAAAAGGGCGGGAAAATGCAACACTCTGCCAAGAAGTGGGAAACAGCCCCCACTAGCAGAAAGATAAGAGAAAATGACTTAGCAGAGAAAACAAGGAATAATTTTAATAGAGGTGGAAACAAATAGTCTTTTAGCGATTGGCAGTTTTTAAAAAATCGAATGCTACTATTGTCACAGAAATGGACATAAAATGAGGCAGTGCAAGGAAAGATTCAAGCAGGCTTGTAAACAAAAGAAGAAACTCAATGTAATCTACAATATAGAAGAGCCTGAAACAACAAATTCAGACATTTACTCATCGTTTAATCTGAAAGTTGGAAAGACGGAACTAATATTTGTTACAATGAAATTTGTTACGGTTTGAACGGAAGTGAACACAGGAGCTTCCACAACAATAATTGGGGAACATACTTTCAGGTATTTGAATAATGGTGAACACCAATTAAGCTTGGAAGAAACAGCTGCCAAGCTAAAAACATACACAGGTGAAGACATTCAAGTAAAAGGCACAAGCAGAGTAACTGTCCATTATGGAACCCAATCAGCAAAGCTACCAGTGTTGGTATTGAGAGGCAGAGGACTAAGCCTCCTAGGGTGAAATTGGCTAAGGGAAATCAACCTTGATTGGCCACTGAGATTCCAAATGGAAGCTGGAAGCATTCCTGTTTTGGAAAAGGAGTGTGTAAGGACTCAACAACCTGAAGAAATGCAGGCTGTCTTAAGCCAAAACCTGGAAGGACAGCAAAAGAAATTCGAAGGGACCCTGCTAGATGACAGAGTTCGAGACAAGGTGAGAAACCTTTGCAGGGAAAAAGGAAATCTATTAAAAGATCTTCATACACTGCAAGATTCCCTCAGGTCAAAGTTTGTACCTCTGGAAAAGTATGAAGAGAAACAGAAAGAATTCAGCGCTTTTCTGAACAACCTGAAGAATGATTTGGCAGAGAAGACACAATAATGTTCAATTTTCCAGGAGGCAGCAAACAAATACAAAAAAGAGACAGAAGAGCTGAAGAATCAGCTAAATGAAGCCAAAGAGGTTTTAGAAGCAAAAGTCGCAGAATTTTCCAAGAAGCATAATGAAATCTTGGGAGACTCAGCCACTGAGCTCAGACAAGCTGCGCTTGCACCTGAGAGAAGTCTGGCCTATAGTGAAGTCAAAAAGAAGGCCGAGTTTAAAGTCTGTGCTAGAAAGAAGAAGGCACGTAGAAAGAAGATACAGAAATACAAATAGGACTTTAATTCTGGCAGCCTACGAATACACTTTCGTACATAGCCCTGGCAATCAAATCGCAAACACCAGTGCCCTTAGTTGTTTGGCTTTACAAGAAAATGATGAGCATGTCCCAGTTCCACAGGAACTTGTTTTACTGTTAAATTTCTTAGATTCTTCGCCGATATGTGCTTGACAGATTAGAGATTGGGTAAGTAGAGACCCAGTCCTATCTCAAATACAAGAACAAGTGCTGCATGGTTGGTCACAAGCCCATATCTGATGAAATTAAACCGTACTTCAACAGAAGACATGAAATAACCAGTCAGGATGGCATCTTATTATGGGGAGCAAGGGTGATAGTTCCTCCAAAGGGAAGGGAGTCGCTTTTAATTGAACTACACAGTGCCCATCCAGGAATTTCCCAAATGAAGACTATAGCACGCAGCTATCCATGGTGGCCTGGGATGGATGGAGAAATAGAGGGTTTAGTAAAGAACTGTGTGCAATGTCAGCAACTGCAAAAGTTTCCAGTGACAGCTCCATTACACCCATGGAAGTGGCCAGGTAGACCCCGGGTGTGGGTTACACATTGACTACGTTGGACCTTTCCTGGGAACAATGTTTCTGCTCATTGTCGATGCAGTTCAAAATAGTTGGATGTATATAAGGTGAAGTCACGAACGTCAGCTGCTGCAATTGAGAAACTACGTCAATGTTTTGCCATTCACAGGCTACCAGAGGTAGTCGTTTCCAAGAACAGCATGGCATTTACGAGTGCCAAGTTTCAACAGTTTATCAGCCTCAACTGTATTACTTGTAAAAATTTCACTGTACCACCCTTCCTCAAACAGACTGGTCGAAAAGGCGGTTCAAACGTTCAAGGCAGGCATGAAAAAGCTAACTGGCAGTTCCTTGGCAACCAAGCTAGCACGCTTCCTTTTTCATTACAGGACTACCCGTCACAACAACAGGCGTCACACCTGCGGAGTTATTGTTGAAACACCATCTCAGGACGAGATTGAGTTTAATAAAGCCAAATTTAGAGGGGAAGGCAGAAAGGAGTCAGGGAAGCCAGAAAACTAGACATGACTGGCATAATGGTGAGAGGAAATTTACCGTGGGAGAGCCGGTATACATGAAGAACTTCACATGTTTAGTTGCTGCTGAGTACCATTGTAAATAAACTAAGAATTTCCACCTAAGAAGTGTCTGCTGATCAACTCTATCAGAAGTACCAACTCGGACACCTCTCACAAACTGCCAACGAGGATCCACAGGATCTAACAGGAGGAAAAAGGGAGAGAATAGAAAGGGAAGGAGGGAGAGAAAGGGTGGAGAGGGATTGAGAGAGAGAAAAAAGGAGGTAGATAGAGGGAGGGGGGAGAACACTAGCAACAAGGGGAGAATGAGTGGGAAAGAAAGGAAGGAAGGGAGTGGAGAGAAAATTTGGGAGGAAGGAGATGAAAGAAAAATGTGGAGGAGAGAGAACAGAAAGGGTGGTGGAACGGGAGAGAAAGGGAGGTGGGTGGGGGAAAGATTTGTGACAAAAATCAGGGGAGAGAGAAGGGAAATTGGGGGTTGAGGGATATTGGAAAGGAAGGTGGGAGAGAGGTAGAAAGAGGGTTATAATCAGGAGCAAGATTCGGAAGAGGGATATTACATTTTTATGACTTTATTTCCAATTTAAACATTTTTCATGTTTCAATTTATTTCGTGATCCTTTTGGTTTTCCTTTTTAAACTATTTTGCCCGGGGTGGATTCATAATTTTTCCTTTAGGGGGCCCTGTCACATTACATTGTGGCTCCATATTATTTTCATTATGTCACATGCTGTTACAGGGATAGTGTCTCTCCTGCCACCTAGTAGTATATTGTGCCTTCAGAGTTTGGTGAGCACTCACTAATTTTGGTTTAGAGTATTGAGCCCTAGACCTCACAACATAATTTTAAAATCCTGTACAAATAAAACAGAAAAGAATGTTCTGTACCTTTAAAAAAGTTAATTAGGAATAACAGTGAAGTACAATCGAGATTCAGTAGAATGATACAGAAATTAGAGAATTCGTTTTTAAGTAGTTGGGAGTTAGAGACAGGGAGTAGGTTGACGCACATGGGGTGGGAGGGATTTTTCCCAATACTTTGGAGGTGGGTTTGGAGGGGAGAGCAGGAAAATGCCTAAAGAATTCGTCGGACCGATTTCCCGACCTGTTAGGGCCTCCTCGCATTTTTACCAGAGGCGGCTTCAGAGCGGTGACAACCACCTTGCCCAGCAGTGGTGGGAAGCCTGTTATCGAGGCAATTAGCAGTATTTCTGGAAGGCCGTGCAATATTCCCGCTGCACACAGGACCCTTGCTGTGTCTGCAGCTCGTCTGCTCACAGAAGGCGAGAGTACAGCAGGAGGTCCCAACATGAGATTCATATGCAATGGTCACTTCAAAGGGCAATGTTGGCAACCCTCAGGGCATTCGAAGGCAAACTGGTAGTCGCCTTGCAGAGGGATCCCGGCGGATAGTGCTGGAGTGAAGATTGGCTACCTGTCCCATCAGCAGCATGGCACCTCCAACTTGTGCCGCCCCCTCCTCCATTCACCTCAGCAGTACCAACATTCACAATGGGTCCCTATTTCTACTTAGTTCTGTTGAAGGGCCATGAGGACTTGAAACATCGACTTTGCTCTTCTCCGCCGATGTTGCCAGACCTGCTGAGTTTTTCCAGGTATTTCTGTTTTTGTTTCACAATGGGTCCATCGGCCTCCGTTCACTTTAGGCGTTCTGATTGGTCCTCCCGTGTCCTTAGTCTTCAGGCTGCCCACCTTTCCTGGTTGCATGGTACTCCCGAAGGCAGTTTCTTCATTGGCCTCCTGTGGGGAGATCACGCCCAATGTCCCACACGTACAAGTCAGGGTTCGAGTCCCAAACGTCAGTCCGACGTCGAAAACGGGAAAACTCACCCCCCCATGGTGTTCCCCAGGGATCAGTTCTGGCACCATCCAGCTTAATGACTTGGATGAAGGAATAGCGAGTTGTGAATCCAAGTTTGCAGATGACATTTAAGTGAGGAGGTACAGAAAAGTGTGAATGGGAGAAACACGTCACAAAAGATCATGGATGGACTAAATGAGTAGAGTAAAAACTATAGCTGATACAGTTAAATGTGAGGAAATGTGAAGTCGTGCATTTTGAATCTGAGAAAGAAAATTCAGTATATTTTCCTAATGGTGAGCTAGGGTCATGAAGTTGGACTCCATAGTGCTGCTGCAGAAGCCAAAACTGCAAAAACGTCAGCTGGGTTATTTCATAAGAACACAAGAAATAGGAACAGGAGAAGACCATACAGTCCTCTGCCATTTTCAATATGATCAATATCATCTTGGGCTTCAACTCCACTTTCCTACACGCTCCTCATATCCCTTGATTTCTGAAGCAACCCAAAATCTGTCTATCCCAGCCTAAAATCTATTCAGTAATGGCACATCCATAACCTCTGGGATAGATAAATCCAAAGATTCACAACATTTTGAGTGAAGAAATTTCTCCTCATTTCAGTCCTAAATGTTTGGTCTCTTATCCTGAAAATGTGACCCGTTATAGATTCCCCAGCCAGGAAAAACATTAACTCAGTATTTACCCTGTCAAGCTCCTTCATAATCTTGTATGTTTTAATGAGATCACCTCACTCTTCTAAACTCCAGAGAATACAGACCCAATTTACTCAGCCTCTCATCATAGGCCAGCTCTCTCATCCCAAGGACCAATCTAGTGAACCTTCTCTATACTGCTTCCAATGCCGGTATATCCTTCCTTAGATGTGGAGACCAAAATTGCACACAGTATTCCAGATGTGGTATCACCAATGCCCCATACAATTGTAGCAAGACCTCTTTATTCTTGTACTCCAATCCTTTTGAAATAAAGGCCAACATGCCATTTGCATTCCTAATTGCCTGCATACTAACTTTTTGAGTTCCCGGTACAAGTACAGCCAAGTCTTTCTGAACATCAACATTTATAATTTACATGACTATTAGGAAATATTCTGCTTTTCTATTCTTATGACCAGAGTGAATAACCTCACACTTCCCCACATCATATTCCATCTGCCACCTTGTTGTCCACTCAATTTACCTGTCTCTATCTCTTTGCAGCCTCTTTGTACCCTTCCTCATAACTGACATTCTCACCTAGCTTTGTATCATCAGAAAACTTACACATTACTCTCTGTCTCTTTGTCTAAGTAATTAACATAGATTGTAAAAAGCTAAGGCTCCAGCACTGATCTTTGCAGCACTCCACTAGTCACAGCCTGCCAACTTGAAAATGCCCCATTTATCCTTACTTTCTGCTTCCTGTCTGTTAACCAATCCTCTAACCAAGCTAATATATTACCCCCCTCTCCATGAGCCCTTATCTTTATCTACCGTATTAGCTACATTCTCAAAAAACTTTGTCAAACAGGATTTCCTTTTCATAAAACCATGTTGATTGTTCTAATCATACTATGCTTTTCTAAGTGCATTGTTAAGACTTCCTTAATAATAGAACCCAGCCCTTTTCTGATGACTGATGTTAAGCTAACTGGCCTGTAGTTCCTTGTTTGCTTTTTCCACCTTTTCTTGAATAGCAAATGTAACTTTCTTGAAGTCACATTTGCTAACTTCCAATCTGCAGGGACCATTCCAGAATATACGGAATTTTGGAAAGTCATAGCCAGCACATCCACTATCTTTGCAGCTATCTCTTTAAGAACTTTAGTATGTGGGCCATTAGCTCCTGGGGATTTGTCAGATTTTAGTCCCATGAGCTTTTCCAATATCTTTCTCTGCTGATATTAATTCCCTTAATTTCTTCACTCTTATCTGCCCCTAGGTTGCCTTCTACTGTTTGCAACTTGTGTTTTCTACTGTGAAGACAAACACCAAATATTTGTTCAATGCTTCTGCCATTTCTTCATTCCTGTGATAATTTCGCCTGCCTCTGCTTCTAAGGGACCAATGTTTACTTTAGCCACTCTGTTTCTTGTTGACAAAATGCTCTTACAATCTATTTTTATATTCCTGGCTAGTTTATACTCATAATCTATATTTTCCCCTTTTATAAACTTTTTGGTGGCCCTTTACTGGTTTCTAAAACACTCCCAATCCTCAGACTTGCTACTACTCTTCTTTTAATCTACTGCTATCCTTAACCTCCTTCGTAAGCCCCTGAGCAGCCCATGCAGCATTCCCTGACTGCCAGTGCGCTAACCTGTGTGTGCATTGGAAGCATGCAGAGTGGACGTTTTGTGGTGTCAAACAGCCTCTATCACTGACTCGGTGCATGATCTACCATTTTTGACCACACAGACTCTGTTAATCACTATAATCACATATGTTTGTCAGCATATGGGATGCCCCAGTAGAACTATTTAAAGGGCTAACCATCCAACTTTCAGATGACACACTTTTGACTTTATTTTGCTGGTGCAGAGTTAGTTGGAAGTACTGTGATTAGTATTACTGGAAGAGTTTTGCAAACTTTTGGGATTGCAAGGGAGTGGTGCTGAATCTTGACAATGAGATCAGAGGTGGTCTTTCAGGAGAAAGTCTGCTTCTGTAATGAGAACAATTATTGATGTACCTCTGGAGCTGCAGTAGTACTTTGAAATAGAACACAGCCAGCAGAGAGGGGAAGCTGTGCACTGAAGGAGGAGGAGGGCTCTCAATGGGGCTATCAAAGTCCACTTGGTGTGTAAACATTACCCAGGAGATACTCTGTGAATGCCTGCTACCTTTACAGCAGCCACGATGCATTCATTCTGTGGCAGTTAACCATACCTGTCATCTTTGGCCCAACATGAAGACCCAGAGATGGCTGGGAATACTCGCTCATCTCTCTACCTGACCATATAAGAACAGTGCATCTATGATAAGACCATGCAGCAACCAAGAATATCATAAGACCATAAGGAAGAAATGGCAGGAGTAGGCCATTTGGCCCATCGAGCCTGCTTTTCCATTCAATAAGATAATGGCTGATCTGATTGTAGCCTTAACTTCCCTTTCCTTCCTGCTCCCCCACAACCCTTGTAGGTCGAAAATCTGTCTAACTCAGTCTTGATTATATTCAATGACCCAGCCTCCACTGCTGTCTGGGGTACAGAATTCCAATGATTAACAACCCTCTGAGACAAGAAATTTCTCCTCAACTCCATCTTAAATGGGAGACCCTTTATTTTTAAATTATGCCCCCTAGTTCTAAATTCCCCCATGAGAGGAACATCTTCTCAACATCTACGCTGTCAAGCCCCCGCAGAAGCTTATGTTTTAATATGATCTCTCATTTTTCTAAACTCCAATGAGTAAAGGCCCAACCTGCTCAACCTTTCCTCATAAGACAACCCCTTTATCTCAGGAACCAGCCTAATGAACCTTCTCTGAACTGCCTCTAATGCAAGTAAACCCCTCCTTAAATAAGGAGAACAAAACTGTCTGCAGTCCTTTAGGTGAGGTCTCATTGATGCCCTGTACAGTTGAGCAAGACTTCCCTACTTGTACACTTCATCCCCCTTACAATAAAGGTCAGTATTCCATTTGCTTTCCTAATCACTTGCTGTACCTGCATGCTAACTTTTTGTGATTTATGTACAAGGACGCCCAGATCCCTCTGCACTGCAGCATGCTGCAGTCTCTCTCTATTTAAATAATATTCTGCTTTTCTATTCTTCCTGCCAAAGTGGACACCCTCACAATTTCCCACATTATACTCCGTCTGCCAAATTTTTGCCCAGTCACTTAACCTATCTATATCCTTTTGTAGACTCTTTATATCCTCCTCACAACTTTTTTCTACCTATCTTTGTATCATCAACAAATTTAGCTACAATACAGTTGGTCCCTTCATCCAAGTCATTAATATAAATTGTGAATAGTTGAGGACTCAGCATTGATCCCTCTGGAACTCCACACTTGCCAATTTGAAAATGACCCATTTATCCTGACTCTCTGTTTCCTATTAGTTAGCCAGTCCTCTAGCCATGCTAATATATCACTGGCAACACTGTATGCATATGGGATCCTGAGCTGTATAAATAGGGGCATAGAGTGCAAAAGCAAGGAAGTTATGATAAACCTGTATAAAACATTGTTTTGGCCTCAACTGGATCATTGTATCCATTTCTGGACACCACGCATTAGGAAGGATGTGGAGACCTTAGAGAGGGTGCAGAAAAGATTCACAAGAAATGTTCCAGGGACGAGGGACTTCAGTTACATGGATAGATTGGAGAAACTGGGACTGTTTTCCTTGGAGAAGAGAAGAAGAGGTTTGATAGAGGTGTTCAAAATCATGAGGGGTCTGGACAGAGTTGGTAGGGGGAAAATGTTCCCATCGGTGGAAGGATTGAGAACCGGAAGACCCCAATTTATTGATTGGCAAAAGAAGCAGTGGTAACATGAGAAAAAAAATGTACACAGCAAAGTGGAATCTGGAATGCACTGCCTGGGAATCAAAGTCTTTAAAAGAGAATTAGATAATTATCTGAAGTGAAAAAATTTGTAGGGCTACGGGGAAAAGTTGGGGAAATGAAACTAGGCGAATTGCTCTTGCTGAAATCATGAACAGACATGACAGTGCAAATGGCCTCCTTCTGTGCTATAACCATTCTATGATTCTATAATGAAAGATTGTTTTCTCTATTTGGCAAATTGATAATGAGGAAATATACTTAATATCATTCCTTGAAGGAAAAAGAGAGAAGTTAGAAGAAATGCTTTTACGCAGATGGTTTTTAGAACGTAGAGGGGGAGAAATTCATTTGAGCGCAGACTTGTGTCAATTCCCTGGGATCAGGTAGCCTCATGGACCACTACCTGAGCAGCCTATGCTGCCTACTCCAGTAAATTGATATAAGTCTGCATACTGCCACTAAAAGCAAATGATTTCTTGCCCAGAATTTATTTTTAGCTCAAGTGGCTACTGAGATGGAGCGGGTGAATTTTCACACAGTGAGTTGCATTGTTTTTACGCCAGTGAAAAACGATTTGTTCCCTTTGGTGGCCCGGAGGGGTATTCTATGGACATCCAATGGAGGAGTCCTTTGTGTAAATTCCAACTAAAGTAGGTGTAATAAGCAGTGCTGCATGGGCATTAAAACTTACACAGTAACAAGTTTGCACTTTGAGCCTTGCAAAAGCCAGCAATCCTGTAAAACTGGAAGGCCTTATTGTGTGATACCAGAGGTGCTGACTTCCCCAGCTCCCTTGCAAGTTGCTCGATGAATATGTACCAGTTCTGCTATTATAGGCAGCCAGAAATAACCCAGTGTCATAAAAATTGTGTGGTGATTATCTTCATAACCACTGAGATAGCAGTCCAGGCAGATGACCCTGACATTTTTTTTATTCATTGGATGTGGGCGTCGCTGGCTAGGCCTGCATTTTTTTGCTCATCCCTAATTGCCCTTATATCTGAGGGCATTTTAAGAGTCAATCACAATGCTGTGAGTCACATGTAGGCCAGACCCAGGTAAGGACAGCAGATTTCCTTCCTTAAAGGATATTAGTGAACCAGATGGGTTTTTACAACAATCAACAATGGTTTTGTGTTCATTAATATAATGTCATCATCAGACTTTTAATTCCAGATTTTTATTGGATTCACATTCCACCATCTGCTGTGGCAGGATTCAAACCCAGGTCCCCAGGGCATTACCCTGGGTCTCTGGAATACCAGTCCAATGACAATACCACTATGTCACCACCTCCCCCAAGATATGAGGCTACTGCAAAAAGCTGGAAAATCAGATTAAAGTGAATAACTTGTTCAAGAGCTAGCATTAGCACTTTCTGTGTTGTAATTTCTATAATTTGATGTCAGGAATGAGATACATGGTGCACTTACATTACAACTGTAATATCAGTACAAAGTAGTTTATAGCTTAAACCTATATTGTAATGCAGCCATCATCTTATGTAGATGGAAGGATGCCAACAACGGAAAGTGCAGCCAAATCCAGGGTCACAATCTAAGCTGACTCAAGAACGAAGTGGATTAAATTGTCTAGATAAGGATCTCTGCTTTGTTTCAAAATCAGATCAGGCTGTAACTCTGGATTTACATGTCATGGGCAACGTTTTCCACATATGAACTACAGTTCAAGATCCCGCACCTGTTTACCTCAGTGGACAGGAAAATCACAGACATTCAATGAGTAGCAAACCTCAGTCTACTAGTTTAATTTACACAGATTATAAAGTTGTAGTATAATGAGTACTAGACTCTTATAAGTACTGGATCAAAAAATCAGTTTGATAATACATTGATGCACCACCTTCAGTGTAACAAAGCATCTTGATAGATGGGGTTGCTTGACTTTTAAAATATGTCACATTGAAATTAAATGAAGAATTTCATGTACATGGCCAATTTTATCCTAATACATGTATACATTCATGTGAATACTTTGGCCCATAGTCTTTCCATTCAAACACCTACTGTATATTTATACTCATTTAATGTAATACATTAGTTGATTTGACCACAGATGCAAAAATGAACCTCATAGACAAATGGTAGTTTTCAATGGAAATATCTTCACATGGGCCAATTTCACTTGGAGTCCCATCTACATAAATTATTTGCATGAAGGCTTTCACAAGTTTATTGATGACACAAGAATAGAGTTAGGAATTTAAATCAAATACATCGGCTAAACACCAATTTAGAAATAGTAACAGCAGGTTAAACAATTAAGGGCAAGGAAACCTCCTGCTTACTTCCACCTACTGCCTTCCCTCAGCTGATGAATCAGTATTTTATGTTAAACATTTGGAAGAAGCACTGGGAGTATCAAGGGTGTGGAATGTTCTCTGAGTGCGGGAGATCAATGTCCATCACCAATATTAGCTCAGTAGCACTACTGACCAAACTGGCCATGTCCTGAATGACGTAACTCCCAGACAGGGTTTGTGCAGGTGATGAGAGAACCAACATGAGGGAAAAGCCTACTTGACCTCATCTTCACTAATCTATTTGTTGCAGAGGCCACAATGTCAGTATTGGTAGGAGTGACAACCTCACAGTCCTTAAGGAGACAAAGTCCCATCTTCACGCTGAGGACACAATCTACTGTGTTGTGTGGCACTAACACTGTGCTAAATGGAACTGAAGCAAAACAAATCTAGCAGTTTAAAACTGGACATCCATGAGGCACTGTCGACCATCATCAGCAACAGAATTGTATTGCACCCCAATTGTAATCTCAAAGTCTGGCATCTCCCTCAGTCTGACATTACCATCAAGCCAGAAACCAACCTTGGTTCAATGAAGAATATAGGACAGCAAGCCAGCACTAGCACCAGGCATACCTAAAAACGAGGTGCCAATCTGGTAAAGCTACAACACATGACTATATGCATGCTGATAGTGGAAGTAGCATGCTATTGACAGAGCTAAGTGATCCCAAAACCAATGGATCAGGTCAAAGTTCTACAGTCCGACACATCCAGTTGTGAATGGTAAAAACAAAATACTGTGGATGCTGGAAAACTGAAATAAAAACAGAAAATGCTGGAAAAACTCAGCAGGTCCTGCAGCATCTGTGGTGAGAAAGACAGAGTTAACGTTTTGAGTCTGAAGAAGAGTTATACCGACTCAAAATGTTAATTATTTTTCTCTCTCCAAGGTGCTGCCAGACCTGCTGAGTTTTTCCAGTATTTTCTGTTTTTATTTTAGTTACAAATGGTGACGGACACTAAACAACTAATGGGATGAGAAGGCTCCCCAAAAATCATCATTCTCAATAATGGTGGACCCCAGCATGTGAATGCAAATGACAAGGCCGAAGCATTTACAAACACCTTCAGAGGTGCTGAGTGAACGACCCATCTTGATCTCCTCCTGAGGTCCCCACCATCGCAGCTGTGAGTCTTCATCCAATACAATTCACTCCACATGATATCAAGAAACAGCTGAGCACACTGGATATAACAAAGTTTATGGCCCTGACAACAACTGTCTGTAGAACTGAAGGCTTGTGCCCTTCAGGTCAAGCCACATCTCTAACCAAGCTGTTCCAGTAGAGCTCCAATAATGGCATATACCTGACAACATAGAAAATTGCCCAGATACGTCCTATCCACGAAAAGCAAGACAAAGCCTATCTGGCCAATTACCACCCCATCAGTGCACTCTCAATCATCATCAAAGTGGTGGAAGGTGTCATCAACAATCCCATCGAGTGGCACTTACTCACCAATAACCTGCTGTACAATGCTCAATTTGGGATCCAACAGGACCACTCAGCTCCAGATCACATCAAAGCCTTGGTCCAAACACGGACAAAAAAATTTGAATGCCAAAGGTGAAGTGAGAGTCATTGCCCTTGAATTCAAGGCAGTATTTGACTGAATGTAAAATCAAGGATCCCTACCAAAATTGAAGACAATAAGGATGATGAGAGATCTCTCCACTGGCTGTGGTTATACCTAGCACAAAAGAAAATGATTGTTGTTGTTGGAGGCTATCATCTCAGCTTCTGGACATCATTGTAAGAGATCCTCAGGGTAGTGTCCTAGGCCCAACCACCTTTAGCTGCTTCATAAATGGCCTTCCCTCCATCAGAAGGTCAGAAGTGGGGATATTTACTGATTATTGCAGAGCGTTCAGTTCCATTTGCAACTCAGATAATGCAATGGTCAATGCCCACATGCTGCAAGACCTGGGAAATATTCAGGTTTGGATTGATGTGGCATGTAATATTCACGCCAAATACGTACCTGGCAATGACTATCTTCAACAAGAGTACCCAACCACTTTCCCTTGAAATTCAATGACATTACCATCATTGACTCCCCCACCATCAACATCCTGGGGGTCACCATTGACAAGAAAATTAACTTATCTAGCCACATAAATAATGTGGCTACTTGACCAGGTCAGAAGCTGGGTATTCAGTGGTGATGAACTGACCACGTGACTCTCCAAAACCATTCTACCATCGACATGGCACTGGTCAGGCATGTGATGGAATACTCCCCACTTGCCTGGATGAGTGCTGCTCTAACAACATGCAAGAAGTTTGGCACCATCCAGGACAAAGCAGCTTGCTTGATTGGCACCCCATCCACTACCTTAAATGTTCACTCCCTTCATCACCGGCACATAGTGACTGCAGTGTGTAATATCTAGCAGGTTCCAGCAACTCACCAAGGCTTCTTTGACAGCACCCCCCAAACCCATAGTCACTACCATCTAGAAGAACAAGGGCAGCCAGATGCATGAAACACCACCACCTGCAAATTCCCCTGAAGTCTCATGTCATCTGACTTGAAAATAAATCATCATTCCTTCATCGTTGCTGGGTCAACATCCTAGAATTCCCTACCTAACAACACTGTGGATACACCCACACCACAGGAACTATAGCAATTCAAGAAGGTGACTCACTATCACCTTCTCAAGGGTCAATTGGGGATGAACAACAAATGTTGGGTTGGCCAGCAATGCTCACTTCCCATAAATGAATATCAAAAAAATGGCATAGCAGATGAATGGCTGGTGTTTGGTAGATATTTAGCGCAATGGAATGCATTTGGGTTTGACTAATTCCTGTCATAGTCTACAATGCAGGAATAGCCGCTAAATCTAGTGGGGCCCAGAGATACCTGTTGGTTATGGTGGATTAAAAAAAAATGAAGGCCCACATGCTGTATCAAGACCACTAGAACAGCAAAATGTGTTTCAAAGTGTATTGCTAGAACATTACAGGATGAAATTACAGTTACCAAAGTTGCACAAGATATTGACAACAATCACTTTTAAGGTCCTGTGATGAGCTTTCGGATATGATGTTGGTTGATTGATTTCGGATTGACGAGAAAATCATGGGAAAGGGTTGCTGCAGCTTTGTCAATTATAGCAGGTGCATAGAAAACAAGGGACGAGGGAACTTTGGGAAAAACACTGCAGAAATCCTCGCGTAACCACTTGCGAACTATACCCCCACAAGGTTGTAGCCGCGTTCCCAAGATAAGTATTGTTGATTTTGTTTCGACTCCACGCGGATTGTATTTACGCTATTGTACATATAGTAATCTCATCCTGTGATGTCCAGCATTGACAATTTAGGAAAGATTGCGTTTGTTGATACCTCTTAGAAAGAGTTAAACGAACCGGTTTCCCCTCCCAAATTTTTTTTTAACTTTCTGTTGTCAACGTGCCAGCAAAACGCCGCCCTCCCTTTTGTTCTCGTTGTTTCCCTTGAAGAGCCGATGGCTCAATCGGTGTGAGTTGTGTTTGCAGATGAAAGCGCCGCCCGGCGAAGCCGTAGTCATTAACATTCGGCACAGGTTCAGGAACACCGGTTGCGGCACAATTGCGATTCAGTAATGTTAAAAACAATCACCAGTTGAACTTCTATGAGACACCGATAATGATTTGGTACATTTCCCCGCTGCCTTATCCCTTTTATTCGCTTGTACCATAGGCCACGCCTGGATGTAGGCGCATGGGATGTTTGTGAACATATGCGTTCGTACATGTACCTTAACGAATACGTATAAAACAGATCCCACAGTATGTAATCATATTTTGGACCCAATTTATAAAAGCAATGCATTACAATATTCAGATGTGCTTATGAAATAAAAACTTTTAAAGTATATGTTATTCGGAGATTTACTATGCACGATGCGATGCACATAAATTATATGTGGTCTGATGTAGCAAACTGTTGTGTGTGTGATGTCAGCATCTGCAATTGGTAAATGGTGGAATGTTACAACAAGCTCGTACGGAGACAAATGCATACATGGACTATAGGTCCAAAGTGATGTTTATGCATCCATTCTGCAAATGGATACGATCACCCACATACACATTTCAACCGTTACCGAAGCAATAGTGTAAACAATCGCTTCCCTGGAGAGAATCCCTTCCAATCCGCCTGATGTTAACCGTCTTTTCCCTCTTTGTGTAGGGAATGTTTGATGAGGTGGCTGCCGCCTGCCGCAGGACACTGCCATGTGCCGACAAACCGAGGGTGTCTCCGACTCACAACTCCACCTAACAACACGACACAGCCACACACAGCCTCCATCTCCAGCCAGAAAACAGTGAGTTCAACCACTCTAGCCACTCCGGAAGCGAGATCTGCTATTTTCTCCATGGACAATATACTTTTGTTTTAATTGCCACATGCAAGACAGCCGCCTGCAATTCCTTCTGCACTCTGCAGTGTGAGATCATTCATGCACGAATCGTTTCTGATGTTGCTGAGCCTCAGCTCGCTTTATGAATTTGGCGTTAATATTTTTTTTAAAATCTCATTTTCTTTATTTTCTCGACTGGCTTGGAATAAAACACGTAGACATAAAATGTTGACTCCAAAGGATGGCCGCTCATCTTAAGTCCGCGGATTCAGAGTAACTGACTGCATTTTGCGAATGCAAGGAAAGGAAAGGTTTTGGCGATCTAAGATGAAATTTCCAATAGAATCATCAAGAAAACACACTAGTTGTGACCCTCCAGGTTCGTAGCTGTACTGCAGTAAAAAATTGTTTGTGTGCGTGTGTTTGCGCTGTTAGTATTTTTGTTCCACGAATTGAACGGTATTTGCCCACGGGGTTGATATTCTTAGCATATCATTTAAGATATATATGCATAAACAAAACGATGGTCAATTGTGTGAGCGAGTAACTGTTGTCCTTCAGTGGGCAAACCTTTTCCTGGTTTCACTAACATTTACTGGAGAGAATTCATTTTAATGGGGTTCCCACTCCAGGTCCTGGCAATACCATTTTGAAACGATTCATTCTCTGCTGCGCTATTAACTGAGCAGTTATCACCGGGGTATCGGACCGAACGGCTTTAGAAGGGTTAATTTGAATATGTAAATCTTTATCCATTCCAAAATGCATGGTGGGAATATCATTTATTTCACTCGCTTTCTTTTTATTTCTTTACCTTTTTTAAATAATCGATCGTTTCCATTACTCGAGCAGCTGTGTGTGTGTGTGTGTGGTGGGGCTGCCTGGTGGTTTTTTTTGCTTTATTGCAAGGACCGGGTCACTCCAGCGAGCACACAGCTGAGCAAAAACCCGCAGTCTGGTGCGGGAGAAAGCAACAAAAAAAAGCTTCACTGGGCAGATTATTGCTAAATAGATCTTTTTCTGAGACTCTACTGTATTTCATTGACATGTTAAAATGGGAAATTAATATGCTTACACCTCTTCAGCTTTTAACCGGCTCCCCCATTCGCCATCCCTATTGCTGCTGCCTTGTCATATTCCCGCTGAGATGTTTGGTGAAAATGGTTCTTTCATCGCAGCACCCAGAGCACACATTGCACAACAATTTCAAAACATTCAACAGTAACGCTCCCCCGATGGAAAATTGAAGTCCATTGACCGCTGAACGTGAGGAGGGGCACTGTTTAACCTAGAAACTGCTTTACATTTCGGCTCCACAGTGAATGACATCATTCCAAGTAGCTTTTAATTTCTCGTAACAGACCCGAACTCTTCATCATATTCTCAACGGCTTTAGAAACCGTGTGCACACACCCAAACCGACTTTTTGGATTAAGCTGCTCCCCTGACGGGTTGGGCGATGCGTTGTTACACATGCTTGGTGCCAGGCTACATTTATTGGTCACACCAACAACTACGAGTGGAGTGTTGCCTAGGAGCTGTCGTTTCGTTGCATGCAGAATGAATTAGATGCAAAGCGACCCTTTCCCGGCAACCCTACTCAAGATGTCAGTTTCTGCTCATACATTTAACGATTCTAAGCCACTGCTGCTGGCTCTGATCACCCTCACAGAATGACACCAATTACCCTTAAAACAATACCGAATAGATGTAGCCTTATATATTGGAATAGATTTGAATCCGACCGAAATAGACGCATGGTATCAGTTAATACATATTTGTCATAGTTAGTTGAAGTTAGTGTATGTTAATCAACATTATTTTAGCCGAGAATATATAGGTGGGGGTCGGGGACGAATTAAACTTTTAAATTTCACAGTAAAGAAGCATTCTCGCCTCAATGTCTGAATTCTGTACACATAGTTGAACGGTTCTATTTACCCCACATGCTGAATGGAGACTGACCCAATGCCCAGAGTTTACTCACGTACTCTGACACGGCTACAAGTAACTTTTTTTTAAATATGAGAAACAGCACGAGGGAGCGCTGCTGGCATTCACCCCTCCCCACACACCCCACCCCCATTGAAAACGATGAAAATACCACTCCGGCAACAGGAACACTTGGGCATGACATGAGCGCACCGGGCAGACTTGGAGAGGCTGACTTACACACAATTTAAACAGAGGGCGTTTCACTCATCTGCACACCTCCTGGAAACATGTGATCACAAGGTCAGACTCGGAAGGAAAATTATGAAGTTAGTATGTATCCTTAACTTGATATCAGATTGACAGTTAACGCTGCAAATGCTCGCTCTTGGCGCACAGACCTATAGTTCATTTCCCCCCTCCCCGTCCTGGGGTCGGAGTCATTCTTCATTTATTTTTGTTTCAGTCGCTGTTCAATCCACGGTGCAAGCCTGTGACCCGAAGACCAACGGGCACTACCCGGTGTCCAGGCTGTCCATATCCTCCAGGACCACAGTGATAGCCAGCATGGACAGTGGCCCCCACACATCTCCCACAGTCATGAAGTGGAAGACGGTGCTGGCTATCTTCGTGGTGGTCGTGGTTTACCTGGTGATCGGAGGTACGGTCTTCAGAGCTCTGGAGAAACCTTTCGAAAGCAAGCAGAAGACTAAGATCACGACGGAGAAATCCAATTTTCTTCGAAATCACCCCTGTGTGAACCCCGGAGAACTTGACGCGCTTATTGAGGTAAGAAAATGAATTCACAAGCGTGTGCTCAGGTTCAGCTGCATACATCTCTCATGTGAAAGTGATTGGATAAATAAATACATGCACTGTGTCGATCAGCCCGAACTCTACCCACCAAAGGAAGTGTTTGAAGAGTAAGAGCTTGTTCGGTTTTGGTGAAGGGACGCAGTTTGTTTTTTAAGAGGGAGACGGATTTCTTGTCCAGATTAATAAAGCTCAGTCCTTATTGGCAGGCCATTTCGAGTTGCTTTTTACCCATAAGATCACCTTTATCCACAACTAACCATCAACAGGTTCTTAATCGCCAGGGAAGAGTGTCAAATTGTTTCCTGTTACAATAAACCTTTTTCAGATAAATACCTTTATTTTATTACTTAAACATCTCAGTCGTCTTAAAGGTTGCACGATGTTTATGGTTAAAACTAAGTAAGTTCATGTTATTCGTACGGTCGAAAGGTAATATTTGAACAACATGTCGGCTGCAACTAATAACTCGCGTACATTTCCAGGAGACCGTGGTATTTCAAACACAAGTACACTAATTTCACTTTAGATTTCGACAATAATTTAATACATCACCATAACATACGCCGATAATTCCCTAGTCTTCAATCAGCCCGTAGACAATGGCATTACCCAAACATTGAAGTGTGCAATGTATTGGGCATTGACTTAGAATCATCCATTTCACCAGTCAGATTGTGCTACGTAGGATACAGGAAACAAAACAATGAACACATGCTAAATCGTGCCAATTATTTTTTTTAAAGAGCCAGCAACTGAACATAATATATCACATTTAAACCTAGATTAATACACACCTGTGCGTTATCTTTTGTCCTGAATACAGAGAAAGATTTGCAATTAAATACCCCTTTCACCACCTCAGAATGTTTCAAAGTGCTTTCCAACCCAGTTAAGGGCTTTTGAAGTGTAACCACTGCTATAAGGTAGGAAATACAGCAGCCATTTGCACACAGCAAGGCCCCACAGAAAACCAGAAGATAGTGGTCAGATAATCTGTTTTATTTAGTGATGTTGGGTTGAGAGATCATTACTGGTCAGGAATAAATTTTGGCAGCTGTTCTTCATGTTGTGTCATGGGATCTGTTATGTAGTGAAAGTGGGCCATTTCAAACAAAAAATATGAAACTGACACCTTGGGATTGTACAGAATCACAATTCTTGAAGAATAGCTCATGAAATAAAGTTGAAAGTTTTACCAGAATTAGTTCTAAAAAAGGCAACTGATTGATACAAAGGAAGCTATTGTAAGATTTGTAACAATTTTTGAGGCATGTTTTTCCATAACTTTGTTACAATTGATTTTGCCAGTTGAACGCATATCAAGATATGATTATCTGATGAAAGGTCATCAACCTGAAATGTTAACTCTACCTTCCCCACCGCGTGGATGCTGCCTGACCCAAGTGTTTCCATAATTTTCTGTTTTTAATATATATACGTTTTAGGATGATCTGAAATATTCAAACCAAAAGTGTCCAAACTTTTTTTAAGCGGACTACTTAACTATGTACCACTTAAATCATTAGTTCTCACAATAACAGATTGTGCTATGTAGGATACAGGAAACAAAACAATGTATAAAATACCAAATAAATAAAAACACTTCTTCATTAACTCAGGCAAGAGTTAAAAATGCATAAAAATACTTCCTTCCAAACTATGTTACAAACTAACTTTAAATTTAATACTGCAGTTTCAACTTCTTGCTGGTTTCTGGAATGGCCAGCAGGAGAGTAACTAAAACAACAGCGACAACTTATATACAGCCTTTAACATAATAAAATGTCTCAAGGTGCTTCACAGGAGCATTAGAAATTACACCAAGCCACGTAAGGCGATAGGTCATATGACCAAATGATTGGTCAAAGAGGTGGGCTTTAAATAGTGTGTTAAAGAAGGAAAGCAAGTAGACAGGTGTAGGGATGGTAATTCAGAGCTTGGGGCCTAGGCAACTTCAGGCACAGCTACTAATGGTGGAGTGATTAAAATTGGGGATACACAAGAACCCAGAATTAGATGAGTGTAGAGACCTTGGAGAGTTGTGAGGCTGAAAGAAATTACAAAGAAAGGGAGGGGCAAGACTATGGAGGGGGTTTGAGAGCAATGATGAGAATTATAAAATCAAAATGTTTCTTCACTGGGAACCAGTGTAGGTCCGAAAGCACTGGGATGATAGGTGAATGGGACTTGGTGCGAGTTAAGACACAACAACAGTGTTTTGAATAATTTCAAGTTTTCGGAGGTTGGAATGTGGGAGACGAGTGTTATGATTCCCATAGAGACAGTTAATGTTGAAAGGGAAATTCAAACACCCAGTGATTAATTAAAATAAATTATGCCACAAGATTTCATGCTTTTAAACAAAAACAAATTTTACTGCATATAAAAAAAGCAAAGCAAGCACTACTAACTTAACACCACAGTTTGTTAAGACCTAGAATATATTAAATCCTCCTTTTGGAATTCAAACTAAGTATGCTACAGCTTTCTGGAATTCACTTTAATTTCTCCTCAGTATTCCAGCTATTCTCTGGGGTATGAAATTTCATGGGGATCTTTCCATTAGCTTTTGGCTAAGCAATGCTCCAACTTTTGTTCAAAACCTCACAACTGTGGATTTCTCAGTTCAAGCTAAGGCTTTGCTGCATTCGCTAAGATAACTGCTAGTTTTCACTATGAAGGTTACTGTACATTTATTCTTCTAACTCCAAGCTAAGCAAAATTCCAGTCTCTTTTCCCTATGAGCTTTATCCCCAAACTGAATTTGATCTCCCATTCACATTCTGCACAATGAATGATAATGTTAGCATTATTTCTGTTTAAGGTGCAGGCCTGGCTAACACACCCTTTTTTTTCCCTCGGCTCAGTAAGCTGTAACAGTATCTGTCTGTTCCCAAACTGAACTGTCGACTGCCTGCTTCTGTGAGCAAACACATACAGATTAACCACATACAGAAGGGCAGTTCCCTACAATTTATCTCCACGGCAGTGTGGCATACCAGGGATGTTCCAAACAGTAATTTACATTAATTAACTATTAGATTCAAAACCTTTGATTCTGAGACCCACATGCATAATTTAAATTTCTAATTAAGTCAGGGAATTCTCCTTAGAATTAGTGGTTCCACCAAGAAACGTTTACAAAAGTGCTTTTAGCTTCTTTTCATCTGGGAGCTACATAAATATTCTAAATCTTTTATTGAAGTAACTGTAGACCTCCTGGTTCTATCACAAGCATACAATTGGATCATTCATTGTTTAAGTTTCTCACTTCCAATTCTGACCTCATTAAATAACACACTGAACTGTAATTACCCATGATCTGTTACCAGTTCCTCAACCAAGTTTTCCATTTAACTTACATTTAACCCTTTAATCTCCAACCTCAAAATTATATTCTTAAAATTCAAAGTTATACCTCTAACAACAAATGAATTTGGAATCAGATATTCACAACACCACCAAAAGTGCATTGGAATAGTCAAGTCTAGAGGTAATGGAGGTATGAATGAAGGTTACAACAGCAGATGAGGCAGGGGCAAGTTGGGCGATGTTAGGGAGATGTAAATAGGCAGTCTTAGTAATGACACAAATGAGCGGTTGGAAGCTCATCTTGGGGTTGAATGTGGCACCAAGGTTGTAAACGGACTGGCTTAATCTAAGACTGTTGCCAGGGAAAGGGATGGAGTCAATAGTTAGGGAACAGAGTTTGGAGTGGGGTCTAAAAGCAATGGCTTCAGTCTTTCCAATATTTAATTGGAGGAAATTTCTGCTCATCCAGTACTGGATGTCTGATAAGCAGTCTGATAATTTAACAATGGTGGTGGTGAGGTAGAGCTGCGTGTCATCAGCATACACGTGAAAACTAACAGTGTGCTTAGGCTTTGTGGGCCATGTGCTATATATAGCTTACATATAGTATTTTGAACACCTCTGTAAAGCTATTAATCTGTGCTCTCACAAGCAAATGGTTCTATTGCTCTTGTTGTGGACTTTTTAAAAAGTACAATTTATTAATGTACAATTGTTTCTTTCCAGCATGCAATTGAGGCTCTTGGCGCTGGAGTGAATCCTGTAGATAATTCAGCTAACAATACAAGTAACTGGGAACTTGGTAGTGCCTTTTTCTTCGCTGGGACTGTGATAACCACAATAGGTAATTTAAAAAAAATATTATTACCAATACTAATATTATATGTGAAAACAGTTTCACTACAATGTAAAGCAGTCCAGAATATCTGTGTGAAGTCTTCCCCTTTTATCTTTTACAATCCTCTTCTCTTCTTACATAAACTAGGTACATACCTTACCAGTGCTGTAACTAGGAATACAAATTTGTATGAGCCCTAACTTATAGTGGACAGGCATTGGCTGAGGTCTGCTGATCCCTCTTCTAGTGTGTATTCGCTTTATCCCCTTTTTTGAATATTATCTACTGAATGCACAATTGGAGTAGGTATGATTCAAAATGAAAAAAAGGAGTTTTAAAAAATTATCATCTGGTGTTGAAGTCTGAATTAAAGTTGAAGTGTGTTTGTGAACCACAAAATATGTTGAATGCAACAGGAATGAAAACACTCTGCTGTTAACTGTTTCCATATACATTACACAAAAAACTTAGCCCTGATGCTATTTTTTTCTCCTTCTTCCTATTATTCCATTCTTAAAGTTTGTTTCCATTCCTGAATTTGCTACCAATTTGGGGGAAACACACGATGCAACAATAACAAGCCATCCTTCCTTCACATTGATTACATTGCTCCTGTTCGTGCCTCGGAGCCTAGCTAGTGGAGCAACCATCTTGGCTCTGCCCTCCCCATTGAGGTTTCTTGTTGGCCACTTGATCTGATCTTCTTCTGTTCTCTGCCTGAAGGCAGGTCTGACCCACAGCGCCACGACCTCCACTTTGGGCAAAAAGGTAAGGAGGCTAATCCACCCCAGCCAGAACAGGTAGCAAACATGCTATTGGCGTCATCTTAAAAAATTTCTTTCTTGGGGTGTGGGCGTCGATAGCAAGGCCATCATTTGAAAGTGGCTTGCTAGGCCATTTCAGTGGGCAGTTAGGAGTTAACCACATTGCTGTGGATTTGGAGTCACATGTAGGCTAGACCAGGTAAGGGTGATGAGTTAATGGTCACCATTACTGAGACTAGCTTTCCATTCCAGATTTTATTAATTGAACTTAAATTCTACCAGCTACCGTGGTGGGATTTGAACCCATGTCCCTAGAGCATTAGTCTGGGCCTCTGGATTAATGGTCCGGTGACATTATCACTGTATCACTGTCTCCCCACCATATGATCCACATCCAACTGACCCCCAAAAGGGGTCCAAGCTGCTGTTGCAACGTACACGTCATAGCCTGGAGCTATAAATAGTAATGGTAGATATTCCAATTTTCATTCCATCACATGAATGACCAGGAATCTCTCCTACTTTTAGGACCTGTCATTGGTGTATATTGGAAAGATTTACTCAAGTTGATAATTGATACTCAAGTTGATACTCAACCAGTTTGACTGCATATAAACACACCTTCTTTAGGCATCAAGTTCTGGGGTGGGACTTAAACCTAGAGCTTCTGGCTCAGAGTCAGGGATATTACCCACTGTGCCACAAGACCTCCTATGCTTTAATATAATAGCCAAGAGCAATCCATTCCTGAATGATGCTCATGTGTTTAATGAACCTGGAGCATCTCATTAAGGATAAAAAGTGTTGGGTGAATCTGAAGGGAGTATAAGGAAAGACTTACATTTATAAAGCACCTTCCACAACAACAGGAGCCCCCAAGTACTTTACAGCCAATGAAATACTTTTGAAATATAGCCACTGTTATAATGTAGAAACGGTGACAGCTAATTTACACACATCAAAAACCCACAAACAGAATTATGATAGGGATCGGCTAATCTGTTGGTTGAGGGATGAAAGGGACTTTTTGACTGTATTGTAATTAGGAGTGCCTAGTTGATGGGCTGTGCAAAAAACAGGATAAAAATGCCACCTTGTGAAAAAACATACACATGCCTTACACCCAGCAACATTCCCATCTCCTCTTCATCAAGATAAATTCAACACTTGTCAAAAAGCAGTCATGCAGATTGAGACACCAGCAAGAATAATGACTGTTACTGTTGGTGCCTGCTGGCATAATTGTGATATGAATGGTGTAAAATAAGTGAGGCTATTCAGTATTAGTTACAGTGATGGTGGAGAATGATATAGATTATACCACAATCAGAAACTCTTCCTCTTCCTGCTTTTCTCCCTCTCGCCCATCAAAAGTTTCTCACTTTTCATGCACGTCACCTTCCTCAGGTCTTGTACTTACAAAACAAACAAAAAGAAACAAACACATAGCAGGCATTGGCTAATGGTGATCTGTGCATCAGATCCCAGCTGCCAGACATCTCCAGCCTCATGCTCTCCTCTTTTTCTTCCCCGTCCTTCACACTCAGTGCACCACTGGTTGCTTCACCAACAAGTCCACATCACATTCACAAGTTGTCTGAGGGTTGGCTCAGCATGACTGGACGTTCATTCTTTTTGCTGGCTTTTTAAAAATTTCAAATTGGAACTTGGCTGCCTTTGCTCTTGTTTACTTGGAGCGGAAAACTCCTGACATCACTCACAAAGTGGCTCACAGCTAAAGAGTTACTGGAGATTTTTTCCCCTTTTTTCATCTCCCACTACAATGATGGGAGAAAATCTTGCAACATCATCAGTGCAGTTCATTTCCCCACCCAGACTTTCTCATCCTCCCCACTTCCTCACACACAGGTTTTTTTTGGTTGACTGGAGGGAACTGGGATGCTAAATGCACCAATGTATGAGATCCAGTTGAGAATCACTTGACTTTGCTGCATTTCCAGCGCAGTATTCACACGGGCTTAGATTTGGGTGGGCCTGGTGCGAATTGGGTGGGCCATCTAGAACCCTGAGCTTTATTGCAATATCTTTCAATAAAGGGAGAACAGATTTTAAGATAAGTCCTTTTGAGAAAAAGCACTAGTTGCAAACGTTGGCTTTCCAAAATTATCCATGTTTCCTTCAGCAATTTTAGCCCTGTGGTCTGGAACCTTTTTAACTAAACCACACCATCTTTCTACCACTTTCTTTCTTGAGAAACCTCCTCAAAACCCGTCTCTAATTATGCCTTCACTCATCTTTTATTGCTCGGTGGCTGTTTCTTTTCTGTGAAGTTATTTTGGATGCTCATTACATTAAAGGCACTATAAAAATAGAAGCTGTTGCATATGTTGGAAGAAAACTACACCATCCTGGTCTGCTGCACTCCCATCATGGGTGGAACTTTACAAACACCCTGGGTGCGGGCTGGCAGGCTGGCAGGCTGCTAATTTGGGTGCTATGGTGGCAGTCACATTCCCATTGCTTAACTGCTTCTGCTGTTATTTTACCAGTGGTGGATCTGTTGCAGACCGCCTGCCCACCCTTGGGCCAATTGAGACCCTAAGTAGCTAATTAATGGCCACTTCAGGACCTCTTCCTGCTGTTATTTTACTAGCAGCAGCAGGAGGCATCCATGCTACATGAGTAGGCTGCCAGGCACTCTTGGTGGTGCTGCTGGGACTAGAGAGCTGCCGGACATCTGATTGGCTAGCTGCTCTCGGAGGCGGGATGTCCTCCTGGGGGAGGGTGTAAGTCTCACCCTGAGCCAAATAGCAGCATGACAGCTGTAAAATCAGCTCAAGACCACCTGGCCAAGTGGAGATGGGCACACCCCTGACTTAGAAGCTGGAGGGATGGGCCCAATACCTCCACATAAACTTCAACTTCACTCTACAGGTCAGATAAATGTTTTGGTTTGTAATCAGCATTTGTGAATTAGTGTTGTAAAAGAGAATGCATTTATAATCTGAAATGACAACCCTACCCTTCAATCTTTTAAAGACCCAATGTGAAACATAAGGACCTACAGTGTACAACCAAATCTTTGAAAATGTTTTTCATAACATTATGTAAAGATTCATTTTGAATTCAATGTGTATCAATTAAAGATTCCATACTTTGCTGTAACTATTATAAGTGGATAGAAGAAATGAATAAGCATGCTCTTTGTTTTTATCTTCTTAGTTAACAAGTAAATCAACTATTGCTGAATTCTGCAATTATTGTTTAAAATCATTTTAGAGGTAAAATACATTTGATGACAATTGTGCGGGATGTTCCGTAACAATGTATAGAGAGATGGAATGTGGTATGTTCTGCAAATTTGTAGCGTGATTGGTATCTAGAAATGAGAAGAATGCTGTTCTTCTAGCAAGATCACAAACTGGTCTTACAATAAGGGTCCAAAACAAAAACAGAAACAGAAATACCTGGAAAAACTCAGCAGGTCTGGCAGCATTGGCGGAGAAGAGCACAGTTGACGTTTCGAGTCCTCATGACCCTTCAACGGAACTAAGTAAAAATAGGAAAGGGGTGAAAATTCATTTTCATTTTTCATTTCATTTTTCACCTCTTTCCTATTTTTACTTAGTTCTGTTGAAGGGTCATGAGGACTCGAAACGTCAACTGTGCTCTTCTCCGCCGATGCTGCCAGACCTGCTGAGTTTTTCCAGGTATTTCTGTTTCTGTCTTTGTTTTGGATTTCCAGCATCCGCAGTTCTTTGCTTTTATCCCACAATAAGGGTCTCTAGGTGACTAAAATGTTAGTTTTTTCAGCAGTGTGGTGTATTAGTGTATGGTACCATTGTGTTAACAGGTAAGGAATTCTGAAATCCCATACCTTGCGTAGAGACAAGGGGAGTGCACTTAATTTTCAAAAGGCTTTTCTCAAAGTACTAATCAAAAGAGAAATACATTCAAAGTGGGGAGCTGCACTTACCAAAATCCATCAGTATCTGAAAAAAAGAGGTGAAGATCCTTCATTAATACGGTTCTGATGAAGATTTTACACTTGGAAGGTAGGATATTTTGGAAAACCCCGCCACCAAAAAGGCCGGCAGGGTATACACCCCTGTCCCATGGCCATGCAACATTCTGTGGAGTGTTAATTGGCTGTAGGCAGGCCTTCCATCCCCATTTGGAGAGGAAGTCTCAGCTCATTGGCCAGCAGCTCTCTGGGCCCAGCAGCATTAGGAAATGAAAAACAGGATTAGGCCACTCAGCCCCTCAAACTTGTTTTGTGCTACAGAGGAAAAACAATTTTATAATTAAGCAAATTTTAATTTACAAATTAAATTCAATGATAATTCATCAACAATCTACTATAATAGTAGAACCCTTACTCAAAGTTCCATTGAGATGTGCCTTGGTAATTAGCTAAACATAGTTACTTTGTGCATGTAGATTAGGTCCAATTAGCATAATATTGAGCTGTTATCTATAATGGCATAACATTTACAACCTTCATGTACTATAAACAAAGTATGCACAATTAATAACATGGAGAGGTAATGCTGATACCATTCATTTCTCATGCTTATTTTTTCCCTAATATGCAGGCAAAGTAAAAACTACAGAACAAAAATAGATTTATTGACACTATATTTCAATCCATCATCTCTGAACTGTTTCTTCTGGGACATCACTGATTTTATCGGTTGAACATTTCTGTTGGGTACACAGGACATTCAGATTTCAAAATAAGGTATCAAAGCTTCAGAACCTAAACAGAGAAACTGAATATCAATTTTGGATTGCCTTGGTTTCTAAACAGGTCTCTAATCATGGATTCTCAGATAAAACATTATATGCATTTCTTGCATTGCTGTAGTACACTGAACTAATCTACCTTTTTAGCACTGGACGAACTATATAATGGAGAAAAAAAAAATTGTTTCTCAAGTAAGGATTAATCACCTAGGAATAAAAGACAGAGTAATAATTTAATTGTGCAGGTTTATAGCTCACTGATTGAACCCCAGTTGCCACTTCTATGCTATACCTTTTATGCCTATCTCCGAACTGTTTGATGATCTCGTGTATTAATTCCTGACAACTATCCATTAAGTAGCAGGAGATCAGCATGTCTTTATTGTTATATCCCAAAAATATGTTCTTATTTATTTTAATAGGTTATGGGAATATTGCACCCAGTACTGAAGGAGGGAAAATATTCTGCATCTTATATGCATTGTTTGGAATTCCTCTCTTCGGCTTTCTGTTAGCAGGGATTGGGGATCAATTGGGCACAATCTTTGGTAAAAGTATTGCAAGAGTGGAGAAAGTATTCAGAGTAAGTTGACAGATATTCATTATTTTATTATGTAATTTTATGCGCCATGAATTCTTTGGACTACAAATTGTTCATTCCCAGAAGGTTTTGATATAACAACCAAACAAATTAACAAAGTACAAACTGAATATGTATTTAGCAAAAATTACATCATTATAGATTCAAACGTTCACATGTTTCACTCTATTAATATAACATAGTTTTCCCTTCATCAGAAAAATTAATAGTTCACACTTCCTTTTGTGCATTATGAGGAAATGATCCACATCTGAACAGATAGCAAAATAACTATGGCAATCAAAGTAGAAACTTGACCAAAGCATTGTTTTTTTAATGGAACAAACTAACTAGATGCTAAAGGATAAATAATATTATATCAAACCATCCAGGAGCTACACTTAAATATGTTATTATATATTTTAAATTATTTTTGCATGGTGGACGTCACTGACAAAGCCAGCATTTATTGTCCCTGATAAGGTAACTGAGCCTTATTCTTGATCTGCTGCATAGTTGTCTTGATAAAACTGAATGGCTTGCTAGGGCACTTTGGTGAAAAGCTAATCGTCAATCACGTTGGTGTTGGACTTGAATAATGTATAAGCCAGAGCAGGTAATGACAGCAGACTTCCTTTCCTAGAGGACATTAGTGAACCAATTGGATTTTTACAACTATCTGACAGCTTCATTTTCACTTTTATTGGTACTAGCTATTTATCTCTAGAATTTTTAAAAACTGAATTTAAGTTCCCAAATACCCATTGTCTTGTTCTCTAGCTTATTAGCCTAGTAACAAACCTGTGCACTCCTGTACCCAATGTCATTCTAATTATTTTTCAGCCACTGAAACAATCAAAAGGAAATCCCACTGTCATTGATTAATAATTTAATGTCATGTGGAGTTAAAGTAAAGCACCCTTACAAATACCACACCCAGAACCAAGAATGTTTGTTAGCCTCAAAAATCCATATTCTTGTTTTAAATTAAGTTGAGATTTTTAGATAGTAGGTGATTATTTGGTTTTTAAGACCCTAAAGTAGACAACAAAAAAACTATTATATTCTGCATATACCCCCAATTCTGATGAGAGTCAGTTTTGAGATGGACTGGTGCAGGGAAAAAGAGGGACTTGAAAAATAACTATGCCTTGTTAATGTAGGAATGATCTGCAACAAGGTCTTTGTTTGGCATATGTGATGATTTTAGAGTTAGTACTGAAACTTGAACATTTAGTATTGTGACAATCTCAGTAGAGATCAGTAACTTTTAAAAACTTTTTTGAACTCCCAGTTATTAACCAAAAGAATTATACCCCAAGATTCCATGTTTTAAACACAAACATTAACTGTAGAAGTTTTAAACAAAGCAAGCATTATTGACTTAACATTATATTTTTATGAACACGTAGGGCAGGATTTCTTGCTGAGCGGGCAGGCACAGGCCTGACCTGCTCGAGCATAAAATGACACGCGATGATGTCGCGCAATATTTTGGTTGGCGGGAGCGTGCGGGAGTTGGCAGCGCCCCTGCCGACAATTAAGTGGCCTATTAAGGCCATTAATAATGTAATTGAATTACATTTTTCGCCTTATGGTTCGCCAAGCGGCCCTTGCATTTTTTGCGAAATCTCATCCACGGGCGGGATGAGGTTTCGATCTGTCGTTAAACAAAAAAAAAATCACCCTAATTTCTAACATGTCCTGGCTCATGTGACAGAGTCACACGAGGGGACATTTTTTTTAACATTTTAAAAATCCTTATTTTTAATTTTCAAAACTCTTTATCTCCCTGAGGCAGCTCTGTGCCTCAGGGAGCTTTTCCTGTGCACTCACGCATGCGAGAACTTGCACTCTCGCCCTTCTCCCCCACAGGCAGGGCTGAGCACTGAAGCGTGCATTTCATGCTGGGTGGGCTTTGATTGGCCTGCCAGTGTGAATCATGGTTCAGCCCTGGTCGCGGGCGGTGGTTGGCTTCCCGACTGCTCCCACCTGCTCCCGCGAAGACTGCCCGACAAGGGAAAAATCTTGGCCCTACTTTAAACCCAAAGCTCTCAACAGAACATTCCCTGTTCCACTTTTACTTCCACCCAAGATTTCCCCTGTACTTTAAGGGATCGTGAAGCTTCTATCACTTCTCCTGGGATCAAACCAAGGCGTGCCACCGCTCTCAGGAATTCACTTTGATTTTCTTCAGTGCCCCCACTATTTTCTGAGGTATGAGATTTCTTGGGGTCCTTCCACTAGCATCTGGCTAGGCAAACCCCCTAACTTTCCTTCAACGCTCCCCAGTTCAAGGATGGGTCTCACCGCATTCTTGATCAGGGACTCCAAATCAGAAAAGACCCTTGGTTTCTGATAGCCCTTTGCACCTGGTTCCAGCTCCTTTACAGCTCCTGGCAGATTTTTGCCTCTGCCTGCCTCAAAGCCGTTCCCAAGCTGGCTGCCTGTTTCTGTGAGAAATCTCCCAAATAAAACACAAAAAACAAAAAAAAACTCCCTGCAATCTATCCCCATGGCAAATGTGGCACACCTGGGATGTCTCAGATAGAGATTTATACTAATTGTCTCCAATTCCAAAACTGCTCTGTTGTTCTGGGAAACCATTTAAATAATTTAAACACCTTATTTATATGGCTGTAGCCATCTCCGCCATAAAGCTCAGAGAATTAGCCCATTGTTTAGTCTCCAATACTTCCCACCATGACCTTAATAAACAATTATAGGTCACTCTTGGATTTGCTATCACTTTAAGTTTGCTTATCCGTTTCTCAAAACAAGGGCGGAATCATCCGTGTCCACTGACGTCGGGTGTGTTTGGTGGTGTGAGCGGACAATATGGCGAGAAGGCCAAAAATCGGTTTCATGACGTTGTGAAACCAGTTTGTGATCATCCGCTCAGCCCGTCGATGGCGGGTTACATTTCTCGCCATCAGACGTCAGGAACTTCATTCTAATACACCTGCATAAGGTTAGCCCACCGGACTCATCCCCCACGCTGGATCATCCGCCCATTTCGGCGTGATAGCACACCTATGTGTTTCACAAAAGCACATAAGCGACGTGCACATGCCGACCTGCACTTCTCTCGGGACTTTGATGTTTGTTTGCCTAGCTTGCTTCAGGCAGCACTCGCAGTCATCAGCACCAGGCTTCGCAGATAGCACCACATCACTTTTAGGTGGGCTCACGGGCAGGATCTCTACTTACCGGACCAGCCATAAGGTGGGGATGGCTTTGTATGGCTGCAGGGCTAAAACTAGCTTGGGGAAGGGGAAGAAGTGGCCTCAGGCAAAGGAAGAAGCTGCAGGATGAAGGCTGTACTGGGGAAGGGGGGTATACCTGGGCTTGTGTGGGGGCACAAGTTGATCTGTGTAAGTGGCCTCAAGATGGTGAGGACTGAGGAAGCAGTCTCCGGAGGAGATGAGGCCAAATGGAGATGTGAGGGTGTGTGTGAAAGAATGAGTGGTGATGTCCTGTGAACTGGCAGTGAGTGAGATTCCAGAGCTTATGTGATGGGCCTGAGTGTGGGAATTTAGAGTGATGAGATGATTGCCATACCCTTGCGGCATAGATGAGGTCATTCGTCCTCTATCTGCATTGGATGGCCAACCTCCTCTGTGCAGCATTGGCACTGATCACCACTGCCATCACCTACCAAGCCAGAGTGGTAATGTTGCCACCCCTCCTGTCTAGAAGACACCATGGCGGGCCTCCACAGCATACAAAAGGTGCTTGAGGGATGTGTCACTATGGCCCCTGGCGTGCTGAAGTGGGAAGGTGATGGTGTGGTGGGCGAATGACAGCCCGCCCGCCATGGAAATGGCATGTTTCCCAGGAATGCATAATTAATATGGCGGGTTTGGGATGATGCGGCGTGAAAAGCTGCCATTGCGGCCGGTGCGCAAAACCTCATTTTACCCGCCTACTACTGCACTTAGTGCAAATCTGGGACGATTCCACCTCAAGTGTTTTCATTTATCCTACATTTTAAAATTTCAATCCCCAACCGTAAATTTATACGCTTAAAACATATGAATCATAAAATTAGATATTCATATCAATGTGTGGGATGTGAATTAATTCTCCTGATTTCTACACCAGAACATTTAATGCATATAATTTATTTAATTAAGTCACTACAGATGATAAGTAGCAGGAATTTAAACATTTTATGAGAGTAACAATTTTGTTCAATTCAAAGGATCTATCAAAGGTTTTATCAGGCAATGTACAGTTCATGGAATGTAAATCCAAGAGGAGATGTGATTTTGGAAATAACTAATAACAAAAATGTGTTCTGCTGTATCTTAATTTGAGCTATTGCTCACTTAATTTACTTTTCAACAAGGAGGAAATAAACATTAGCTGTAATGGCTGTGCATAAAGCAAATTCATAATTCCATAGAACCTTTTCAAAGACTACTTCATGGGAAGACATGTGTGTGACAGTACATTATTAGAAGCAGTAGAAGGACATATGTTTTCACCTTCTATTCCCTGTGTGGCATTGGTTGTAGTATCAGTGGAGTTCAGGCCTTTCTTCATATAGAATACTGCAAAATTTTAGACAGGTCACCTTAGGCGACTGTTAATACATCCTTGCAGACGTTTATAGAGCAGTCTAATTACATACCAGGTAGCAAAGCCATCATCCTACTGTCTCAACAAAACAATGGTGTGTGACACCTTTAGACCTAAAGAGGGAAGAAAACAAAGTAAAACAAATTTTAAAAATTGCTCCTTTTGCGTTATTGTATTAGAAGTATGTTGCAATTTACCTTCTTTAAGGAATTAGACTTTTTGGTAGAATATGAGTAATTCAGGAGACATTGGAGTCACAATCCCCTACATTATATGGATAAATGTGTGCAATGTTTTTTTTTACTTTCAATTATTAAATCCTGTTAATCATTACACAACATTCTAACTTTGAAGGGAACATTGAAAAGGGTAATACAGCTCTTTCCAGTTAAACGTACCTTCTGAACAGCTGAGTTAGATTTGGCATATCAATACAAATGCCAATATCTATAAGTCATTAAAGCTGGTCTCTGGTGTGTAATTTGTAATGGTTGCAATAATTCCAAAACCTAGTGAAATTTCAGCCATAGTTTGTTAATTAATTGTATTAAAATGTAAATATATGGATCATTAGACTAAATTTGCTGGATTACCAAGGCTGTCAACAAATACAGCTTAAAGAATACATTGAAAAGACCTTACCCAAAGTTGCTTGTGGAGATTTTAAAGACAAAACAAATCTGCATCTTTAAATCCTGGCTTGATAGTTCATGAAATATCCTACACCACCCAGTAGTTCTTCCAAATGATCTATTCCCACCAGAGTTCAAAAACTAACATCCATTAAGGTTCAAATTACTCTTTCTCAGTGGGCATGTTTATCAGGTCCTGGCCTGGCTGCTAGATGGAGTGCTGCATAACAGTGCACACCAAAATTAGCCCTCCCACATTTTGTCATTCAGTTGTAAAGGTGTACTGATGATGGTGAAGTTTATGATGAAGATGTACTGTTGATGGAAAGTTTATGATAAAGGCTATCATGCCTTTCGGGGAATTTATTAGGTGACATCAGATCTGAAGGAAATGGAGACAGAGTTCGGGTCAAAGTTCCAGTCAGGCATGGAACAGCTCTGGGGTCAGATTGCCTAACTGGGGGCTGGAAGATTGATTGTTTCCAAAGGGCAGGGTTCATGGGTTGATCTTTGACCTGATTTTATCCCCCACCCCACCGTCCGCAACCCCCCAAACAAAATCAAGAGCGGCTGTCCTGGGGGAGATCCTGAGTTGCCCTGGGAATTTCCCCATTTACACCCTTAAAGGGCTTCATTGGAACTCATGCCAGTTGAAAGTTGGGTTGAGTTCAGCTGAGGCCATAGGAAAGGTGCCAGACATTGCCAGATGTAAAATAATAAATCCCGGAGGGGATCAATTATTTTATGCTGCCAGAGCTATAGCTCCATTGGAATCACAAATATTTCAGTGCTGGTTCCTCTTAACCTGGGAACAGCCTTGTTGCGCAACAGGGATGTGTGTTTGTGTGTGTCCGTCTGTCTCTTCAGTTAGGCAGATTGGGAGTGGGTTCCGTCCTGGCCTTGTGGTATCAGCCACCAGCTCTGAACACACTAATGACCCCACCCCCACAATTTGGAATGAAGTTAGTGTCATTTAAAATGGGTCCATCAAAAATTTGGCAGCCCCACTTCCTCACATTGACTGAGCCAGTCAAGCGATCTGAATTGGGTTTATTTATTCAGATTTGTCCTGCATCCCATATGTTTTTATTTAAATTTGATAGTTCTTTCCTTATGCCACATCTGACTGAGATGGCAGTTAATCAACCGGTATTGCTCTTGATTACAGTACTAGGAGGTGTGCAAGAATGCCCTGGTTTGTCGTGCCTTTTCATTTTTCCTCCAGCCTGTGTGGAAATGTCTTGCTTTTGCTCTACACCTCACGCTGATAGCATCTGATAGCATGGCTAAGGATAGAAATTCACCATATGGTCAATTGGAAAGGAGAACCCAAATCCTACCATTTTATGGCATAGTGCTTTGAAGTGTCAACATGCTGTGCTACCATCCTATCCTTCAATGCAGAGTTTCAGATCAATTTGGACTTCAGATGGCTCTTGTGCACATTTCAGGTAAATGTAGAAATAGGGCACTGTGAGTGGTAACTGCAAACTACATCAAAAAGATTATATTATTTCAATATTCTAATGCAGGCTTTGACTTCATGAATCCAAAAATCAAAGTATGAACTCCACATTCAGTTTTGGGTTAGTATTTGCACAAACTGTTTCATGGTTTTGGGACCATTAGCAGAACTGCTGGAGAAATGACAAAAACTGCTGGAAATAGCTGTTTAATACAGTTTCTCCAGTTTTCCACTAAACTGCTGCTGAAGTTTTGTCAGGCAATCAGGAGGACCTTGTGAAAAAAAATCTCTTAATGGTCTTAAATCCAATTCAGAAACGTGTCAACTGTCTCTGACGGCCATTCGACAACCATTCTTTTCAATTCCTGGCTCAGATGTTTAGAGAGCTTATTTATGAATTTAATTATTTTTCTTAGCTTATTTATGAATTTAATTATTTTTCTTTAAATGTTACGCTAAATTTTATATTTATGAGTAATATTAATGCTGGCAACTCGGCCCCCAACAATGTCTTGTTACACCACTTCCTACAACAGTCATTTGTGATCTTTCACTTGTTAATTTACTGTCAAATTAGAGGAAGTCTTAAATCCAGGGCACATGCTCATAGTTCATTTCACATAAAACCCTTACACCAAGCAGAGAGAGGTGACTGTAGGCACATTTACTTTCTAAAAATCAGCCAATGACAAATTCACAGTCCTCCCACTGCTGGCTGTACTAGGAAATGTGAAAGAACGATTTGCTTTCATCTAGCAGCAGCGGCCCACATTTCCACTGGTCTTGTGAACTGTCACCATACTTGCTGGCGTTACTTCTGGGCAAAGTACAGTGGCAGGTGGAAAAGTAAATGAGTGCAGCAATGGGAGGCCAGTAGAGTGCTGCTTTTCTCTAACTGGTACGGCAATGTAAATTCCATTTTCCTCTGACCGCTTCTTAACAGAGCCCCCAGAAGTTAAAGAGCAGTATAATAACTACTGCACCGCTGCCCCCATCCCTCCATCCCCACAGAATGGAACCCAGGTCTCAGAGGTAAAGGTCACAGCAGCATCTGACCCCCACCTGTGCTTTCTGCTAAAACTCATACCCAGAGGCATCACATCATCGAGTAGGAAAAATGTTCTATATCCCAACATCATCTGTGAGCATAATAATGACTATTCAGATACAATTACTTTAAACAAACAAAGCATTTTGCCATTTCAATATATAGCATTTAAATTAAATCAATTTCTGTCTTCAGCTGTAGATATAAATAAATATTAATCCCTTATCTCTTCTTTTCAGAAAAAGCAAGTGAGCCAAACTAAAATCCGAGTCATCTCCACAATCCTTTTCATTCTAGCCGGCTGCCTTGTTTTTGTGACTATTCCAGCAATTATTTTCAAGCACATCGAAGGTTGGACAACTCTGGACTCCATCTATTTTGTTGTTATCACCTTAACAACTGTAGGATTTGGTGACTATGTAGCAGGTAAACAGTGTACTGGCCTAAGAACATTTCAGGTACAAATTTAAGGCTTTAGTAAATTTGCTTAGTTTATATGTTTACTTGAATTGTTTGACAATCAACTTGACATTTATTTTGAAAGCAAAATATTGCCGATGTTGGAAATCTGAAGTAAAATTGGAAAATGCTGGAAATACCCAACAGGCCAGGCAGCATCTGTGGAGAGAGAAATGTTTCAGGTCTGTGATCTTTCATCAGAGCTGGGGAAAATTAATAGGCTTTGATAAAGTGAAGGGGGGGCAGATGGGAAAAAGAACAAAAGAGAAAGGGTAGAATTTATCCCTCAATGGGCGGGCAGGCCCCACCGGCTTAGCGGCGGGCGGGCAGCCGAACTCCACCGCCGAAACGGGCCCTGCTGCCATTTTGAGTGGGTGGACCAATTAAGGCCCGCTCAGCGGGCCACCCGACAGGAAGCGCTATGCGTTCCTGTGCGTGGCGGGTGGGGGGGAGGGATTCCCCAACTGTCAAAGTGCGCACATGCGTGAAAGAGCACACTGCTCCCTGAGACTAGGTGCTGTCTCAGGGAAAGCGCTGACAGTTTGATAAACTTAGAAAATAGAAAAATAAAAAAATTATTAACATGTCCCCCTCATGTGACAATGTCACACGAGATGGGACATGTTAATAAATATGACTAAAACTTTATTAAACTTTTTAAAAACTGACATGAGACCTCATCCTGCCAGTGGATGAGGTTTCATGTTTTTTCTATTCCCCGCTGGGGCTCCTGGCCTGCCCGCCAACCTTAAGGTTGGACGGGCTGGGCCTTTAATTGCCTTAATTATCCTGTCAATGGCCTCAATTGGCCATTGACAGGTCGGCGTGTGGACAGCTGATTTCGCTGTCCGCCCGCCTTCCTGAATATTTAAATGGGGCGGGATGACATAGGGGGTTCCCCCCCGATATCATCCTGCGTCATTTTTGCATCAGCGAGCAGGCCCCGTCCCCAACTCGCTGACGGAAAAATGCTGGCCAAAGTCTCTGATAGGTTAGAGGGCAGGAGAGATTAAATGATAAAAGATTTCATGATGTAAGGACAAAGGGAATTGTATTGGTACAAGTAAAGAAACAAAATATGTGTCTCTAGGAGGTGTGAATGGCAGGATCATGAATAGCTGCCGTCCGAAAGCAAAGAAAAGTAAATATGAAAGAAACAAGAGAGACTACTAAAGTAGAAGTACAAGTAAATCACTGTTTCGTCTGGAAGGAGTGTTTGGGGCCTTGGACAGTGAGAAGGGAGCAGATTGCATCTCCTGTGCTTACATGGAAAGGTGCCATAGGAAGACGGGGAGCTGTTGGGAATGACTGAGGAGTGGACCAGGATATTGCAGATGGAATGTGCTGTTTTGGAATGCTGAAAGGGCAAGGGAGGGGAAGATATGTTTCGTGGTGTCATCAAGCTGGGGGTGGTGGAAATGGTAGAGGATGATCTGTTGAATACGGAGGCTGGTGAGGTGGAAGGTGAGGACAAAGGGAACTTTATCATTGTTCTGGGGGAAGGGGAAGAGGTGAGAGCAGAAGCACTTGAAATAAAACAGACACAGTCCAGAGCCCTGTTAACCATGGTGAGGAGGATTCCTCAGTTGAGGAAAAAGGAAGATATTGGAAATGAACGTGGAAGATTGCATCATCAGAATAGATATTTATTTCAGTCTATTGTTAGCTCTGATCCAATTTGTATGACTAGAATAAGGGATAAGGATCAGGCTAAAATGTGTCTGACTCGGGATGAATGTAAATGAGTCAAAAACCTGAGCTATCCAAGATATTGTCTGCAAAGTTGGGAAGTATATAAGTCCATGATTAGGAAATAATGACATTCTGAGTTGATCCTTGGCAGGCAAAGCATTGCACTAATGGCTGTCTGAGTGACCCTGGCAATTTAAACATCCTGTCGCATAGATCTTACAAACTGCAGTTCTGCTATGGCTATGTCTAATTACAAGTACATCTAATTATTTCACAATCCAGAAAGGTGTCAACTATTTGTAATGAAAATAAATACAGCGAGTGCAAACACAATTTTTTTTAAATGTTCTCAATGCCCCATGCATGCCAGGCTGTATATAAAATTCAGTTTTTTGGAACAATTGTACAAACTCTGGTGCATTATCAACTTTATGCTTTTATGCAAAGTTATCGGTCCATCATTTCAACCCAGGGCACAATCAGCAAAATGTGGCCAGAAAGCACTGGATGCCTTGTCATTTTTGCCAAGGTTAGGTTATGCTGATGTTTCCACACAAACTTATTGGCGTAAATCTGAACAATTATGGCCTGAATCTTCCAATATGGGGAGAGGCAAATCGCTCAACTTAAGTCGCTGATGCATGTCGGGACCCTGAAACTGGCCCCTAACTTCCATGCTCCCCAGTGTCGGATTTGGGGGGGTACCCCAAAGATGCACTGGGGAATCCCTCTGGGATGTTCCCAGGAAAGGGTTGGATGGAAATTACCCAGAAGTGCACACTTCCTCTGGAGAATTGCGCTGCGCTGGGAACCATCCGAAAATGCTGTTTAAATCGCAAACTTTGCATGGTTCTGCCAGGGTTACACCAATAATTCCTCAGAAAAAAGTTAGAAGAATTAAAACCTCTTCTAACTTCTGAGTAATCATTGTAAAGACCTGGACCGACCCCACGTGACTCCCCCAACACCCCCAGCGCCCTCCCCAACAACCACCCCCAACCCACCAACCCCCCCACCCACCCGACTTCTGATAATCCACATCCCCTGATTTCCGACACCCCCACCCCCAACTTCCGACAGCCCCCATCCCCCCAACCCCCCTCGAACTCCGACACCCCCCATCCCCGACCTCTGTCACCCCCCCACCTCTGACACCCCCACCCCCACAGCCCCCAACTCCCGTAATCACCGACACTCCACCACACCCTGACACCCACCACCTGCTCACCCCCCGACCACCCTCACGCCCCACCCTGCCTGAACTCCAACACCCTCCCACCACGCCCCGAACTTTGACACCCATCACCCGACCTCCCTCACCCCCCACCCCCATCCCGACCCCCAACAGCCCACACCCCTCCGACCTCTGACACCCCCATCCCACAACCTCTAACATCCCCCAACCCCCACAGCCCCCAACCCCCCCCAACCTCTCACCCTCCTGACTACCAACACCGCCCCCCACCACCACCCGACCTCCGACACCCCCCACCCCCTCCGAATTCTGACACCCCACCCCCCGGCCACCGACACACCCCACCCCACCCCCCGACACCCAACCACCGACATCCCCCACACCCCCGAACTCCGACATCCTCCACCCCTCCGAACTCCGACACCCCCATCACCTCCGAACTCCAACACTCCTCCGCACTCCAACAGCATCCCCTGAACTTCGACAATCCCCACCCAAACGCCCAGATCCCCCCTGACCCGAACACCCAGGCCCACCCCCAACTAACACCACTCCCAGACCTCCAAACCAACACCCCAGATCGCCCCCAGATACCCCCACCCCCCAAATCCTATACACTTACCTTAGACACTTACCTTCTCCCTGGCCTGTCAATTTCCCCGGCCCTTTAAACTTATCTGCTTTAAGGCAGCAAGTGCTGTAAAAAAGGGGGCGTGGCCTCTTTGACTATGTTGAACCTAGACTTTGCTGGGGCTCTGCGAAGACTCTTTCGATACAGGCCCCGAGCAGCTCCAGTGAAGAAGTGTCAGTGTAATTTTTAAGACCAGGTAAGCAGGTATTTATTTCTTCTAATTCCTGCAGGCCAGCAGCTTCCAACGCTAGTCAGAGGTTACGGCTGATGTCTCGCACATGCTTGGTACTGACGCAGGAAATTTGAACTTCCCATTGCTGGTTTTACCCGGATTGTTGCATGATTCCCTACAACTGTGGGATCAGAAGGACAATACCATGGAGACTTGTGCTGGTTGCCCTATATTTACTCTGGTTTTTACACAGATTTACTTAGAGTATTTCCTAGCAGGTTTAAAGCCTGCTCAGGAGTGGAGCTCCAAATAAATTAGCTGGGGTGTCAAAGCACTCCAGCACTGTGGCACCCCCCAACAATGATCACTTCCCCCCCACCCCCGACAATGCTCACCCCTCTACCAGCAATGCTCGACCACCACCCAACACCCCCTCTTCATCCCCAAACAATGTTCACTACTCCCTCCTGGCAATGCTCACCACTCGCGACAACGTTCCACTCCTAACAAGGTTCATTCCCTCCTGACAATGCTATCCCCCCATCCTGACAGTATTCGCCACCCTCTCTACCCCTGTTCCAACAATGCTCACGCCCCATCCTGACAAAGTTCACCCCAGGCTTGAAAGGAGGGGGTGAGCATTGTCAGTTATGTGTGTGTGTGTGTGTGCGTGTTGGGGGTGGGTGGGGTGAACATTGTTAGGGGTGTACCTTGTTGGGAGGTGAAGCTGTGCAGTTTAGGAGGCTGACAGGTCCATTTAAAAACAGATCTTAAGGGGCATGTCTTCAGTTTCTAATGAAAAAGGGGTGTAGCTTCTCTGGAATTACGCTCGTCACTTGGTCTCCTGATTCTGCTCATTATTGGATTCAAACTGGAGCCAGGATCGGAAGGTGCAAAGGCTCTAGTGTAAAGTGGTAAGTTTAAATTGCAGTCAGCGGCGGGCACACCCACTCTGCCGCTGACTGGAAGATCTGGGCCAATGTTATCAACATCTCTGTATGGGATACAATCAGCAGAAACTCACCTTTCTAACCTGGGAGCATAGCAGTTCTGTGGTAAATGATCTTTTGAACCAGTGTAAAAGATAGTACATACTCAGCACATAAAGTGGTTGTGCACAACTCACACTTAAAATTCTGCAATCTTTAGCACCTTTTCATTTTTGTCTATATTATTAAGCTGATAGTTAGGAATAAATCATGTGGAGGCTCTATGCCAATTTTATGTAATTTATTTTGATTGTCCAGTGATTGAGTTTTAAAGCAATGTGCCACTAATGAAGAAATCCGCTTCGATCGGATATTCCTCCTCATGCTGCCTTTTAAAAGTTAGCTGCCCACTTTGCCTGAGCTTTAGGCACAGTTGAGCAGAACTTGCGTTAAATAGATAACAGCTCACACTTATGACACTAGGGGTTTGAACACTTGAAGCTACAATTACGTGGTATGTTACATTGTTACTCCATGTATGTGACTTTGCAAGGATATTTTTATATGAAAAATTTAGTTTCTTGGCAGTTTGGTGTAATTTTCTCAAATATTTAACTTAAAAATCTGTACTTTACATAAGTTTTTTTCTAAAAATGACTGGGCGTATGGGACTCGAAGTTGGATTTTTGATATTTAATAATTCATTTTACTTCTACTACAGCCTTTTATGTTGTTTGATCTAAGATTATTTCTGCAGCAACATAACAATCCCAGGGTGGCTACGACGTCTGCTTCAATAAAATTCAAACCATAATAATGAGTAATTATTTGCATTTCTATAATGCAAAATATTGATGCCTTCTAATACAAGAATCTGAAGGCAAGATTCTGCATATGATTTTGGAATATACATCAATGCGATAGTTGAAGTATTTCAACCCCTTGCATTGTGTAGTGAAGATAATCATATGCATATCTGAAGCTTTAGTTGCTAACAAACCAGACTTAATATTCATTTAAGAGAGTTAGATATGGATTGATGTGCATTTGCATGGCACCTTTCAGTACCATTTTTTTAGTAATGCCATTACTGTTGTAATGTAGGGGCAGAAATTTTAGGTCACCGTGCGGGCACGCACCCGACCCGATCGGACGTGAAATCGCGCCAGATGACGTCAGGTGAGCATCCCGACGTCATCTCACGCTCATGCGACATTTCGGTCGGCGGGTGCGCGCGAAAGTTAGAAGTGTCCCTGCTGACAATTAAAAGGCCTATTAAGGCCATTAAAGTTGTAATTAACTCCGAGTTTTCATGGTCTGTCCAACCTTATGGTTGGTGGATGGTCAAATCGGCCAGTTGGACTTTGCATTTTTCTTGAAACCTCATCCAAGGGTGGGATGAGGTTTCTGTTATTAAATTAAAAAAATAAATAAAAATCTATGAACAGCATTTTTATCATGTATATGTCCAGGTGACTGATTGTGGTGCGTGGACATTTTTTTCATGATTTTTAAAACGTTAGTTATTGGTTTTCAAGTCTTCAGCACCCTGGGGCAGCACTCCGCCTTCAGGGAGCTTTCATTCCCCGCTTGCCCGTGCCCCATGCTTACATCAGTGCCCGCCCTCCTCCCGCCCCCATCCCAGCAGTGCTGAGCATTTTGGTCTGCACTTCACATTGGCTGGCAGTTAATTGGCCAGCCAGGTTGAAGTCATGGTTGGGGGCCGATTGCGGTTGGCGGTCCGTTCCCCGGATGCTCCCGGACCCGCCGAGTGCACCCACTCGCCGACCTAAAAATGCTGCCCTAAGAAATGCAAAAGCTAATTTGTGTGCTGCAAGTTCTCACCAAGGGCAACGAAATAAACGATCAGATAATCTTTTTTAGATGCTGCTTGAGGGATTAATGTTAACCAGGATGCAAACAACTACCACAATAACTAAATTGTTATTATATCAGTTCTATTAGTCTTTTGCGCTGCTTTTGGAGTTTCCTTTTTTATAAGTACCACTCCTTTTGAAAACATCCCCATAAACTGCAGTACAATAATGCCTTGACTTCAATATCAATTTATTAGCTAGTTTTCCTATTGTTACATCTGTTGGAGAAATTGTATGATGACAATGTTGCAATTTTAGTAAGTTTAGAAACGAATGGAGAAAATACAAGAGTGAAATGTTTATTTCAAATCCATTCATTTCTGTGTTTAATTATTCTACCCCAACTTGTTTTACACCTGTTTTTCTCTTGCATTATCCTCTGTGGATGCACGCTGCTAGATCACCACCCTGCTCTGTCAGATAGAAAAAATATGAAACTTGATGGACCTAAGCAGGCTGAAACTAACAACAAAATGGGGCGAGCTAGATGATAAATGAAGCACGCATTTCATTTCTAAAAGTGTAAACAGATTACTCAATTTTAATATTCATCAGAAGGGCTTTCCAATAGTAGCAAATAAATCCATGAGAAAAATGGTCAGTTGTGTTCTCGAAAAATGCACCGAAAAGAATTTGAAAACTTTATTGAAAACAGCATGTATTGTATATGCTACAGGTTGTTGAAGGGATCTGTTCTTTAAATTATTAGTGGTGGATTATTTAAATACATTTAAATTGTTCTTCCGCATGGACATATCATTCAAATTCACCTAATAACTCAAGCTGCAATTTTCATTTTTACCGTTCTGTTATGGATACCAGTCTCACCTGATAAGTATTCATAATTTTGAAGTTGATTTTAAAAGAGAAGTTCAGACCTCACAAAGAACTAAAAATAAAAATCAGTGCTGAGTAACAATTTACAGTCTCAGACTCTGTTTCTTCGTTTATCTAAATGTTCTAAGTTTTTCCACTAGTTTGCTTCGTGCATTTTTGATACTTTGCCAACGGCAGGGCCCTGTTAGACTAACCTCATGCCTTAATGGATTACTCTGTGTAAAGAGATAAATAATTGAAAGAACAGGATGTACAACATAAACTAATGTAAATGTAATGTGGCAATAGAAACAGCAAGGCAGATGTTCCATCTTGAAGACAGGCAAACCAGTGGCTAGTATTGTACCTGAGGTCAGACTGTCAGGAGTATATTTATGTAAATAAAATACTGCTGATTGTGACACAGCCTGTGCTTTTCCTTTGATTTTTAATCAGAAATAGTAATTTTAGCTGTTTGTTTCCAGCTCTGAGTTTGATTGGCTTAGGCCAGATTCAATCAAACCAAGTATCTGAACCAAAGCCAATTTACTTATTGCTATTAAGAACTGCTGCTATTTTGAGTGTTTTATGAGTTGGTGAGTATTTTTGTGAACTTTAACACTTAGAAGAAATGCTTTACAAATTGTTGGACATCACCTGGTAGTGCTGAATATACATCTTCTGTCACTGAATGATCACAGTAGGCGACAGAGGTTAGCAGTTACTGTGTAATTAGATCTTCTTTGAAAATTAAGCACTAGGCTCTCATTTTCCAATATACTGTGCAATATCAAGAAACAATTAATCTCATAAAATGTGTGCACTTAGTTCTGTATAATCTGTTTATTCAGGTGGAAACATAGCTATTCATTATCGAGAATGGTATAAACCATTAGTCTGGTTCTGGATTCTTGTGGGTCTGGCCTACTTTGCAGCTGTCCTCAGCATGATTGGAGACTGGCTACGTGTGATATCCAAGAAAACAAAGGAAGAGGTAAGATGCTGATATAAACATGCAAGCCATTTTTGGAGCTAAAGGCCACTTACTAATTAAATAACAAGTCCAGGGTGGAGGCTGCAGAGCAGGCAAATGTAGTATGCCAGATCCTGAGAATAAATATGTAAGAGTTTCAATTGCACCAAGAGAAATACAAAAGATCAGTAAACCCATGTTTGTCTACCTGCTTCTTCCTCATCCGCCCATGGAGCAAGTCTAAAGGCTGGGTCAAAATCCTGGAACTCCCTCCCCAACAGCACTGTGGGTGTACCTACACCACATGGACTGCAGTGGTTCAAGAAGGCAGCTCACCACCACCTTCTCAAAGGCAATTAGGGATGGGCAATAAATGCTGGCTGAGCCAGCGACGCCCACATCCTAGAAATGAATAAAAAAACTGCTGCTCTCTCTCAGAGATAGCATGCCAGATTTGGAGATAACATTTGCCCATTTTTTGAGCACATTATTGTTGAAAACAAATTGTAGGACACAAATCTAGTAGAGCACATTAATACCTTGCACAGAAGAGTTTAAAGTTCTTCTCCAAGTGAGTACGGTCAACACAAACTGTCTCTGTGCTAAACAAAAATAAAAATACCTGGAAAAACTCAGGTCTGACAGCATCTGCAGAGAGGAACACAGTTAACGTTTCGAGTCCGCATGACTCTTCAACAGAACTAAGGAAAAATAGAAAAGAGGTGAAATATAAGCTGGGTTAAGGGGGGTGGGGTGTGGGTGGGACAGGTAGAGCTGGTTAGAGGGCCAGTGGAGAGAAATGGAAAGCAATGAAGGTGAACAAGGCAAAAGAGAGAGACGGAAATCCTGTCGGAGAGAAGAGCAAAACTTCTTCAAGGTAGGCATTCCTTGAAGAGAAGTGGCAGTCAAACAGTTTGACTGTTTCTCCGACAGGATTTCTGTCTCTCTCTTTTGCCTTGTTCACCTTCATTGCTTTCCATTTCTCTCCACCTATCACTGGCCCTCTATCCGGCTCTACCTGTCCCATCCCCCCCTTAAACCAGCTTATATTTCACCTCTTTTCTATTTTTCCTTAGTTCTGTTGAAGAGTCATACGGACTCAAAACGTTAACTGTGTTCCTCTCCACAGATGCTGTCAGACCTGAGTTTTTCCTGGTATTTTTATTTTTGTTTTGGATTTCCAGCATCCGCAGTTTTTTGCTTTTGTCTCTGTGCTAATTTGCACAGAGAGGGAGGTGGGAGGGAACTTAAAGATGGCAGTTCAGCTTTGGTATAAGGAATGTATGGCATGTTCTTGGGTGGGACAATGTGTGGATTTTCACAGCGAATACAAATTGTTCAGTGGGGTGTATCAATTGCTGGAAGAAGTTCATGATCACAGAATGCCTCACCATTCTCCCTGCCTGTACATCAACTTCTTCCATGTTGATCTCCTCCCCTGCCTCATCCTCTTTCTGTGGTCCTGCAGGCTCATTGGCCTTCTAATCGAGCTGCTGCATGCTCCTTCCTCACTGGATGGCAAATTATATTACAAAATGGTGATGATTTTGGAGACCTTGGCTGAAGTGGAAAGTAACACCCTGTCTGAGTAGCCCAAATAACGGAATCATTACTTTAGTATTCCTAATGTGTGTTCGACAGTACAAACAGGTGGTGGCATGGAACTCGTACTGGTACTTTGCTGTGTTAGGGTTTCTATCCAGGGACATGAGACAGATGCAATTGTAGATCTGGCTCCCAACAGTGAGGGTTACAAATAATGTGGTCACCATGGATTGTTACATAGTAAAAGCATCATGGCTGATTCATGTATATTGGACGTTATCTTGCAGAAACCATATAAATAGTTAAGGGCTGGTATTCCTTCCAGCATCAGAGCTTATGTGTAGAAAATTGATCGTCACACTTATAGCAGCTTAGGCGATTGGGAAACCTGTCAGTCAAAATATTCTGTGCCTACTCTAGTTTTCACTCATAAACATGGCATCAACTACTTTCTTTATACAAATTTGCATTGGCTTGTCTGGCAGGTGTCCCTTGTAGTGACGTGGAAAGACCCCATTGCATAACAATTTGGTGCCATTAAGACCTTTGTAGTTATGTGAGAAGCTATCCCAGACATTGACGTTGTCTATAAGACAGCTGCAGCAAAATCATTGCCTCTGCAGTTAAGTGGAGACAGCAAAGTCAGGTCTCCTATGACTTAAATCAGAGAGAAGTTTTGTAGTATATGAATACAGTTCCTTGCATATTGATGGGAATGAGTTTATCTGCTCTTGGTGAAGGTTTGCCCCTCATGAAACTAATCTCATCAAATTGATTCAGCACAATAGGAACAACAATTGCAAAGACCTTAAGAAACTGAACACTTTATAACAGAAGGTCAGAAATGCACAGGCCAGAGGGCCATGCAAGAAGTTAAGTGCAATTGTAGTTAAATGCTAATTGCCAAGAAAAAGCTACAATTCATCATCAATTGAAACCTTGATTCATGGTTTAGTTTCAAACAAGTTATGCCATTTAACTTTCATTTGTATGGGCAAAGTGCACTGGGGAAAAGTCATGGGTTGGAATTTACCCCCAGGCATGAGATGGCAAGTGGGGCAGAGGTATGGGCTATGTTAAATTGGCGGCTGCCATTCCTGGAGCCGCCCGCCAACTCCCGCTACAATTTTACTCATGGTGGAGAGGTGTCAGGTGACCTGCTCACCTGTGGACCAATTGAGGCTCTTAAGTGGCCACGCAAAGGCCTCCTCCCACCACCACTATGATTTTACCTGTGGCAGGAGAGGCCAACACATGGTCACCAGCTGGCAAACCTGGGCTGGGGGGAGGGTGCCTCATTGAAGAGCAACCTGTGCCCATTGGAAGCCGCCAGCCAAGGTGCAATCCTCCTCCCAGTTTTAACCCCCGTTCCCCTTTCCATGACCCTCACCCCCTCACTGCTGCCTGCCAACCTAGCCCTAGCAGGACCCCAGACATTTACAACCCAACTCCAATGCTGAACACCTTCCTCTTTGAGGTGTCAGCTGTGGCTCAGTTCATAGCACCCTCGCCTTTGAATCAGAGGGTTGTGGGTTCATGTCCCACTCCCGGAAACCAAGAACTGTGATTGTACTCAAAAGAGTTGCAATCTGTGACTGTTGATAACTCAAAAGAGTTTCCTCTTGACCCTGCTGCAGTCCCAGCAATGGCCACCACTCTGGTGGCACTGCTGGAACATGAGAGCTGGTAGGCTTCCAATCAGCCAGCAACTGAGGCAAAGCTTCCTCTTGGTGATAGGCAGATGTCCCACCTCTAGCCAATTAAAGGGCCATTGCTTGTTTAATGATTGTGGGGTGAACCGGCCAGGTGGAAGAGGGCTTCCCTGACTTTTGTGTAAGGGAGTGGAACCATTGCTGCAGTATAAAAATCAGCCCATGAAGTTCAATTAAAATCAGGGTTCTGCTTTATGCTAGCACTGCTTTATTTGGTTCCTAAAAATCACATTACAAAATTCAGTACACAAAGTATCAGGTACCTGAGTTTGTGACATACCCACCACCTGTGTGCCTCCCTAATGTCAGCAGAGCCTCAAAGTCAGAGTTACAGCGCGAGGCTTCAGTACTAAACCACAAGCAAAAACAGAAAATGCTGGAAAATCTCAGCAGGTCTGACAGCATCTGTGGAGGGAGAAACAGAGTTGACGTTTCGAGTCCGTATGAATATTCTTCAGAGTTACAGAGAAGTAGAAATGTGATGACAGTTATACTGTTTAAGCGGGGGGGTGGAGCAGGTGAAGCTGGACAGAAGGCTAGCAATAGGTGGGGGCAAAGGAGGGGTTGACAAAGATGCCATGAACAAAAGGACAAAGAGAGTGTTAATGGTAGTGGTAAGGGCTAAAGGAGGTGCTGATAGCGGCATTAAAATGAGAAAGCAGAATGTGATAATAGCAGGACAAGGGTAAGCACTCTGAAAAGAACAACATGAACAAGTAAAAGATGGCCCTTGTGGGGTGGGGGGAGGGGCAGTGGTAGAGGAAAAAAGGGGACGGATCAAACAATGAATAAATGAATGAAAATAAAAAGTGAATAAAAAATAAAAATTAATATTGAAAAAAGGGGTGTAGATAGAAGAGAGAGCAAAATTGATAAAGTCCAGACCAATGCAGCCTCCTCTACTTTGGGGAGCCCAAACGCAGACTGGGTGACCGCTTTGCGGAACGCCTTTGGTCTGTCCACAAGCATGACCCAGACCGTCCTGTCACTTGCCATTTCAACACTCCACCCTGCTCTCATGCCCACATGTCCGTCTTTGGCCTCCTGCAATGTTCCAGTGAAGCCCAACGCAAACTTGAGGAACAGCACCTCATCTTTCGATTAGGCACTTTACAGCCTTCTGGGCCTAACATTGAGTTCAACAGCTTCAGACCATGAACTCGCTCCTCCATCCTCACCCCTTTTTATTTCTTTTTTCAATATTCATTTTTTTTTCCCCAATTATTTTTCATTTTTATTTTCATTCATTTATTCATTGTTTTATCCCATTTTTGATCCCCCCCTTTTCCCCCCACCACCGCCCCCTCTCCCCAACCCACCCCCACAAGGGCTATCTGTCACTTGTTCATGTTGTTCTTTCCAGAGTGCTTACTCTTGTTCTGCTATTATCACATTCTGCTTTCTTACATTAATGCCACCATCAGCACCTTTTTTAGCTCTTATCACCACCATTAACACTCCCTTTGTATTTTTGTTCATGACATCTTTGTCAATCTCTCCGCTCCCACCTATCGCTGGCCTTCTATCCAGCTTCACCTGCTCCACCGCACCCCCCTTAAACAGTATAAATTCCATCACATTTCTACTTCTCTGTAGCTCTGAAGAGGAGTCATACAGACTTGAAATGTCAATTCTGTTTCTGCCTCCATAGATGCTGTCAGACCTGCTGAGTTTTTCCAGCATTTTCTGATTTTGTTTCAGATTTCCAGCATCCGAAATATTTTGTTTTTATCTTAGTACTAAACCACAAAATGTACTTCAAAGGATAACCCAAGAGCCAAGGATGCTACAGATATTAATGAGGGGCATTATCTGCAAAGACCATAAGACTTAAGAGCAGAAGTAGGCCATTCAGCCCACCGAGTCTGCTCCGCGATTCAATGAGACCTTCGCTGATCTGATAATCCTCAACTCCACTTTCCTGCCTTTTTCCCATAACCCTTGATTCCCTTACTGATTAAAAATATTTCTATCTCAGCCTTGAATGTACTTAACGACCCAGCCTCTGCAGCCCTCTGAGGTAAAGAATTCCACAGATTCACTACCCTCAGAGAAGAAATTCCTCTTTACCTCTGTCTTAAATGGGCAACCCCTTACTCTGAGATTATGCCCTCTGGTCCTAGACTGTCCCACAAGGGGAAACAACCTCTCAGCGTCTACCCTGTCAAGCCCCCTAAGAATCTTATATGTTTCAATAAGGTCACCTCTCATTCTTCTAAACTCCAATGAGTACAGTCCCAACCAACTCAACCTCTCCTCATAAGAAAATCCCTCCATACCAGAGGTCAATCTAGTGAACCTTCTTTGGACTGTCTCCAATGCTAGTGTACCTTTCCTTAGATAAGGGGACCAAAACGGTTCACAGTACTTTAGGTCTAACTAGTGCCTTGTATAGTTTTAGCAAGACTTCCCTACTTTTATACACCATTCCCTTGAAATAAAGGCCAACATTCTATTTGACTTCCTTATTACCTGCTGAACTTGTATGTTAGCTTTTTGGGATTCGTGCACGATGACCCCCGAATCCCTCTGTGCTGCAGCTTTCTCAGTCTTTAAAAGCTCATAAGCAGCTTATCAAGGATAATAGTCACCCTCCATTGGCACGGCTGTAGTTTTAAGACAACAGGGTGTGTGGCATTTTATGTTGGTTCACTCTGCTTTCACCTGTGGGACCTGCTCAGACAGGTGTAATTAAGGTGTTCACTCTAATGGGCTCTGTAGGCTGAAATGAAGTCAGATTGTCTCAATTTATTTCCTGGGGGTTTAGAACCAGCAACAAGGAAATTCCCTTAGAAAGCATTAATTGGCTTGCAATCCTGTTATTCGGGTGATTTTCAGAATCTTGAAGCTTTTTGTCAGCAGAATCAGAGATGGTTGTTCAATTTATAAAATCTAGAGCTTATGATGTTGCAGTCTTATGTTATTTAAATATTTTGTTCCGGGAAAAGCTCCATTGTACACATTAATGAGTGGACATTTCAAGAAACAGGTCAAATGTCTACAACTCGACCACTAAAAGTAGTGTTTGCTTCTTTGCTTTATCACTTCGCACTTCATGTGGTTAGGAAATTCAATAATTCTTATCTGAGGGAAGGAAACAAAATGCTCAATGCACTGCTGGAGAAAAAAAAAATGATTTGGCAATCCATTATCTAAAATAAACGGTGTAATAAAATAAACTTGTTCACACAAGTTGCAACATTTTTCAAACTTTCCAACACGCAAAGTTTAACAAACCCATCTGTAACTTCAAGATACCAAAGTGGGCAAGCAAAGAACCTGCGAGTTGACAACACAGCCTACCGAGTGGAAACTGACACTGCTACAAACACACGCAACTTTTGTTTTCTTACCTATTTTTTGTGTGTAAAGTTGTCTTTATTTAACACTGCCATTGATCTAACATGTTACCGTTGCCCTTACTGAGTCATTCTTTGTTTTGTGTAACAATCAATAATGATTCCCATGTGCCTGCAGGTTGGTGAAATTAAGGCTCACGCCGCTGAATGGAAAGCAAATGTGACAGCAGAGTTCAGGGAAACACGAAGGCGATTAAGTGTGGAAATTCATGACAAACTTCAAAGGGCAGCAACCATCCGAAACATGGAGCGAAGGCGGCTTGGTTTGGACCAACGAGCCCATTCTCTTGACATGCTTTCTCCCGAGAAACGGTTGGCGTTTGCAGGTCTGGAGACGGGTCAATTCAAGGCATCATCTCAGGAAAGTATAAACGGAAACTCTAACAATCTACAGCAGAAAGAAACAAGGCAATATGACAAACACATGCAAGGAGCTTCAGAAGACAACATCATCAATAAAGTTGGATCTTCAGCAAGAGGGCCCAAACGATACAAAAATAAAGAATTAAAGAGAGAGATACCAGAGAACGTTAGAAAAATATATGAAACATTTGGAAATTGCACACTGGATGAAGAGAAAAAGGAACAGGAAAGAGAGAAAGAAAACAATACAAATATTCCAGCTATAACAAGCTACGTTCAACATTCAGAAGCAGAGGATGACAGAACACCCAACAATGCCAAAAATCCAGAGAATAGGAAATTACTTGAAAAAAAGATATGAAAGCACCATGGTGAACAATATAAAAAAATAGTTTGGAGTTTTTTTTAAACTATTGACATGTGCCTTATTTTTAAAATGTGAGAAAACCATTTTCACACATGCATGGTTTACACAAACCTTTAGATTGAGTTATTGTGCCACTGTGATATAAGGGTTGAACTACCAAATATCAAACATCGGCTCGAATTAATCTGTTTGAACTATGGGAATGTGTTTGAGGACTATGTTAGGATCAACTTGGGAAAATTATACATGGACCTAGTGCTCATTACCAATGCAGTATATCTTAGGAAAGAAGTGGATGGCTCTGTATCTTATCAGAAGTCCCACTAATCTCCATCATGTTTATTACTGAGAGAATTCAGCTTTGGAATATTTATTTCCACTAATTTATTAGAACTGTTCTACAATTTTTAAACAAACATCAGTTTGTTTTAGGAGCCCTGTGCATCTGTTTGGCGTGTGCTTTACAACCCTTTGAAGATGTTACATTTCTGATAGGTGTAAGAATCCTGCAGCAGAGCAATGCAGCAGAATTAAAACATTGCAATAGCCGAGTGTAATTGTTGGAGACTGATATAAGCACTGAACAAAAGACTGCAGTCTGCATGTCCTTGTCTTTGTAATTTAATAAGTAACTTCTAAGACTGATCTTGATAAATGTTGATATCTCAGGGCTCTCTTGTCCTGCTTTTATGAAGTTTCCTATATTAGGTTTAAAAAAAATATGGGTGTTGGGAATAATATTACACTAAAGTAATAATTCAAAGAAAGCATGTTGGTGTATGGATCTATGATCATTCTTTTGTTGTCTGTGACTCTTCTGCAATTAATACAATTAATTCATATTGGTTCTTGAAAATTAACATCAATAAAATGAGGACAGAAGCCGATAAAATTAAGCAGGTGTTTTTGATCCATGTTGTGCTATTTTTGTTTCTAACCCCTCTATTAAGACAACCGCCCGCAGCCTGCTGTTGAAGCAGCTGGTGAAACCACCCACCCCAGTTGCCTAGAATGTAGGTGCTGCACTTCAAAAAAGAGCAAAAGGATATTCTCCCCGGGTCAGATACTTCCCTTCTGTAGAATGTCTCACTTAGCAGCCGAATGGGGATTGATGCATGGATTCATATTGCTACCTGGTATTTTTGCAACAGATATTGCTGGGGCTTGAATCTACAACCTCAGCAATTTGAAAGGAGTGGTTTAATTGATGCAAAACAAAAAGACCTTGAAAATCCATGGAGTTGAGGACTGCATCCCAGCTTAAGTGCCAGTATCTGCTCTGCCACATTGGACTCAGCTCACAGATTGGGGAAGGGCTGTAAAATTTGGACCTTTGATGGTTTGGGGAGTATTCTGCCTTCTGCTATTAGAATGTGGAAACACCAGTTAAAGCTTCCAAGCTGCAGGCTGACTGTTTTTAATGTCCTCCTTCAGAAAAGAGGGTCAGGGAGTCACTTGTAATACATTGGAAAAATGATGACCCTTCTCCTTTGGGAGCTCAGGCTGTGATCCAAGCCTTAAGCCACAGGTTCACCTGATATCTGTAGGCACAGGTAATACCTGTCCCCCTGGGTACCGTGCTGACCCTACCTTGAGTCCCAGCTGAGGGTTGGAATGTGGGATGTGGGGAATCCCTGCATCAGACTAATACCCAATGTACCTGTATCTGAGGCCTGGCTGATTTTGTGATTGATTGTTCCAGTGGACTCCTCTTAAAGTTACAGGAGGGAGTCTGCCAGATGGGCCAATGAATTTCGAGGCCAAATTGTATGTGCTGAAAACCAAATAATCATTATTTTAAAATAGCATGGGAATAATGTAAGATTTACAGTGAGAAGGATCCAATGTTATTGATGGAGCATTTCTAATGAATAATCCAATTTCCATATCTCTTTCTCTGAAGTTGTACAATTATTTTCTTACTAAAAAAATTAATAACTTTAAGATGTTTTCTTTCTCTGAATCTTTGATGTCAGTGTTGATGACTGTATTGTGCCAGAACAAATTTATGTCCAGACAGTAGGAGGTAAGTAATGGCTTGGATCTTGCAGTCAGTGATGCATCAGAGGCATGCTGCTGACTGCATTTAAAACGACATTCTTACCTTTCCGATAGTTTGCAACAGGACCTTGCTCTCCTGGCTTCAGCGTGGTTCCATCAACAAGGTGAGCGGGGAGGCCTTTTGGCGAGGCAATTCCAGTGAGGCCAGGGCCCCTTTTGACTTAATGAGCCGAAGACATGCTCCTTGAAGTCAGTCTTCAAGTCCAAGACAGGTAAATATTTTTAAGCTGTTTTAAAATGTTTTCTTTAATCTACTTTTAATTCCAGCTTCCCCAACTCAGGCCCCCTGGCTGTACCCCACCACGCCTTCCGACCCCTGGCACCCCTTACTCTGCTCCCATTCCCACCCTGTCACCCCCCCATACTCTGCTCCCATTCCCACCCTGTCACTACCCCCCACTCACTCTGCTCCCATTCCCACCCTGTCACTCCCCCCAACTCACTCTGCTCCTATTCCCACCCTGTCACTCCCCCCACCCCCCACTCTGCTCCCATTCCCACCCTGTCACTCCCCCCACCCCCCACTCTGCTCCCATTCCCACCCTGTCACTCCCCCCACCCCCCACTCTGCTCCTATTCCCACCCCCACTCTGCTCCCATTCCCACCCCCAATCTGCTCCCATTCCCACCCTGTCACTCCCCCCACCCCCCCACTCTGCTCCCGTTCCCACCCTGTCACTCCCCCCCATCCACTCTGCTCCCGTTCCCACCCTGACACTCCCCCGCCACCCACCCACCCTGCTCCCGTTCCCACCCTGTCACTCCCCCGCCACCCACCCACCCTGCTCCCGTTCCCACCCTGTCACTCCACCCTCACCCACTTTGCTCCCGTTCCCACCCTGTCACTCCCCCCCCCACCCACTCTACTCCCATTCCCACCCCCACCCTGTTCCCGTTCCCACCCTGTCACTCCCCCCACCCACTCTGCTCCCGTACCCACCATGTTACTCCCCCCCCACCGACTCTGCTCCCGTACCCACCCTGTCACTCCTGACCCCTCTGCTCCCATTCCCACCCTGTCAATTCCCACCCACTCTGCTCCCATTCCCACCCACTCTGCTCCCATTCCCACCCACTCTGCTCCCATTCCCACCCCCCCGCTCCCATTCCCACCCCGTCACTCCCCCCTGCTCCTGTTCCCACCCTGTCACCCCCTCCCCAAATCAACCACCCATCCATCATCAGCTCTTCTCTGACATGGTGTAGTGTAAAAACCATTGTTCATACATTGAGGAAAGGATAAATCTGGAGCCAGTTTTTTTTTCTCTTTGTCTCTGTCCGTCCCCCCCCATCCAGGTTTACTCATAAGACCACACAGTACAGGCACAAATTTCCTTTTTCCTTTGCGACACCTGGTGTAAACTGGTTTTTATACAATTGGAATAATTTCCTAATCTACCCTCAATTGATGGCAGCTGCCCTCAATTGAAATTAAAGCATGCACTCCATGTAGCATGATTTTAACATTAACATGCAGGGAGGTGGGGGTGACAGGCGAGGGATGGGAACAGAGCTGGTGATGCATATGCGGGAGGAGGGTTGGGAATGGGAGCGGAACAGGAGTGATAAAGGTAGGAGTGAACGGGGGGCGGCAGAAGGATGCTGCAGTGTCTCGACAACTTGCAGATTTAAAGGGCTGCGGTCCTCAGCAGTCTTGACACCTGCTACGAGTGGACCTAAATAAATCAGCGTAACTCACAGCATGTGTAGGCTAATCGGCTTAAATTTAGATGCTGACAGGTCCTGGTAGGACTATCAGCATAGTCTCCCCAGGGCCATTTCTGGTGAAACAACTTACGTATTCGAGCATTAGTTGGCTCCCTGGATGCTGTGGTTCTACTCTGACCCTCAGTTGCAGTAAATGTCTCAGTATGTCCCACTATTGGGAGCACAATATCCAATGCAATAGCAGACCATATGTTAGTTTGTTGTGATAGGGCAATTCTTCAAAAGTAAAAGGTGAATTCCATTGAGCTAAAAGTGGAATTTTCTACTGAAGCATCGGAGACAATCAACAACTCACAGTGCAGGGTGTCAAAACTCAGATAGACGGGTGGTGAAGCAGAGAATACTGAAGCCTTACCTTTGTTCTTATACCTGGTTTTATTTACAGAGATACACAATGCATACCATGCAGCTCTGACAAAAAAACCCCTCCTCCAGCCTACTATATGAGCACAGCTAGGTGAGTCCCTAGTTAATACCCACCACCTAAATATATTAACAACCAACTGGTATACAATTAACACAAGAAGGGGCAACTTATGCCAACATATTTTAAACAGATTTTTTTCAAAATGGTATTATGCCACCATGCCATAAAATGCCAGAAGAGGAGTAGATTATTGACTATTAAAAGAAGTTACTTTAAAGTTGCATATAATGCTGGACTACGGGTGATTTCCACAACCCCTCCCCCCAAAATGTTCAAACAGCTTTAGTTTCATTAGCTGAGGAATCAGTGTGAACATGTATCAATTTAAGCTTGTCACTAAGGCGAGAAGTTAGGATAAATTCTCTCCGCAGAGAATGGTATGCTTTTTCACGGGACGTGACACCATTGCATCTTTTAAAGGGAAAGTATTTTTGAAGTGGAGCAAGATACATGGCTATGGGGGGAGGTCAGGACAATGGGATTTGGATTGCTGTAACAAAGAGCCGGCACAATTATGATGGGCTAAATGTGTGGTAAACTTCCATGGTTCTATAGTGCCACAATTCTCTATTTTCAAAAGTTGAGCCCTGTATCACTATTTTATTTTCAAAAACCCTTGTTTATCTCAGGTGTTAAAGTTGGCTTGATTTCTGCTTGCCAGTGTTGAGCTGTGTATTCAAAGGTATTCATGTTTGCCTTTTACAAATTCCTTTCCTGGAATTGAACCCAAATCTACTATTTGAATTGATCTTTCACACTCTGTTTGCACTGGTGCTGATCACATTTCTGGCATAGATAGTGGAGCAGGATTGATTTAAATCTTGCAGCCTGTCCAAAAAAGCCCAGCTCATAGTATTGTATTTTAATCACCAGAAGCTTGTTATTCTTGTCTTTCGAATTCTGTAAACATTGTGTACAGTATAAAAATTTATCTGTGCTCAAGAAGAGGGGCACACCTGAATGGATATGTCTAGAAGGCACAACTTAAATTGGGCTTCAGATCTCATTATTGAACTGAAAAGCTGTGGGCACTTAATGGGTGGCCACAGGCAATTCGTCAAATAGACCTTGAGGATCAGGTGGCTGCACCGCTGGCAATGGCCCTTGGGTAAGTACCCAAAGGGGACAATGAAAGGGGGATGGCATGGATCAGGGAATGATCAGAGGGGGTTGAGGTTGCAATTGGAAATGGACAAGTAGTGGTCAAAAATGGCCTATGATTCTAATGTTGGTTCTGGAGGAGCATTCCTGCTGCACCCAGATCTACATTTAGGTAAATAATTTTAACAAAGTTACTTTGTTGGCGCTGGCTGGCCCTCCAACATTCATTTTAAGAACCACCTATTAAGCCATATGTAGGCCTGGCACTGGCTATTTTGGGCAAACTAATATTGCTGAGGCATCTTAAACAGGCATTGGGCCCTTTATTTGCACGTAGACACCTATTTTTGTTTGTTTACAAATATGGCGAGCTATGCACTTCTGGCTCAAAGTAAGTCTGCCATTTTGGATCCCTACTTCAAAAGAGGGCATGATGGCATTGAACATTTGGCCCTAAACATATCTTGACGATTAAGAAAGGTAGTTGTGTAATCTGTCCTTTTAAAATAGTTCAGCAAAATCTCAGTATTGTTTGTGGTGGTAATTACACAATTCCCAGGAGACCCAGAAGGTATGTGGCATTCTGGGTAGAATGACATCATGTGTCTAATTTATGTTTTGTTGCATTACACAATTTTCCATTAAATTCTGACTCACAAGATGTCTTCTCCCAGATGGGTCCCTTTGTTTGTGAGACAAAATTCGATGGAAAATTTTACTGTGTGACTGCAGAGTCATGATAATTCGCTGACGGTCACCAATGGTAGCATCAAAATGCTGCAACACTGAAAGTATACAGTTGAGATCATTCAGCAAAGGTCAGTGATTGTAAATGATTTACATTTATTATTACTTGCAAGGATTCTTCAGTATTTTCAAATAACTTCAAAACTAAAAACCGTTGCCAAAAACACTGCACAGCTAGTGAGTAGAACATATAGTGTGATCACTGATCTCCATGATAAAATCGTATGTTTCTACCTCGCTTTGGCACACATTGATATTCTTTTGTGTAAAATATCAGGAAAAGAATAAAAGAATTGTAGAAGCATAGGAATCAGGTTTGAATGAGGTGGGTGGAATTATATAAATCAGCTACTGAAGATAAGTGTCAAAGACTGGGCAGAAAAGAACAATGTGGACTGACAACATATGACGAATGAAGTCCTAAACTGGTTTGCTACTCCTCCTGCCACAACCCAAAGAAATAAGAAAGGCTTTTGGGAGAGGAGAGGGAGATAGCGGTCCTTACTCCTCTGAAACTGACTGGAATTTCTGGAGTTCATACATGGGCTGAAGTAGTTCTTGTCACCTGCCTCTTCTCCTTCCCCATTGTGATATCATAGCATTATTGAGCCATGATTAACAACCCTTGGACAATGAAGATGCTACATGAGGAGAGAGAGAGAGAATGTGTATGTCCCAATCATTTATTTTTCTCTCTGAAAACTTTATAAAAGTGAAGGTTAAACAGTGCGTTCTGTTGAAGGGTCATGTAGACCCGAAACGTCGACTCTTCTCCACCGATGCTGCCAGACCTGCTGAGTTTTCCCAGGTAATTCTGTTTTTGTTTTGGATTTCCAGCATCCGCAGTAGTTTTTTGTTTTTATGTTTGCATTTTATTTCCTGGTTTGCTGTCAGTAAGAATACTTCAATGTGATTGGCTGCTTATCCTACTTGTTGACATTACTGTTGCTGGAAGCCTGAAGACCCCCTCTTCTTAGTGACAGATTCAAATTGACTCCGGGACAGGGGGAACCCACACAACAGAGATTGCTATATCTTTGTGGGCAGCGATGAGCGCCATTGCTTCATTCCTGACTACAAAATCTAGGGCTAGATATTTTCTCAGATCAAGAGAGATTTAGAGGAGTGTCACAATAGATGAAATGATGGCTTTAGGTCGATTTTAGGATGGAATACTGTGTATGCTGGATTCTAGGGGCTGAATTGTCATGCGTCGAGCCATTTCCCAATTTTGGAAACCTGAGCCTGTCATCTCTGCCAATACCTGTCATATTTTCATTCTCTGGAGATGTAGGTGGGCATGGTTCGGGTTTCCAGACTCCTGAGGCAGTGTTTGGGGGTGCGGGTGACAAGGTGGGCTGGTCAGAAGGCCCGCCTTGGCTTGCTGGCCCAGCTCTCCAACATAGATTTTATTCCCTCTCATAGTTATCCCCCCATGCCCTTCATATCCTCCAGGTCCACTCATATTCCCATGCCCCCATCCATGCCGCCCATCTATGCTCTATAGCCACTCATCTAGTATCCACTATGTGGATACATGTGGATACATATCAGGAGCCATGTAGTTGCAATGGGAAGTCTTTGTACAGAAAAATAAATTAAACCTCTATTAATCTAATAGAGCTGTCACTGAAAAACACAACTAGTCATATATTTTTAAAAATCCAGACCTAATGAAAAAAAAGTAAATCGCCTCAAGTGGTCCGTCAGCTTTAAGAACAAACAAACATCTATTCACTAACCACATCAAAGACAGATAAACCTTTTTTAAGATAAAAGCAAGCTGCTGCAGATGCTGGAAACCTGAAGCAAAAACAGAAAATGCTGGTAAAACTCAACAGGTCTGATAGCATCTGTGGAGAGAGAAACAGGCGATGTTTTGAGTCCATATGGCTCTTCAGAGCTCTGAAGAAGAGTCATATGGACTTGAAATACTTCAACTCTATTTCTCTCTCCACAGATGCTGTCAGACCTGCTGAGTTTTTCCAACATTTTCTGTTTTTTTGTAACCCTTATTAATCTCTTAAAACTGTCAATCAAACTATGAACAGGACATCTACTGAGATTGGTTCTGAAACTTTTGAAACTCAGCCAAGCATTTGTAATGAACTCAATTGTCAAAACAATCAATCACAGCTCTAAACAATAAAGTCTATTGAGATGGCTTTTTTTCCTAAGCCAGATGGGTTGTGAATCGGTAGCAGGTCGCTGTTTTTCTTCTCTAAGTGAAAGCTTTAGACCCGTTTATTTTACAAATTTAAAGCACTGTGGAGATTTAAATCACTTCAGGCCATGAGTCTCGAATTGCAAAGCACTGTTTTCTTCAGTTTTGAATGCACTTTTCCTGTTGGGAGAAGTGCTGTAATACATCTCAACACTTAAACAATGAAATGGTCAACATACCTTTGCAGGACAGTGCCCTACAATCAATCACTGCACTAAAAACACAGCTACGTTATAATACAGCATCTAATAATGACATTTGAAGCTGTGAAACCATTTAACACTTAACCGTCAGAATGTTCCCAACTCCTCAACTGGCTTCCCCCAAGGTTCACAAACTGTCAAACAGGCAGATTTTCAGAAGCCTTCCAAAACCCACTCAGCCCATAAAAAATAAATTTCCCATGGGGCTGTCAATGGTGACCTTGATGTCAGAGGACATGTGTGTGGGATCCCAACCTGAACCTAAACCACACTTCTTCCTGCCTAGGGGAAGTTTGTGAGAGTTGCTTTTCCAATGGGAAGTGCAAAATTGCTGCCTGCAGGCTTCTTTTTTTTGCTAAATCCACCCTTCCCGACTTTTTCAGGACACAGAAATTCAGCCCCAGGAAACTAACGTCTCCTGACTGCTGAGGACTTTGCTGGGTAGGGAGCAGCAAGATGATATTTGAAGTTAGTACCTTAGAAATTATTTATATACTTTTACAACTAGTACAAATCACAGGACAATTCTTAACAGTGTCTGAAATGTACAGCTGTTCCCTCTTCATATCATCAACCCCCTCTGCTCATTATCCAATCCTATCCATTGTTTACTGATGATTGCACTCATGGGCTTCCTTCAGATTTCATGTCTTCAACATTGCGTTATGATCTCCCTCATGCCTTCTAACAAGGCAATGAAAATTGTCTTTCCTTCAATTCGGCTCTCAATCTATTTAACTTGAGTCAGGAAGAATTGGCTTTCCCATCAACAATTTCCAGTCAGAAGAAACAGAATGGTTCTGCAAGAGGTAGTGTAAATCTCAAAGTGGGTGCATCAGACTGCTCATGGACAGAGGTCTAAAGAGTTTTAGTTCACGGCCTCTTAATCACAGAGGTGTAAACATCGACGTACCTTGGGGCTCCGTTCCCTTGGAAATGGATCTAACGCTGTAATATTTGGCTGAATCTTAACTCCCAAAAACAGATGGTGGGTTCATGTCAGAAGTTAAAATACAAAAGAAGGGCTTGAAGGGGGTTAAATCATGAGATAAGTCGCTTTGTAGTACTGTTTATGGGCCAGGAAGAGCACGAGTGCTTCCACAAGACCCAACAATCTAACCTAGTAAACATTACCCCTGTGATCTGACTGTTCTATGCCTCACCCGCCCCCCCTCCACCACCCATCCCATGAGGCATCCCCACTCCCACACAACCACAATCTGGATCACACCCTTGCAATGTGAAACCCACCCAACCCCAAAATCGGACCCCTCCCATGATCTTTCTAACTCTCGCAATATTGCTACCCTCTCTGCAGCTTTATGAAACAGGCTTCCCTCCTGACTGAAATGCCTCCAGCCAGCCCACAGAGAGAAAAAAATAAAGCAGCGCTGCGGTTAACTTCTGCAGGACATTCGAGAAACCTGTTTTTCAGGGTTTCCTGACTTCACAATAGCGGCTACGGAACCCCACACACAGAACTCACTAAAATCCGGGTATTGGTAAACTCGGTATAATGCATCATTTTCAGCACTGTGTTCAGTTAATTTCTTCGTAGTAGTTAGAAAAAAGTAAAGCATCGGTCTTTCTGGCAGCACAGCTAATTCAGTCGAGTGATAACACATAGTTACTGTTTCATTTTCCTTTTTCTTTCTCCCCAACAGTCCTTAGTTGCCCATAACATTGGGCACCAGGAGATGAGGTAGATTCACTCACTAGTTCCCTGCTATTCATTGTACCAGACCCAGGTTATGTGTTTTCTCTGGGCCCAGGCATTTCAGCATATACTATTCAAGAATATTTTTTTTCGAAAAAAGACTTTTTTTCAATAGCCTGGTAAATTCCTGGTAAATTAAAGTATCTGAAGGTTGATAAAACAAACAAAATCTGAAACTGTTTTCCCCTGTATACTAGGCTTGCTTATCATTAGTGTCCATTAATATTATTACAGAATGTTTTCATATATATAGTATATATAGCTTCTTAAGCTTAACTTTATCATTTCAGTGGGAATATCATGTAATGTCCTTAAGAGAAGGAATCTGCCGTCCTTACCTAGTCTGGCCTAAACCTGACTCGAGACCCACAGCAATGTGGCTGATTGTTAAATGCCCTCTGAACAAGGGCAATTAGGGATGGGCAATAATACTGGCCTAGCCAACAACGCCCACATCCCATGAACAAATAAAAAACACAGGTGGAAAAGTAGAAAATTAAAAAGTTAATTCAGAAGAAATAAACAGTCCTGGAGGGAAAGCAGAACCAGGAAATAGCAAGTTAAAGGCAGCAAGTATAAAGAGGGGCTAATTTCGGCCAACATATATTAAACAAATTTGGCTTCAAAAGAGGATCGTGACTGTCGTGTTAACACTAACATTTCAGTCACCATTAATTTTAAAGGGGCCTACAGCTGGGCATCAGAGGTACCCACCTGTTTCACACAGGTGGGCACTTACAATAAGCAAATAGAGCACCTATGAGGTAGCTAAAACCATGATTGCCATATTTGGGAGGCATCTGGAGGTCCTCACCTCTGGGATCATGCAAAAGCAGCTGAGAGAGTGAGGCAGCAGCACGCCCCCTTCCTCCACCGTAATCAAATTCATTAACATAGGATTAGCTGTAAAAGAGTGACCTTCAAAATCACTACAGCTCGGACATACTTGAACAACAAGGAATCTAACACTACTATAACTATTAGGTGGGAGGTATGCTTTGCACGCCTCGCTCATTTTCTCTGGTGGTACAGCTGAGGAAGATTTAAAAAGATACATTTAGAATGACTTTCCTCCCAAGCCTCAGAAATCTAATTGTGGCTGCTGTTTGTCCAGTGGGTTTTTTTGCCCTTTCCAATCATGAAAAGAGCAACATCTGCTTCCCAGGCTGTCCTGACAGCACGCCTCCAGTATATCCAACATTTTGTCAGCCCAAACCTGGCGAGCTGCACCACAATACCCGTTGGTGACAGGCGGCTCTCCTGCTTTATTTAAATGAGTCCCGAGTCTCAAAATGGTTCTGGCGTCTTTGTCTCCAGCAGGGTGAGTAGCAGACATGCTCCGCCAATTAGCCAACTAAAATTTAACTGTTAACTACAATGTATGCGAGACAAATCTGGGCAGAGGAGGTGGGAGGAGATTTTCAAATTTGCCTGATTCAGACCGACACAATATTGGACAGCCCAATAGCTGCTAGTCCAGGGATGGTGAGGTTCATGGTCATGTAAGGGGAGACTGGAGATGCTCTGGCAGCTGAATATATTTAAGGGACTCAGTGGGACTCTTCTGTTCATCCTGGTCCCATGAAAATAATTTAAATGTGCTTTGAGGCCTCTTTGGCTGTATCACCAGTAAAACTGGTCAGAGAGTGTGGGACAGGATATGGGCAACTACGTTTTGGGCATTGTAAAGGGTGGAAGTTGAGAGGCCAGAAAATAGAGAATTGGAATAGACGTGTCTGGAGGTGAGTAAGCAAGGAAGAGGGTTTCCACAGGAAGGAGCTGGCAGAATGGGCACTATTGAATAGGTGAAAAAAAGTAGTCTTGGCAATGGATTGAAAAGGAATTGAACAGGTAGTCAAAATTTTTTACAGTCAAGTTCATCCCAAATATTTGGCTGGGAAGGCGAATGGAGCTGAAACTGGTGACTTTGATCTACCCAATGTTAAGTCGGTGGAATTGTGGCTTACCAAATAGGCAGTCTGACAGTACAAAAACAGAATTACCTGGAAAAACTCAGCTGGTCTGGCAGCATCGGCAGTTTCGAGTCCTCATGACCCTGCAACAGAACTAAGTAAAAATAGGAGAGAGGTGAAATATAAGCTGGTTTAAGGTGGGGGTGGGGGGGTAGAAGTTGGGGGGGGGTGTGGTTGTAGGGACAAGCAAGCAGTGATAGGAGCAGATAACCAAAATATGTCACAGATAAAGGAACAAAGAGGTGTTGAAGGTGGTGATATTATTTAGTAAACACCTTGTCAAACACCAGGAGAGAAATGGAAAGCAATGAAGGTGAACAAGGCAGAAGAGAGATACAGAAATCCTTTCGGAGTACAGAGCAGTACTTCTTCAAGGTAGGCATTTCTTGAAGAGGAGTGGCAGTCAATTAAACACAGAGATAAAAACATGACGACTCGAAACATCAACTCTTTTCTTCTCCGCTGATGCTGCCAGACCTGCTGAGTTTTTCCAGGTAATTCTGTTTTTGTTTTGGATTTCCAGCATCCGCAGTAGTTTTTTGTTTTTATCTCTGTGTTTAATTGACTGCCACTCCTCTTCAAGAGATGCCTGCCTTGAAGAAGTACTGCTCTGCACTCCGATAGGATTTCCGTATCTCTCTTCTGCCTTGTTCACCTTCATTGCTTTCCATTTCTCCCCTGGTGTTTGACAAGGTGTTTACTAAATAATATCACCACCTTCAACACCTCTTTGTTCCTTTATCTGTGACATCTTTTGATTATCTGCTCCTATCACTGCTTGCTTGTCCTTACAACCACCCCCACCCCCCTCAACTTCTCTCCCCCCACCCACCCCCCCCCCCACCTTAAACCAGCTTATATTTCACCCCTCTCCTATTTTTACTTAGTTCTGTTGAAGGGTCATGGGGACTCGAAACGTCAACTCTTTTCTTCTCCGCCGATGCTGCCAGACCTGCTGAGTTTTTCCAGGTAATTCTGTTTTTGTTTTGGATTTCCAGCATCCGCAGTAGTTTTTTGTCTGACAGTAGAGTTGGTTGTTGGATTGTGGAGGTGATGAAGAGGTAGAGCGGGTGTAATTAACATCTATATGGAAGCTGACCCATGCCTGTGGATGATGATTAACAAAGAAACATTTCACTTTAACTGAACATTGCTATTAAGCAAACACTATTAAAAGTACTCTGTGTGTATTGGTCTTGATTGATTGTTGATAATGTCTCCTGTAAATCCCCACAAATGTTACTAGCTCATTTATAAAAGCAGATAGTATAATGATAAAACAGTGTAAGAATGCCTCATAGGAATCCCATAGGAACTGATTCAACTGTGCAGTAGGTGAGGTGGATATGCAAAATCTATTAGCCAAATTTCTAACCACATTTTGTTCTTTTCACTGAGTATTCAGATCCCAGCATTGGATGAGTTGCAGAGCCACCTTCGAATTGTGCAGCAGTCACTTCCTCATCAAATTTAAATTATTCTTGATTAAGTATGCCAGGAGTTTTCTGTAGGAACATTTCAAAGGTTGTTAATGTGATGTAATCACACTTATGGTGGACTGCTGCCTTCTGGATACTGTGGCCTCTTCAGTATTCTTATCTAGAATTAGATAGCACATAAACAGGCCTCTCGGTCCCACTGGTCCATGCTGGTGTTTATGCTACACATGAGCTTTCTCCCACTATATTTCATCTAATGCTCAGCTGACTCCATGATATATCTTGTTCATATAATATGGTTACACTTCAGGAACACAGAACATGATGCACTGGAAGAACATTAGGGTCTGAGGGCAGGCTATTTGATACCAGCAACTATTAAGTTGCTGCTGAGTGCTCTTAAAGTCATTCTACTTCGAGAAGATGAAATGGCTGGAACAAGGCTTTGGAGATCCTGCTGCAGGAGATCCTACAGAGTAATGCACTTTCGTCTGTATGCAGGCTGTGAAAGGATGAATGCATCCCCAAATGTGCATCGGTCTTGTGGGTAGCTGAGGAAGAAATTTGCTTGCTTTCATTAGGTTGGCAAATGTGCTAACACTTTGCTTAATTTTACAATCTAACTTACTATGTTAGCAGCACTTAAGTGTATGCATAGTGAACATCACAGAGGCAGAATGCACAAACAAGCCTGTGGCTTTGCAGAATGCTCTCTATTAACTCTCTGTTAAGCTAAAACATTTGGGCTGTGGATCATTGTGGTGCATAAAATGTGACAAGCTATAAATTTGGATTAACCAGTATCCTAGTAGTTTGGGCCAAGTCTTCAGATGCCAACAGTGGTGAACTTTGAGGTGTTCACCACTGTTGCACTTTAGGACCCATCGCAAATCCTAACACATGCACAGGCAGTGTAACCACCTGGGAAAGATAAAGTTCCGATGGGCTGATTTGCATTGCCCGGGATGCTCAGTGTCGAAGACTTGGGATACATATGTGCTAATTACCATAGAAATGTTACACTCAGATTAACTCAGATTAACAGCATAACACAACCCACCACCCACTGAACCAGCTGCACCCCCACTGACCTGACTGCCCACTCCTCAATCCTACCGACACAACTACCCACCTCCCTGACCCAACAATGCACCCCCGCCAAACTGACTGCCCACCCCCAACCTGACTGCCCATTCCCTGACGCTCCACTGAACTGACTACTCACTCCACTACCCTTATGACCTGACTGCCTACTCAACCACGACTCCGCCCACCAATCTGACTATTTACCTGCAGCGACCAGACTGCACACCCCACCAAACCTCTGACCCAGCTATCCAGCCCCTCAACCCTGCTGACCTGACTGCCCACCCCAACTACCCATCTATTCACTCACCCACCCAGCCACCCATTTACACTGATTCACTCACCCACTCACTCACCCATTCATTCACCGAAAATCTTTGAGAACCTTTAAACACTTAAGCTGAATAAGGCTGCTGATGTAAAACGTGGGTGCATCCTCTGCACTCCTCCTCTTCGCCAGTGCTTCCCATTGATGGCTGCTGTAGCCAGGACAGGGAGTCCCAGCTGGAAGGATGCAAAAAATGTCAGGGCGCAGCAATCTTCACAGTCAGCGGCAATCGCCTACAACATATCCGCTGACCGGAAGATCTGGGCCAATGTGACAATTTTATTTGAATGAGGTAAAATAAGAAAGTTGTGATATGCATGGGTCTTGATAGAAGGATAATTAAGAGCAATGATGGACATCGTTTTTATTGCCAAGGTATTGGGCTGAATTTTATCAGCACTTTGGAGACAGGCTGGGAGGCCTGAGGGCTCATAAAATAGCGGCAGAAGGTGTCGGGAGGGAAGACTGACAACTTCCCATGGCCACAGGGTATTCTCAGAAGCAGGAATGGCAGTGGCTCGGATGGCCACCACCAGAAGAGAATGGCCAATTCATTCAATCAACTTGCCAGTTAACTTTCATTTCATGATGATGCTGGTTTGTTTACAGGACCCTCCCAATCCTATAGGGAGACCACCTTCTACATTGAGGCAGCTTCCCAACAGTTTCCTGGGGCAGAGGGGGCCCTTCTTGATGGCTGCTCCATGGCCCACTGGCAATGGTTACCCCCCTCATCTCCTACACCCTTGCTGGAGGGCTCACCCCTCCGATCGCCAGAGCCTGCCTGCCTGCCTGGTCCTAGCACATTGAAAAAAATCCTTACCTACCCTTTGAGGGTACGTCAACATGGAGGCGATGTCTCCTTCTCCCCGTAGCCTCATTGAGGCCACTTGTATTATTGTTGGCGATGCCAAGGTTGCCAATTTCCCAGCACTGTGATTGAGCTCTGATTTGCCCACGTGAACTCGGGATGCACTTTCAGTCCCATTACCAGACTTCCTTCTTCGAGGTAAAATTCAGCCGATTGAGTATTCATATGGATGGCAGTTTTGCAATACGTGGCATAGGTACTTAAACTAAAGAATGGGGCATCTTGCAGTAAACTGAGTGAACTGGATTTTTTTACCTCATCCATAGATTATGTTATTTTTTTCAGCACACCATTGGAAGTGTGAATTGATGCAAAGTCAACAGGGAATCTGGGACCTCATGAATGTCGGATTCAATGATCCCAACCAATTAAATTTAAGGATAGAGAAAGAAACAGGGCAAAGGACAGGGAAAGAAATAGAGCTGAATTAGAGTCAATTTAGGTACACAATGAGAAATAAGGAGAAGGAAATAAAGATTGGAATATGGAATCACTGCAGGAGGAGGCCATTCAGCCCATTGAGTCTGTTCGGGATCTTTGGAAGAGTAATCAAGTTAGTTCCACTCCCCTGCTCTTTCTACATATACTTGCAATTTTTTCTCCTTCAAGTTTATATACAATTCCATTTTGAACGTTTCTACTGCATCTATATCCATTACCTTATCAGAGAGTGTAATCCAATTCCTAATTATTTGTTGCAGAAGATTTTTTTCATCTAATAAAACTGCCTTGATATTCTTCTTAGTCGTGTATGTTTCATTGTGTAGTCGGGGTCTAGATGGGGGTTTTGGGAATTGTCTATTCTCCCAAAGTATGCTGCTTGAGTCTGTAGTTTCTCAAAACCATTACTCTTTATTTACAGCAAGTATTTACACATTTGGATCTCGACACGAGGTTGGAGCTTCTCCTCCTTCCAGATCTCTCTTACTTTTCAGTCATGTGATCCGACAGTATGCTCTGATGTTAACCCTTTACAGTGTAAGCTTCCCTGCTGGTTCCACCTGGTCCACAAGGAACCTTTAAATGTTTTTCTTTTAAAAAGTTAGACTTACCTGGGCCTCCTGAAGCCAAGGTCCTCGCTGGAGTTACAATAGAGCTGGATATTTGGCATTACATATAACAGGCGGCTGATTTAATATCACCAGTTTTGTGCCTCTGCCCAGTGTGAATTCTACCATAGAAAGTATATCAAGAGTAGGATGAAATAAAAAGATTGTGGTAGTAGGTAATTGCTAAAAAAAAAGTCACAGTTTAAAAAATACAAAGCAATTTTACTGTCTGAGTGTTTAATTTCATTTTTTCCTCTAGCCCAGTAAAATTATTACACGTTAAGAAATCGTAGGGAATTAATTCTCTCCCTAAAAAAAAATCCTCTGGGCAGGATCTTCCGGTCAGTGATCGGGGGCAGGGCCCGCTCGCCGACATGTAAAATGACGCAGGATGATGTCAGGTGGAATTCCCGACGTCACCCCGTGTTATTTCCATTTTCAGGTCGGCGGGGGCACAGCCGAGTCAGCTGTGTGCCCGCTGACCTGTCAACGGCCTATTGAGGCCATTGAAAAAGTAATTAATGTCGTTAATGGACCTGCCCATCCAACCTTAAGGTTGGCGGGCAGGCCAGGAGCCCTGGCGGGCTTTGGAAAAAACATGAAACCTCATCCATGGGCGGGACGAGGTTTCATGAGGATATTTAAATCTTTAAGAAAGGTTTCAATAAAACTTATGGACATGTCCCAACTCATGTGACAGTGTCACATGAGGGGGACATGGCAGGGAAAATTTTTAAACATGTCGAATGAAAGTTTTAAATCGGAGCTGATATCCCTGAGGCAGCACTTAGCCTCAGGGAGATCTATGTGCTCTTTTGTGCGCATGTGCGAAAGAGTGCACTCCCGGCTGAGCCGGCCGCTGCCCGCACAGGGAGCACATAGCGCTTCCTGGCGGACGTCACGCTGGGCGGGCCTCAATTGGCCCGCCCACGCAAAATGGCGGCGCGCCCCGATCGGGGGCACTGATCGGAGGCGCACCCACCCGCGCCTGCTCCCGCACTTCCCCCGCAATGGGGGGAAAATTCTTTCCTCTGTGTTTGCACCTGGGAGAAGGATTGGACCAGAATATTCTGCACTTCCAGAGAACTTTTACACTTACATTCTCTATTTCACAAAGTATCAAATTAAAATTATAGTCACAACAAAGGACCAATTCAAGTGAAAAGTTAATAATGAAAAGTTCGGCTGGATGCAAAATTGACAGAAAATTATAAATGTGTGTTTGGCTTTACTTGCAGTTTATTGGGTTCTTGTTGTTCTCAGATATTAGCTAATAACCCATGTAAATATCTGCTTCAATATAAGGGCGTCTATTATTTGTCATCTCTATGATGGGTATCAGTCCCTTGATGATGCCAGACGATATAATTTAGCTGTGCAATGCAGACTCAGACTGTACAAACTGGTGCTACAACTGCAATATGTAGCTTCTATTTTAGAAAAACAGAGCGTAAAAATTCTGTATGTAATGAAATTTCATCATCACAAGACTTACATGAGTAAGCAATTTATCATTTGGATTTTGACAGGTACAAGACGTGTTTGCAAAAGCTTCCATTTAAAAAAAACAAATTTACTTTCGATGTCTTTGACACTTTCAACTTTCTGCGTTGAACTGGTTGCTAAATGTGATAATTAATGAATTAATGAAGCTTCAGTGGTAAAATATAATAGAGTCAGAGGCTGAATTCTGTGGCAAGGCCTGAGGACCCGCTGCTTGTACAGGAAACAGGAGCTGCTGGGGTGTGGGCTGGGGAACGATATTCTCTGCCAGCTGGCTAATTAACTGCTGGCAGATGGAGGAGGTATCATTCAGGCGACGTTGGAGGTGCTGGCGCAATAGACTGCCAGCACTCACTGAAATCCATGCATGAACAAAGAAGCATTAGTGGAAGACCTGAGGAAGAAGGCCTGGAAAGAAATGGCAGAGGGAAGATCCCAGGCGGCCACATAGTTTGGTGGTGATTCCCTGCAGCTTCTCCCCCAGGCTGCCCGAGCAAAGTGGGAGGTTCTCTTCCTCCAGGATGGGAGGAAGAGACATACCCGCCAGACCAAGGAAGCCTGGAGGGAGATTGCAGAGGAGGTCAACAACTGCGGGGTCATCTCTAGAACCAAGCTGCAGTGTGGCAAGTGAGATGCTGCCAGACCTGCTGAGTTTTTCCAGGTAATTCTGTTTTTGTTTTTAATTATCCCAATCTGCCAAGGTGAGTATGCTGCATATTGCTTTCCTTTGGTGTTGACATGTGGCAATGCGTGAGGGTGAGATTGGTAGAAAGGGAATGCCAACCCAGTTACTGGCAATGGCCAGGCAACAACATTGGCTGTCGGAGGCATGTCAGCCTTGCTGTAAAGGGCCCCAGTCCATCAGAGTTGACTCTTGCACTGCCACGTCTGAGTGGCCGCATGCAAGAGGCTTTCCTGTGGTACCATCATAGACAGTCAGGCTGCCACCAGGATAGGTGTTCTGTATGTTTTTGACTGGTGACTAACAATGGTCATCTACATGCTTGGTGGAGAAGACTGCACACAATGCTAAAGAAAGGGTTAAGTCTGGTGGCAGTGTCCCTTACCTCACAATGCTGATCCCCCATGGAGGAGGCTCTTGAACTCAGAGGCCAGCATGATATCAATGGTTTGGTTGAGTGGGCAGAAAAGTGGCAAATGGAATTTAATCCGGAAAAGTGTGAAGTAATGCATTTGGGAAGGGCAAGCAGAGCAAGGGAATGCTCAATAAATGGGAGGATATTGAGAGTGGTTGAGGAAGTGAGAAACTTTTGAATGCATATCCACCGGTCCCTGAAGGTAGCAGGACAGCTGGATAAGGTGGTAAAGAAATCATATGGAATGCTTTCCTTTATTGGACGAGGTATTGAATACAATGCAGGGATGTAATGATGGAACTATATAAAATGCTGGTTAGGCCACAGCTGAAATTTTGTGTACAGTTCTGGTGGTCACATTACAGGAAGGACATAATTGCTCTGGAGACAGTACAGAGGAGATTTACGAGAATGTTGTCAGGACTTGAAAATTGCAGCTATGAGGAGAGATTTGATAGGTTAGGGCTGTTTTCCTTAGAACAGAGGAGGCCAAGGGCTGACCTAATTGAGGTGTACAAAATTATGAGGGGCCTAGATAGGGTTGACAGGAAAGATCTGTTTCCCCCTAGCTGAGGGGTCAATTACCAGGGGGCATAGATTTAAGGTGATTGGTAGAAGGATTAGAGGGGACATGAGGAAAAACTTTTTCACCCCAAGTGTGGTGGGCTTCTGGAATCCACTGCCTAAATAGGTGAAATGCTCAACTCATTTAAAAGGTACCTGGATCTGTGCCTGAAATGCTGTAACCTGCAAGGCTGTGGATCACGTGCCCGAAAGTGGGATTAAAAACGAGCAGATAGTTTCTTTTTTTCTCTGACTGGCACAGACATGATGGTCTGAATGGCCTCTTTCTGTGCCGTAACTTGTCTATGGTTCTAAGAGAGCTTCTGGCAAACACGAAGCACAGTGCTCATGTGTCCACCATGACTCACAGGGGGCTCCACACTAGGAGTAGTCTGAAGGATGTGATGGAATATGCAATATTGTCTAATTAATCTTCTCTCTTACGTAGGTCAAAGACAAGAACAGACAGCTCCAGAGACTGGGGGACAGCCATCCACCTCTGAGGAGGAGGAGGGAGCCTCAGAGGATGCACTGTCACATTATCCCCCTGCATCCTCCACCAGCGCAGAAACCATTACATTGGTGGGTATCTGCTTGCGAGTAGATCTGGGATTACAATCTGGCGAGCACAGTACAGACCTGCCCAATCAGCTATCAGAGGTTGTGACAGCTGAGATCACTGTTAATAGGAGGATCGTAGGAGCCCTGGGTGATGCTGAGCCTCGGGCTGATGAAATGCCTCAGGAGTTGATGGCAAGGTGGCTGATGCTGGAGCTGCAGTGTGAGATGTGAGAACATTTTGCGTAGCTTCCAGAGATTATGCAAATCCTAGCATGGAGGAGTCCAACCAGGCCTTGAGTGCCACCATGTCCCTGGCATGTGCATGCTTGGCTTCTTCCATCAAGAGGTTGGCGACCCTCATGGAGAGACATATCCAGCAAACTACACAGTAGATGCCGGAGATGTATGCTGACCTGCATGTCATCACCAACTCCATGAGTTTTGTGCACCAATAACTATGAGAGAGGGAACAAGGCACCTGGACTCACCGCCAGGCCCTCACACTGCTCAGGTGAGCAGAGATGTACAGGTGTGCCTGTTGCACCAGGGGGCTTAACTCAGGGTGCCCCTGGTGTAGACAGCTGCTCCTCAACCCCTCTGTCAGTGACACCAGCACCTCACTTAGACCTGATGACAGAGGAGGATCCTGCACGTGCAATAGGCCCTCAATGTGCCAGGGCCCTGCGGACCTCAGGAAGGCATAGGACAGCTGGCAAGGTCATTCCAAGCCAGGGGTGAAGCAAAGTCAGCAGTCTGCCTCCACCTCAGCTGACAGCACAGGAGGAGCACAATACAGAAGCACCTGTAAGAGATTCAAGAAGTGCACCTCGCTGCACTTGGGGTTCAAGTGTTAATATTGTGTTAATGCATGCTGCCTTGCAACTTTTTTTGTTCACCATTAAATGTTTGATGTGGCAAGGCAAAAGGTATCCTTGCAGGTTGCTGAGACTTCAGGAGCTTGGCTTTGTTAAGGGTGGGATGGGTGGGAACACACCACGTGAGGCTGAGGCATTCCCCATGTCACAGTGTAGTGTCTTACCGGGTGCAGATAAATGGCAAGGTCAACAAAAGAAGCAGCAACAAGCCCGCAGAATGTTGAAGCTTTGTTGAACTGCATGGATCTGTCATTAAGGATCATGTGAAATGTTCCTGTATTGGCGTGTCCCGAGTTTCCCTCGCACGCACCTCATTTTGCCTTTCCTGTGGTCCCTAGGGCTCTTCAGCAATCCTGCTCCTGGCCATCATCTTCCTCCATTTTCTGATTGTTGGAGGAGGCATCGCACTTCACGATATTTCCATGATTCAAATCTCTCCTCTCTGTTCAACCAGCTTGTGCAGAGCACCATGATAGACAAGATCCGTGCAGGGACATACTGAAGGACTCCACCAGATCTATCTAGGCATCTGAACTGCATCTTCAAAAGCAGTATGGCCTGCTTGCTGGTCACACAAGTTGTCCTGTGGCAACTATTGTATCTCTATGCTAGGGTTCCTCACAGGCATCAATAGCCATGTCTTCAGTAAGCAGCCCTTATCAGCTAGTATCCATTCTTTGAGGCATGGGGATGGCAGCCTGGTTTGGGTGGGGGGGGGGTGGGGGGGGTGGTTGTCTGAAAAGTTGTGGCACCCAAGACTATCTTAGTATGTAGGCATCATGGTTGCTTCCTAGGAACCGTCCGCACACCTTCAGGAACCACTTGCAGTGATCATAGGCCAGTACATTGGGAGGGTGGAAGCCCTTTTTGTTGATGAAGGTTGCAGGCTGGTCAGTGGGAGCCTGAATGGCCACATAAGTGCAGACGATTACATCCTGCACCTGGGGGGAATACAGAGATGGCCATAAACCCTATGGCCCTCTCAGCTTGACTGTCTAGATTGGTGCAAAAGCACACGTATTGGGCTCTCTCATGGGTAACTATCTTGATGCAGCGATGAGCCGCATATTGGGAGATCGCACAGATATCTCCAGTGAATCCCTGGAATGACCCTGAGGTATAAAATCACCACTTCACATGGGGCTCAGCTCATCCTCCATTATGGCGAGCAGCACTGTGATGGCCTACCTGGGCAGACAGTCTTTGCCCCACCGCTGCCCTGATATTTGAAGATAGCTGAGCTTCAGTCAGTAGACCCTCTGTGGAGGGTAACTTCTTCTTTATTGCGTGCAATTCTGGTCACCACATTACCAGAAGGATATGGAGGCATTGAAGAGGGTGCAGAGGAGGTTTACCAGGATGCTGCCTGGTCTGGAGGTTATTATCTACGAGGAGAGGTTGGAGAAACTCTGATTGTTCTCACTAGAGCGACAGAGATTGAGGGGTGACTTGATAGAAGTTTACAAAATTATGAGTGGCATGGACAGAGTAGATAGTCAGAAGCTTTTTCCCAGGGTGGAAGAGTCAATTACTAGGGGACATAGATTTAAGGTGAGAGGAGAAAACTATAAAGGTGATGTGCGGGGCAAGTTTTTTACACAGAGGGTAGCGAGTGTCTGGAATTCGCTGCCAGAGGAGGCGGTGGAAGCAGGTACGATAGTGGTGTTTGAGAGGCAGCATGACAAATACATGAATAAGATGGGAATAGAGGGATACGGACCCCGGAAGTGCAAAATGTTTTAGTTGACGGGCAATATGATCGGCGCAGGCTTGGAGGGCCGTAGGGCCTGTTCCTGTGCTGTACTTTTCTTTGTTCTTTGTTCTTTGTTCTTTGCACAGGAGGCTGACTGTGTGCCTCTCTCATTGCCCTTCTCCTGTACTCCCAACACTGGGGCTGGCGCTTCTGCTGCCCCTCAGGTTGCTGCTAACTCACTGCCATGGCTGCAGCTCTCTCCCTCTTTGATACTCCTCATTAGAGGGCCCCTGAGTGAAAGGGGTCCATGGTATGTAGATGCATTCATTCTCCAGACCTCTTAACTCCCACCAGCCCTACCTAATGCCAGCTCCAATTTGGTACTCTGGCCGTATGCCCCGACAATGCTGGCAACTTTTCTCCTTCTCCCGACTGACAATGCCAATGCCTGCACTGCTCCACCCTCTCTGCCAAGCCACACTAAGATCTGAAGTTTTCAATCGCCTGGCGCATGCGATTGGCGGGTCCGGAAGTGGAAGGGAAATGGGCCCCCGACTGCAATCGGCCCCCAACCATGATTTTACACTGGTTGTCCAATTAACGGCCTGCCAGTGTGAAATGCGTGCTAAGAAAGGCTCAGCACCGTCGGTGAGGGCAGGAAGAGGGCGGGTGCCGATGTCACTGCGGGTGCTGGTGAGCACTTCCACTGAGCTCCCCAAAGGCAGGCAGCTGCCCAAGGGAGCTGCAGACCTCCACAGAATAAACAAAACAACAAAAATACTGCAAATTATGTCCATGCAGCACAATCAAGCATCTGAAAGTGTACCTCGTAAAAAAAACCAGTCCCCAGATATCTGTCTTTATTTTATTTCCCCACGGAGATTTCATCCCGCCCTGGGTTGAGGTTTGAGCAAAAATGTAAAGGCCGCCTGGCCGATTGGCCCGTCCGCCAACCGTAAAAGTGGACAGGCCACGAAAAATCACTCTCAATTGCTCAATTGTTTTCTTAATGGGCTTAATTGTTGGCGGGCACGCTTCTGATTGCTGCGCGCACCCGCCGACCTGAAGATTGCTTACGCACGGGATTGACGTTGGGACGCTTGCCCGACATCATCTTGCGCTATTTCGTGTCCGTTCAGTTGGGCGTACACCCGCCCGCGAGGCGTAAAATTCTGCCCTAGGATTCATGATGGCTGTCATCTGAAGCCAGCATGGATCTCATGGGAGCTCACTGCTTCCTTATACCTCGTGAAGCTCTGAGACCCCATGGATTCCATACAGTCTATGAAAAATCAGAAAGTCCCAGTAAAACTGAAGTTAATTGCCTGTTTAATCACTTTTCCGCCACATGTGAGCGCATGCCATGTCATGCCAGTTGCCCTTATCCAGTTAGGGCTTGAAGATGTTGGGCTCCTGTCCCGATGCCCTCCATCCAAATATTCTGACCCCTCCTGCCACCCAGACTGACCCCAAGGGGCCGTAAAATTCAGCCCATAACATCATAGAATGGTTACATCACAGGTTATTCAGACTGTTGAGTCTGCACTGGCTCTTTACAAGAGCAACTCAGCTATTCCCACTCCCCGCCCTTTCCCCATAGTCTTGCAAACAATTTTTCTGTCAGGTGCTAATCCAATTCTCTTTTGAAAGCCACGATTGACTCTACTTCCTCTACACTCTCAGGCAATGTATTCCAGATCCTAACCACTCACTGTGTAGAAAGGCTGTTCCTCATGTAGCAATTTGTTGTCTTGCTGATCACCTTAGCTCAGTGTCCTCTGGCTCTTAACCCTTCTGCTAATGGGAACATTTTTATTCTACCCATTCTGTCCAGACCTTCACAATTTTGAACACTTCTATCAAATGTCCTCTCAACTTTCTCTTCTTTAAGGAGAACAAGCCTAACTTCTCCAACCTATCCATGTAACTGAAGTCCTTCATCCCTGCTGGAGCCATTCTCATAAATTTTTTCTTCACCCTTTCTAAAGCCCTCACTTTCTTCCTAAAGTGTGGTGTCCGGGGTTGGACACAACACTCCATTTGAGGCCGGGCCAGTGTTTTAGATAAAGGCTCATCGTAACTTCTTTGCTCTTGTACTCTATGCATCTTTCTATGAAGCCCAGGATCCAGGATGCCTTTTTAACCACTTTCTCAACCTGTCCTGTCACCTTCAACGATTCGAGCAAAAATACCCCCAGGCCTCTCAGTTCCTGCGCCCTCTTTAGAATTGTATCCTTTATTTTATATTGCCTTTCCTTGCTTGTTCTTCCTATCAAAATGTACCATTTCACACTTCTCTGCATTAAATTTCATCTGCTATGTGTCCACTCATTTCATCAGCCTACCTATGTCCTTTTGAAGTCTATCACTATCCTCCTTGCACTTCACAGTACTTCCAAGTTTTGTGTCATCTGCAAATTTTGAAATTGTGCCCTTTACATCCAAGTCTAGGTCATTAATGTATATTGCCACAGAGCTATGCCCTTTATTTTTGAAAATATGACTCTACAGCTTTCTACTGACTGGAAATTTTGCAATTTGAAATGAGACAGAGCAAACTACTCAAAATTCAAGACCACCTTCCAAGGTGAAGGTGAAAAAGCAAACAAGACACCTTCAGGGGAGTGTGAAGAGAGAGACATTTTGTATGATTCAAAAATCCATCGAAACTCGTCACTGCCTAAGGAAGAGATGTTAAAATTCAAAGTACTGGATATTGGAACAACAACTGCCACCCCAAACCTCTTGGAAATACACAAAGGGTGAAGATTAACAGGCCAGGCTGCAGACATGGCAGAGAGATTTGCAAGTGACACATGGAGTGTCAAGAAAGTTTTCAGCAGAGTAAACAGGCTGAAGAGCTGCGTTCTTTCACTCTCTCTCTCTTGGAACAAGTGTATTAATCAGTTCAACAAGTCAACTATCAGAAACCTACCAGCGAACCAAGATCTTGTAATAATTGCAACATCTTTTACATCTGACCGCATCCAAGAAACCAGCTAACCTAAATTGGCCGCAACGTGAGAAATTTAGGCCTCAAGAAAAATCAAATGACAGTCAATCGTATATTCTTTTAACTTTTTTTATTGGGCTCAAACTTCCTCTATTTCTGATAGCTGTGTGTGTGTGTGTGATGTCGCATTTTTATTATTTTTTTTCTTGGGTTTTGAGGTTAATAAATTTGTCTTTGTTTAATTCAAGAAAACCTTGTTTGATTGGCTCCTTATTGCTCACTGCATAAATAGTTAAATACTTTTGAATTTGGAAAAGGCATATCCTTGTGAAAAAGAAACTTGAACCTTTGTTGTTACTGACCGAGGAGGCTGCATAGTGGGGAGCCAGTCCACTCCTTCTCACTGGTCATAACAATATTAAGAAATGCAGTGATCCCATTACCAACCCCTGGGGAACCCCACTGCACACCTTCCTGCAGCCGAGAAACAAGATGAACCACTGCTCATTGTTTTCTGTCGCTCAACCAACTTCATAGCCATATTACATTGTCCCTTTTATTCTGTTGGCTTCAACTTTGCTGGCAAGCCTATTTTGTGGCACGTTAACAAATGTCATTTGCAAGTCTATGCACACATTAACCACAATACCCTCATCAACTCTCTTGCTATCTAATTAAGTTAATTACACACAATTTTCCTTTAACAAATCAATGCTGACTTTCCTTAATTAATCCACACTTGTCCAAGTGACTGTTGATTTTGTCTTGGATTATTGTTCTGAAAGCACTGAGGTTGAGCCAGTAGTTTCCTGAAGTTTCAGTAACTGAAGTATTCCTATAAAGAATGACATTTTAAAGCTACAAAATTATTTTGTTATAATATTCATTTATTTTAAAATACAATGGTCAGTACTTCTCTAACTTACAGAATTAAATTTGACTTATAGTTTTAGCGGGAAACTGCTGGAAGGCCTAATTGTTAAAACTGTTCTTTGCCCCTATCCTTCCCAAGTTAAGAAAGAAAATCTATAAGGCACTTTTAAATAAAACTGTTTAAGGTAAGTTCCTCCAAAACTCTCCTTTCGATATTTCAAGAACACAAGAAATAGGAGCAGGAGTAGACCATATGGCCCGTTGAGCCTGCTCTGTCATTCAGTACAATCATGGCTGACCTTGGGCTTCAACTCCATTTTCGCACCCGCTCCCCATATCCCTGAATTCCCTGAAAAACTAAAAATCTGTCTATCCCAGCCTTAAATGTATTCAGTGAGGGAGCATCATTGGGATAGAGAATTCCGATGATTCACAACCCTTTGAGTGAAGTGATTTCTCCTCATCTCAGTCCTAATTGATTTGCCCCTTATCCTGATACTGTGCCTCTGTGTTTTAGATTCCCCGACCAGTGGAAATCAGTGTCATTCCCCAAACTTTATAAAATTTCCTGTCATGATTATGGACATACAGGGAAATATTCATCTGTCTATAGATTTAACACTTCAATGGCTGACAGATTTTTACAAAGTGAAAAGTGAAAACTGTGAGGACAATTAACTTTGCTGAAGTAAAAATATCTCAATAAAAGCAATTGTAAGAAAACATGAGCTCAATAGCGTTAGTTTTAGTTAACACGATGCAAGGACAATATTTTTCACGGGCTTTCTTGAATTCGAAAAGACTAACTAACTCCATAAATGTGGAACGAGGAACACTGATGCCAACGCTGTGTATTATAAAGTATTTCCCAACTTTGTAAATAAAGGTGAGTGCAACGTTACAGTCGGTGATGCAGTGATATCAAATCCCTCGTAGTGAGCACTGATGTGAAATTGATTTTTTTTACCTCACCCTTCAGATCATATTATTTTTGTTACTGCAAGCGCAATCTGATGCAAGGTCAACAGGGAATTTGGAACCTCATGAACAACACGTCCAATAAACTTTAATAATTAAATTTAAAGATAAACAAATAGAGCACACAACGGAGAAAAAAATAGGATGAATTTAGAGTCAAATTAGATGCATAATGAGAAATAATAAGAGGAAAAGGAAGATTGGATTATAGGACCATAGAATTGTACAATGAAGGAGACCATTCAGCCTATTGAGTCTGTGCCAGCTCTTTCAAAGAGCAATCCAGTTAGTTCCACTTTCCTGTTCTTTCCCCATATCCCTGCAATTTTGTTTTCCATCAAGTATTTATCCAAATCCCTTTTGAAGGCTACTATTGAATGTCTTTCAACCACCTTACCTGGGAGTGAATTCCAAATCCTAAGGGCTTGTTGCACAAAATAAATGTCCTCATATCACCTCTGGTTCTTTTGCTAATTGCCTTTTATTTGTTTTCTCTCGTCATGACCCTTCAGTTACTGAAAACAGTTTTTCTTTATTTACTCTACCTAAACCCTTCATATGGAGGTCCTTGCCTCTGAACCAGAAGCTCCCGGTTCAAGTCACACTCCAGGACTTGATGGTCAAAGAAGGTGTGTTCATAACGCAGCCAAAAAGGCTGAGTAGCAACCTGTAAATCCTTCCAACATATGCCGATGGATGTGGTAAGAGCATGGTCGGCCATGCGATGGAATGAAAATTGGAACCTCTGCCATAATTATTCATAGCTCTGGATTACAGCATGCATGTAAAAGTGCATGTTGCTAAAGCAGCTAAGACACCTTGGGGGGAGCGGGTGGGGGTGGTGTGGTGGCGGTCACTGGTTGGCTGGACAACTGGTGTGGGTCAGATTGGTGCCAACAAGATGGGGTTTGATCGCCATTGAGGTTGGGGTGGATTTGGGACCAGCATCCTTGCCCTATCTGTGATGGAGGTCATGATGCTGTGGCCAGGCCTGCCTTCACCATGAGAACTTAAGAAGAAACCCTTCATGATATTAAATACTTCAACCAAATCTCCTCTGTGTTCTCTGTTCTAAAGAGGACAACTCCAGTTTCTCCAGTCCATCTATGTAACTGTGAGTCCTCAACTCCAGGACCATGTTAGTAAATCTAATAAATCTATTCTGTACCCTCTCCAAAGTTTTCATGTCCTTCTTAAATGATGGTACCCGTAATTGGACACTGTACTCCAGCTAAAATAAGGAAGAGAGGAAAGAGAGACTGAAAGGAAAAGTAAGAAAATAATTTTAAACTTTAAACCTTTAAATGTTAGATTTAAATTTGCTACCTGTATGAGTACAGTAGAACTCCATATTGCATTTGTTCCTGTCCTGGGTCTCCAAGCTTGAGTATCATTTTAGGACCATAATCATAATATTAGCAGGGTCTTTACAACATGAAATACCAGTCCTAAATATCTGCATTAAGATTCATTTGTATTTACAGCACAAATCCAGCAATTTCATGATATTCGTAGGAGGTTGATGCAAGTTTTTGCTTTTACTAGGCTAATGGCAGAGCGGTGTGAAACATTCAGAGATTTGTGCAATTTGCTACTTAGGGCATATCTCCTCCTCACCACAACTGGTTCAAAATCTTTGAACTAATAATGGTGGTGTTGTGAATTCACCATTATTTTTCCAGCAATTTCTGGACCATTATCTGCTCAGTCTACCTTGTGCAATTACTTCTGAATTTCAATGAAATCTGACAGAACTTATCCAATGAAGTTAGAGAAGAAATGTTGAAGTGAGTTACTTTTGGCCCTTCCAGAAACTGAGATTGCCTGAAAAGTTCACTTTAATCTTTTACCTTTAACACTAAAACCAACAAATTGCAATGACACACTCCGCACCCTGACACCAATTGTAAGGATTTTATTAATTTAGCTGGATTAAGGTAATTAAAGGAAAGGATATAAATATGTAATTATAATATATTAGAGATAGGGTTGGAATTTTCCTTGATCTAAATTATCCCAGAGTGAAATGGGTTTCATTACCAACCCTAATTTTTATGTAGATGTACATAACGTGAAGATTATATGACTCGATAATGTATTATCTTTGTAATTCCTAGCTGATCAGACTGAAATATTATTCACAGATATAAAGGTGGGAATTTTAACCCATGGGGAGAGGGTTTGACAGTGAGTGCTAGAAAATGCTGACATGTCAGGATGCAGGCAGGAAGCCACTGACTTCTGCATTTAGCTGATACATATTTCAAAGTGTGTGAAAAACCCTCATAGAAATGATGTCTGCGATTTAATATGCAAAAAAACAATTTAACATCCAGCACACAGGTTTGCCAGCCTGTCTGAAACTTGCCAGGTTCAATAAGGTGAGGGGACAGTGAGATTGACAGAGCTGAGTAATTGACAGGCTGGGAAGCCTTTAAATGCAGGGCTGTGACAGCTGCTTCTTTGTCTAAGTGTCTTTTGCCCACAGTGCTTGAACTGAGAGTGCTTTGTGTTGTAGGGTGTTGGATATTGTTTGATAGGTCTTAATGAAGTCTTTGTAGTTTTAAGTAGGTTAACTGAATGTATTTATTTAATACAAGAAGGATGTACATGTATACAATAAAGGGTTGAAGCTAGGAGCTGTCTCCATGCTTGCTTGTGCACATGGCTCTTTCCAACACTCGACTGACCCATAGGTCATGTGTTCTCTTAGAATTCTGTGTGGGGTACTATACTCAATCCCACATCAACTATCCATGTGCCAGACCCTTATATTACAGTTCCCCCCAACTCTTTATCCAATGTATTTCAAGTTATTCTAATTTACCCCAATGTGTCTACATCATTATTATGACCCCCATCTCCCTCCTTCAAGTCTCTGAGTTCATAGGATCAGGCAGTCTGGAGGTCTTATAATCTTCCCAGATCTCATTTACAATCCTGTTGAAAGAGTGATAGGCTCTGGTGTTTCAGGTAAACTCTGTTGATTTGGAGGTTGTTCTGGCATCTGGGTACCTTTCTAACCTCTTGTGGTGATAAGTGGTTGTTGTCCCATCCTGTTTCTTGTGGAGCGGACTAATGTTATGCTCATCTCCATGTTGTTTTCTCCTCTTCCTCCTTCATTGTGTCGGTCATCGTAATGTCCCCTGTGACAGAAGATGGCCATTCCTGTTATGAGGATGTGGTTTTTTGCGTAAGCTCACCTTTCCATTTGGCTGTGATGTGTGTTGGCAATGGATGGCTGCTATTTAGCTCCAGCAGCATCTGTGGCACTGTCATGCTGGCTGGGAGTTGCAGCGTTTGCCCTGTGATTACAGTGTTGACCTCATCCACAGTTGCTGGAGCTGGAGGTTGAGGCTCTTCTGGTTGTTGGTTGCACTCTATTCTATTCTCCATTGGAGGCGTCATGGTAACCACCTGAATGGTTGGCTGGCCTGACCAATGAGGGCTGGTCTGACCAATGAGGACTTTCCAGCACTTGTAGTGAAAATGGACCAACCTGTTTTGCAAAGAGACAAGACAATTCAGAGTTGAAGTCCCAGTCAGAATACTCTTGGGAACTTGCAGTTCTGTATAATTTACGTCAATGGTTGTCTTGACGACATCTGCCGTTTTCAGGAGATTCAGGGCTACACAGGCATCTCTGCTCAAGACAGAGAAAGACTGGTTACAGATGACACACATCAGCTCGAAGATTTGTTTGCCGCCAAACCTTAGTGGGTCCAGAATTATGCCTATGGCTGGAAGTTGGATTCTTCCGGGCCCATAGAGTGGTGTGTCTGTTGTTCCAAGACACAGTTTCTCTCAGCCACAGTTCTTTGTCGATAGGACTGTGACACTGGCTCCAGCATCCAATTTAAAGTTTGTGACATGTCCATTAATCGAAATGTCCGCATTCCAATATGACAATCCGGTATCTTTGACCTCAACCAAGAAGTCTCCACCTCATGAATCATCTTTGGGTCTTCGGTGCGTTTAGGTGTATTGGCCTTGCACAGTTTGCCGAAGTGTCTAATTCTGCTACATTGAAAGCATTGGGCTGAAATTGCACGATATTGATCTCACCCGTGGGGGCGCTTTGCTTCACAACGCTGGCATGGTTACTCTACTGGTCTGTTAAGGGTATTGCCTCCCTTGGCCTGGAGTGTCCCTGTTTCTGTGCTGTTTAACCAATTGGAGAGTGGGGTTTCCTTTGCATCACAGTTTACTTTCTCCTCTTAAAATCAACCTGTGCTGTACATGGAATCAGACTGCCTAACAATCTGGATGGCTTTCTTGAGGGTTAGATCTTCCTTCCCTTACAGCATGCCTGAGAGTGCGTTGTCCACTACTCCTACAGCTATTCTATTTCTGATAAGTTCAGACTTTAGGTCTCTGTAGTTGCAGCCTTCAGCCATCCTGTACAGGTCATTAATGTATGAGTTGACAGGTTCACCTGGCTGCTGGACACGCTTATTAAATTTAGGCCTTTCGTGATTTTGTTACTGCTTAGGTTAAAATGAACATCAAATGATTTTAGTATTTCTTCAAATTTAGCAGATGATTCATTGATTCCTTGTCCAGCAATATTGTTGTCCACTATTAGGCCTACCGAATAAAGCAGTGTGTTAACCTGTTGAGCTCCACACCTGAAGCAATCATGTATCTAAGGAATCCTTTTCTCCAAAGACCACAATTGGGATTGATCTGGGCCTTGGACAAGTCAAAATTGATCCAGAAGAGTGGATTTCTGATCCATGGTTAAAAGGTTTTAAAGTGTGGATTCAGCTTTAAGAAGTTGCTGATACTCAAGATGGTGCCACTGTTCATTTGAAGACAAAGGGTTTACCTGTGCTTGCTGGTTTTGGCAGACTCCAGCTGTAGTCGCGCTTGTACTCAGCCTTGAAAAAATGGCTGTTTGGATTGTCTAGCTGCAGACTTTTCTGTTTCAGCGCTATGCTTTAGGGTCACAGAAGCATCAGATCCTAGCTTTGCTGGTCTTTAAAATTGATTCTTTAGTTGTGGTTCTTCGGTATTAATTAGTGAATTAATTATTTTCTTGCAGGAGCAAGCTCGGTGCCATGTGTTCAGGTGCCGACTCGGGAATCCGGGTTTTTCGACTGAGTTTTTAAATGGCAACTTCTGACCACTGAACTATTTAAAAGTTTCTCAGGACATGCTGAATCCTGGAATTTCAAAGTTTTAGCTCACCCCTGCTACGTCTGCTGATTCTGCGCTCTGGGAATTAAAGCTAGGCTTCTAAGAGATCCCATGGAATCTTCTGTTGCAGTGAGGAATTTAAATTTCTGCCTTCAGCTTCCAAGCCTTTCTTTGAAGCTTTTGCCTGGTGATTTTCCTCTGCGTGTCTGCCTCTTGAGCTTTTCTTCAGATCAGAAAGCTTCTTCAAATTTTTCTTTACTCTTGCAGGAATTTAGTATTTCTCTGCATTTTTTGAGAGGTTTTGGGTTTTTCCATTCGCTGTCACAATGTTGTAGGGTGTTGGATACCTTGTGATAGGTCTTAATGAAGTCTCCGAAGTATTAAGTAGGTTAACTGTATGTATTTATTAACTACAAGAATTATGTGCATATGTACAGTAAAGGGTTGAAGCTAGGAGTTGTCTCCATGCTTGCTTGTGCACAGGGCTCTGTCCAACACTAGATTGACCCCTAGGTGCGGTTCATGCATTCTCTTACATCATGGTGTGCTACTTTACTCAGTCCCACATTAACCCTATATGTGCCAGACCCTTATACTACACTTTGGAGGTGATTTCTAAGACTTTGGATGTAATTTCAGCTACCTTGTATGTTTTTGACTTTGATCTGCACTTCCCCATTGTCAGCCCACTCAGCAGTATTGGAGCAACTTATGCAGCTCTACCTGGGACCACTGTGAGGAACAGGAGGAGCAGCAGCAGCAACACCACCAGCAGGAGCAATGGCTGACATACCCTTAGCCGCCTGCCACTCCACAGATAGACAGAGAGTTCTAGCTTGAAGGAGACAATGTCCCAACACAAGTTATACAGACAGAGGATCAACTTTCAGGAAATGACTGAGCAACTGTGCCTCAGGAGACTTAGAATTTCTTGACATGATACTGCGGTCAACGGTAGCCTTATGGAGCAAGACCTCCTTCCCAGTGGACTAGGTCAGCACACATTGCCAGTTAATGTCAAGGCCACTATAATCCTGAATTTCTTTGCCTCAAGCTCCTTCCATGATGTTGCCGGTGACATCTGCTGGATTTCACAATCCACTGCCCAATAGTGAATCTCCAAGGTAACTGACGCCATGTTTGCCAGGATCGGCAATTACACCCACTTTGCAACCAATGAGGCCAGTCAGAAAGAGAGGGTCCTCTGATTTGTTGCAATGACTAAATTCCCATAGGTTCTAGGAGTTGTAGGGCTGAATTTTCTAGGGGATGGAGGTGTATTGCTTGGCCACAAACTGACCGACTTTAAAAAAGGCTGCCCTGCAGCAATATTACGCTGCAGGTAACCTCACCAAGCAGAGTGGGACTTCTGCCTGTCAGTGGAAGGAAGTCCTGCTCTTGAGAGTTCCCGGCCAATCAGATTGGCTGAAGAAGACAGCATGGGTCTTGCAGACAGGTAAGTTGGGCTTTTTGGGTAGGGAAGGATCAGGCACCCCTGGGGAGGGGAGCTAATGGGTTGGGAGAACCGATTTTGGAAGCTGGCTGTTGGGGGGAGGCACTAAGGGGGGGGGGTGCTATGATCTTAAGGGGGCGTGCCTCCGATGCACAGAGGGCATCCCCACAAAGGATGTATTCACCAACCTTGGTGAAAAAAACGACCCTTATTGAAGGGTCATACGGACTCTTAACAAAACATTAACTCTGTTTCTCTCTCCACAGATGTTGCTAGACCTGCTGAACCTTTCCTGCATTTTCTGTTTTTGTTTCGGATTTCCAGCATCCGAATAGTTTGCTTTTAACTCAAAACGTCAGGGTGGTTATCACCCCCTTGTGCGTCTCCCTGCTCAAGGTCAGCTTTTTAGTTTATGTCTTGCTGAGGGTCATTTCTAAACACTTGCATAGATAAAGGGGTGCACAAGACGCCATTCTATCAACTTAGGGATGTCCACATCCTCTTTCCAGAGAGAGAATCAATGCTGTTTAGCTGATCTCATAAAATGCAGAAAATACCCGTTTATTAAAGACCCCAATTTCTTGCATCCTGCACTCTCCAACTGGGACCCTCCACTGCTGTCCCTGTCTTCAACACTGCTCCTACTCACTTGTGATGTTGGCTCACCATGTGACAACCTAAAACCTACCTTGGATGTCCGCCCACTGAGCTGTAAGTATCTGGGCTGGTGCACATGTTTCATGTGACAGTGCTTCCTCTGAATGCATGACCTCCTCTGAGGACTTCTTGGCCTCCTCCTGCTCCAACTCCTGCATCATGCTTGAATGGCCTGTGGGAGATGAAAGACATGAACTAGAACTGACAAGTGGGAAGGGTTCAATATCAGCATTGAGCAGATGATCATATTTTAGTCACTGGTGATATCAAATCAACAAGAGTGATTGTGCCATGAGGCTATGTGATAATCCTGTCATCAGGTAGCTGGGAGACCCCCATCTTTCCATCTCTCCATGCACACTGCCATTCTGTTGATCTCCATCATCTTCTCAAGGAGGTGTCAAGGTGCAGATAACTGCAGAGTCACCCACAGCTCACTGGCTCTCCTGGTGTTCTGTGCTCTCTTATCCTGCAAAGAGAGAAGAAAGATTGATGAGTGTGAAAAATGGAATTTTTTGAGAGGATGGAATGGCAACATTTGTGGAGGGTGGCTGTGAAGGATGGGCGTGAAATGACAATAAGATGAGGGTGAGGGTCAGGGTTGGCTGTTCCGATAGGGATGTGAGGATGTGCCTCGAGAGAGAGGATTTGCTGAGTTTCAAAGTGTTTTGGTCTGAGGAGAGCTGAGCAGGAGAGGACTGGGGACATCTGAGTGAGGGGGTTGGCACTTGAATATGGCATGTCACTCATCTTTCCTGCCCTGAGAAGATCGTTGAAACTCTCTTGGCACTGTATCCAGGTTCAGGGGATCACACTCCTGCTGCTCAGCCTCTCTGCCACTTCCGGCTATGCCTGCTTGGTGTCAGGGACTGGCCTCTTCCTCCCATCCTCTGGGAAGAATATTTCTCTGTGGGCCCAGCATCACCTTCAGGGGTGCTTCACAGAACCACTGAACAGCTTTCCAACATTGTGACTCTATCAGTACAGTTGCTGTGCCTGTCCTGGCAATTGTAGAATGGAGCCGTTCAGACCCCTGCCCGAGTCTTTAAATATTAAACATTTAAATATAGTCAGGTGTGTGTTGTGATCACACCCACCTGCTCCGATTGGTTGGGAAACTCAGAAGCGGGATGCCAATACTATAGCTGAATGAAAGAAGCATGACAAAGCCATTTTCATTAACCTTTGGGTTCTCAACCCGCTGCAGGACTCCCCTGCGGCGAGCGATCCAAAAGTTATAATTCAGCCCAAAATACTTGGATGTATTTAATGCAGATTTCTTTTTAAATTGTCAAACCTTTTTTCAAAGTATCCTTAACTGTGAGAAGCCTAAAAAAATTACATAATGTTTCATTCTCTCTACGTTGTTAATCTCCATTTAAAGATCATTAATTTTTTGCATATATCTGTTTTACATGGAAATAGCCACATTGTAATAGTAACTTGAGAACATCCCACTTGCCATGTTGTCATTACATCAATGTCAATATTAAAATAAGGTGCAATTTGTTTTCAGTTGAATTGCACAGTCTATTTAGACTAGATTAACTCCATTCCCCCATATAATTGTTTATTGATTTTCCTTCTTGATGGGACCACAGTTCAATGTAATTGTTCAAATCCTTAAAGTGCCAAGACAACAATTGTTTGGATTATAATAAATTGTCACTGTGCATTCACAGAAACCAATTACATTTTTAAAAGCAAATTACAATATTTCTCCTGAAATCTGAGTAAGATTTTATTTTTTTTGCAATAGTGTCACTTTATTGATATAATATCATAAATGTGTTATTTTATTATGTGAAACCTACTCCCAGGCCTTAAAATGTTGCTGTGAATCACCTATGAGAAGGTGTATGATATAGCTTGAAAGGGAAACACTCATCGTACCCTAATTTTGTTCTTTGTCTGTTGGGAGGTTCATTCAAAATGTCTGTTTCCAGTCAATTTCGGATAAGTAATGTTAATACGTTAAACACTGGCAAAATGGAGAAATGAAAAGAATCATTAAATTGACAAATATAGCAGGTCAGAGAACACAGCTTTCTTCTAACAAGGAAGAGATGCCGGTAGAATTGAATACTGCAAAAATTGTCTGAAGCAGAAATGACTAAATGGTCCGCATTTGTTAAAGGGAGATTATTTTTGTTATTTCTTTCTTACTAATTTTATAGTCAACAATGCAAACTTCAACTTAATCAGAAAAGCTGAAATAGCTAGAAATCTGAAATGAAGCTTAAAAATGATGCTGGAAATACACAGGTCACAGAATCATGGGGGTAATTTTGACTTTGTGTAGATTTGTAAAATGGGTGATAGTGAGTCAGCAGCCTGTTTAATGTCTCTCCTTGATCTTTTTTTTCCATTAACTTTTATTTGGATTTTTTAGCTCACCATTCATATAGATTTATATCTATGCCATTATTTGCTGGAATATTGATCCATCTACGGTGTGATGAAGTCATGGCAAATCAGGGAATCGTGGATGATACAGCCAATGGATTACAAACATATGAAATAGGAGCAGAAGTGGGCCATTTGGCCCCTTGAGCCTGTTCCGCCATTCAATAAGATCATGGTTGATCTGTTTGTGTTTCGAGTTCTACATTACCATCTACCCCCGATAACCTTTGATCCCCTTGCTTAATAAGAATCTATCTACCTCCGCCTTAAAAATATTCAGTGACCCTGTCTCTACCGCCTTCTGAGGCAGAGAGTTCCAAAGTCGCACAGCTCTCTGAGAGAAAAATTTTTCTCTCATCTCTGTCCTATAAGTGCCCCCTAGTTCTGGACTCACCCACAACAGGAAACATTCTTTCCACGTCCACCTTGTCAAGGCCATTCAGGATCTTATAGCCTTCAATCAAGTCACCCCTCGCTCTTTTAAACTCCAGTGGAAACAAGCCCAGCCTGTCCAACCTATCCTCACAAGACAACCCGCTCATTCCAGGTATCAATCTAGTAAACCTCCTCAGGACCGTCTCCAATGTATTTACATCCTTCCTTAAATAAGGAGACCAAAACTGCACACAGTATTCGAGATGCGGTCTCACCAATGCCCTGTATAACTGAAGTATAACATCCTCACTTTTATGTTCAATTCCTCTTGTAATAAAGGATAACATTCTATTAACCTTCTTGATTACACGCTGTACCTGCAGGCTAACTTTTGTGACTCATGCACAAGAGCACCTAGGACAGAATTTTCAGGTTGGCGGGCAGGCATGATCTGCAGGCCCGGGATCGGCCAGGAAATGGGCCACTGCCTGCGATCAGCCCACGACCGCGATTTCACACTGGTGGGCCAATTAAGGCCAACCCAGCATGAAACGCAGCTGCCCAATGGTTGGGAAGGGTCGGGGGGGGTGGTGGTGCAGGTGCCTGTTGGCCGCCGGGCCCATTGGTGATCTGGTGGCCTGTTTAAAAATGGCCCAGGCAGCCCCTCGAAGGCTGCCACAGAAGAACATCTCTTCTGCGTTTTCAATATTCAAGTTATGGAGTTGAACGTGGCTGGAGGTGTCAGGCGGGAGGGCAGATCGGATGGACACTCGGCCCCCCGGATGAGTACCTCGTGGTCCTTCTGAAGGAGGTGGCTGCAAGGAAGGACACCCTTGTCCCCAGAGATGGGAGGAGGAGGCCACTGCACCTCACAAAGAGAGCATGGGAGGAGGTTGCAGCGCTGATTAGCAGCCATGACGTGGTGCGGTGTGCATGGGTGCAGTGCCGGAAGAGGTTCAATGACCTGCTGCACTCAGGAAGGGTGAGTACCCTGTTGGCATGGGTCAGTGTGCAGAAGTGTTAAGGTCTGGCTGTCCCCCCATGGACCTCAGTAATGCTAGAGTCTGAGTGCCAACTGTCAATGACAGCAGAGCTGGACAAGGGGGTGAGCCCTAGCTGCTTGGACTGAGTGCCTTGGGGCTCGAGGGCTGTGACTCAGAAGTGCCCTGCGAGGTGTTCCTCCGCTGGAGTTGGCCAGGCTGCAATGGCGCTGCAGGTAGAGAATGGACTAATCAACGTTCTTCTGTCCTTTCTGGAGAAGACAAACTATAACCAATCAGAGAGGTCACGGACAGGCAGAGGCCCACCTAACCTGCTGCTCCTGACCAGGTTCGAGTGGGATGCCCTTGAGCTAGAGAACTGGCACGCTCCCCGTGCAACCGGGCGTGGAGTAACGGGGGCACCAGATGAAGGTAAGAGCACAGTGCACAGGGGTGAGAGTTTCTGATTGTGCAATCATTCTAGTGTAGTCTCTTCACTGATGGGAGCCTCAAACCTGGAGTCCCCATGGATCATTGAAAGACGATGGCACCAATGATGCAGATCTCCATTGTCTCACCAGGGTGCCTGGCATGCCCAGTGACAGTGTGATGACTTTAACTAATGATTTGTCCTTGTTCTCCCTTAGATTCACCAGCACACACTTGCTTTCTGGACTCTGAAGGGCCATCCCCTGATGCCAAAGGACCACTGGGCTTCATTTGCACCAGTGTCACACCCAATCTATGAACCAGGCACCAACACAGATACCAGCACCTCGGTAGGCATTAGTTGGCGGCCAGCATGTCAGTACACATTGGTGAGGGCACTTCACATTTGCTTGAGGTGCAGGCGGAGGCAGAGAGTGCCCAGGGCGCTGGCAGTTGGAGGACTGCTGAGGACCAGGACGATGCTTAGTTTAAGGCAGATGATGAGCCTCTGGAGTCGTCCATTAGGCAGCAGAGGCTGGATGTCCAGTGGAATGTGCGGGAGGATCTGGCGGAGATCCATGAGGATCTGCGTGCCATGGTCTCTGTTGTGGAGGAGTCCCTGCAGAGCATGAGCACTGTGTTGACCCTCATGGCCGAGTGCACTGCCTCTGCCATCGAGAGAGTGGCGACTCTCATGGAGCGGCAGCTCCAGGCACAGAATCAAGGGTTCCTAGGGTTGTGCTCAGACCTGTAAACCCTCACACAGGCAATGGCCTCAGGTGGTCAGTGCCAGTCTGGGAGATGGTTGAGGCACCCAGTATCCCAGTCAGGTGCCCGTCCATCAATGGTGAGCAGGGAGGTCCAAAGTGAACTCACGTTGGCGCATGAGCAGTTTGACGTCTCTGTGGACTCCTCTCAGGGCACTCTGGGTGACGGCAGCAGCTCCTCCGCACCTCTGCCAGTGACCGTGGCATTTGCTGAGGCTGCGATGACTGGGGAGATGCCAGCCATGGCACTGGCTGCTCCCTCCCAGGCAGGGCCATCACAGGCTTCACTGGCCACAGGATGACCACTAAGGTTATCGAGGCCAACAAGGCACCAGAGTCAGCAGGCTGCCTCCATTGCCACTGCCAGCGAGGTGGGGGTGGGGGGAGGGGAGGGAAGGGGGGGCTGCGGAGGTCGGGGGGCGGGGCACCAAGACGTAGCACTCAGAAATATGAGGTAAAGGCACCATGAGCACAAGAGGGATGGTTCATGGGTGATTTTCTGTTCATTTATGTTTGGTTTATATGTCTGCTGGTGCGGACATCAACACCAGTATTGGTAATGTCATTATGCATTCAATGTGACAATAACGTTAAATTTGCTTTGGTTCTGATGGCCTGAGTATGCTTCACCTTTTTTCCTTCTGGTGCAGGTGACACCAGTGTGTAATGCTGGATGTGAATGGCTCGATACTTTGTTGCACAGGCATCGAATGGACTTTGGGTGCAAGTGAAAGGGTCATTTCCGACATCAGGAATGGAGGCAGCAGCCCTGGCATGAGGTGGAAGCAGATTTTTGGCAGCCTAGCTAAAGGACCATTGGATCAAGGCATCCCTGGTGTCCCTGCCTCCCTGGAGGTTACTGAGGTCTGCCTCCACACCCTCAGCGTTCTCCTCACCGTGTTCCTCTTCTGACTCACTACTGGATTCAACATCTGTGGCCTGTGCAGCTGCCTCAAGATCCTCTTTGTCCAGCGGGTTCCCCCCTTGCCAGTGCCAAATTGTGGAGAGCACAGCATGCGACCACTATCAGTGACACCTGCTCTGGGGGGTACTGTAGTGCACCCCCTGAATGGTCCAGGCATCGGAAGCGCATCTTGAGACCTATGGTCCTCTCTACCACTGCACTTGCGGAGGCATCACTCCTATTACAACGCTGATCTGCCTCTGCTCTTGGGTGGTGGAGAGGCGTCATAAGCCACCTTTTCAAGGGATAGGCCTTGTCACCCAGCAGCCATTCATCCAGTCAGGCTGGAGCACTGAAGAGCCTCAGCACCTGGGAGTGTCTCAGAATATAAGTGTCATGGGAGCTGCCAGGGTACCTTGCTCAGACTTGCAGATCTGCGACCTGTGGTCACACACTATCTGCACGTTCATGGAGTGGAATCACTTCTATTGACAAAGGCAGCTGGCTGACCCACTGGCGCATTGATGTCCACGTGTGCAGTCGTTGGCATCCTGGATGTGGGAGAACCCAGCAATTGCTGCAAAGCCTCTGGCTCACTCAGCCTGGCTGGCCTCGTCCATACGGTAAAGAATAAAGGTCAGTACCTGCCTGAACAGAGCTTCTGTCACCAGCTTAACACAACTGTGGACAGCTGATTGGGAGACTCCACACAGGTCCCCCACTGACCTCTGGAAAGAGCTGGAGGCATAGAAGTTGAGGGCCGCTGTGACCTTCAGAACTACCATGGAGTGTCTGCCCACACAGTCAGAGCTGATCTCAGGCCCAATCATCTGACAAACAGGTCATGGTCTCCTTTGAGAGGCAGAGCCTCCTTCAGCATTGCACCTCAGACATATTGAGGTAGCTGGTAAACCATGGCAGCAGGATAGTGGTGTCTTCTGCGGCCCCTTCCACCTTGGACTTCCTGCTGGCCTTGCGCTCCTTTGTCTGTGCTTCTCCTCCATCCTCTGGAACCTGCATTGGGACACCTATCCTCCTCTCCCTTCTACCGCTCTCTTCCTCCTCAGAGGAGGTGCCACCAGCAGAGACCACAATCCCCATTACCAGGGTAATGGAAGGCTGTCTGATACCTGGAAGAGGCCACATGGTCTGAATCCTCTAGGGGCCTTGGAGACACCCATAAGTCCTGAAATGAAGCCTGGAAATGCTAACAATGAAGTCCTGAACAGAGACGAAACTGCCAAGTACCAATAAGCAACCAGCAGCAAACTATCTCCAAAACTCCTCACCACTCACACTAGCAAAGCTGCTGACCCTTTTTACCCCACCCTTGGATGAGGTTTGGCAAATTGTCGGCTGCCTGTGCAGGGAGCACGAAATCGCACAGGCAATGTAATATCTAGCTTAATTGCCTTTTCAGTGGCCTTAACTGGCCTCATAATTGATGGCGGGCGTGGCTCTGACTCCCACATGCGCCTGCCGACCAAAATATCGCGTGAGTGCACGATGAGATCAGGACGCTTGCCCAACGTCATCATGCGCTATTCCACGCTCGAGTGGGTCGGGTGCGCGCCTGCCCGCTCAGCAAAAAATTATGCCCCTAGATCCCTCCGCGCCTCTGAATTTTGCAATTATTCTCCGTTTAAACAATGCTCTGCTTTTTTTATCCTTCCTGCCAAAGTGAACAACTTCACATTTTTCCACACTATACTCCATCTGCCAGATTTTTGCCCACTCACTTCTTCAAGCTAACTGGATTACTCCCTGAACCAACCACGCGGCACTACAAAGAGGTGGGAAAAGAAGCAATAAATTAAATTGGGGTGAGGCACTCGGAGGTGGGTGAATTGCAACTTCTGAAATCAACCCACATCAACTTTTAAAAAGTTAACTATGGTTAAAAAAAAACGTCTTTAAAGCCTGTAAAATATAATCTCGAGTGTCTTCGCATTCCTTTTTCCACGGAACTGTTGACATAGATCTTTGGAAAAGTACTTCCAATTTTGGGAATGAGGACCTGTGCGTTGTATTAAATGAAGTTGATTATCAAGAGTGAGGACTCCCTAAAATATCAAACATATGGGGTGGAATTTTCCCAGAATTGCACTAAGTGCGGTAGCGGGCGGGTAAAATGGAGTCCTACCCACCGATGAAAATGGCAGGTTTTCATGCTGTATCTTCCTGAGCCTGCCTCATTATATATTCACGCCCGCAAAACACAACTTTCCCCTGGTGGGCAGGCTCTCATTCGCCCGCTCGCCATCACCCCGCAATTGCATCACGCTGGCCGCCATCTTTAAAAGGCAGCTGCCAGGAAAGCGCTCATCTTCACCAGCTCACCACTGCTGCCTGGGTGACATGGCCAGTGAAGGCATAAAGACTGTAGCCCCCTAGCTTCAACGATGGGTCATTTGAGTGACTGCTGGATGCTATGGAGGCCCGCCAGGATGTGCTCTACCCCTGCTCTGGCTGCAGGATGGGTTAGCAGTGTCACCAACCCGGCTTGGGAGGCGGTGGCTGTGGTGGTCAGTGCAAATGCCCTTCAGAAGAGGATAGCCACCCAATGCCGCAAAAGGATGATCTCCTCTGTTCCGCCAGGGTAAGTCACTCTTTTCATCATCCCAACTCACACACTCACAAACCCATTACACATCCACAGGGCCCTCACTCACTGCCAGTGCAAGGGACACCACTATTCACTCTTTCACATACACCATCATTGTCCTCATCCCGTCCATGGGACCACTCACCACCCACACAGGGCAGGCATACTTATCATCTGGCCAGACAGGCATCCTGATTCAGTCTCCCCATCTCTATCCATGCAGGACAAATTGACTCACAACAGGAGGGAAAGGTCACATACTGATGGAGGGATGCCCGAGATCAAAGTTCTCACAGAATTTGAAAACAGAGCCATCCAGCTGGCAGGCGATGACCGGGACCGGTCCTGTGCTGATGGTGAAGTCGGCGCTGCTGTACCAAGTGAGGATCCAGCAGTGCAACATCCATCAGACAACCATGCTGTGAGTGATGTCCTGGACCAAGGTCTCCATGGCGGCCGCTTCTTTCACAGGCCACTGTCTTGCGCTAATTATCTCCCCTTGCTTTCACAGGCACATCTGGGAAGCAACTAATGGAGTCCACGACCCAGAGCCTCCAAGAAAGCTCTAAAGAAACCTCTGAAGATGAATCTGGAGGCACCCTCCCTGAAGTCCCGTCACAGCGCTCACCCACACCCTCCATCAGCATAGACACACACACCTTGGTGGGACCTAGCTTTAGAGTAGTCTTGGGATCACAATCTGGTGAACACACTGCACTTTCTGATCCACAGCAGGCGGAGGCAGGGACTTCCCAGGTCTCACTCAGAAGACTGCTAGAGGCCAGAATGTTACCGAGTCTGAGTCAGATGATGAATCTCTGGACTGGGGCTGCAAAAGCAAGCTTGGGAACATCAGGAAGGGATGTCCGCTGCACTCCTCAGGTTGCAAGGCATAATGGAGGAGTCGGTCCATCTTCAGGCTGAGGTGATAGCCCCGGCATTGCAACGTACCGAGGGCAACACTAGCAGGATGGCAGCTGCCATGGAGACCTTGGTCTAGGACCAAGTGACCCAGTGACTCCTGCACTGCTACGTGGGCTTAACTCCATTATTGATGCACTAGTTGGCCTCCTACAGTGTGTATGCGAAAGGGGTGCTGGGCAGCTCGATCTCACTCCAGCTACCCCTTCCGCTCATGGAGTGAGCAATGGGTTCTCGGGCACCCATAAGGAGGAGGATCAGCAGGTGCAGGCTCCGGGGCCATCCACTCAAGTGTCTCAGGGAGTGACCGGCCCATCTGACTCCCCTCTTCCTGTGACCTCCGCAGATCCAGCTTCACAGGCCGAGAAGGGTGCCACTGCCACACAGTAGGACCCCGAATGCAGGCTGGGGTCCTCCGAGCCATGACACTCCAGAGGATGCCCGCCAAAGTCATCACAGACAGGGCGTCACAGTCAGCAGGCTGCCTTCACCTCCGCTGTGGATGTCTGGGGAGCAACAAGACATAGCGACGGGGTTAGGAAAGTTAAGGAGAATTAGTTGCATAGCCTGGGCACGGGTGTTAATCACTTGTACATAATGTTCACTATTTTCAATAAACTCTCAAGAATGTCTCCCTGCCTATGGCTCCTTGTTCTGATGAGCAGTGTTCTTGTCACTCAGATGTGAAACCTTTCTGCACAAGATAAAAGACAGGTGTCTCAGTCACTCTCTCCTCCATCTTCTACAGTCTCTGTAGGCCATCAGGCATGCAGCTAGGTCACCAGTATCCATGATCTTGACGTGGTCCTCCTGCAGCATGAAAGAGAGAGAGACATGGTTATCATGACTGTACTTAGCACCTTTCCTGGCCCTGTATGACCACCCCTTAATGCTTACCAGAGAGTGCTGGTCACCCCTCGGATAGCCAGAGATGAGGGCGCTGCATGGCTGCCCTGTCAACCTGTGACATGGGGGACATTGGTCCAAACCAGGATGCTGAGATTGCAAGGGGCTGTGAGCACCTCCAGCTTCATGGCCAGCATTGACGAGGAGATTGTACAACATGTGCAGTCCAACTGCTCCATGGTCCAATAAAGTGGTGACGGACTCGAAGCCTGTGCCGGGGTCGGGGGGAGTAAGGTATGGAGCACTTGGAGGCCCTTTGGTGTCTCCGCATTGTTTGCATGAGCAGACAGGCTAGGAGCCTGACCTCAATCATATCACTGTGGCTGTGCCTGATCTGTCTCAGTTGCGGAGGCCTGGTCAGTTTATACTGTTCTCCCTAATGCATGGCCACTTCCCCTGGCTTATCCTGCCCCCCCAACCTGTGCACGGGATGCAGCGCCAGGGCAGCACTTGACCCACCCCCTCCTCAGCAGTTGCCTCCGAGGTAGGCCAGCACTTGCCCCCAGACACCCCCCACCCTTCAGCAGTAGCCTGTGGGACCAGGCATCAGTTGCCCCTTCAGCCCCCCCCCCCACCAGCGCCCCTGAGGCCTGTAAACAACGGGTGAGCTGTGGAGAACGCTGCTGCTCTCTCACCTCAGTTCCCCCAAAGTGAAGGCCACCAAGTGCGCGTTGCCTGTGTGCTGTTGTGTAACACATCGATGTGCTTTCCCACCGACGTGGCCGGACGATACGGCAGGGTTCCAAAAGCCTGGCAGGATGGCCTTTTAATTATAAGCTAATGCATTACAATTAGCTCCCCGCCAACCGATGGCGGGAAACGCAGCCCGTCGTTGGTGGGCTGAGCGGAAGATCGCGACCTGCCTTCACGCCATCATGAAGTGGGTCCCGCCATGTTTTCCACGCACGCCACCTATCACGCCCACTGCCAGCAGGCTTGGGAAATTCCACCCATGGTGTGGAGTGAGGTAGCTGAGGTGCTTAGCATCATGTTAGACATGCCAATTACAGCCAGCCACTGCTGGAAAAAGTACCATGACCTGACCAGATCAGACTAAGATGAGCATTCTCAGAGCTTAAATTTGGAACTACTCATGCTGCGCAAGCCTTAGAAAACCAAAAGTGTTCTGTCTCTCCATTATGAAATGCTTGAGGTGAAACGGGGTTGCCCTTCTAATCTATTTGCAGAGCAGGGGATGGTCGGGCGTTTTGAAAATTTGATCCATTTGTTTGATCAAGGCAATATCCAAAGTGAAGTGAGTCATAAAAGTATGTTACCGTGGGAATCAGCCCTCTCAGAGAGGCCAGCTGATTGATTTGACAGCTTCAATCTCTGCCCAAGAAAATATACTAATGCTTGAAAAGAAGCCTGGCACTTTAACATCTCTACCTCACCCAGAACAACCCTTCTAATTCCTTCTGGGCAAGTTGTTGCATGACATGAGTGTACAGCGACTGATAGAGGCATCATGCCCAGTGATGGCATGTCCTATTCATAACTTCAAACATGGGCTGTGTTCGTATGGAAGCTTCTGGAACTGTCTTTTATTTTTTTTAAATTGATATGCACAAAGTGGTTAAGATGGCTGCCAAGAACGAGGTGACCTTTGCAACTTCAACACAGACTATCCGCAGCTTCTGGAAAGTTCCTAATTGAATCACCCTGGGTAGGGGCCACCCTCCTGGAATGGACATACCAAAGTGAATATTATCTGTGGAATTGACACCGCTATTCTTTGGGAATTTACCCAAAACACAAGTCCATATTCCATGGCCTGGATTTTCACTGGGTTAGGATGACTTGGGGGCCCTTCAGAAATTGCAGCCGGGACCCAATTCTGGGATTCCTGACCCCAGTCCTGGGGTTTCCAATTTTCAGGAGTGCCTTTTAAGGGTGCGGGCTGGTTCGGGTTGCGAGCCCACACCCGGCACTCTTGGCCTGGCCAGCTCCATTGCAGGGATTGGCATGACCTAATCCTCTGCAATTTTCATGGAGTCGGGCCAGATTTTCAATAAGTCGTTGTCCACAGCACCTCAGAGGTGTCGCGAACCATAATCTGCATGAGAGGACCTTTTAGAAGGTATGTCCTAATTCCACCATGCCAAAGTATGCCCCCCCACCCACTCCCTGTGGCCCCTCATGCCCCGGTATATCCCCCACCCAACCTCCACAGCCCCTCATGCCCCCATGCCAAGGCATGGCCCCCCACTCATCCCCTATTGCCCCTCATGCTCCTATGCCAAGCTATGGCCTTTCCATGCCCATTCACACCCTATACATTGTATAGAACCAATGAATCCTATAATGATAATAGGATGTGTTAAAAAAAGCTTTAAAAAAAAGTCATTCATTGATAGATTTCTACTTTCTTAAAAAAAACTCCTATTTACTACAGCCCAGTAAAAGTATCAATCATCCAGACCCTTTAAAGGTTTGATAGCTGAAACAGCAAACACTTGAAAACCTCCTTATATTGTGTAAAAAAGCATTGTGAAATTGACAACATAGATAAGAGATCCAGAGCTGTCAATCAAGCAATGTTTTCAATGGGGCTCGGGTGTTTCAACAGGCTAATGGATTTCAGGGCTTTCAGCCAAGGCTCATAATGTATGAGTAGGGGCATGAGATTCAGGTGCATGAGTGGATCCTTTCATTCAGAGTCCACCTCCTCCTGTTCAGTATTATCCTCAGCAGTCCCTCATGCCTGCTTCTGATTGCAGCACTTGTTTCATTGTTTAATATCTCTATTTCTTGTTGTTGCTTTTATTGTTGTTGTGCTGTGCAGTTTATCAGAATATGTTATTTGACACTTCTTGCAATTTACAAACTGGTTAATACTGTACATTATGTTTACATTTTAAATGTCATTTCAGACTTTTTGTGCTATTTGTAAAACCATGCACAATCTTTTGATTGACTACTCCATCATAATGTTACCATGGCTGCTGCTTACTCTTTACAAGTAATGATATAGGTATGAGTTCTGCCGAAGGGTCATGAAGACTCGAAACGTTGACTGATTTCTTCTCCACCGATGCTGCCAGACCTGCTGAGTTTTTCCAGGTAATTCTGTTTTTGTTTTTTATTATAATGATATAGGTATGTTTATTGCAGAGTAGTTATTTATTACTTTTAACATTTCAATGCAAACTGGTGTTAAAGCAAGATATTTGCCCGATCCATAGAACTATGCATCACATTTTAGAGGAATACCTCATTGTAGTTTTGCTGCTGCTGGCCTTTGAATCCTCTTCATTGCACCTGCTGCATTTTCATGCAGCTATGTTTGATTATGTAGAGGGCTGTGGAGGTGAGTGGTGGACAAGTGAATGTCTATGGATGTTATTTATGTGGACTTTCAGAAAGTGTTTGATAAAGTCCCTCATAAGAGATTGTTGGCTAAGGTTCATGGTATTGAAGTCAAATTATTGACCTGGTTAGGAAATTGACTGAGTTGCAGGAGACAGAGAGAAAGGATAATGGGCAGATATTCTAACTGACAGGATATAACTAATGGTGTCCCGTAAGTATCTTTGTTGGGGCCTCAACTATTCACTGTTTTTATTAACAACTTAGATGATGGGATGGAAAGCCACATATCTAAATCTGCAGATGACACAAAGCTAGGCAGTATTCTAAGCGGTGTAGATGGAAGCTTGAAATTACAAAGAGATATTGACAGATTAAATGAATGGATAAGATCATGGGCAAATGTGAAGTCTTCCATTTTGGACCTAGAAGGGATATAACAGGGTACTTTCTAAAGCTAGAAACAGTGGAAGTCCGAAGAGACTTAGGGGTTCAATCACATAGATAATTAAAATATCATGAATATCTACAGTGGGATGTGATGGTCACCCAGGGAAGACATCAGTCCTACAGAAATTGATTGATTTCTCTCTTTGCTGCACAGGGGGCATGTTGTATTTAACGAACTCAAATTCTCTGAAGTCAGAATCTGTTCACTGTTGGTTCTCACAGTTCCTTGGACAAGGTCTTCAATGCCTAACAGGAAGGAACAGATTTGTAGAAATTGAGGTCTCTGCTCACCTTTACAGCCAGTGATGAGACCATGCAGGATGTAAAACATGGCTTCAGGTCTTCACAGAATTATAGAGAATCATAGATATACACAGCATAGAGAGAGGCCATTCAGCCCATTGTGTTGTGGAATAATAATGTGTAATCTTTGGTCATGGTGTCTTACCTGACATTTCTTCTACTTCTACTCCTGCTTCACACTGTCCATAATGATCAAAAACAGGGATTACACTGTGATGGGCCATTGCAAAATGTTCATGCTTGTGTAGGAAGGTTTTGGGTCTTGAAAATTATTGCATTCCGACACTGATAGGATCTGGGTGGCAAGACTGTCAAGAAAAGATGGTCAAAACAGAGAGAATTAGAATTAAAAGAAAACCTGTAAGAACAGTTTCCCTATTGTTGGAGTTAGACTCCACAGCAATGGCACCTTTGTTGGCCTCCAAGGTTGAGTCATGTGAGGGGCAAAAATCACGTCATTATCAGATCAGCCATGCAGTTATTTTCCAGACTTATGTGGCTGCAGCAGGAATAATGGAGAAAGATGGATGAAATTCAACATATTTGTCATTGACTTTAGTAATGTTTATGTTTGCAAATCTTTCTACATATTGTGAGCACATAGTTTAACAAATGAAACATTTTCTTTGGAGCTGCACTAACTGAAGTATCAAAAGATGATTAAAATCTTAATTTATACTTCCCTGTAATTATAATCTAATGTAAACAGATAATTGAAGTCACCAAACTCACTCTCTGCAATGACCCTTGTCTTGTGTATTTTGTTTTAACTTTTAATCTCCTGAAGAACAAATGACACACATAATAATTATAAGAAAGAAAAACACATCCAAGTCAATGAAATTAAAAAACTCAAAGCTATAATTCTAACATTAAAATATAATCCCAATATCAATGGAAACAAATCATCCTTTGGAGCACTTTTCCTTAATGCCTATTCCTTATAACCCCAATTGTTAAAATAGATATATGTGCATCCATTTTTAAATGTGTTAATCATCATAGCATTTACTTTTTATTGGAGTTTATTTCATATATGTTGTTAGAAATAATCATTTTAATGTCTGGTCTTGGGTGTGGCTTCCTAATTTTATACATGCAAGGGAAGATTTCTTGTTCAGGAGACTGGGTGCATTGAATTGCCTGGGTGTAGAGGGAACTCAGAGAAGGAGGACTGGACGGTTAAGGAAGCCAACCAATTTTTGGTCTACTGAAACTAAATTGATGAAAAATCATCAGAGCTCTTGGAAGCAAGTGTGATTTTCCTGCATGTGATCCTCCCAATCTTCCTCTATTTTGTAAGAATATAGGTTTAAGAGGGTATTTAAAGGAATTAGACTTTGTAAGAGTTAAACGACCCTAAACTTTTTTTCTGCTGCTCTGCCAAATCCCCTGCTTTTAGACTCTCAGGATGACTTACAAGTAATAGCAAAATCTACTTGTCCGGTCAAAAAGAGAGAAAATTAGTTTGAGACTTGAAGCTGTTTACAATATGATCTCTTCTTTCTCTTTATGCCTGTAGAATGTGTTCGCAACTTTTGTTATTTAATTAGAAAATAATCAAATATAATCTCCTTTCAACATTTTTTCAATATTAAGCTTTGCTAGTTTGCAATTTATTATTAAGATTGCTAGTCTTCAAGTTTCTAGCTTTAGTTTTCTTTCTCCTCTTGGTAGAATTAGAGAAAAGCATGTTGTTACCTAGGTTCATCTACAGTTAAATCTCTTGTAGCCTTCAAGGTTCATGGGATGCATCATCGACTGTGGAAACAGAAAACAAGAATAGAAAAAGCTTATGCTAAGACTAAAAAGCAGATAAGGGAGGCCCAAGGCTTGTGCCTGGATATAAAACTTGCTGGGCCCATTACTGGGTAGAATGGGGTGAAAGCATAAGAAAGATACATAACATAATGGATTTCTCTGCAGTTCCAGTTTTGGGGGACGTCGCAGGGAGCTTGAGTCCCTCACGGTGTAGAAGAGACAAAGAGAGGACCAGACAGGTCGGAACACCTGAGTAGGTGGTATGAGGAATGAGTCACACCTTCTACCCATGGGCCAAAGGGGCAGTATAATATTAACTGTTCCTCGTAAACTACTGGTCAAGTAGTGTGTTAAGTCCCACTTACACTTAAATAAAAATATTAACTGTTACCAATATTGACTCAACTTCGAACTGTTGAACACGGTCCAAAGGTAGTTTAAATTTACTACAATGCTGTGTGGTGGTCCAGGTGCAGCACCAGGAAAACTGTCCAGTAACCATCTAGTGCTGCGATCATTATTTGAATTTGTTATCTTCCTCACACCGATACCATGTATAACTTTCAGCATTTCATAAGCTTGGATTTTGTCCTCTTTCAATCTTTTTTTCCAATAGGAAAGAATCCAATACTGCCATCCTATCTGCAGAAACAAGGGATAAATATTCCTCTTCATACCTTTGGTGCAGAGCTTTGCATAGTGGAAACATGTATCAGGAATTCAAGCATATGTCTCTGTGATTTTCCAAGTCTTAATTTTAACATTCCCAAATTTCGTTATGATACTTTGATCCTGGGGCACTGAAAATGGAAATTTACCCAACAGAGTATTGCAGAATCACATTTGACCTTTTCTTTGTACCCTCCATTGTCAGGATTAAATGAACTAAAATAGATTCAGAACCATAAGGAGCACAGGCTAGTCATTTTCTAATCTGAACCAAGTAAGTTCTGAGGAACTAACACCAACTGCTGAGTGATGACAAATTGACTTGACATTAAAAATTTGCATGATTCCAAAGTTTCTGCATTAGAGAAAAAAAGCAATAGTTGGAGTGCTATTTTATTTTCCTGCACCTTTTGCCTCTTTTCATTACCTGCTGCCATACTTTTTTCCTCAATCAGCAGGCTGCACAGATTGCAGTTCTTCACAGTGTAATGTATTGATTGATAGACAGTAGGTGCACTACAAGAGATCGCACTAGAATTGAAACCGCCACTTAATCTTTACAGTCAAATGGAGTGATCTAATCAAAGAATAGGAAACAACTTAGAAATATTCACAGTAATCAAATGAAAAAAAATGTAATGAAAGGAACTCCATCAATAGACCTTAGATCTGTGATGTTTTCTGTAGTCAAATAAAGCCTCAAAATAGGGCAATCGTCAATAATAAAAAAAAGGATTGATAAACAGATCAAATCAGAAACATATTTGCAATAGTTTAAAAGGGCATGGCTAAAAACAGCAAAGACAATACATTGAGCATGTTAACTGGATTATGACAATAAGCTGATTCATGATTCTGTAATGAAATCAAAAGATTGTTGTTATCAAATGATAATCCAGAACTTTTTCCATTACTTTAGGGAAGCAACTATTTCTGTGAAGAAACATCAATGTTGCTAAAATATATTAGTTGCTTTAGGCACAGTTTGAAACACATAGCTGAGAGAAAGAGCTATCCAGAATGAAACTGACTGTTTTGTTTATATTTGATATATTTTTCTACTACACTAATTAAATTAGCTTTACAGCCTGAGGTCTTTGACCAGAAATAGTCTTTTTACAGTTCATTTGGCTCAGGACTTGAAGCCAGACACTGACTCACACTGACCTCTTCTACAAAATAAATTAGACTCACAACTATTGGATCACCAATGGATGACTAAGGCTCTTCTGTCTTTGTAGCCAAGGTGTAATATTTCACAAAAACCTGGGGAAGAAACTTTTGGTGAGAAGGATGATTCTACATTGATGTTTACAAATGACCTTTTGTATCATAAATGCTATTTATACTTGAAGTATTCATCTGGATTCACATTCTACAAAAGCACAGAAGAAAGAACTTGCATTTAAAAAGCCCCTGCATTACCTCAGGACATTCATGCCAAAGCCCTTTACAATAGTCACTGTAGCAATGCATGCACTATACACGGCAAGGTCCCACAAACAGCAAAGAAGAAATGAACAGATAATCTGTTTTCATGATATAAACATAAAAAATGTTGGAAATACTCAGCAGGTCAGGCAGTATCTGTGAAGAGAAACAGAGTTAATGTTTCAGGTTGAGTGACTTTTCATCAGAACTCCACACCTGAAAGGGAGATTTAAAAAAAATGGTTAAAGCGCCAAATGAGATGGAGGATTAAATGAAACTGTGGACCAGAACAGCTTTGAGATTTGATCTGTTTAACTGATGTTGGTCGAGGGACAAATATTAACAAGGACACTGAGAGGAACTCCTCCGCTCTTCTTTGAACAGTTTCATGGGTTCTTTACATTTATCTGAAAGGGCATATTTAGTTTAATTTCACACCCTTAAGGAAACAACTTTGACAGTGGACCACCTCCACATCAACTGCACTGAAGTGTCAGTGTAGACTATGTGCTCACATCTGTGGAGTGAGGTGTGAACTGAGACTCTTCTGAATTGTAGGCAAGAGTGTTACCAATGAGCCAAGACAGAATTTGGGGTACCACATGCAGAAAGAAAACACTACCTTTCACTTCACGATTGACTTCAAGTTATAAAGACTAAAGAATATGGAATTCAAATGTGGAGGAAAGCCCATGTCTGATGAAATACCAATTGGCAGAAGAGAAAACAATACTAAAAGCAATTAAAATGACAAGAGGTAATAGAGAATGAAATAAGCAAAAAGAAATTTGTCTTTCAGAATGACAGCTCATTAACTGTAGACAAAAGACATGCTTTGCAATGTAAATCTAATTTTGCATTTGTTTCATTATGAAAACAATTACCGAGATAAATTATGACTAGTAGTAAAATAATGGTTTATAAAATACAAAATCCATATTAGATCATATTGTTTCAGAACAAGTTATGGGTTATCTTAATGATTCTATACACCCTAGGAATCCACATGTTATACCAGTAACAGCTTTTAAAAATGATAACATTTGGAATATTAAAAATTTTGCATTCATAAATGGAATTTATACATTGATCAGAATTGCTTGCTTGGCTCAGTGGTAACACTTTCAGCACTAAATCATAAGATTGTGGGTTCAAGTTCCATTACAGGACTTGTGCACAAAATCTAGATGAACACCTCATCTTTTGGATATTGTGTATGCTGTTAAAAAAAAAGCATATGAGATCCTTGTCTTAATAGAGTAGAAAAGTAAGGAAATTATATAAAACACTGTTAAGACCTCAGGAAGAATATTAGGTTGAATCCTAATTCCCAAGAACCGGTGTGTTGGGGTTGTGTAAGAGGGGAAAAAAAGCAAAAAATCTGGAACCGGAACCCAACCCACCTCAAAGCCGCCCACCTCCAGTTTTAAAGGAGGAAGAAGGAAGAATTGCCAGCCAATCTACTTGTAGATGAACAGGGTGGTCATTTAAATATTATAATGAGGCTGTGTACCTTTGTTTAACAGTTATTCTATTTTAACCACAGGCTGCAGATTCCCTGGGCCTTGGGAAACTCGGCAGGTTAAAGAAAGCAAGAAGGCTGAATGCATGAGGTAAGTGCCTTTACAGTACTGCTTGTGAAGAGGAGTAGGAGTGTTTCTCCCAGCCCCATCAAGCCACCCCTACAATCTATCTGCTTCCTCCTCCCCATCTCAACCATTCTAGGACCTCCCAACACCACCACCACGATGTGGAACCTCCGAACCACGACTGGACCCAGTCCACAATTAGGACACTCGCATGATCTGGACCTCTTCCCTGTGATTGCAATATCCCCCTGACCCATGATCTGGACCCTCAGTGATCTGGACCCTCTGTAATCCAGACTAGGGTCCTCTGCAATTCAAACACCTCTCACAATTTGGATTCCCCACCATGATTCATACCATCCCCTATGATTCGGACCCCCTCCCCTGCAACAATCTCTTTCATTCATCCAATACTCTACCTGCTCCCATTGTCCTCCCGCCAGAAAAGCCTCCAGACTGATAATAACAAAACCAAAACAAAAATAAAAACACCTGGAAAAACTCAGCAGGTCTGGCAGCATCTGCGGAGAGGAACACAGTTAGCGTTTTGAGTCCGTATGACTCTTCAACAGAACTGAGGAAAAATAGAAGAGAGGTGAAATATAAACTGGTTTAAGGGGGGGTGGGACAAGTAGAGCTGGATAGAGGGCCAGTGATAGATGGAGATTGCCAAAAGATGTCATGGACAAAAGGACAAAGAGGTGTTGACTGACAATAAGGCTGTCTGTGGGCAGAAACCCCACACCAAAAAAAGCTAAAGGAGCCCTGCAGTTAAATTCTGAAGCACAGCGTTTGGAAAACCCATCCTTCTAGGTTCCCAACCTCAGCATCCCCTGAACCCTACACAGAACTCACCTCCAGGCTAAAAACCAGGCTAAGGTGTCCAATACTGGGCACCACACATTAGCAAGGATGTTAAGGCCTTGGAGAAGGTGCAAAGGAGATTTATCAAAGTAATATCAGGGTTGAGGAACTGCAGCAATGTGGAAAGACTAAAGCAGGGGTTCTCAAACTGTGGGTGGGATCATAGGACGAGCAATTGGGGTTGTAAGCTCCCTCTCCTCTGAGGCAGCAATGGCATCTGTAGAGTGGAGTCTCAAATGGGACAGTCCTGGGATTGACTCCGGGGTTCCGTGACATGTGCACATGTGGTTGTTTTCATTGCCGAAATTTGATTGATGTGGCCTAGTGAAATGAGCTCTCAGACCTAATTGCCATATCCAAGAGAGTCTGAAAAATAGTAGGTGAAAACCACCATCTGCTCTCCTGTCCCCTCTACTCTCATAGCCCCACCCAGTCTGCTCCCCTGCTCTGCCCCTTGCTCTCACAGCATCCCCCACAGCTCTATCCCTACCCACTCTCACAGCTCTATACACCACCCCACTTACTCTCACATCTCTACATCCCATTCCCCTGTGGGGGCGCAGTTGACCTGTGAGAGTAGGGGGTGATGGGGGATACAGCTGTGAGGACAGGGTACAAACCCCTGCCCCTCACAGCCCTACCCCTCCACTCTCACAGCTCCACCCCTCCTTTTAGAGAAACTGGGATTGTTCGCCTTAGAGCAGAGAAGGCTATTGAGGAATTTAATAAAGGTAATAATTATGAAAAGGTTTGGATACAGATGATTGGGGGAAAAAATCTGTTATCACTGGCAGGAGGGAGAAGGATGGTAACCAGAGGGCATTATAATAATTAGCAAAAGAACAAGAGGGTAGATGAGGAGATTTCTTTCATGTAGCAAGTTGGAGGACGCTAATTCATTAGTAACTTTCAAAAGGGAAATTAGATGTATGCTGGAAAAGGAAAAAAATGAAGCACTAAGGGAAAAGAGCAATGGACTGGAACTAATGAGATAGTTTTTTTTAAAGAGCCATCACAAACATGGTGCACTGAATAGCCACTTTCCATGTTGTAAAATCCGACGATTCTATGATAAACCAAGACCCGATGGATGAAAAGATCTCACTGCACAATTTGAAGACAAACATAGGAGCTCTCTAGGAGATCTATTTAATGCAGGTGACGGGGATTGCGCCTCCTATGGGGAAGGCTTGCTGGTATTAATTGCCTTTCAGGCACTTAGTTGGCCAGCAGTGAGCCTTCCCTGGATTCAAGGATCCCAGGGGGGAGGGGGGACAGTAATCCCAAAACGCTAGAGCTGCTGGCAAATCAGAGGCCAGCAGCTGTCCATTGTAAGCACTGCCACCAGGGGAGAGGTGGTAGTTGCCAGTAATGCACCCACCAGTGACCCAGGATCCACAAGAGACCCAGGCTACAGGTGAGTGAGGGCGGGATGGGTGTCATGGAGTACAGGTTGCAGGAGAATGAAGGAGGTCAGCAGCAAGTGAAACAGGGTGGCTCTCAGTGGGCCCCCCACTTCTCGATGTACTGAGTACCCGACAATGAGGGACCTCCCCCACCAACACCCCCTCCCTGAGGAGCCTGCTTTTTGGGCTTCGCACAGATGAACATAACAAACGTACAAAATAGGAGGAGAAATAGGCTATTCGGCCTCTTGAGCCTGCTCCACCATTCAATAAGATCAAGGCTGATCAGTTTGTGTTTCGAGTTTCACATTTCCATCTACCCCCGATAACCTTTGATTCCCTTTTCTAACAAGAATCTATCTATCTCTGCCTTAAAAATATTCAGTGACCCCGCCTCTACCGCCTTCTGAGGCAGTGAGTTCCAAAGTCGCACAACCCTCAGAGAGAAACAAATTCCCCTCAACTCTGTCCTATAAGGGCGACCCCTACTTTTAAAACAGTGCCCTCTGGTTCTGGACTCACACATAAGAGGAAACATCCTTTCCACATCCAGCTTGTCAAGACCATTCAGGATCTTATATACTTCAATCAAGTCAACCCTCACTCTTCTAAACTCCAGTGGAAACAAGCCCAGTCTGCCTAACCTATCCTCATAAGACAACCTGCTCATTCCAGGTATCAATCTAGTAAACCTCCTCTGAACTGCCTCCAATACACTTACATCCTTCCTTAAATAAGAATACCAAAACAGCACACAGTATTTGAGATGTGGTCTCATCAATGCCCTGTATAGCTGAAGCATATCATTCTTACTTTTATGTTCAATTCCTCTCGTAATAAAGGATAGCATTCCATTAGCCTTCTTGATTACATGCTGTATCTGCACAGTAACTTTTTGTGACTCATGCACGAGAACACCTGGATCCCTCCGCATCTCGGAATTCTTCAGTCGTTCTCCGTTTAAGTAATACCATATTTTTTTATTCTTTCTGCCAAAGTGAACAACTTCACTTTTTCCCACATTATAGTCCACCTGCCAGATTTTTGCCCACTCACTCAACGTATCTATATCCGTCTGTAAACTCCTTATGTCTTCTTCACAACAAACTTTCCTACCTATCTTTGTATCGTCTGCAAATTTAGCTACCATGCCTTTGCTCCCCTCATCTAAGTCATTGATGTAAATTGTGAAAAGTTGAGGCCCCAGCACAGACTCCTGCGGAACTCTACTCGTCACATCCTGCCAGTCAGGCAAAGATCTATTTGTGCGTACACTCTGTTTTCTGCCAACCAGCCAATCTTCTATCCAGGCTAATATGTCCCCCCTACACCATCAGCTTTTATTTTCCACTCACCCTGGGTGAATACCAGCAGCAGTGTGGTGAGGCCCTTAAATGGGCATTAATTGACCACCTAAGGGCCTCAGTTGGTGGCAAAAGGCCTCCCACAAGCCTTCCTGCCCTAAACTTAATAGGGGCAATGGTGGAAAAGCAATAGGATCCCCACCCAGCACCCTCCCTCCTGATAAAATGCCTCCAAATTCACCTTCAGGGAGGGGATTAAATTTCGCCCCATATTCTTGCTAACAGTCATCTTTGAATAACTCCATCATAAAAAATGGGACTTTGTTGTGTGCAACTTTGCTGCCAAATTTGCTTAGTCAGCAACAGTGACAACACTTCAAAAGTAATTCATTTTCTGTGAAGCACTTTGAAATGTCCTGTGGACACGAAAGGTACCATATAAACTCAACTGCTTTATTTACTCATCAGAATTTAATATGCATGAATTCCACCTTCCAAATGGATGATTCGTAATGCATTTTAGTCTCTTATGGATATGGATTTCATGATTCTTGGGTTGTTAACAGATATAATTATACATACATGAATACAAATCAAATATTTGGTGGCACAATAGTGTAAAATCTCACTCATGTACCTAATTTACACGATATTAACATACTGATGTTAATTAAATCCAATCCAATCTAAATTCCTCTCACCACCAAGTAAACAATCAACAGCTCAAAACGAATGTGTTAAAGTAATACAGTAATCTCATTGCATTGTACAGTTCTTGGAAATATCCTAATATGATGTTTACTAATCCAAACTTGACAGTTGTTTACTGATTTTGGTACTGTATAAACTGCAGATAAAATATAGTTTGACTTGTCTGTGTCAATATAGGAATATGGGGACAATTTTTGATTATATGCAATATCTATTCATTTGTATTTCAGTGGCATCTTCAATAGGGTTGAAAAATCATTCTCTCCAAATAATCAATGAGGATATACTTTTCTGTGTTGGCAAGCAGGAAAAGAAAACAGCTTATAAATGATACCTTCTGCGGTTCTTGCTTATTTCTCAGTTTCATATCTGTAGTTGTTCTTGTATGAAAATGTTAATCAATTCACAATTATATTCATATTGCAGTTAATTTCAGGCACAGATTAACAAAGTAAGTAGCAAATATAACCCCTCTATTCAAAAAGGGAGGGAGGCAGAAACCAGGAATCTATAGGCCAGTTAGCTTAACATCTGTTGTGGGGAAATTATTAGAATCGATCATTAAGGACATTATAGCTGAACACTTAGAAGGGCTCAAGGCAATCGGGAAGAGTCAGCATGTGAAAGGGAAATCATGTTTAACCAATTTATTGGAGTTTTTTGAAGGAGTAACATGCACATGGATAAAGGGGAACCTATAGACATACTGTACTTGTATTCCAGAAGGCATTTGATAAGGTGCCACATTAAAGATTATTACTGAAAATAATAGTGCATGGTGTAGTGGTAACATATTAGCATGGATAGAAGATTGGTTGGCTGGCAGAAAGCAGAGATTATGCATAAATCGGTCTTTTTCTGATTGGCAGGATGTGACAAGTGGGGTCCCACAGGGGTCTGTACTGGGGCCTCAACTCTTTACGATTTACATCAATGACTTAGTTGAGGGGAGTGAAGACATGGGAGCTAAATTTGCAGATGACACAAAGATAGGTAGGAAAGTAGGTCGTGAAGAGAACATGAGGTTGCACATGGATATAGAGTTAAGTTGAGTAAGTGGACAAAGATCTGGCAAATGGAGTTTAATGTGGGAAAATGTGAAGTTGTTCATTTTGGCTGGAAGAACAAAAAAGCAGAGTATTACTTAAATGGAGAACGGCTGCAGAATTCTGAGGTGCAGAGGGTTCTAGGTGTTCTGGTGGTGGAGGCGGGGTCACAGAATCACGGTGCAGAAGAGGCCCTTCGGCCCATCGAGTCTGCAAAGACACGTGAGAAACACCTGACCTACCTACCTAACCCCATTTACCAGCACTTGGCCCATAGCCTTGAATATTATGATGTGCCAAGTGCTCATCCAGGTACTTTTTAAAGGATGTGAGGCAACCCGCCTCCACCACCCTCCCAGGCAGCGCATTCCAGACCGTCACCACCCTCTGGGTAAAAAAGATTTTCCTCACATCCCCCCTAAACCTCCTGCCCCTCACCTTGAACTTATGACCCCTTGTGACTGACCCTTCAACTAAGGGGAACAGCTGCTCCCTATCCACCCTGTCCATGCCCCTCATAATCTTGTACACCTCGATCAGGTCACCCCTCAGTCTTCTCTGCCCCAACGAAAACAACCCGTCTATCCAACCTCTCTTCATAACTTAAATGTTTCATCCCAGGCAACATCCTGGTGAATCTCTTCTGCACCCACTCCAGTGCAATCACATCCTTCCTATAATGTGGCGACCAGGACTGCACACAGTATTCCAGCTGTGGCCACACCAAGGCTCAATACAACTCCAACATGACCTCCCTACTTTTGTAATCTATGCTTCGACTGATAAAGGCAAGTGTCCCATATGCCTTTTTCACCACCCCACTAACATGCCCCTCCGCCTTCAGAGATCTATGGACACACACGCCAAGGTCCCTTTGTTCCTCAGAACTTCCTACTGTCATGCTGTTCACTGAATACTTCCTTGTCAAATTATTCCTTCCAAAGTGTATCACCTCACACTTTTCAGGGTTAAATTCCATTATCTGCCCATTTGACTATCCCGTCTATATCTTCCTGTAGCTCAAGACACTCGACCTCACTGTTAACCACCCGGCCAATCTTTGTGTCACCCACAAACTTACTAATCCTACCATAGTCATCTGTGTCATTTATATAAATGACAAATAATAGGGGACTGAGCGCAGATCCCTGTGGTACGCCACTGGACACTGGCTTCCAGTCACTAAAGCATCCTTCTGTCATCACCCTCTGTCTCCTACAACTAAGCCAATTTTTATTCCACCTTATCAAATTACCCTGTATCCCAAATGCATTTGCCTTCTTTATAAGTCTCCCATGTGGGACCTTGTCAAAGAATTTGCTGAAATCCATATAAACTACATCAACTACACTACCCTCATCTACACACCTGGTCACCTCCTCAAAAAATTCAATCAAATTTGTTAGGCATGACCTCCCTCTGGCAAAGCCATGCTGACTATCCCTGATCAAACTTTGAATATTTTTAAAGCAGAGGTAGATAGATTCTTGTTAGACAAGGGAATCAAAGGTTATCAGGGTTAGATGGGAATGTGGAAATCGAAACACAAGAAGATCAGCCATGATCTTATTGAATGGCGGAGCAGGCTCAAAGGGCCAAATGGTCTACTCCAGTTCATGTTTCTTATGGTCTTATGTTTTAACATAGAAGCATAGAAACATAGAAAATGGGAGCAGGAGTGGGTCATTTGGCCCTTCAAACCTACTCCACCATTCAATATGATCATGGCTGATCCTCTCGCTCTCAACACTGTACTCCTGCACTCTCCCCATACTCCTTGATGCCTTCATAGTCCAGAAATCTACCTATTTTCTTCTTAAATATATTCAGTGATGTGGCCTCCACAGCCTTCTGGGGTAGAGAATTCCATAGGTTCACCACCCTCTGAGTGAAGAGGTTTCTCCTCATCTCAGTCCTAAATGGTTTACCCCATATCCTGAGACTGTGACCCCTTGTTCTAGACACCCCGGCCAGAGGAAATATCATCCCTGCATCCAGTCTGTCCATCCTTGTCGGAATTTAAATGTTTCAATGGGATCACCTCTCATGAAGGTGTGTGAGAGCTAGAGGGCTAGAGAGCATAATTTTTAACATAACAACTAGGACGAAGTTCCAGAGAACTGAGTTGGACCTTTTAACCAGATTGCCTCGGTGCTCAGCAGCCCCTATGGCTGCCTCCTATCTGTGTCCGTGGTGGCAGGGCTGAGTCCATCCTACACCCACCTCCCCAGAGTGAAAACCATGCCATTCGGGGCACTTTTTCCCCGAGGTGGGTGTGCTGAACTAGGAAATTTCCTGACTTGAGCTACCCGTCTCAAAGCTGAAAATCCAGCCCACCATAAATGGGAATGATGGTCTGTAAGCATCAATTTTCATTGATGACCTGACCCAAAAGTAATTTTTTGATGCCACATCTAGTGGAGTGCTGCACTAAATATGCGGACTGCCCTACAGTTTTAAGACATTACAATGAGTAACAATGTGGTATTGAGGGACACAGATGCTGTACAGGTGATATGTAGGGTTATGGGGAATTTCAGTAGATTGTGAAATCCCTAAATCTTCTTTTCATTCAAAAATTCAGAGACCAAAAAGCTCTAGCTTAATCTTGGTGGCAGGAACAATCTTGCCCGATAAAGACAGCGGTACTTGTTGCTTGTTATATCTGAAACTTAGCTTCTGTGTGCTTGTTGGATCAAGTCTGCAACCCTCAAGGTTCCTGTTATCATTAACTCTAATAGAATAAGATAATCTATTTAGTTGAAGCCACTGGAAGGTACAAATAGCTTCATTTTTTATTTGTCGCCAAAAGAAAGTCTGAAGGCTGCAAATGTAATTTATTGTTGTTGAGGTGAAACATCTCTTAGTTCTTCACATATTATACACCATCCCTGATCGAGATCAGTACTTTTCTGAGGCTTTTTGCAAAGCCAATCTAAAACATATGTAACATGCTGGCCAGAAGTTTAAATGCTGGCACTAGCTAGGTTCAACATGGAGGCTCATGAATAAATTAGGTAATCCTGAACCAGTTGCTTAGGCAACAGAATCACTAATGTTATGATAACCACAGTTTTAATATTCTTTCCCATGCCACTAGCCCACAGTCTATGGTAGAATGAATGAAGTGCCAAAAATCTAATGAAGGCGGGTATGGCAAAGAGTAAATAATAGCTTAAAGAAAACTTGGCTGGGTTTGAACTAAAGCTAACGTACATGCCAATACTGGATATGTACAGTAGGTTGTGGTATTCTGAATGATTGGTTTCACCAATTGTAAAGAAGAAAAGTAGCTTTTGGTTTAGATATGGATGAGATTGACCATTGACTGGTCAGTAGGGATACATGTTCAGATAAATTTGAATAATCAGATCCACCTTCCTGGTTTGCATTTCAACTTACAATCTTTTCTTTCATAAATGGCAGCGGCAGCATAGTGATTATATTCATCCTAATCATCATCATGTGTGTTCTGTCCAAAGACAGGTCCTTGGCTCACAGTAGTCTTTCCATATCTGTCTATCCTATGCCAGTTTTTCCATTTGCAAATAACTTCCTCCAATTTTCAAATCATCCAGCATTGATATTCTCTTATTCTCTTCTCCGAAGAAGAGCCATATGGACTCGAAATGTTAACTCCGTTCCTCTCTCCACAGATGCTGCCAAATCTGCTGAGTTTTTCCAGTATTTTCCGTTTTTATTTCAGATTTCCAGCATTTGCAGTATTTTGCTTTTATTATATTGATATTCCCTTTCTTCCTCTTCCTCTGTTTCCTTGAAATCTTCTCCCCATAATGTTTTTTACAAGTCTGTTCCTCTTAAGATGTGCCTACCCAGATTCTCTGTCTGTCCCTAATTATGCTCAGAAATGCCTTTGTTCATTTACTCTCTGCAGCACTTCATCATATCTGTGTTCATAGAAGGAAGAGGACTATAACAGGAGCAAGAATTTAAGTATTTAGGAAGCATAATATCTGCAGATAGAAGGTACAACAAATAAATAACAAGGATAGCAATGGGAAAGGCCGTATTCGGTAAGAAGAGACGGTTGCTAACCAGAAAGATGAATAAACAATTCAAGAAATGATTTGTAAAGAGCTTGATTTGGAGTGGTCTTTTTTGTATAGATGTGAAACTTGGACCTTATGGAAAGAGGAGGAGACGAAATTGCTAAATAGATTTGAAATGTGGGTTTGGAGGAGAATGGATAAGATCAGTTGGACAGAACAAGTAACAAATTATATTGGGCTCATAATGAAAAAGCCTGGCCTAATGATTCGGAGGCACGAGTTCAAATCTCACCATGGCAGCTAGGGTTTTTCAGCTCAATTAAATAAATCTGGTATTAGTAATGGCAACCGTGAAACTACCAGATTATCATAAGAACTCGCCTTGTTCAATGTTGTCCTTTAGGGAGGGAAATCTGCTTTTCTGACCCAGTCTGGCCTATATGTGACTCTGGACCTACAGCAGTGTGATTGACTTTGAACTGCCCTCTGAAATAGCCACTCAGTTGTATGAAATAATTTATGAAAAAGCCAAATTAGAATAAAACTGGATGGACCATCTGGTATCAACCCAGGAAAAGCTCATGACAAAGGCAGACCCTGCCCAGTTGACCATGCAAAGTCCACCTTACTAATATCTGGAGACTTATGCCAAAATTGGGAGATCTGTTCCACAGATTGGTCAAGCAACAGCCTGACATAGTCATTCCTCTCAGCCAATGTCCCATACTCCTCAATCACCATCCCTGGGTATGTCCTGCCTCATGTGAAGGAGGGCCATGTCAGAGGTAGTGACACGGTGATATACAATTGTGGGGGGAGTGGCCCTGGGAGTCGTTAATGTTGAATTCAAAACCCATGAAGTCTCATGGCATCAGGTCAAGCAAGGCTAAGGAAACATCCCGATGATTACGACCTCCTGTGCTCTCTCAGCTGATGAATCAGTACTTCTTCATGTTGCAGTATTCCTCTATGTTGAACACCACTTGGAAGAAGCACCAAGTGTAGCAAGGGCACAGAATGTACTCTGAGTGATGAACTGTGATGTTCAACACCAACAGTGGCTTGGTAACACCACTAATAACTGAGCATGTCCATGTCCTGAAGGGCATAGCTGTCAGACGGGACCTACAGCGAGAGCGAGAGAACCAACAAGAAGGAGAAACCTACTTGACCTCACCCTCAGTAGTCTGCCTGTCGCAGATGCATCTCTCCATGGCAATATTGGTAGAAGTGACAACACCCAGAGTCCTTGTGGAGGCAAAGCCCCATCTTTACACCAAGGACACCTTCTTTCTTGTTGTGTGGCACTACCATCCTGTAAAATGGGACAGATTCAGAACAGATCCAGAAGTTCAAAGCTGACCATCCAGGAGGCTCTGCAGCAGCAGGATTATATTCCACCATAACCTGTAACCTCATGGCCCTGCATATCACTCACTATACCAGTACTATCAAGCCAGAGGATCAACCCTGGTTCAATGAGGAGTGTAGGAGAGCATGCAGGAGCAGCACCAGTCATAGTGGAAAATGAGGTGCCAATCCAGTGAAGCTACAACACAGGGCAACATACTAAACAGTGGAAGCCCGAATGAGTGCAGCTCCAATAACACTCAAGAAGCTCGACGCCATCCAGGACAAAGCAGCCAGCTTGATTGGCAACTCATCCACCACCAACAACATCTACTCCCTCCACCACTGATGCACATTGGCAGCAGTGTGTGCCATCTACAAGATGCACTGCAGCAACTCACCAAGGCTTCTTCAACAGCACCTTCCAAACCCATGACCTCTACCACCCAGAAAGCCAAGGGCAGCAGATAGATGGGAACACCACCACCTACAAATTCCCCTCCAAGCCACTCAGCATCTTGACTTGGAACTATATTGCCTTTCCTTCACTGTGACTAGGTCAAAATCCTGGAACATCCTCCCTAACAGCACTGTGGGTGTAACCACACCACGTGAACTGCAGCGGTTTAAGAAGGCAGCTCACTACCACCTTCTCAAGGGTAACTAGAGTTGGGCAGTAAATGCTGGCCTAACCAGTGATGCCCATGTTCTGTGAAAGATTTTTTTAAAAAGCAGCATGATATAAGTGATCCCGCAACCAACAGGTCAGATCAAAGCCCTGCTGTCCTGCCACAACAGTCATAAATGGTGGTGGAGAATTAGACAACTAATGGGAGGAAGACACTCTACAAACATTCTCATCCTCATTGATGGCAGAGTCCAGCATGTGAGTGCAAAAGACAAGGCGTTTGCAAACATCAACATCTTGGAGGCCCCAAATGACCAGAATCTTAATTGGACCATCTACATAAATACTGTAGCTACAAGAGCTGGTCAGAGGCTGGATATTCTGCACCGAGTGTCTCGCTTCCTGACTCCTCAAAACCTTTTCACCATCTGCAAGGCACAAGTCAAGAGCACGATGGAATACAGTCCACTTGTCTGGGTGAGTGCAGCTCCAACAACAATAAGAAGTTTGATATGATCGAGGAAAAAACAGTTTTCTTGGTTAGCATCCCATCTACAACTTTAACCATTCATTCCCTCTACTACCAGTACACAGTGGCAACAGTGTGCACCATCTGCAAGATGCACTGCAGCAACTCACCAAGGCTTCTTTGACAGTATCTTCCAAACCCATGACCTCTATCACCTAAAAGAACAAGGGCAGCAGATACATGGGCATACACCACTGCAAATTCCCTTCCAAGTCACACTCCATCCTGACTTGGAAATATTTTGCCATTCCTTCATCGTTGCTGGATCAAAATCCTGAAACTCCTTACCTAACAGCACTGTATCTAATAGCACTAACAATGCCTATACGACACAGGCTGCAATGGATCAAAGAGGTGGCTCACCACCATCTTCTCAAAGGCAAGTACAGATGAGCAATAAATGTTGACCTTGCCTGCAATACCCATATCCCATAAATGAATAACAGGAGCCTTGTTTCTTATGTCCTGGAAGAAGTCGTTTTTCTTTAGTCTACCCTTGCAGAGCTCTGTGTCCAAGGGGCTAGCAATTGTCCCACTTATGTAATCTAACTGAATTTAATTTAGGCTCACTAAATTCACTTTGAGCTGATTGCTATGACGTCACCTATTTGAGGTTTACAGATTAAATAAAATAATAATTTTACTTTTAAATAAGTAATAAAATGAAATGCAGTAGCTAGCAAATATAAAAAGTACACTATATTAATAAATATTATTAATAAATGAAAAAATCCATAATAGCAGAATTATTTTTTGGAATAAAGGTTCATATTGAATTTAAGATCTCTGATAAATTACAAACAGTTTTTGTTTTGGCATGGTGAATTCTACTTTTTTTATCATCAGCTGCTTGAATCTTTATTTACTAGCTTGTTCAAGTAGGCAATGATACTGTAACTCTCATGCTGATCAAAAAACAAGTTTCAAAGTTACTTCTTTGCTGTTTCATGCTTTCTGCTCTGAACCCTTACATGTTAAAACAGTCTTGTCCAGAAGACAGGAAGAAAATATATATCTACATCTATCTATATAGTTTATTTATAAAATGGACAAAGATTTTACCTTGACATGCCTGACTAGTACCAGAGGAATTTCTAACCTTCAGAAACCAGCAGGGACCTTGTTACCTTTAAAGAGGTGCAAATGCCCTTGTAACTGCAGAAATCAAATTCCAAAGAAGTGCACCGACACCATTTCTAACATTTCTAAGACAGAGCTGTGGTCAACAGAGATGGTGAGTCGAACTCTCCCAAAATTAAACAAAGTGCGATGGCAGGTGGTTTCAGCAACACCCAGCCCGCTGTTCGCAATGGCAGCAACTTGCGCCCAATTCTGTGCTTGGAGCCTTGTTAATTATGCAGAGGTGCATTTGCTCCGAATCACCTGGCGGGCCGGGAGCTGATTAGTCTGCCCAACATCAGCTGGTGGGTTCGAAGGTCCGGGTGGCATTTGAACACCAGTCCAGCACACAATCTCAATCTCTCCAGCCCACAAGAGATGTCTGCAACCCATAAGAGAAAGGCTGAGAACCTCAGGACAAAGTCTGCACCCTGCTTTACCCACCAGGCCTTGGTCAGAGGAGTGCAGGAACAATGGCACGTGCTCTACCCCACAAAATGGCTGCAGGAAGCACAGCAGCCTCACCTCTTGGGCCTGGGACACAGTAGCAGAGCAGGTCAACACGGCTGACACCCACGCCCGAAGTGCCACCCAGTGCAGGAAGAGGATGAAAGATCTCATCCGCTCCACCAGGGTAAGTCATCCTTCAACACCCTCCAATATCAAACTCTCATCATGGTATTACGTACTTAAATGGCTACTCTACTATGGATCACAGCTCCATCACTTCATCAAACCCTGACATTCATAGTGAGTCACATGCAGTCTTATCTAGTTCACGGTCATTAACTGAAACTCTCTTTTCTATTTTCTAGGCACAAGCACATCGAGGCCCCCAACCCATTCCAGCACCACCAGTGCAAGCCCCTGAACCTCATCCAAGGACAAAGCTCCAGAAGAACCAACACAGCGCTCACACGAACCCTCCACCAGCTCAGAGACACACATGTCGGTGAGGCACAGTTGTAGATTAGGCTCAGGCTCACTTCCTGGGGAACACCTCACTGGCACTCCGACAGCAGTCGGAGGCAGGGTCAGCCCCTGACCCAGGGTCAGCTTGGAGGGCTCCTGGAGACCAGCTCAGTTTGAGTCTGGAAGTGGCTGCCAAATCTATACTGGAGTGGCAACGACAGGCGGCGGAACATCAGGCAGAGATTCGGCAGTTACTCAGCAGACTAGAGCGAACAATGGAGGACGCCGACCGCTTTATGTCTGATGTCATGGCTCCAACATGCGAGCACCTCGAGATCATCATGGGAAGGCTGGTGACCACCATGGAGACTTTGGTCCAGCAGGTCTTGCCGGATTTGTGCTCGTCCTTGCACTCCATGGTCACACATGGGGACGAGGCACCTTAACCCCCCTTCAGGTGCACCATCCCCTGGCAACGAGGCACCTTGACCTCCCTCCGGGTGCACCATCTACTACAGGAGTCAGGGTGGGGCCCTCAGGCACCCACAGGGAGGATGCGCATCAGCTGCTCACCTCAGGGTCCTTCTCTCAGGACACTCAAAGGGTGTGCAGCTGCTCACAGCCCCCTCTGCCCATGACCTCATCCACTCCAGCCTCTCAGGTTTCCAAGGGCACTTCTGCCCCTGAGAGGTGACCTTTATCAGGCTGGGGCCCACCAGGCCATGAGCCACCAGAGGACGTCCGCCAAGATCATCACAGACATCAGGACTTGGCAGTCAGCAGGCTGTCTCCACCTCTGCTGCGGATGTCGGGGCTACACCCAGACGTAATGCTAGAGTTAGGAAAATAAAGAAAAATTGATGTCACTTTTAGGTCACGGGTGTGCTAGACATGTAACTGAATTGCACTTTTGTTAATACATTCGATGTTTATGTGAATATTCCTGTCAATTGAAGGCGATTAACATTCCTGTGATATCAACATCAGTTGAACTAGTATCTGCACCCCTTGTGTGATGTAAGGGAGATGTGTTTAAATCTTTATTGGAAGTGTGTGATGTAAGCGTTTCTTACCCTTCTTCTTTAAAGAACACCGTTGAGTGAGGGCAGCTGATCAGCATTGATAATCTAGTGGCATGTGTGTCTCCTCAGTGGTAGCAGCAGATGGTAAGACATGCACAGGAGGAGGAGATCCCTAGACATGTCTACATCTCAGTCGCAGCATTGTTTGCATCATTAGATGGTGGCGACGGCTTCAAGTCTTCTCTCGCATCGCTTTTGTTCCTAAGTGGACTCTCAGTTCCCAGAGTGAGCTCACTCACAGGGCCCCATGGATCAAGCAAAGATCATGGCCTGGCGATTCATGAGGTAAGTGTGAATGCTGGACTTGTTCTCGCTGCGAGTGGGTGGACATTCCCTAAGTTGAAAGAAAATGGCACTGAGGGCTAGGAGAGATGTGGCCATATTCCCTCTCTTGACTTTACTCTTCCTGGAACCTGTCAGTGATTAACATATCACAGGGACATCCCCCATGTCTTCCTTCCTCCATGGCATGATCGCACTCATACTGATCCTCAGCAGCCTCCTGAGTTTCCTGAACCTCTGGATCTTCATCCTCCGATGAGCTCTCATCCTCCTCCAGTTCATCCTCTGGCAGGGATTTGCATTGCCAGATTGTGAAGGATGCAACTCACTGCGATGATGCGGGAAATCCTGTCAGAAGTATATTGGAGTGAGCCACCTGAGCGGTCCAAGCATCTGAAACGCATTGTCAGAAGCCCTGTGGTCAGCTTTATAGGGAAGCGTGTGGAGTTATGAGCAGCATTGTACCTCTCCTTGGAACAACTCTGGGGACGACACACCAGCATTTCAGTGGAAACCCCTTATCCCCAAGCAGCCATCCCAGCAGACATAATGGCCCCTCAAAAATCTCAGGCACCTGGGAGTGACTCAAGATGTAGGATTCATGGCAACTCCCAGGGTACCGTGCACAAACGTGCAGTATGTGCTTCCGGTGATCACACACCAGTTGTACGTTGATGGAATGATAACCCTTGCAGTTTATAAACATTAGGGCCTGCTGCCATGGACCCCGGATAGCCACATGGGTGCAGTCTATTGCACCCTGCACTCTAGGGAAGTCTGAGATGGTGGTAAAGCCAGTGAATCTTACAGCCTGGCTATCCTTGTCTGGAACAAACCTGACATAATGGTGAGCCTTCCTGTAAAGGGCACCTGGGACCTTCTTTATGCATCGATGTGTTGCAGACTGAGAGATGCCGCACAGGTTGCCTGTTGATCCTTGGAAAGAACCAGAGGCAAAGAAATGGAGTGCTGTGGTCACCTCCAAAGCCACTGGCAGGGGATACCCTCCAACTCCACATGACGTCAGGTCTTCATGAAGAATGTGGCATATGTGACGTACCAGAGCTCGGGACAAGTGCAGATGTGCATGGCATTGCCTCTCACTCTTTTGTAAATAGGAGACTCTTGGATGATAAACCCTAGGTCTGGCGAGTCACCCCCATTGTCTGGTCTCCCCTCCTGACCCTCCTGTTAATACTCTGGCTCCGTTTGACCCTGTCCCTCCTGCCGGAGCTGCGCATGGAGTCCGCTCTCCCTCCTTTACCTCCTCCATTGCATTAGGACCCTGACAAAGGCAGCATTGAGCACTGGATCTATATCTGCTTTTGCCTCTCCGAAAGGAAACATTGAAGACATTAATGATTCAAGGGGCAAGAAGGTGAAGCTCAGAGGATGACACATTTGGAGACTGTAAGGGTCCATAGTTTTTCCTGCCCTACTTGCATGGTGGCTGATGCCGCCTTGTCCCTGAGATACTAGCACACACATCAAGGTGACTAAGATGGCATTGCAGATATGTAACATCTTGAGCCCTGCGTGGGATGCTAAAGTTTAAATGAGATGATTGATCCAACCTAGTTCTGTGCTCCAATCTCTGATGTGGCATATCAATGAGCAATCAGTTGCTCATGGTCAATGAGTGGCTGCCCTTTGGCCCGTTAGGAGTGTCACATCTGACAATGACATGATAGGCCTTCATTGATGGAATGCCATATATGATACAGCTGTGCCTCCTTCACTATTGCCTGCATTCCCAAATTCTACTTTCCTCTTTGTTACTCTTCAGTTTCAGTAACTGTGATACTCTTTCGAGTTATCAACAGTCACAGATTGCAACTCTTTTCGAGTACAATCACAGTTCTTGGTTTCCGGGAGTGGGACATGAACCCACAAACCTCTGATTCAAATGTATAGCCACTGAGTTAACAGTGCTAATGAAGCCATTGGCTTTAAGTGGCTTTCATTGTAAGGTCTTCCTCCTTTCTTTCTAAGCAGACTCCTGCTCACTCTGGTGGCCACAAGAGGTTAGAAGGCGACCCCAGAAAGGCCCCCCTCATGTTCACTCTTCCCCCTCACTGCCATTCCACAGCCTTCCCTCCCCGTTGATCCACTTGTGTTCGTCAGCCCAACCCCTCACCTCACAGCCCACCCGTGACTGAAGTGCTAGTCTCTGAAAGTGGAGGCCTGCATGAGAATCACAGCACAGTGGTGTTCCTCGGAACAATGAAAGCAAAGAGAAGGAGCAGTCCAACTCTACAGCCCCAGCAGAGTGGCATTCATCGCAACAAGACCGGCGCAGCGCTATGGCAGGTATGTTCCACTCACCTCGAAGATACCAGTGAACTGAGGTCCGACTCGTGCACACCACCCCTTCTCCAACGTAATTTCCCGCTTTCACGACAGAAGGTTGGAAGGCGTGGCAAGATTCTGATGCGCAGATGTCTTAATGGGCATTCATGACATGCTAATGAATGCAAATGGCGTTTGCGCCACTAATCGGCGGGATAACCGACCTGCCATGAAAACACCATCGGGAAAATGGCGGCCTGTTTTTACAACGGCTGATTTTTTGCCTCCTGCTGGACTATCTGCTCCCGCCCATGAAGCTTGCCGCGGGCGGGCGGGATGGGAGAATTCCACCCGGTATGTCTGCAAGGCCAAAAGGTACCCTGACTCCTCGATTAAATCTCCAGATTCCAGACCTGGGAAAATACATCCTTTGTCCAAAACCCAGCAGAAGAAGTGGGAGGTATGTCACATGACCTCTCCAAGCTGCTAGAACCTGTACTATTGCTGTGTGAAACTGAACCCAGGCAGTCTACCATTTTGCCACCTAACAGGTAGCAGCAGAAAGAGCTTTGTCCAGGTACACTGCCTGGCCCTCATCTGCTACTGGAAAATCAGAACTCCTGTATCTGTGCCTATAGGACTCATCCATTTCTACATGCCTTCTTCCATTGGGGAAGTCATCGCTTCTGGGAAGATGGATCACCCTGCAACAGTTTCAGCCTGCTAACCTCTGAAGGAATACCCCATTGGACATTTGATTCTGGACTTGGACTCATGTGAAGCCATAACTCTTATTTTTATTGTGGTCTTGCCCTGTACCCCTTTCTTTCCCTTTCCCTCTTTTGTTGTATGAGTGCAAAAAGGGGCAGTCATTATGAAACCCCTTCCCACATTTTGTGTATGTTAAATAAACCAACCCTCTTAGTTTACCTTATCTCGAGTTTGCTGTAGGATTATTAATAGAGGAATGGATCACTCCAAATTGAAGGGTTGGGGAACTACGCCACCGCTTATAAAGGAGGAAATCAGAAATCAAAAACACCTTTCTGTTTATGGACAGGTAGTGAGAGGATAAATCAGGGCTGTTTAAATTAACCCCCCTCCTGTCTGTAACAAAATTAACAACTGTTAAATCCTGGGTGTAGAGGCTTGCACAGAAACACACAACAACTTGAATTTATGAGGCATTTTAATGTAACATCCAAAGACGCTTCACAGGAGTGATTATCAAACAGAATTTGACAGCAAACCACCTTCCACAACCATGACCTCTACCATCTAGAAGAGCAAGTACAGCAGGCACATGGGAACACCACCACCTGCAAGTTTCTGTCTCAAAATTCATCCTGACTTGGAACTATATCATTGTTCCTTTATCATTACTGAGTGAAAATCTTGGAACTTCCTCCCTACCAACACTGGGGGTGTACCTACACCACGTGGTCTGCAGACATTCAAGAAGGCAGCTCATCACCACTTTCTCAAGGGTGATTAGGGGTGAGCAATAAATGTTGGCCTTGTCAATGAGGCCCACATCCCATGAATGAAGATAAAGAAGGAAGATAATTAACAACAGAAAACAATGTCACAAGTACAATGTGGTTCAGTTCATAGCACCCTCGCCTTTGAATCAGAAGGTTGTGGGTTCATGTCCCACTCCTGGAAACCAAGAACTGTGAATGTACTCGAAAGAGTTACAATCTCTGACTGTTGATAACTCGAAAGAGTTACAATGGTTAATATTTAGGAAGACATGACCGTGTCAATTAAAGACATTTTCACAAAAAACATAGGAATAATATGATTATTTGATCAATGAAAAGGACCAATTGAACCCTTTGATTGAAGAAGTAAATGAAACGAGGAATTCAATATTTGCTACAGCACCCTTCAAAGAGAAAACTGTTTCTATTCAGCTAATTGCCCACAAGTTTTATAACAATATAGTTGAAAAATCACTTGCACATATGCAGATTAGAAAGTCTGTATTGCAGTCATGTTTTCATTACTGGTTTGTAGGCAGGCAGACCAACAGTTTGCAGGTGTTTTACAAAGCATGAGTCAATCTGAATTTAGATATTTGCAGAAGGAAGTCAATACATCATCTTTCCCCCATCACAAAGTTCAATTTCAGGTGAGGACGTTCCTGGGAATTTTCCATGTTCTTAAATGTTTCAGCTTCTGACCTGTTTCCATGCAGAATGACCCCACAGCGAAGGAAAACAACATCCATAAAAACATTCTTGATATTTTTTCTCTTTAACTTAGTCACCATATTTACCAATGAGCTTCTATATGTTGATAATAGATGTGGTGCTGTTGCACACACTATTCCACAGTTTATAAAAACATTCATTCTGTTTTGTGGTTCACCCACTCCACAGGATAGATCCATCTCATGTCGATGCAGTTAGATGGGTGACTGACACAGGAAATATTCAAAGCAGGGAGCAGCACATGACTGCTGAAGATGACAAACGGCAAATATATTAACCACTTTGGGTGGAAGTTTGCCCTGTTTTATTCATTCATCACAGCAAAGAATTATTACTGAAGATGCTGAATATTCCATTAAGGATTAGATTGGTAGAATTATTCATCTATCTTCCGTTGCCAATTTTCTATTTTTAAAACATTATCAGAGAAAAATACAGCCAGATCTTGACCATATCTGTATACCACAGTTTTGATCCTTTAAAGAACTCCAACCTCTAATAAGTGGTATCTACCATCTATTCCTTAATATGTATGTTCAATATGAGGGGAAGAGGTTGCATGGGGGGCAAGTCAAGTATATTTTTAGTTGAAACCAGCCATCTACTTACCATTCACTTTCATTTTTCACCCTTTCCAGATTCCCACTGATGACAGAAAAAAGGATTCTGATGGAAACGCTAACACTTTCTATGGTTGCTGACAGAAAAGGAAAATACCACAAATGAGCAGAAAGAGATTCACTTCCAAGCATTCATTGTGAACAGCCAAAATAATTATCCAGAAAGATCAAAGAAGGGGGCAGCACTCACTGTTATTATGTTGCTTAGCGACAGATTACAGAGAACTACTGGAAGCAAGTCAGCACTGGAAGCTTCTTTTGGTAAATGGGAATTACTATTAGGGAAGTTGATAAAAATAAAGAATCTTAGTACTTTTAGCATAATTTGTCTCCTCGCTAAACACATTAGAAAGTGAACTTGACTTTTGTATAGAAAATTGTGGCTGTCAGGCAGGTTTAAATGAGCTGTTGGTTTATTCTGCTTGAGCAGTCAAACAGCAAAATGCCAATCCTGCAGTCACTTATGCTTGTACATGATTCCATTTCTCAGGCATGTTTCTCCAAATCACTGAATTGGAACAGTCAACATTTGAAACGTTTGATCTGGCCTACATTGTTTAGCGATCAGCTGATTGTTTTGGCATTTTTCACTTATGAGTGAAATTTTAAAAAGGGGTTGTTTATCTGGGGTTATTGATAAGCTTCTATGTTACCCTTCAATTAACACATTTATAAGTGACATATAAGCCATAAGGGAAATGCCATTGGAAGATTCTGATGGAAATTGAGACATGTATAATGATAATTTTAAGCAGATTTACTTCTTTGTCACACACCACTTAATGATATTTAAATTGAGGCACCAAAACATAATTTAGAGTTAATAAACTCAGCAAGTCACAGGGACTAAAAATCAATGTGCCGGGCCATTTTTAGTCACATTTGGTCCAGCTGACTGAAATACCTTGGGTGTATGCTTCATTCAGAGCATGACAGATATACACACTTTGGAGTGAAGTTTCAGTTTTCACTCATGCCCATGTGAACCCAATTACTTGAGGCACAGGATATTTTGAGGTACATGCCTTATTTCCACGGTAACAGTGAGCTGTCAGTGCTCCTTGTGCTTGTAATAGGAAGCTTGCCCATTTTGGGGGAGGCAGGACATCAGTCAGGGCACCGACAACTTAAATACAGCCTGCATCTCTTAATTGCTAAGTCCTTTGGTGAATCATAAATTACTGAACAGCTGCCACATAAAAAAATATCTACTGCTGGAACCCCCATTTCTCAGACAGTGTCAGGGAGGTCCAAATGGAGGAAATATTCAGTAGAATAAGATGTTGTTCTCCACAGACAAGCACAATGTGCCTCAGTGGATAGCTCAGCAACAATGGTCAAAGGTAGTTAAACATGTGAACGCCAGGATTCTCACACTACAGATCCATCAGCAATGCAGAAAGAAATTCTATGACTTGGCCAAAGGTGCTTAGGTAAGACACCTATTCACTGCTTACTTTTACTCTGCACACAGACCTGCGTGGCACCACTGTAGATCCAACACCGACAAACCTTCCCATCCCTGATTTCATCTCTCTCTTCTACAATTACAGCAGCACACTGTTTCTCCTTCTGCTTCACATCTGCTATTGATTAGCCCTTTTTCATCCTTGACTTTCCATCGTTCTTAACTTCCTTTATGGAAATACGTTTAGGACTCTATAAAATGCATTGTGTTATTCTGCCGAGACTATGGCACCCATGTGTGTTGTAATGTTGCATGCACTGTCTCGGGAAAATGCTTTTGGCTACAAGCATTTGATAAAACAGGTTTTGTGTACATTGTTCGCCAATTAATTTAGTGTTAGTCTTTTACACTTAAACTATCATCAGAACAGTACAATCTCCCTTTTACCATGTAGTTTATTTGGAGACAGCTGACAGGAAAATAACTATAAGCCCCCTTGACAACTGCTGAAATTACTCTCCTCAGGTTCATCTTACATAGTAACAGCTGTTTCCTGACTGCAGAATAGGAATCTGCCATCTCCTGAACCTACAATGGCCCCATGTCATCAAATGACTGGCTTTGATAGTACTTTTATCTTTGGGTTAGCCACTGAAAGTCTGCTTTAGTGCACTAAAGCCACAAATGCATAAATCATTTAAAATCTTTATCTTATCAATGTGCTTTTGGTATTGTGAATAGTGTTATAGAATATGCTACAAAATCATCTTATTACTGAGGTATCAGAATTTGCATTCCAAGGCCCAGATTTTTGTCATGACAAAGAGCCTCTCAGTCGTGGCGAAAATGGCGGAAGTAGCTGGGAATTGCAAGTCCCGCCCCCGAATACAACAATTCCCATTTTGATGGGGGCTGGAATGGGGTGGGGGGGGTGGGGGGCGGCATGCATGTTTTATGGAGGTAGCTGGCCATTTAAATCATCAGCTGCCTCCACTCAAAGTGGGATTTTGGTAGCCTTGGAGTGTAAAACCCAAAATGTGTAGATTAGACCTGGCAAGAGCAGGTCTGAACTTTGTGGATTTGTTTGGATAGCCAAGGAACCCTTTTGGAGAGGTAAGCTAGCCCTTTGGATCTGGCCTTGGGGCACCTTTGGGGGAGGTCAGGTGTCCTTTGGTGGAGATAAAATTCCCTCTGGTGGAGACCATGTGCCCTTTGGGGTCGGTCAGTGCCCCTTTGGGAGAGGTAAGGTGCCCTTTGGAATTGTTGAAATTCAACATGAATATGCATTAAAAAGTGCAGAAATTCATTAACTGTCAGGCTCACTGGAACTGTCAATAGACCTGTCAAAATCAACTGTCAAAAGTGTCAAGAGGACTTGTCAAAAGCACCTGTCAAAAGTGAGCTATCAAGGCATTTACTAGTCCTGCCCTTTAAACCTTTGGAAAAAATGTCTGGATTATTTTTTAATTTCTTGCTATTTCACTCTGCCTGTTGACATAGGCCTGAGGGCTTCCATTACTGGATTAGTGCTGCATGACTGATTACACAACTATTTATTATGGCAGTAGAGTGCGTGCCATTTCACAGTCTGATTGGTAGCTACAAGTGGTTATAAACTCTTTTAAAAGGGACTATGAATTCCAGTGTTCCTTGTTATATGGGATTGTGCACTTGAATGAAAGGTTTGTTCTTATAAGGCTCTATGTAGTTGAATGCAAATATAGTAAATGGGTTTTTATGAATGAGAGCAATTTTTTTTCAATATAGTGAAGTCTACAATAGACATTTGGAACTTTATTTTATAGAACTTTATTTTATCTCATCTCTGAATCGGTCCTGAGGCCTGCCCATGGTGGATACTGGGTGAGTGGCATAGTAGGTGTAAGGGTAAAGGGTGGTAGGTAGGGGGGAATGGGTTGGCATTAAGTTGACATGGAAGCTATAAAGGGCCTGGGTAGAGGAGCATAGGTTCTTATGGAGGTTATGAGGGGCCATTTGGGTGGGTGGGGGCATAGGCTGGCATGGATGGGCATGGGGAGTGGGTGAGGGGGTGTGAGGGATAAGGGCTGGAGGGATGTTTCATTTTAAAAAATATTTTGGGCTTAGCACCGAAACATCAAAGGCCTTCCTCCCAGCCCACCTCTGCAGCCGACAGCGTCCTAATTTCTTCTGAGATCGCCAGCCCCCTAATCTAGTCTGCCCACCCAGGCCGAAAATCCGACGTTCGGGCAGCCATTTTTAGAAGTCAGATTCATGGAGCCAGGAATTCTCCCGACTCTGTGCACCCAACTTGTGACGATATTCCAAGCCCAAGTGCTTCAAGGACACCCAACTAAAACATTAGTTCTTGCTTCAGCAAGCTTACAAATGAGTCACGCTTTAGAGGGAAGGAGGGTAGCTTCATTTTTCAAATTGCTTAGGATCATTATCTGACTTCTGCAAAGACCAATCTGGTAATATTCCTCGTTTGTACAGTTTTAATAAACTATCTCACATCACCTGTTCCATATCAGTCATTTTTTGCCAACTGAGAACAGGAGCAGTAAGCATCTGGGATGGAATGTCTGCTATGGAGAATGCAGGACAGGAGTCAAAGGAACAAGATAAGTCTGTCATTTTTTTTTTGCCAGTTTGACACTATCCTGCAACAAAAAAGAAAGACAGTGATAAAAGTGACAGAGAGAGGTCTATGGGATCATGCGTAAGGCCTGCATTATGAATCCTGCAGTTAAAGTGATCTGAGACATTGCCTGATGTCATTGATACTGACCTGTCAGAAGAGCAGGAAGGCCATTTTAAAAGATTTTTAACTTTCTACTGGCAGGATAATTTGGTTGAATCTATTCAGCTTGTTTTTCTTTTAATATTAGTTGATAACCTAGAGGTTAAATATATTTCTGTATTTCAGACTTGGGAACGTGGGGACTCTAGAAACACAAGTGGCCATTCAACTGTTCAGGCCTTCATTCAATTAGATGAGGGCTGATCTTACTCTGGTTCAGACAATAGAATTACAGTGCTAATAAACTGTTGTAAGCAACATCGGGAACGTTAAATTAAGTTTAGCATGGCAATAAAGTAGTTTAAAAGTTGCTATTATACAGTGTGTCTTGTACCCACAGTATGAATCAGTGGCACTGGTAGTACAAAAGATCGCCCATCATTATAAGTAAAAGACTGATCTTTCTCCTGATACTCAACTCTACTTCTTCCCCAAAAATTCTTTTTCCTAAATTTATCTTCTCATCCTGATTATATTTTTAAAGCAGGTTTTAGTCTTCCCTTTTCTCTCTTTCACTTTTATTTATTTAAATTTCTTTTAGGGTTTCCATTTGTACTATTTAACCATTTCAATCCAGGTTTTGATACTTGCCTGATATTTGGTAAATATTACATTTACAACTATTCTAATTTAAAAGAACTCAGTTTTAATTTGCTGATTTTTTTAGTATACTGTTCTTTCCCAATTGCTCTTCTACATTTTGGCCTTTGTCGGTAAAACATGCTGGGGAAAACTGATCTTAATGGGCAAAATATTACGCTCGCCATATGGGCGCGTGCCTGAAACACCTGAGCATAAAATGAAGCACGATGACATGGGCGTGTGTCCTGACTTCATCGCGCAGTCTCGCAATATTTCGTTTGGCGGACGTGCGCCGGAGTCAGCTGCGCGCCCGCCGATAATTAAAAGGCTTATTAAGGCCATTAACAGTCTAATTAAAATCAAATTTACGCTGCCCATCCAACCTTAAGGTCAGCAGGCAGGCGAAAAGGCCAAGCCGCCTTTACATTTTTTAGGAAACCTCATCCACAAGCGAGATGAGGTTTCCTAAAGCAAATAAACATTAAGTAAAAACTTCATTTTTGAATTACAAACGTGTCCCAGCCCATGTGACAGAGTCACATGAGGGGACATGTTTCATTAAATTTTATTCTGTTCATTTTTTTTTTAACGCAGCGCTTCAGTCCTCCTGAGGCAGCTCCTCAGGGAGATTGAAGCACTCTTTCTTGCGTATGCGCGAATTGCATGCTAAGCCCGGCTCTCCCTCCTCCCCTGCCCACACAGGCAGCGCCCAGTGCTGCTGCTCACGATCCATGCAAGGACCACCTCAATTGGCCCGTCCGCGTGAAATCGCGTTTGGAGCCGATAACGGGCGGCGATTGGCTTTGTGCCTGCCCCCGCCCACTCCCACCCAGCCTGCCCGACATAGGTAAGATTCAGCCCTCTGTTTCTAAAGCTCAAGATCCTATATGCTTTTCTCTCAATATGTCCTGCCACCTTCAAAGGTCTATGCACATTAATTCCCACGTCCCTCTGTCTCTGTTTGCTCTATAGGGTTGTGCCATTTAGTCTAAATTGCCTTACCCTATCCCTTTTGTCAAAATGCATCATCTCACACTCTCCGTATTCAATTCCATCTTCCACTTGTCTGCCCATGCTGCTAGTCTATCTATGCCTTATTGCAGTTGGTTGTTATCATCCTCATTGTCAGCCATACCTTCAAGTTTCGTATCATTGGCAAATTTAGAAATTTTACTATGTATTCCAATCACCATCATCATCTTGTACGCTCTGCCCAAAGTCAAGTCTCTGGTTCATAGAAGCCTCTCCATGTCTCTCAGACCTGTGCTTTTCATTTACCAATAACTTCCTTCAATTTTCAAGCTATCCAGCATTAATATTTTCTTCCTTCCTCTTCTTCCCTGAAATCTTCCCTCCATAACATCTCTTACAAGTCCGTTTCCTAGTAAGATGTGCCCTATCCAGATTTTCTGTCTGTTCCTAATAACATTCATCAAATTTCTTTGTTAATTCACGCTCCACAGCACTTCATCATTTATTACTCTTTTCTGTATTCCAATATCCAAGACATTCATGTATATCAAAAAGGAATGGTCCTAGCACTGAACCTTGGGGAACACCACTGTCTACCACCCTCCAGTCTGAAAAATGACCTGTCAGAGGACTAAGACCTCACACTCTATATTTTTATAAAATGTATATAGATACCCTCATGGCTAATTTCTAAAAACTTAAAAACAGGACAAAAAGAGCTACCATGGCAGTGTCACAGAATCTTGTTCCTTGTTATTTCTGAAGAGACCCTAAGGACCCACTGTGGGTCGCAGAGATTAAATTCAAAGAGAACTATACAAAGACCATCTGCATTTCTGAACCCAGGCTGGCCAACCGGAGTCTACTAGTCTGCTAGGTCAAAGCGCCTTGCAACTTTCAATTCTTAATGGCTAGACATTTAACAATCTCGGGGTCCCAGGCAAAGGGATACACACCCTTTGTCAAAGAGTGGAGAGGTGGGAGTCATGTGACATGACTCTAGCTGGTGGAACCAGTTATATTGCCTTGCTGTATGGAAAGCTCAGTCTACCATTTTACCATCTACAAGCAGCAGCACAGAAAAGGGGCTCTGCCCAGGTTCGAATACCTGGCCCCAGCCACACTGTTTCTACTGGAACTTCTGTACCATCGCCTGCAAGGCTGTTCATCTGTGTGCCTATCTCATCGTGGAAGTCAACGCTACTGGAAAAGTGAATTATACAGCATCAGTTTTCAGCCTGCTGACCTCTGTAAAGGAATACCTCATTAGACTTTGATTCTGGGCTCTGGACCCATGTAAAAAACATTTGTTTTGCTGCGGTCTTTGCCCTGTAAATCTTTCTTTTCTCTATCCCTCTTTCACTGTATGAGTGCACAGGGGGATACGTGGCGAGCACCTCTCCCGTGCCTTGGGCGTGTGCAAGTAAACTAACGCTTTGAGTTCATCCTATCATGAGTTAGAAATTGGATTACACCAAAACTAAGGAGTTTGGAAATATGTTCCTGCTGACAAGGGGGGAAGCAAATCAAACACCTTTCTGTTTATGGGCGGATGGTGAGAGGAGAAATCAGGGCTGTTTTAAATTAAGCCACCCCTGTCCGTAGCAAACCATTTACCACAACTCACTGCTTTCTGTCCTGAAGCCAATCTTTTGTCCTAGCTGACACTGACCCTCCTTTTCATGAGCCTCAAATTCGTTAAGCAGCCTTTTATGTGGTACTTTGTCAAAGACTTCTCTATAATACTGACATACTTCTTTCTTTCTCATCCATTTTTTTTTTAGCTGCTCCACCGGGGCTGAGTGGAGCGTTTGGATCAGGAATGGAAAAAAAAGAGGCATTAATTAGCATTTAGTGACATGGATAGGGGCAGCCTTCAGCTGCATTCTGAACAGTTAGAGCTCTTCAAGATCATCCTCCACGGGCATTTCATGTGCTCTCAGCGGAAGTTCAGCAGCCTTTCACCTCCCAAGCTGTAAACAGTGGAAATCTACCTTGTTGGAGCACATAAGACAGACACTTAGGTTTTGCACTAGGGTAATTTATAAATATGCATCATTCATGCAACTATTTCATGAATCCCGAATATAATCTGAAATAAAAACAGAAAATTATGGAAAAACACAGCAGGCTTCGCAGCATCTGTGGAGAGAGAAACAGAGTTAACGTTTTGAGTCCTATGACTCTTCTTTTGCTTTCACCAAAGAATATAATCTATTGGAGTCGTCAAATAAGATGTTATGTTTTGGGCTGTTGGCTTTCATAATCTTAGTGATGTAACAGGAAGACCCACAAAGTTGTACAGTTTGAGATCATTAACATGGTAGGTGGCACAATTGGATTGAATGGAAGGAAACTGTTGATGCTTAGGGTAGATTCTCCAGAACAATCTCTCCTCAATAATTTGCTGCCTTACAGGTCTTGCAGCTTGCTGTACTGCTGAGCTGTGCTTCTCTTCTGTATTCTCCAACTCCTCTTCTCCTTCTCCATCTTCCTACTCAATTTCTTCCTCCAGAGGTAGCTGCAGGGAAATTCCCTTTATATGGCAAGATTGTGGAGCTGCAACAGGTGACATAAGTAACTATTGAATCACAGCCCCGCCCTGCTCTTCTGTAAGTTTAAGGTATGATATTCTGTTTCTAAATACCTACAACTGGATTATCTAAACTAGAAATATTCACCTAGTCAGTGTAGAATGAATCCAAAGCAACGTTGTTCAATTAAAAGTCTCACACTATCCCTGACTTTAGAGAGTCAGATTAATCATTAATCTTTCTCCAAGAACTGCAATTTTTCCCTCTCTCACTCTGGCAGGCTCTCAATAGCTGCCCAAAGATACATGGAATATGTCACAAATGGTATCAGAGCCACATTATCTCTGCACTACAAAACCGAATAGTGATGCAAATTTCCTCGTGGAGTCAGTTAATAAGATGCAGTACATTTCAGATGGCCAAGGCTGATTTCCCTCCTTAATCCTTCCTCAAATTAGGCAGGATAGCCACAGGTAAGTGGGAAAATCACTAACCTTTTAGGCCTCAATCGAATCCAAGGCCCATTGTCCAGTTTCAGGCCTCTTCCAGCCCTATAAATCACTGTAATCTCTACAGGTGCTGCAATGGCGAACTTGTTGCATCGCAGCCAGAATTTTCCGGCCTTTCAACATTTAGTTCCATCATGGTTGCGGGGATCCTGGCAAGTGCCCACCCTGCATGCTTAGTGGCTGTCTTACGTCAGTGGATTTGTAGGGGCAGGCAGATGCTTTACTGTTATACAGAAGTCTTCATGCCATGGCAGAGACCTAGCACATCAGATCTCTGGTGAGTTTGTCTGTAATGTTGCACAATTTTTCGTTCTTGGGATGTGGATGTTATTAGCAAGACTGACAATTGTTACTCATCCCTTGTTGCCCTGAATACAACCGAGTGGCTTGCTAGACCAGTTCAGAAGGTAACTAAGAGTCAACCCTATTGGTGTGGAACTGGAATCACCTATAAGGCAAAGGCAGCAGGTTTTCTTCCTTAAAGGATAATAATGAATCCATTGGGTTTTTATTATAATCTGACAGCTTTATCATCACATTTTCTGATACCAGCTTTTTTATTTTCAGATTTTTGTACAACGGAATTTCAATTCTCAAGCTCCCATGGTGAGACTAAAATTTTTTATGAAAAATGCACCAAATTTTCAGCGGTGAACTGGTTAATAATTCTAGAAAAATACATGCCAAAGATTGATTGAGAGCAGCGATACTTCACGGATCATTAAGTCTTTTTAAAAGGCTATATAAATGGGGCAAATTACTTGCTGCCTGCATTGAAATATTGATCTTGGAATGTCCTAGTAACCATAGAAACTGAAGGTCAGGCTTAAGAGCCTTTACTGCCATGGACTGTAAACAAAAGGAAATCAAGGTCTTCATTGCAGCAGTGCCTAACGTTTTTCTGGCTTAGGGCATTCACAATACTTTCTAGTCCATCATCGTTAATAGCTAATTCTGGTGTCTCTAAAAACCCCAGTAATCATAACAAGAAACAGCAGATATATAAGGCCCATGGAGCGAATGAAACGAGGAATTTGACCAAAAAGGCGTTCATAAAAATAATGTTTCTTTGACTTGAACTGCAACAAAAGTAAAAGACAGTACGAGGCATATTTTAGGCTCAGTGTTTGATATTCTCATTGAACTGGTCTGACATTAGCCATCGGGTGCTGTCTGTAAGCCAAGACACTAACTGTTGAAGCTTGCTGAGGGTGTGTTGAGTAGCCCAGGATCACCCCAGATGGGTCCCTTGAGGAGCAGGACCAAATTGTGCCCTCTCTCAATCTTCCAGAATTTTGAGGGACCTTGGTAGTAGTCCTGCTGAAACTGGGTTTGGGCCTATTTTCTGCACTTCCTTCAGAAGATCCATCTGATTTTCACTGCCAGCCCAATTGAAATGTGTTTATTATTTTTATAATTATAACAATGGTATTTTATTCTAGAAACATGTTTGCAGTCCAAAAGCTGAATTGCAATGCAGCTTGTATCAAAAAAAAATCATAAAATTCATAAATAGACTTGGTTATCAAGTTCAAAACATGGACACATTAAAAGTTTTTATTGTTATCAGTAAAGTTGTAAGGAACTAGAGGAAAGAGAAAAGGTGTAATAGTTTGGATACCGTTGGGAACTTGCACAGTTGCAGAAGGTATGCATCACAGTGTAATTTGATAGTCAAACTGGCTGAATGTGTGTTTTCTCAGAACAATGGCACTTGCCTACTACAAGGAGAGTCATACGGACTCGAAAAGTTCACTGTATTCCTCTCCGCAGATGCTGTCAGACCTGCTGAGTTTTTCCAGCTATTTGGCAGGCTGCACTTCACTCGGGACTTCAAGATTTGTTTGCCTACCTTGCTTTAGGCAGCACTCGCAGTTATCAGTGCCAGGCTTTACAGACAGCACCACATCACTTTTAGGGGGGCTCATGGGTAGGTCTCTACCTTACCAGATCAGCCATATGTGGGTGGCTTTTCAACGGCTGCAGGGCTAGGGCTTGCTTGGCGGAGGGGGAGAAGTGGCCTTAGGCAAGGAAAGAGGTTGCAGGATGAGGGCTGCACTGGGGAAGGAGGGTATCCTAGGGTGTGTGTGGGGGCACATGTTGATCTGTGCAAGTGGCCTCAAGATGGTGAGGACTGAGGATGCAGTCTCCAGAGGAGATGAGGCCAGATGGACATGTGAGGGTATGCATGTGAGAGAGGGAGTGGTGATGTCCCATGAGCTGGCAGTGAGTGAGATGCCAGTGAATGTGTGATGGGCTTGAGTGTGTGAGTTTAGGGTACTGAGATGTTTGCCATATCCTGGCTGCACGGATGAGATCATTTACCCTCTATCTGCATTGGATGGCCAACCACTTCTGTGCAGCATTGACACTGGTCACCACTGCCATCACCTACCAAGCTGGAGTGGTAATGTAGCTGCCCCTCCTGCAGCCAGAGTGGGGATAGAGGACATCACAGTGGGCCTCCACGGCGTCCAAAAGGCACTTGAGGGTTGCAGTCTTCTTGCCTTTCAGGGCCATGTCTCCTTTGCTGCAGTCCTGGGCTGGAAGCACTGAGCGTGGCTGTACTTTAAATGTGGTGCCTGATGTGATGAAGCAGCGAGGTGACGGCATGGCAGGCGAATCGGGGCCCACCTGCTATCGAAATGGTACATACCCCGGGAATGCATAATTAAAGTGACGGGTTTGGGACGATACGACATGAAAAGCTACCATTGCGGCCGGCAGGAAAAACCTTGTTTTATTTGCCCGCTACTGCACTTAGTGCAAATCTGGGTCGATTCTGCCCTGGTCTCTGGATTACTAAGCCAGTAACATATCCACGATATGAGCATGCTTTTGTATGTGTTGTCTGTATTTGTAAAATAAATGTATTCAATATTTTAAAATTTATGGTCTGATATGCTCTACCATTTTTGACCAGCCTGAAATGCTATCGATGTGTTCAAAATGATTAGGAGAAATGTTTGTGTTCAGCACGTTACCAAAAGCCTATCTAGATCTAAAAAGAAGGATAGACACTTTTGAAGAAAAGGAGAATTAGATCTCAGCCATTAGTGTGATTAAAGATATGAGAAAGAAAATATTCTAGGCTAAAAAGGCATTCAAAAATGTGACAAAAAGCATATATGGGGAGGCTTATATGGGGAGGCTGTGGTTTGGTGGTATTGTCACTGACTAGTATTTCAGAGACCCAGGGTAATGCCCTGGGAATCCCACCTCGGCAGATGGTGAAATTTGAATTCAATAAAAAAAATTTGGAATTCAAAGTCTGATGACGACCAGGAAACCATTGCTGATTGTCGTAAGAACCCATCTGGCTCACTAATGTCCTTTAGGAAAGGAAATCTGCCATCCTTACCTGGTCTGCCCTACATGTGACTCCAGACCCACAGCAATGTGGTTGACTCTTAAATGCCCTCTGAACAAGGGCAGTTAGGGATGGGCAATAAATGCTGGCCTAGCCAGTGACACCCACATCCCATGAATGAATAAAAAAAAACACTGCTTCTGTCTAATTGGGCTTGCACGTTTGTGAACCCACAGTGACTGGGAAGAATTGAGACTTAGAAGTATTTATATAAACTGTACTTTATTACTTGATTTGATGCCGGCTTTATTAAGACTTTAACTGTGGAATATCACTTCCACTGCTTAGTGATTTCACCCTCCTTATTCAGCAGAGGAGTGGTTCTATAATGGAGCTCAAGGCTGCCAATGCTGTGGAATTCATCATTTTTTCACATACATTGCACAGCACTGAATCAATAGACAAACTGTGAACACACAACAGTTTCAGAATGTCAGAGGTGAGTACCACACTCCTGTTTGACACCAATGTATCCGACCTTACTGCATGTGTAATTCAGTGCAATGCTGAATAGTCAGCAGTCAAACTACAGTGAAATTGCGATGAGTCAAACTCGGATGTCATGAAATTCTGATTATGTCAAAGTCGTCAACCAATCCCACCGGCAGAATAACAAATGCAAAGAACAATGCCCGTGATAAACCGAAATTCTGCACTAGTAACTCCGGATTAGCCAAACTTGTCTAAGCCTGTCATATTACTGTGCCGATCAATCAGAACGGAATTAGACCACACATGAGCACAAAATCATCGAGTGCTGGGCCTTGACAAAGCAGTTGGGCCACATGAAATTCACTTGCAGTGATGGATGGCTGGACAGGTTCAAGACAAGGCACTGCATCATCTTCCGTGTAGTAAGCAGTGAGGGTACGGCAGTTATGGCAGCAATGACAGAAGATTTGCCAGACCACTCTTTGATGTTTAAAAGTGAAACATGTAATGGTGGAAAACAAAGGAAGGAGTGTGTCGCTGCTATGGTTTGCACCAACTTGGATGGCACTAAAAGGCTGACGCTTCTTGTGATAGGAAAATCCAAGAAGCCATGTTGCTCTGTGAATGTCAAGACACTACCCACACGGTACGAGGCTAACAAAACTGCTTGGATGATCTCAAGCATTTTTGAGGCATGAATCTGGAAAGTGGACAAAACATTTCAGCAAAAGTAAAGGAAGATTGTCATCATTACAAACAACTGTCCCACGCACCCTGACATCACTGGCCTTAAGAGCATCAAGCTGATGTTCTTGCCCCCCAACTCCAGCCAATGGATCAGGAGTGATTAGGAACCTGAAAACCCACTACAGATGGCAGCTGATCTCTCAGGTTATCGGGGCCATTGATAAGAAGCAGTACAATCTAACTGTTCTAAAGGCCATGATCATGATGAAGAAGGTGTGAAAGATGGTGACGGATCCACAATTGCTAACTGCTTCCACTGAGCTGAGTTCAAACAGGTTATGACTACACAAGTCATCGAGAACGAGGAGGAGCAGGGTGAGGCCAACCAACCCGATGACGAGGCACTTTTCACTCGCCCACTGGAGGCCAGCATGGAAATTCGAGCAGGGACAACCATGGAAATTTATATGGAGGTGGATGGTGCCACAAGCTGTACAACTGAACCAACAGATGATGCCATTGTGATGCAGTATGTTCTTCAACCAAGGAGCCCGAGGAGGCTGATGACCCTGAAGTGCCAATGAATGCCCACCCACTCGCCTGCCTGTTCCCTATCTGATGCTACGAAGGCTGTAGAGATGCTCCGGGATTTTGCACTGCAGCACAGAAAAACCTAAAGCACGTGTGACTGCATTGACGACATGGTGGACTGTATTGAGCATGTCCGAAAATAAGCTAAGCAGAAAAAGATACGGAGTTTTTCCGGAGCCACCTCCTGACATTTTTCAATGCAAAGCTCTGGCATTTTACAAGGTCTGACCATTGTAAGCTGTGAACAAATTGAATAAAGACTTTTTCACACATTTACTGTGTTCACATTCGGCATTTGAATCTGTTGTTTTTGACACAGACTGCGTTTGTAGCCACATTGGGTTACGTAGATATGCATTTGTAATGAGGCCTCCTTGGTGATCACGAAGCCCTGATTAACATGAATTTGAGTTGAATCTCAAGGGATCCGCCCACATCAGGATTTTGCTGTCTAGATGGAACCACACCATGCTTTTGGTCCTCTCCACACACATGAGGCAATATTCATGAACTAACTGAATTATTGCATTCAGAGTGTGCCTTGTAAGCACTGTAGCTCAGCAGATTAATAGAACATGCTGTGCAATAGACTAGAAGGGAATCATCCCAGTAATGGGGCCATATGGAAGCACAGGTTTGGCATTCATGTCCAGGTAAGACAGAAAGATTAGAGAGGAAGTCACTCAGGATGCTACTATACAGTGTGCAGCAGCTGGTAGAGGCCTGGAATTCTGGAGCAGGTCATTCACTCATTCATTTGGAACACAGCGTGGTAACGTAAAGAAAGGAGAAATGAAAAAAAACTTAAAATGGAGACTCATTCTCAAACACTTATCTGACACTTTGGTCTGCTGTGTAGTTTCTGGCAACTTCTGAATTCTGCTTTGTCACCAAAACCGTCTTTGATATAGAGGATATCTGAATGCCTTACAAGTCCTTTAATAAAGGACTAAGGGAATGATGAAGGGTTTAAAAAGGACAGTTAATATAGAGGTATTCACAGTGGTCACAAGAAAGGAATGAAACCGGACAGACCACCCGGCATCGACCTAGGCACCTGAAACGACAACGGCAATCACAGCCCCGTCGACCCTGCAAATTCCTCCTTACTAACATCTGGGGGCTGGTGCCGAAATTGGGAGAGCTGTCTCACAGACTAGTCAAGCAACAGCCTGACATAGTCATCCTCACGGAATCATACCTTACAGATAATGTCCCAGACTCCACCTTCACCGTCCCTGGGTATGTCCTGTCCCACCGACAGGGCAGACCCAGCAGAGGTGGTAGCACAGTCATATACACTCTGGAGGGAGTTGCCCTGGGAGTTCTCAACATCAACTCCAGACCCCATGAAGTCTCATGGCACCAGGGCAAACATGGGCAAGGAAATCTCCTGCTGATTACCATGTACCGCCCTCCCTCAGCTGATGAACCGGTGCTCCTCCATGTTGAACATCACTTGGAGGAAGCACTGAGGGTGGCAAGGGCACAGAATATACCCTGGGGGGGGACTTTAATGTCCATCACCAAGAGTGGATCTGTAGCACCACTACTGACTGAGCTGGCCAAGTCCTAAATGACATAGCTGCTAGACTGGGTCTGCAGCAGGTGGTGAGGGAACCAACAAGAGAGAAAAACATACTTGACCTCATCCTCACCAACCTGCCTGCCGCAGATGCATCTGTCCATGGTAGTATCAGTAGGAGTGACCACCGTACAGTCGCTGTGGAGATAAAGTCCCGCCTTCACATTGAGGATACCCTCCATTGTGTTGTGTGACACTACCACCCTGCTAAATGGGATAGATTTCAAACAGATTTAGCACTCAACACTGGGCATTCATGAGGCACTGTGGGCCAACAGCAGCAGCAGAATTGTACTCGAACACAACATGTAACTTCATGGCCCGGCATATCCCCCAATCTACCATTACCATCAAGCCAGAGGATCAACCTTGGTCCAGTGAATAGTGCAGGAGGGCATGCCAGGAACAATACCAGGAATACCTAAAAATGAGGTGTCAACCTGGTGAAGCTATAACATAGCACTACTTGTGTGCCAAACAGCATAAGCAGCAAGTGATAGACAGGCTAAGTGATCCCACAACCAAAGGATCAGATCTAAGCTCTGCAGTCCTGCCACATCCAGTCGTGAATGGTGGTGGACAATTAAACAACTCACTGGAGGAGGAGGCTCCACAAATATCCCCATGCTCAATAATGAAGGAGCCCGGCACATCAGCGCAAAAGATAAGGCTGAAGCATTTGCTGCAATCTTCAGCCAGAAGTGCCAAGGGGATGATGCATCTTGGCATCTTCCAGAGGTCCCCAGCATCACAGATGCCAGTCTTCAGCCAATTCGACTCACTCCACGTGATATCAAGAAACAGCTGAAGGCACTGGATACTGTAAAGACTATGGGCCCTGACAACATTCTGGCAATAAAACTGAAGACTTGTGCTCCAGGACTTGTCGTGCCCCTAGCCAAGCTGTTCCGGTACAGCTATAACACTGGCATCTACCCGGCTATGTGGAAAATTGCCCAGGTATGTCCTGTACACAAAAAGCAGGGCAAATCCAACCAAACCAATTACTGCCCCATCAGTCGACTCTTGAACATCAGTAAAGTAATGGAAGGAGTCATCAACAGTGCTATCAAGCGGCACTTTCTTAGCAATAATCTGCTCACTGATGCCCAGCTTGGGTTCTGCCAGGGACACTCAGCTCCTGACCTCATTACAGCCTTGGTTCAAAGATGGCCAAAAGAGCTGAACTCCCAAGGTGAGGTGAGAGTGACTGCCCTTGACATCAAGTCAGCATTTGATTGAATATGGCATCAAGGAGTCCTAGCAAAACTGGAGTCAATGGAAATCAGGGGGGAAACTCTCCGCTGGTTGGAGTCATATTTTGCACAAAGTAAGATGGTTGTGGTTGTTGCAGGTCAGTCATCTGAGCTTCAGGACATAACTGCAGGAGTTCCTCAGGGTAGTGTCCTCGGCCCAACCATCTTCAGCTGCTTCATCAATGACCTTCCTTCCATCACAAGGTTAGAACTGGGGATGTTTACTGATGATTGCACAATGTTCAGCACCATTCGTGACTCCTCAGATACTGAAGCAGTTCATGTACAAATGTAGCAAGACCTGGACAATGTCCAGGCTTGGGCTGACAAGTGGCAAGTAACATTCGCGCCCCACAAGTGCCAGGCAATGACCATCTCCAACCATCGCTAGTTGATGTTCAATGGCATTACCATCACTGAATCCCCCACAATCAACGTGCTGGGGGTTACCATTGACCAGAAACTGAACTGGCCTAGCCATATAAATACTGTGGCTACAAGAGCAGATCAGAGGCTAGGAATCGTGCAATGAGTAACTCACATCCTGACTCCCCAAAGCCTGTCCATCATCTACAAGGCACAGATCAGGAGTATGATGGAATACTCCCCATTTGCCTGGACGAGTGCAGCTCTAACAACACTCAAGAAGCTTGACACCATCCAGGACAAAGCTTGATTGGGACCACATCCACAAACATTCACTCCCTCCATCACCAACACACAGTAGCAGCAGTGTGTACCATCTACAAGATGCACTGTAGGAATTCACCAAGGCTCCTTCAACAACACCTTCCAAACCCACGACCACTACCATCTAGAAGAACAAGGGCAGCAGATTGATGGGAACACCACCACCTGGAAGCTCCCCTCCAGGTCATTCACCACCCTGACTTGGAAATATATCGCCGTTCCTTCGCTGTGGCTGGGTCAAAATCCTGGAACTCCCTTCCTAACAGCATTGTGGGTGTACCTACACCACATAGACTGCAGCAGTTCAAGAAGGCAGCTCACCACCACCTTCTCAAGGGCAACTAGGAATGGGCAATAAATGATGGCCCAGCCAGCGAAGATTACATCCCGTGAATGAATTTTTAAAAATAATATTATCAGGGCAGGGGTTGAGCAACTCAACAAAATTACTGAACACTTAAATGAACCCCCACATCTCCTGTTGTAAGGTATTAAGGGTGTTGGATAGAGTGTGGAGCTCCAAAATGGCATCACCATGTCAAATCAGTGTTGCACGCTGATTAATACCGTGATCTGCATGCTCTGCATATTTCAAGCATATGTTAAGTTTGCCTCTTCTGCTCTCTGCCTTCCCCCAGATTTTGGTTCACTGTTGCTGATGCCATCTCCTTCAGATGTGGGTCTCTCTAAATTGTGAGGTTTCACAGCACACCATTATGACGGCAGAGACTCTTTGTGGGCTTATTGTAGGGAACTCCTGACCTGCCAGATATCTGAACCTCTGGGTCAGTATCACTATGGTGTGCTCAATAATAATTCTGTCTCTCAAAATACCAGTGTTGCTCAGGCGCAATGGAGTTGCAGAGGGGTATCATTATCATGTTTGAAGGGGGTATCCTTTGGCCCCCAGAAACCGCCCTGCCATGGTTCTGAGGTGTTCGAGTATTGGGGTGATGGTAGACTGATGCTGAATAACTATGTTGTGACAACTGCCTGCATACCTTGCACAAACTTGCATCGTCTTGGGCCTGATTTTAACTCTGTATAAATGGATGGGTTAAAGTCAGGCTTGTTTCTGCGAATGCACCTAGCCGGACATCAGTGAAATGGTATCCTTTCCCATTGACAAATGCTGCTGGCTGGTGTTCTTGTGCCCTGTTGGCAACATGTGTGCAGTTAATGATGGCCAAGATGTGAGGAAAGACAACCAATGCCACAAATCCTTGAGTTCCCTTGTTGTTGACTATTGAAGTCAAAGGGGAAGGTGATCCGCTTGTCTGCAGGTGAGTGCTGCTTTAAAAACTAATAACGCCAGAGGACCCAGATTTTAATGTATTCAGGACGTCCTTCCTGCTTGCGACAGGCACGTGGACCACCTCTAAAAAAATCACACCTGAAATGTTGGTGCATTGGGAATGTAGCAGCAACTACCCATCACTCCATTCCCATTGGTCATCTATTTTAGTTCTAGAAGTTTCTGATAGCTCCACAACCTATGTCTTCTTTCTAAGATCTGTGACAAAAATATTGTTTTTTAGAATAAATGAGATGAAAAATATGTAAAAGTGTGACGAAATTAATTCTATTGTGAAGTTGGAGACCTCTTGTGTAATAGGAGGTAAATAAACAAAACCTATACTAAGTGCTTAAAATTAGACAGACAGAATTCATAAAGGTCAAACACATGTAAAAAAAATGCACAAAATTTGGTAAGAGCCAACAGGGTTTCAGTAACACCTATTTTTGGGCACTTGGAGACACCTCAGCATTCCAAAATGGCATCTATGATGCACGCCTCTGTCACAAAGTACTCCAGATGCCGTACTGGTAAAGGGATTAGGACAGGCATACTTAACGAATGCTGGAACATGCAGAGCATGCAGACCATGGCATTAATCAGTGTGCAACACTAATTTGACACCAGTCATGCCATTTTGGAGCTCCATGCTCTACCCAACATCCTCTCTTATCCTTGCCAAAATGCATTAACCAGCATAAAGAATGCACCTCAAACCGCCTCCCCCATCCATTCACCCCTAGGATTTAGAAGTATTGTCAACTACTTACAGGTTAGTTGCAGATTGATTTCTTCTGGTTGTTATAATTTTATAAACGTTTGGTACTTTCTACAGCTGTTTCAAGTTTCAAAAGTCTATATGGGGAGTGGTGTGACAGATGCTGAAATGCTTTTTGTTGATTTCAAAGCTTCTGAACAAACCATTTCCTCCCTGACGTGCTTGCTGTAGTAAACCTTCCTTTGGAATCAGGAGAATGAACAGAGGCCGGCTGAGAAGGACAAGCTGAGAGAAGAGGGAGGAGGAGAAGGGAACAGGGGGCCTATCCACATGCCGTGTTCAGGGAGCAATTCTGTGACCTGAGTCTCAGTGAAATACAGTGTCTGTGGCATCTGTGCTTCAGTAAAGAGATCCTCACTGAAATCTGCCACTTGCTGTGGCCACAAATACAACCTTAGAGCAGGGCAAGGACCAGTGGCTGTGAAGGTCACTGTGGCCATTAAGATTAGTGTCCTGTGCCTTCCAGGTGGGTGCTGGAGATGTTAACAACGTCACAGTTTGAAATACTTAGTAAAGTGGCACTCAAGGTCTTTGGTGGTCTGCTGCATGCTGCAACAATTTTGCGATTGTGACAGAACATCCTTCCTGTCAATTATCAGGTGAAAAATTGAAGATTCCTGAGTGATGAAGATTGCTGGTAGGTGAATGATGGGGATGTAGTGAATTGAACAGAGTGTAACGGGGCTAAGAACCCACACTATATTTTTATAAGATGTATATTTATTTACATCCTCATAGCTAATTTCTAAATTTAAAAAAAACTGGACAAAGACCTTTTTTAAAATGGCTGCAGCTATGTCTGTCTGGTACCCTGAACAAGAAAGGCTATTTGGCAGTATTGCAGAAACTTGCGCCTCATTAGAAATGCTAATGGCCCCCGTGGGCTGCAGAGACCAAATTCAAAGGAACTATACAAAGGTCATCTGCATTTCAGAACCCAGGCTGGCCAACCAGAGTCAACTAGTCTGCTAGGACAAAGAGTCCTGCAACCTTCCCTTCAATTCTTAACGACTGGGACATTTAACAACCTCGGGGACCCAGACGAGGAATACACGTCTTTTGTCAAAGGTGATGTGGCGAGATAGGAATCATGTGACATGAACCTATAGCTGGGAGAACCAGTTATACTGTCCTTCTGTACTGCAAAGATCAGTCCGCCATCTTCCGTCTACCTAGCAGTAGCACAGAAAAGGAGCTTTGTCCAGGTTTGAATGCCTGGCCCCATCTACACTGTTTCCACTGGAACTTCTGAACTTCTGTATCATCTCCTACAAGGCTGGTTCACCTCTGCATGCCTATCTCAATCATGGAAGTCAACTCTACTGGAAAAGTGAATTATTCAGCATCAGTTCAGCCTGCTGACCTTTGTGAAGGAATACACCATTGGACTTTGATTCTGGACTCTGGACTCACATGAAACAATAATTCTTTCCTTTGTGGTCTTTGCCCTGTAAATCTTCCTTTCTCTATCCTTCTTTTATGGTATGAATACACAGGGGGCTGTGTTGCGACCCTCCTGTGTTTGAGTGTGTGCAAATAAACTAACCTTCTGAGTTCATCCTATCATGAGTTTGATGTGGGATTATTAATGGAAATTGGATCACACCAAAACTGAGGGGTTGGGAAATACGCCACCACTTGTAAAGGGGAAAATCAAAATCAAAAACATCTTTCTGTTTACGGACAGGTGGGGAGAGGAAAAATTAGAGCTGTTTAAATTAAACCTCCACCTGTCCATAACAAGTTACTGAGGCTAGTTGGTATCATATGGCATTTGAAGGTGCCTTCACTGACCTTGACCACTTATGTGAGGTCATCAAACTATTTCTTTATTCTTTCATGGGATGTGGGCATCGCTGGCTAGGCCAGCATATATTGCGCATCCCTGTAATTGCCCATGCAAAGGGTGGTGAGCTACCTTTGTGAACCATGTGCAGTCCATGTGGTGTAGGGGCACCCATAGTGCCGTTAGGAAGGGTGTTCCAGGATTTTGACCCAGTGACAGTGAAGGAACTGCGATATAGTTCCAAGTAAGAATGGTGTGTGGCTTGGAGGAGAACTTGCAGGTGGTGGTGTTCCCATGCATCTGTCACCCTTGTCCTTCTAGGTGGTAGAGGTTGTAGGTTTGGAAGGTGCTTTCAAAGGAGCCTTAGTGAGTTGCCACAGTGCATCATGTATATGGTGTACACTGCTGTCACTGTGCTTCAGTGGTGGAGGGATTAAATGTTGAAGGTAGCAGATGGGGTGCCAATATAGTAGGCTGCTTTGTCCTGGATGGTGCAGACTTCTTGAGCGTTGTTGGAGCTGCACTCATCCAGGCAAGTGAAGAGTATACCATCACACACCATCTGTACCTTGGTGGACAGGCTTTGAGGAGTCAGGAAGTGAGTTGCTTGCTGGAGAATTCCCAGCCTCTGACCTGGTCTTGTAACCACAGTATTTATATGGCTAGTCCAATTTAGTTTGTGGCCCTTGGGGCTAAACTCATGGCATTGACATCTGCAGCTATCTATTCCTACTGCCTTCTGATTGTGCTTCTAGAGGGCCTCCTGCCCCTCTGTGGATACAGGACAGTCTCATCCTTTACAGCCTGTCCACCAAGAACTCCTATATAGTGTCAGAAAACCTCAGTGCCTGCTCTGTTCCATGGTCAACTATTGTTTGTTGTTACACAGCACTAGCTCCAATGATCACTGCACTTCCATCAGCCACAATGTACCTTCCGTTTAAGAGGTGCAGGCTAACTTTAAGTAATGCTAGCAGGTAATGGTATTGGGCCCCTTGCCTAATACATGTAGCCAATGAATAGCATGGTTAGCTCTGGCTGCACACAGCAATCACTACAATGAACAGTAGCACAAAGTTGACGTGCTGCCTGCATTAACGCTGAATGGGTACAGGGTACTCTCACTGCAAACTGAATGCCCATTTTCCTGGGCTATCCAACTTAGCCCCTACTAGCTGTAGAAAAACTGCAAAACAGTAAGTAAACACATTGGGCTCCGCAATCAACTGTTCTCACTTGTGAATGCTTTGCGGTCACTGGTAAAGTATGGCAGACACTTGTGTAATGTAGCACTTCCAAAAATGAAGTGATATTCAAACAGGAAGTCCATATGATGTATTATCAGCCTGATATCTTCCATGTTAACCTTAGGCACTGCTTGTGTTCAATCCTGATGCCAGTGATGTGATTTCAGAATGAAACCATTAACATTAATCACATGAATATTCTCCCTTTAATGAAAAACCAGTGAATTGTTTGTTTTACTGCTAAATAGCAGCCTGCTTTTTAAAATCACTGAGTAGCCATATACTGTGGCTACAAGAGCAGTTCAGAGGCTAGGAATCCTGTGATGAGTAACCCACCTCCTCACTTCCCAAAGCCTGTCCACCATCTACAAAGCACACGTCAGGAGTGTGATGGAATATTCTCCACTTGCCTGGAAAAGCGCAGCTCCAAAAATGCTCAAGAAGCTTGACATCACCCATGACAAATCAGCCTGCTTGATTGGCATAGCATTCACAAACATTCACTCCCTCCACCACTGATACACAGCTGGAGCAGTGTGTACCATCTACAAGGTGCACTATAGGAAGTCACCAAGGCTCCTTAGACAGCACCTTCCAAACCCACGACCACTGTGATGTAGAAGGACAAGGGTAGCAGACACATGTGAACACCACCACCTGGAAGTTACCCTCCAAGCCACTCACCATCCTGACTTGGAAATATATCGCTGTTCCTTTGCTGTCACTGGGTCAAAACCCTGGAACTCCCTCCCTAACAGCACTGTGGGTGTACCTATACTACATGAACTGCAGTGGTTCAAGAAGGTAGCTCACCACCAACTTCTCAAGGGCAACTAGGGATGGGCAATGAATGCTGGCCTAGCCAGCAATGCCCACATCCCACGAATGAATAAACAAAATACATGGAGCTGGAATTTCACAGAGTCGGGGCAACAAAGTGGACCTTTAAAATGGCAGCTGGGTCCTGATTCTGGGATTCCTGACACCGTTTCTGGGGTTTCCTATTTTTAACAGTACCTTTTAAGGGTGCAAGCTGATTTGGGTGGCAAGCCTGCACCCTGCATTCCTGACTTGACCAGCTCCATTGCAGGGATAGGCATATCCTAGTCCTCCACAATTTCACGGAGTCGGGCCAGCTTTTCTCCTCAGAGGTGTCATAAACCATAGTCTGCATGAGAGAACCTTTTGAAAGGTAAGTTCAAAAGCTCCTCCTTATGTCCCCCATGCCAAGGGGTGCCCCCCAATCACTCTCTATGGTCCCTTATGATCCCATGCCAAGCTATGGCACTTCCATATCCATTCACCAACCTTACACAGTATAGAACCAATGAATCTCATAGTGATAATAGGATGTGTAAAAAAAAAGCTTTAAAAACAGCCATTCATTGATAATGTTCCACTTTCTTAAAACAAAACTCTTTTTTACTTCAAGCCAATAAAGATGGCAATCATTCATACCCTTTAAAATATAAAAAACTGAAATTGCAAGCATTTGAAACCTCTTTACCTTGTGTAAATAAACATTGTGCAATTGACAGCATAGATCATAGAGCCAGAACTGTCAATCATGAAATATTTTCCCTGGGGGTCAGGTGTTTCAATGGGTTAATGGATTTTTGGGCTCTCAGAGAAGCCTCATTATGTTTTCTTTACTAAGATCCCAGACATCCACTAGAGCATTAAAACACTTGAGCCTCAGGGAAAATATTGCTTGATTGGCAGCTCTGGTTCCCTGATCTATGTTGTCAATTGCATAATGTTTACTTACACAAGATGAACAGGTTTCCAGGGGGCCATAGGGGGTGGATGGGGGGCATACCTTGGCATGGGGGCATGAGGGAGCCATAGGAGTGTGTGGGTGTTGAGGGGGTGTGAGAGGTGAGGGCTGGAGGACCTTTCTATTTTTATTATAACTGGGATGAAGTCCCACAGCACCGAGGTGGGCCTTTTAAGCAGCCCGCCTCCGCACCCGGCAACCCTTGTACCTGCGTCCAAACTTTTTTTTTTGGTTTGGCTGCCCCAACTGCAGCCTGTACTCCCCCGCCCCCCGCCCCAACGCCCACTCCCGGAATGAAAATCCTGTCCTGCCTGGTACTTTCTCCCGATACGGGCGGGCGGGCTGAGCCGGTAACTTTCCCAACTCCCATCGCCCGCCTTGAGGATGGAAATCCAGCCCATGGTGTTGCAATGAGGAATGTTTGAAAATGCAAATACATAAGAGACAAGAACTGAAACATAACTATCAGCCACAAGAAATTAAACAAAATACATGCACCAATAGATGCAATAGGGTAAATATACTTAACCAAGCTATCAAAATGACTAATAGTAATGAAGTTAAATCCATCTGTTTGCCATAACATAGTATTCCAGACATATCATTTAGTGCTAGGAATAAATAAATAACAGGAAATAAATATATAGAGTAGGCAATGGCAGCACAAGCAGTGAGCCGGGATGTGGGAATATGTGAACAGTCAGACTGTCTAAGATGGCCTAATCTGTGGAAAAGGTTTATGTCTTGAATCACTCGGGCTCAAAGTTGTGAAGCTTGAGCGCAAAATAGATACAATCCAGCGCGAAGGAGGGAAGAATACCTGGATAGTTTACTTCAGAACACAGTCACATCACATAGGAAGATACAAGTACAGGAAGAGGAGTCTGTGATTAGACTGCCAACAGTGGAGACACAGAAGGAGGAACGGCAGTTATTGATCTTGTCCACCAGCTATGGTGTACTCGCTACCTGTAAGAATAAGAAAGAAAACTGTAGGGAATTTAACCAAAATTCTAACCAAGGCAGCATGGACCAGGATACAATTTAAGAAACACATAGAATAGAAAGGTTTTGTCTTAGGGATTAGTGGGCTGGGAGCAAGGTCCAAGCAGAAAGGATAAATAGGTACGTAGAAAGCACTTAAGTTAAAGGGTAGGGAGGAGGGTTCACCTGGATGTCATGTAACCGAAAGTTAAGAAAAAGGGATAAGCGCAAAGATCAGAGAACAAAAAGGGATGAAGATAACATAAATACTCAGGGAACAGAAAGGGTTTTGGAAGTAATAATAACATGTCTGACAAAAATAAAGCAAAAGTAATGAAAAATAAGAGCATGCTAAATTGCCTGTATAAAAATGTATGGAACATTAGCAGGAAAATGGGGGAATTGGGGGCAATAGTTAAAAATGAGGAAATTGATGTTACCGCGATAACAAAAACACGGCTCCAAATAACAGAGGATCAGCAATTAAATATCAGAGGCTATAATGAATAGAAATGATAGGAAAGGAAAGGGTGGTGGGATAGCTGTGTTCATCAGAAATAAAATTACGGCTGTTTCAAGAAAGGGCATTACTAACAAATGATAGAAATAGAATCCATATGACTCAAGATACAGAATAGGGAGGGATTGATCATGCTATTAGGATTTCACCAAATGATGGAAAATGGATGGACAACTAAATCTGCAAATATATGAATTGGATTAAAAACAGAGGATCATTATCGTGAAAGGCTTGAACTATCCCCAAATGAAATGGGGAGGGGTTGGGGTTGGTGTGTGGTGAAATGGCAGAAAGGAGTGGATATTTTCTACGCTGTGGACAAGACTCCATTCTGACTCAATATAGAAAAAGCCCAACAAGGGAGGAAGCACTGCTAGACATAGTAATGGAAAATGAATCTGAGAAGATAAGAGAAGTATCAGAGAATAGCTAGGGGGAAGTGATTACAATGCAATAAGATATAAGATAATGATTAAGAGAGATATTGGTAATACAAATACCAAAGTTGTAGATTGGACAACAGCCAACTATGAGGGATTTAGAATACGGCTAAACAAGGTAAACTGGAGAAGGGTATTGCTAGATAGACGTAGAACAACAGTGGACAATGCATTGTGCTAACTGGCAGGAAAGACCCATCTGCAACACTAAAGGGCAATCCCACTTGAGGTTAGTTTTTGATTTGATATTATAGGCTTTTGGTTAATTTCTGGACATTATTTTGCTTATTTTTCTGCTTTTTACAACTGATTTGCGACCTCTGCTAACAACTTGTTGTTAATGCTGGATTGCTTTTATCTGACTCGAAAACCCTTTGAAGGGTTGCCTTTGGGGCTGGAACATGATGGGGAGCAACCAGGAAGACAGGAGAGAGCAGGAAGAAAAGGGAGGAGACTGGACAGTAAAGGGAGGAGGCTGGACACTGTGCAGGAGACCATCCCCACAGCAAGTCTTCGGGAACATTTTTCTTAACCTTAATTTCACCGGACTGCATTTTATCAGGCTTCTTCACTTCATAAAAGAGGCTGTCACAGAGCTACCTCACTCTGCTACAGCCACAGCTGGAGCCTCACACCTGAGCATGGCCACCACAATCTATGATCTTTAACTTTAATGTCACAGGGTAGTTCCAGGCTACTACCTACGAGTATTCTTTGCAACGTTATAAGCCTCTTCTTTTAATCTGATACTATGCTTAACCTCTTTAGTAAGCCACGGATGGATCTTTCTTGCTAAATTTCTGTTCTTCAAGGGAATGTGTTTTTGTTGAACATTTTGATTTTTTTTAAATGTTTCCAGCTGTTTATTTACCACCATACCTTGAAGTCTATTTTTCCAACCAGCCATAACCAGCTCTCACCTCATACCTTTGTAATTGGTATTGTTTAATTTTACAATTCTTGACCTGAGAGAATGCAGAGAGGATATTTCCCTCATGGGAGAATCTAGAACAATGAGACACAGTTTCAGAATAAGGCGTCTCCCATTTATGATGGAGATGAGGAGAAATTTCTTCTCTCAGATTGTTGTTAACCTTTGGAATTCTCTATCCTAGAGAGCAGTGGAGACTGGGTATTTGAATATGTTCAAGGTTGAGTTAGATAGATTTTTGATCTACAAGGGAGTCAAGGGTTATGAGGGGCAGGCAGGAAAATGAATTCGAGGCCATGATCAAATCAACCATAATCTTATTGAATGTTGGAGCAAGTTCGAGGGGATGAATGGCCTATTCCTGCTCCTGTTTCTTATATTCTTATGTTCTCTGCCTTAGCTGCTGCACATCTTTGGACAATTATTCATGATTCACCATGTAATAACCTATCCTGCTCTAAAATACATGTGGTGCCAGCCTCTGTGTTGGTGCTGGCTAGGGCCAGGTCAAGTGATGTTAAACTTATGATAACCAGATGCTGAAGTAGGAAACCAGATGCCAATCTTTTACTTAATATGAAATTTATTTACAGAATGCAACATTACTGTCAGGAAGATATAATAATTTCCATAATGTTACTGGAATTTATTGTAAAATGGGGTAATAATGGGATGTGTCTATGTGTGTGTGTGTGGGAGAGAGAGAGAGACAATTGAATTAGAAGCAGCTAGTCTGGGTATTTTGATTTAAGAAGATAAGTTAGGTTTGAAATGTTAACTAGGAAACATGTGGGAATTTTAGAATGTGAAGTGTAAAGGGAACATTTGCATTTTTAAACAAACTTTCATGGCTTGAATTCAAATGAAGGGGTGTAATGTATACCTGGCCAGCAGAGCTAGTAAGAAATAGTGTGTTTATTTATTTTTCCCCAAGATTACTGGTGGAATTGGTGCTATGATAGATTTTTTATTAGTAGACAGGTAAAGTTCAAAAGGCATAGTGAAACAATGGTAATTTGGAGTCAAAGAGGAAAATATGTATAAAGGAGAGAAGGCTGTGTGTAAGGGAGGCAGTTTAAAATCCAGTAAGTGTGAAAAGCCTGCAGCCTGTATGTACCAAACGGCTGCCTCCAGGGACTGAAGTTAAGAGAACTCATTTTGAATCTGACTGTTCAGGGTATGGTTTACTTTGCCTGGGTTTTTAAAAAAATCTACGTGTCTTATTGTTGCCTTAATGAAAGTGTAACTGGGAGTTAAATTAATAAGGGGGTTTAGAAGTTATTATAGAAGTAATTTCTAGGCATGTGTATGTGCTTACAATCTTTTCTTTTATTAATAAATGTTTAATTTGGTTTTCTAAAAACCTCTTAAGACTCGATGGGTCTTAAGACTTGGCAGGGGGATGGGATCCCGAGGAGAGGCTCAGCAGGGGGGGGCGGTGCACAGCCAAAATTAGAAGAGAGAGCAAATGAGTCTGGAAGGCATCGAAATTATAGGCCAGTTAAGGCACAAGGGAGTTTGGCAAGGTTGGATGGCATTTATTTTAATGCAAGGAGTCTGGAAAATAAGGCAGATGAGTTGAAGGCACAAATTAACACATGGAAGTATGATGTCATTGCTGTCACAGAGACGTGGCTGAGAGAGCGGCAGGGTTGGCAGCTCAATATTCCAGGATATAGGGTTTTCAGGCGAGACAGGGAAGGAGGTAAAAGTGGAGGGGGTATTGCAATATTGATCAAGGAATCAATTACAGCAGTAAGGAGGGATGACATCTTAGAAGGATCCTTAAGTGAAGCCATACAGGTAGAACTGAAAAACAAAAAAGGAGCAATCTATAGGCCCCCAAAGAGTCAGAGAGAAATAGAAGAGCAGATATGTAGGCAAATTTCAGAGAAGTGTAAAAATAATAGGGTAGTAATAGTGGGGGATTTCAATTTCCTCGACATTAACTGGGTTAGTCATAGTGTGATAGGTTTAGAGGGAGCAGAATTCTTAAAATGCATCCAGGAGAGCTTTTTAAGCCAGAACCTACAAGAGAGGGGGCGGTCCTGGAAAGAAGCCGGGCAAGTGGTAGAGGTATCAGCAGGGGAGAATTTTGCAGATAGCGATCATAACACCGTTAGATTCATGGTTGTTATGGAAAAGGGTAAGGATGGGCCAGAAATCAGAGTTCTAAATTGGGGGAAGGCCGATTTTAATAAGATCAGATATGATTTGGCCAGAGTGGACTGGGAGCAGCCACTTTTAGGTAAATCTGCGTCAGAGCAGAGGGACTCATTCAAGAAGGAAATAGGGAGAGTATAGGGCCAACATATTCCAGTAAAGACAAAGGGTGGGACCAACAAATCCAGGGAACCCTGGATGTCGAGGGATATACAGGATTGGATAAAGAGAAAAAGGGAGGCTTATAGCAGATACTGAGGGCTCAAAACAGCGGAAGCCCTAGAGCAGTATAGAATGTGTAGGGAAGAACTTAAAAAGGAAATTAGGAGAGCAAAAAGGGGGCATGAAAAAACATTGACAAGTGAAATAAAGGAAAATCCAAAGTTATTTTACAAGAACATTATGAGTGAGAATAACTAGGGAAAGAGTACGGCCCATTAAGGACCATAGTGGTAATTTGTGCGTAGAGCTGGAAAATGTAAGTAGGGTTCTAAATGAATACTTTGTGTCGGTGTTCACAAGCGAGAGGGACGACATGGGTCTGGAAATCAGGTTGAAGGACTAATATAATTAAAGAAATTAGCATAGAAAGGGAGGAGGTTCTAAGTAGTCTGGCAGGCTTAAAAGTAGATAAATCTCCAGGCCTGGGTGAAATGTATCCCAGGCTGTTGAGTGAGGCAAGGGAGGAGATAGCAGGGGCACTGGCAATAATTTTCAATACCTCTCTGGTCACAGGAGAGGTGCCAGAGGACTGGAGGACAGCCAATGTGGTACCGTTATTCAAGAAGGGAGGAAGGGATAAACCAGGGAACTACAGGCCAGTCAGTCTAACCTCAGTGGTGGGGAAACTACTGGAAGCAATTCTGAGGGACAGAATTAATCTACACTTGGAGAGGCAGGGGTTAATCAAGGACAGTCAGCATGGTTTTGTTAAGGAGAGGTCATGTCTGACCAATTTGATTGAATTTTTCGAAGAGGTGACCAGGTGTGTAGATGAGGGCAATGCATTTGATGTAGTTTACTTGGACTTCAGCAAGGCTTTTGATAAGGTCCCGCATGGGAGACTGACAACAAAGGTAAGAGCCCATGGGATCCAAGGCAATTTGGCAAATTGGATCCAGAATTGGCTGAGTGGCAGGAAGCAGAGGGTGATGGTCGAGGGGTGTTTTTGTGACTGGATGCCTGTGTCCAGTGGGGTTCGACAGGGATCGGTATTGGGTCCCTTGCTGTTTGTGGTATATATAAATGATTTAGACTTGAATGTTGGAAGGTTTGTGGATGTAGTAAGTTTGTGGATGACACAAAAATTGGTGGGGTGGTAAATAGTGAGGAGGATAGCCTTAGATTACAGGAGGATATAGACGGGCTGGTCAGATGGGCTGATCAGTGGCAAATGGAATTTAATCCGGATAAGATGTACTTGGGCAAGACAAACAAGGCACAGGAATACACGATGAATGGTAGGACCCTAGAAAGTACTGAGGATCAGAGGGACCTTGGTGTGCATGTCCACCGGTCCCTTAAGGTAGATAAGGTGGTTAAGAAGGCATATGGGATACTTGCCTTTATTAGCCGAGGCATAGAATATAAGAGCAGGGAGGTTATGCTGGAACTGTATAAAACGCTGGTTAGGCCACAGCTAGAATATTGCATGCAGTTCTGGAATCTGCATTATAGGAAGGATGTGATTGCACTAGAGAGAGTGCAGAGGAGATTTATCAGAATGTTGCCTGGGCTGGAGAGATTGAATAGACTGGGGTTATTTTCCCTGGAGTTTAGGAGATTGAGGGGGCACATGATTGAGGTGTAGAAATTTATGAGGGCAGAGATAGGGTAGACAGGAGAGAACTTTTCCTCTTGGTGGAGGGATCAATAATGAGGGGGCATAGATTTAAGGAAAGGGGCAGGAGGCTTAGAAGGGATGTGAGGAAGAATTTTTTCACCCAGAGGGTGGTGGGAATCAGGAACTCACTGCCTGAAAGGGTGGTAGAGGCAGAAACCCTCATAACATTTAAGAAGTATTTGGATGTGCACTTGCGATGCCGTGGCATACAAGGCTATGGGCCTAGTGCTGAAAATGGGATTAGAATAGTTAGGTACTTGTTTGACTGGTGCAGACTCGATGGGCCAAAGGGCCTTTCTCTGTGATGCACACCTCTATGACTCTATTACTGGATTCAAGCCCATATCTCTTAACATACAAATTGAAAATTAATTGAACAGCTCAGCATTTACCATCTTCTGTGCCATAACATTAGTGTCTGCCTCCTCCCTAGCCAAGACCTAGTGTCCCAGAAGTCTCTCTCTCTTTGTATATACTCAAGGTACTTAACCTTAATAATACAATTAACATGCCATTAACAAGTGACGCTGTAGCTTCAGGAAAGCTGTCCTCCTCTTCCTGAAGTGATACAGAGGCATCTGGAATGGGAGAGTACGACAAGAGTTAGGAATTTGTGTGAAGAGAGAGCAGAGCAATAAGGTGCAACTTTTGCATAGTTGTCTACATCTTAAGAACATATATTTCAAACAGGAGGCTTGAAAATTTGCCGACAAGTCAGGTGCCTCCTTAAATAGTAATACAACTGGTAAGATAGTTAGGTTTCATGTCTGTGTCTTACTGACAAGGTGATGGGATTGTAAATGTGTATTTGTGGAATACCTATCAGTCAAAGTGGATAAAATGTATTTTTAATTTTGTTTCTATCACTTCACCCTGTCATTTTTTTATTTAAAGAAGCTACTGAAATAAATAATAAAGTTAAAACGCTCTTGGAAAAAATAATTTAACAAATGATTTTTTTTTTAAAGTCTGTTCCGTCATCCAATCTATTTGTGATGCTTCACTGGTAACTGTTGAAATAACGTTGAAAGTTTGAAATTATAGAGCAATGTGTTGATAACTGCTTCAGTTTTATTGTTTAGTCAAAAGGGGTTTCAATCATTACTATGACCATTAAGTTCGTTGTAAAATATTGTCAACTGGGAAACATTGGAATTGACTGCAGATTATTTCAAGGCAACAGGGAAATCTTAAATGGAATAATTTGAATTACAAGTAAAATATTGGACTAAAGGCAAGTTTTCAACCACTGCTAAAATACTCCAATGTAGGCACAATAATAATAAAACTCCTTAATAATGTTCTAATTTTCTGCAGCAACTTTTACATTCATGAGGCTGAATGTAATTAAGCCTGGGCGAGCCTCCATAATCAAGGAGAAGGCCGTACATCCCATTCCCACTGGCAGGAAAACTGACCCCCTTTAAGTCAATGGCAGGAATGAGCTTACTCAGCAAACCTGCCAATTGGCTAACCAAACTCATTAACAAGCTACTTAAAGGTTTTTATCCCTGAATCCACCAGGACTTAGTGGCAGCTCAGGGATTCTCCCTAACTTGCATGGGTTTCCAACTGCCCCCTGAAGCTTTTGTTTAATTTCATGTATACTGTTAGCTTTGTAATTTGGTCTTTTGTGCATTAAAATGTCCCCTGTTTCCAGGTATGGTTACACAAAACTTTCATAAGTGCTGAAAGGCAGGAACGTATTGCACATTGGCTAGGCACATTACAGCCAGTGCTGTACTTTATCCATTCCTTCTGTGCTTCCAGTGCCCGGACAAATCTGGAGGAGCTGTAGTGTATAGCTCTCACCACATATCCAGATTTGCGGTCAAATGCTACATGCTCCATAACATTAGCTTCATGAGAGATCTTTACCACCATCTGGGCATCAAGAAGTTAAGGAGGAGGAGCAGCAGAAGTGTGAAGGAGAGGAACAGTGGAGGAGGCATCAACCAATAATGCCCCGGCTACCAGAGCTCTCAGAGAGATACTCATCCAAGCGCACTTCATGTATGAAGGGAGAGTAGAATAAGCAACTGGTGAAAACAACTGAAATTTTCCACGTAAAGTATGTCGGGTGAGATGGAGGTACGAAGAGAAAATGAGGATAAGGTACAAAGAAAGCCTGCATGAAATCTCCACTATTGTTGTCACTGAACACGGTTATGATTCTCCCCTTGCCCATGATGGCCGGGGTGTATCCTTGCACACTGCAGAGGGTGTGCAGGTAGGATGACCTCCTCTGGTCACAGCCTCCTGGCACAAGGCGTACATGACCTTCACTTGAAAGTAAGAAGGAAATGTATTCATGACAGCATTGTGAGGTGTTTAGAGAATGTGCTTATCATGGATGAATAGTTCAATTGTTATGTGTAGGAAAGGAGGTCTTGTGGCACAGTGATAGCATCCCTATCTCTGGGCCAGAAGCTCCAGGTTCAAGTCCCACTTCAGGATTTGATGGCCACAGAAGGGGCATTCATAATGAAAGCAATCAGGCTGATTATCAGTCTTTAAATCCTCCCAATATGCCTGATGACAGGTGGTAAGAGTGGGTGAGCTTCCTGGTCAGCCATACTGCAGAAGGCAATGGCAAACCACTGCAGTACACAAGCATAATCATGGCCTGATCCAATGGAAGTCCATGGTCATAGCATCCCTTTGGGCATGGTACCCGGAGGAGGAGATTATGCATAGGATGTAAGGTGTGAGGAAAGGGGAGTTATGCTATTGGTAATGGTAGGAAATGTAGTGTGCGAGAAGAGAAGTAGGTGGAGTGAAATGTGGTGCAGCAATGATAGAAGGGAAGTGGGGGAGGGGGGCATTGTGGTGCAGGATGTGTAGAGAACAGTTGAGCCAAGATTCTTATCTTGACAGTGCTGGTAAGATCATTGAAATTCTTTTGAAACCATGTCCTAGGAGGTAAGCTTTTAGGACTGACCTCCACTCTGGTGGTGTTGCCTGGAGGGCTGTCTGCACCCTGGAGGAAACAAAATCTCCCTTCTTCAGTCCACCTCCTTTCTAGGTCCTCCAATGCTGCATCAGCGTAACCTGGGCCTCCTCACTGGACCTCTTGCAGCCATTCCTCCAACTGCAATATTTTCTGTTAATGCAGGCACAGTGCACCTTTATGGAGTCCTGAATTTTGAGGCAATTTTTGTGTTCTTGACTTTTAAACATTCCTATATAATTTCTCCTTATCACATTTAACTCTATATGCTTAGTTTCTTCCTATCTTCAACGTGCACTGCTCTGGATCCAAGTAAACAATTCACTGTATGTGAGTAGGACTGTGCAAATAACGTGACAAAAGGGAAATGCACCATCTGCTGTAGTCTTGGCATTTTCCAGTTCAAATGCTGAATGCAGGGCCACCTGTTAGGCTCCAGCAATCAGCACACAAAGTTTGGTGGTCAGGGGCATTGGGGTTTCAATTGAAGAGGGGCCCTGTGCAAGTGCCATCAGAACATGACAGTGCATGACAATATCAGTAACTTTTCCAAGAAAAGAAAAATTCTTCAGACAGCACCATGGCAACCTTTCACTCCTGCTCCAGCAGATCCCTGTAGCAAGAGTTTTGTTTCAGGCTGGCACATCTCACAGGCATGAATTTCTGCACAGTCATGCCACAATCAGTGAAGACAGTAGGAAGCACTGAGTGTATGAGTAGGAGGAGAAGGAAGTGGAGTGAACAATGTTGTGTCTGAACAAGTGAAGACCTCTTACACAAAGGGTCATGATGTCTGTTTAGAGAAATCAATGCTCAACCAATTTCAAGTGTCCAGGTGCTTGTGTCATGATGCTATTTTGCATTAAGTAAGCACATTGATGTGCTGCACCCATTTAATTCATTTTAGCAGGCCACAGGCAAGAAGCTTAGATCTGACAACGGCATCCAGGACTCACTATTATTGTAGTCTCTGTTCCTTATGGGTGTGTATTTGTGATTAATAGCAGCACAAGGTAAAGGATCCACCTAGCCCCTCCTATACCTAGGAGTATCCGATCATATTCCCAAAATAGAGCATTTTATTTTTCAACTTGATATTGCCTTTGAGTCTAGGAGTTGTCAATGAATGCATTTTACAGCCACAGTTGAATCAGGGAAAACTGATATAAACTAAATTGTCTCTCATTGTTCATTGGAGCAGTTAGTACACACCTAGGACACAATTCCTTACTGTCTATCTTCAGGACCACATCTTCTGATGCATTAATCTTCTCAAATAATGCCCAAAGCTGACAATCTAAAACAGTTGCACTGTTCTTTTAAAGAAAAAGTATATATTTTTAATGAACTTGCATCTTTAATGGCTTATTTTCCAATGCAGGGACTGAATAATTCCTGAGAACTAATGTATGCCAGAAAAATTTTGCTGTTGATTCTAGTAAAGTTTGAAAAATTGGTTTCAGATTGTTGACATTGTGTATAAATTTAAAGTTGGCTGTAGGCAATGTAACCATGATGACACACCCTCTTTGAAGGGAGGATCAACATTCGTAAATAATGGAACCAGTCAGTGGGAAGTAGCTGTAGTTATGACAATCTCCTCAAAAAGGAAAAACTCAGATTTTAAATTATGCCATCTACAATTTTTAATCAAAAAAATCATAGAGTTAAACCATGATTTTGGAAAGATCAAGAAGATATTGTCTTGCTTATTTCTTTTATATCCCATTCATAATGATTTGTACAATTAGAATGCAACCCACACCAAAAGTACTTACTACCACTCCTTTCTCTTTTATATAAGTTTATGTCCATTCACACAAGTGGCTTTGCAAGAATGCTGGCTGTGCAGATACAGAATCGTACAGAGATATCATGCCATTCTCTTCTTGTATGTATGTATTTAAGTATAGAAGCTTAGAAAGTTTACGGCACAGTAGGAGCTATCTGACCCATCATGTCTGAGCTGGTCAAGGAAGAGCTGTGCAGCCTAATCCCAGTTTCCAGTTCTTGGTCTGTAGTCATGTGGGTTACACTACTTCAACTACATATCCAAATATTTTTAAATGCGAGAAGGTTTTCAACCTCTACCACATTTTCAGGCCGAGTTCCAGACCCCCACTGCTCTCTAAACACCAGGCTGGTATGAGTATTTTGAGAACTGGAGCCAGAGGTGGTAAGAAACATTCAACATTGGCTTTCCTTGTTGATTCCAATTACTTTTTGTGGGGATGTTGGCAGGTGCAGAATCATTAATTAATATAATTCCAAAGACAAGACTTTGGGACTGATGGAAAAGCCAGCAAACGCATTTCAGGGAGTTCACAATCAGAAGATAGGATACTGATGGGAATTTTCAGGGCTTTTCCCAGCAATTTCAGAAACACTTGTCCTACTCTCTCAAACTCTCTCCCTAACCCAACCTCTCTACCTCTCTTTTTCTCTTTCCTCCTTCAAAAACTTATTCAAAACCCATCTCTTTAACTCCGCTTTTAGTTGCCTTTCTTAATCTTTCTCTCATAGCTTGACATTTTTTATCGATATTACCTTCATCGATTCGTATTTATTTCTCCCTTCCCTGTAAAGTGCCTTGGGATGTTTACGACATTAAAGCCACATTGTGAAAGGTGGTTGTTATTGAAGGGCACACTTCACATGTTGAAGCACTGTATAGGTTCTGATTTCATACTAAGTATGTGCCAAATGACTCATAGTTCTGTGCACAGACATTTCCTCAGACTTGATCCCAGCTACCATCATAATTTAAAAGACAGTGGCTGCAAAATTGAACAAGGCTTGAAAAGGGGTGTGGGGACGGCAAAGACCAATTAACCAGTGTCCCTTGCTTTCGATGCAGGCTGCAGGTAAGCTTCTTGCTGCCTGCTAAGATGATTGCAGCGTGCAGCCAGTGCTAAAGGTGCTCTTGAGTGGCTGCAAGCCTGAGCAGGGGGTGCAAACTTGTTCGAGGCTAGCATCACTTAAAGCCAACCTGCATTTCTTAAAAGGGAGGTGCATTGTAGCTGCAGCAGGTGCTGGTAGCCATTCTATAATTGATTCCGACTTAGCAATGATAGAAGAATGGCACAACATAGAATAGAGTGGGGTCCGAGATTTTCCGGCACTATCTTCCTATGGAATAAAGCTAATGGATATGCATAAGGAAAAGCTTGGTGCTTTGGCATGCCTGCTGGAAAGCCTGTGATCAATGTCATGGAGTACGGAGGAGTCCAGCGCCAACTTGGTGCAGGGCTTTGCATAGATTCTCAAGCCCCATCCTTTCCACTGTGCAAGTGCTGGTGAACTCCATTGGCACACTTGCAGAACCAGCTATGATGCAGCGTCTGACAGTCGATGTCTCAGCTTCCGTTGCAGCACAGGTAGAAGCCATCCAATGTCTGAGTGCTGCAATGGAACTTCAGGCTGAAGTCTTGCCAGGTCAGCTTGCTGCCACGCAAGCTTAGACTGCTGCAGCGAAGCTGCATATACCAGTATTCAAAGAGGCTTTGTCCTGCTCTTCAAAGAGGCTTGCAAGGTCTCCCAACAGTCCAGAAATTTGTCCTGTAGTACTTCACCAGGATTGGTGAGTGCTACTCCCGGCGATTGGCAGTTTAATGGCAGTAGTTCTGTGGACGACAAACCTGCTGCCTTTTCTCAGGATGTCAGCATTCATCCTCCCATTTCTGCCACTCTGTCAGTGTTCTTGCAGTTGCCAGCCAGCCAGTCAAACTGCTGCTGCCCATAGTGAGGGTTGACTCCAAAGCTGAGCCTTCTAGGGCCCAGACCTGCTCACGGTCATCTTGCAAGGCCATGGGCAGTTTTCTCCATTGAAAGCCAGCAGCCTTCCACTAGCCGTGCTGCAGCCAATGGGATAGCACTACATAGGAGCACTAGGACAGGAAAAGGCACACAGACGACAATGCAAGAGGGTGATTATTTGATATTGGTTTGTAATAGGGCATGGTTTGATTGATAAATTTTGTTTAGCATTTTTATTTTGTATTGGTTTTTATTTTAGAATTGTGGCCAAGCAGACTTTGTGTATTCTTAACCAAGGGAAGGTAAGTTGTGGGCCTGTTGATGAATGGGGAGTTGGGGCTGTGTATACTGGTATTGCAATCAGATGAATTGAACGTGAATAGCTCAGTCAGAAAGCAGCTGTGTTGGTTGCCTCCTCTTCCTCAGCTTAACACTGTATAGCTGGTGGTAAGCACTATGCCCTCATGACGACAAAGTTGTGCAGCATGCAGCAGACCATCATGAATCTTGACCTGCACTTTGCAGGGTACTGCAGGGCTCCATCAGAGAGGTGCAAGCAGTGGAAGCAATGTTTAAGCACCCCAATGGTCTGCTCTATAACATTTTGCACGGTAGCATGGCAAACCCTCTGGTCTACCACGGTGGCTCAAATGCTTATGATCAGCAGATGGTTGCAGAATGAAGGCATCATGATTACTGCCAGGATATCAGGTATTGGCCTGCATGACGCTATGCATATGGTCACACACAAGCTGGACGCTGAGGGACTGTGGTGTTTTCAAAGCAACACTTGTGCTGTCAATGGCATCCTGCAGAATGGGTAACATGTGATCCTTGCAAGTTGTGCACCTGCTCTGCCTGCTTCTCTCTGGCAGATGTGCAGAATGAAATGTATTCAGCTCTCTTGGCACACAGAGCCTCAATGACCTCTCTTAGGTAACAGTGGATGGCAAGCTGGGAGATGTTGCAAACGTCTCCAGCTCCAGCCTGGAAAGAGCAGGATGCATAAAAGTCTGTGGCCATAGACACTTCCACAGCCACTGGCAATACAGTCCTTGCCCTGCTCTGAGGTGTAGTTGTGGTTGCAGCAGGTGGCAGATTTCAGAGAGGATGCCCTTACTGAAGTGTAGATGTCTGACACTGTTCTCTTTTTTCCACTCCACCTCCCTCTTCCAGCAGCTTGCCCCTTTGTGTTGCCTCTGCTCATCTTCTCTGCTGTAGCCTAAGGGGAATGCATGCTATTGAACTATGCCTGGAAGCAGGCGGTGTGTGCAGATTCCTTGAAGTCAGTTCAAAGTCCGATAGTATGTACCACACCACTCCTACCTGTAGACTTCAGCAACTTTGAACAACTCTGCAAACCAAACACTTTGACAAATACAGCAAAAGCCAGTAGAAGTCAATCAGCAACTAACTTGTAAGTAGTTGATGATCCCTTTTATCCCTTAATCACTGGTCAGGTTGCAGAGATCCTTCCTGCTGCTGAACATAAGTTCAGCTGTGCAAGGTTAAGAAAGGACATTAGTTGAAGTGACGAACTCCAAAATGTCATAATTGCCATCAAATCAACATTACATGCTGATTGACGCCACAATCTGCCTACTCCACACACTTGTAGAGCATGCTTCTTGCAATCGCTAATTCCCTTACCAAAACTGATGTCCGGTGCATCTAACACTAGAAGTATGCGCGCATGCCACAGGTGCCATTTTGGATGCAAAACAACACTCATAGCACTGAAAAACTGGACACAATGAAGCCAAATTCGAGGCAAACATGTTATAATGTTTTTAGTAGGAGTTTATTTTTGAAAATATACAAGACGAATTGAGTCTGTAAGCATCTGTTACCGTTATCATAAAAATTCAAGCTTGGAGGTTGCAGATGCTGGTTCTCTGTGTGGGAGTGCCACATGCAGAGACTCAGATGAAAGTATTACTAGCAACTAAGTGTCTGCTGATGAAATCTCACTTTAGACCCATTCACTCGTTCATACTAATTCAAACTCTGACTCTAGGGATCAATCGTATAACTAACTCTTCACTGCACTGCCTCCAACACACATGTTTGTGCCCAGAAATGGCACAGCGTTCAAAATGTGGCCTGATCAGAGCACTGCACAGGTTGATCGGGATTTTCTCTGACTCAAAATCTGCTCCATTGTGTCTTAACCCTCCCATCAAAAGAACTGATTTTTCACCCAGTAAATGTTTGCAGTTCCCATACAATCTTTGTACATGCTTGAGCGAGATTAGTCGTTTGCTGAGAAAATGAACTGGATATTCTCGGAAAATTTTTTTTAAATGGTCTGAAAAGGCCTCTGGGTGTTTTCAGCTATAACTCTGAGGAATGCAAGAAAGATTGAAAAACGAGTTAGCCTGCTCTGTTGCTATTATAATAAATGGTAATTGGACATAGAGCAGAAAAAGCAATTCCAACCAGGTATGGCAACCACACCTTATTCCCTTGTTAAAAAAGAGGATGAAGGAGCTCAGGAACTGGCCACTTGGCACAACATAGGCTTCCAACTGTTAGGCTGTGAATACAACTGACTTATGAATCTTTCAAATCTGTTTTTAAACTGTGCTCAGGCATAGTTGAAATACAATGCATATGTTGCATAATTTAATGGACCCGCTTGGGTTTCCCATAAACATTATGGATCCAATAAATTGGATGGAGACTCAACTTTTGGAAGCATTGTGAGGAGGGAGTAATTTTAGTGCCAATGATGATGTTCCACCTGACATCTATAGTTACGGTTGCCAAGACTCCAGGGGTCTCAAGTGATTGAGGATCTATCTGTTGGGCACTATTGCTAGTCTTCTTTTTCTCCAAGTAGCATCCTTGATTATTTGAGGGTTCCTGGGCAGGACAAGGAGTTAGGCCCCAATTCTATCTCAGCCAGAATGGGGATCAAACTCTGTGCTGTTGGCATTATTCTGAACCACATACTAGCTGTCTAACCAGCTGAGCTAACCAGTCCCCACTACTGCAAGTAACCCAGGAGAAAAACACTTTGCGTTTATGGTTTGTGCCTGCATGTCTCTGTGCTTACACTTCACAGCACACCATTGTACCTGCCTCCATGGTATTCAAGGTTCTACAATTCCCTCACAGCACACCATTGTACCTGCCTCCACAGTATTCAAGATTATAATGTCATAATAAAAACAGTAAAGCCCTCTAGCCTTCACCTCTCAAGTCCCTTCAACCCACACAGTCCCCATATCCCATCCATGCCAACTCATGCCAACACATGACTCCCCATTCATCCACAAAGCCCTTTATAGCCCCTATGCCAATTTAGTGCCAACCCATGCCACCCCATGCCCACAACCCTTTGCCATTACACCCTCCATGCCATCTCATGCAGTATCCACCATGGATAGACCTCAAGAGCCATGCTGAGTTAAAATAAAATAAAGTTCTAAGCATGTATTACAGACTTCACTATATATAAAAAAAACACTCTCATTGATAAAAGCCCATTCAATATATTTAAATCCCTTCAAGTACTCACTCCTTTATAAAGACAAACATTTGTATTCATAACCCCACACCAAAGACAGCTAATTCCTTTACAACCACTTGGAGCTGTCAATCAAATTGTGAATTTACAGGCTCCCCACTTTGATAATGATAGATTATGGAAGTAGTATTAATCCTATAATGATAGCCTTCAGGCTTATGTCAACATCTATTGAAGTTGTAAGCAATGATTTATTTTCAACTGAGAGTCACAGCAAACTTGTTTTTTTTATTTAAAAGGACAGGGGATTTAAATGATTGGACAGCTTGACAGTTCCACAGACCTTATCAACACTTAAGGCAATTTCAGGTCTACTGTTAACAATCCCAAAGAACTACCTGAACCTCTCCAAAAGGGTACCTGACCTCTCCAAAGAACTCCAGTAGGTTTAGACATTTTCCACAAAAAGCCCACGAGTCGTGTTTCATAAACCTGGGTGACAAAATTGCTTCTGATTGAAGGTAGCTACACTTTTAAATGTGCCGCTGTCTCTGTGAACCGTGGGTGTGTGAAATATGTCCTGTCCCCCTTCCTTCCCCGGCGAAAATGGTGGGTACCGGGTTTGGGGGCGGGACTTCCAGAATTGCAGCTCCGGCACCATTTTAGCTAAGGCACAGAGCCCTTCCATCTCCTTGAAAATTCAGCCCAGAGAGTAGGAATAAAGAGGTCATTTTCATGATGATAGGTTTGACTAGTAGAGCACTGCTTAGGATCAGTGCTTAGGCCTCAATTATTTATAATCTATATCAACAATAGAATAACAAAAACTTGTATTTAAAGAGCACCTTTAACGTCATGAAATGTTCCAAAGTGCTTCACAAGAGTGCTATGAAGCAAAACTGAACACTGAGCCACAAAAGCAATATTAGGGCTGACGGTCAAAAGCTTGGTAAAGTGGTAGGTTTTAAAGAGGGTCTTAAAGGAAGAAAGTTTGGTGAAGAGATTTAAGGAGGGTATTCCAGAGCTTTGGGCCGATACAGCCAAAGATGCTGCCACCAATGGTGGAACAATTAAAATAAGGGACTCTCAAGAGGCCAATGTTAGATGAGCACAAATATCTTGGAGGGTTGTGGGGCTGATGGAGATTGCAGGTGGGCAGGCCATGCAGGAACTTGAAAAAGAGGATGATAATTTTAAAATCGAGGCATTGCTTGACTGGGAATCAATGTAGTTTAGCAAGCACAGGGTTGATGAATGAACGGGACTTGGCATGAGTAAGGACACAGGACAATTAATTTTTGATCAATGACTTACATGAGGGGAATGACTGCAATATATCCAATCTTGCTGATGATCCAAAGCTAGGTGGGAAAGTAAGCTGTGTGTAAGACATTAAGAGGCTGCAAAAGGATATAAACTGGTTAAGTGATTGGGCAAGAAGGTGGTAAATGGAGTATAATGCAGGAAACAATGGAAAAGAAGGATATGTTTTATAGGGTAAGTGACTAATAAATGTTGAAGTCAGTGAGATTTGTGTGTCCTTGGATTATAGAATCATAGAAATTTACAGCCTGGAAGAAGGCCATTTGGCCCATCATGTCCATGCTGGCCAACAAGTAACCATCCAGCCTAATCCCACTTTCCAGCCCAGCTGAACCTGCCTCCTCCTGCTGCGGACACGTGTCCGTGAGGTGACCACCAGATTATGAACCTGAGCCTGCTCTAAATCTAGGTCCCACTGAGACGTGTGTCTTTGCGCCGGTGGAGGGTGTGGGTAAGAGCCGTGATGGGTCTTCCAGGCTGCTTATTTCCAGCTCTTCAATGGAGGAGCTGTTCCCTTGGCTGGAGGTGGATGGTGCTGAGGGACTGGATAGATGAGGGCGTCGGTCACTTGGCAGAGCTCCCTGTGAACCAAAGTAGAGAAAATTAGTTCATGGCAGCAGTGTCAAAAGCTGGAGAGAGAGCACTCACAGTTGCATTGAGAGAGGGATGATGTTGTGCAGGATTCTCACATGGGTGTTCGTCGCCGACCTCACCATTGCTGCAGGCACAGTCCATTTCCTCACTAAATGGCACGCTCCTCAAAGTGAGTGAGTGGCCTAATGTGGGCCACTCCAACCCCGGTCTGGGACCTCTCCCTGTTGTTGTGAGCCAGCTTCTCCTGCATGAAAACAGATGGAGAGAGTGTGAGCAGGACATATGGCACTGCATGGAATGTTAGTGTGGCGAGCGGAGCCATGGACCGGATGAGGACGCGAGCTCCAGGGGATATGAGCCTGATGGAGATGTGAGGGTGTGGGTGAGAGTTAGTGGTGTTGTCCCTTGAGGTGTGAGATCCTTGTGGGTGTGTGATGGGTTTGGGAGCGTGAGAGTTAAGAGTGATGGGGTGGTCGACTTACCCTGGAACGGATGAGACCATTCATCCTCTTCCTACACTGGATGGCTGACCTCTTCTGTATCCCAGTGGAGCTGACAACCGCCGCCACTGCTTCCCAGGCCGGATTGGTGACTGGTGGACCACCTGCAGCCAGAGTGGGGGTAGAGGACATTGCGGCAGCCTTCCACTGCGTCTAGCAGGCACCCCAGAGATGGATCACTAAATTTGGGTGCTGTCGTCTTCTTTGATTTCGGGGCCATCTGTCGCCTAGAGCAGTCCTGGTCTGAAGACATGAAGTAGGCATGCGCTCAGGTGCGCTTTAAATATGGCACCTGGAATGAGGAAGTGCTGAGGTCACAGCAGGGCAGGCAAACCTGAGCCAGCCCGCTAATGAGCTGGTGTGTTTTCTGTGAATGGCGTTATTAATGAGGCGGGATGCTATGGGAATGGGATGATATGGCGCGAAAACCCATCATTGCGACTGGCAGGTAAAACGTCCTTTTCCCCACCCGCTACCGCACTTTGTGCAAATCTGGGACAATTCCACCCTCTGTATCTGACATTCGGTGTGAAATGACAAAAAAATCAGAATACACAACATATTCTGATTCAAATGGATCCTGTTTGAATAAAGTCTGCTTTCCCTCTAATATCTTTTCTAGTATATCAATATTAGGAACTGCCAGTACTTCCAGCTGTAAATCTTATATGCCTGTTAATTGCTGTCCTTTCTTACTTCCATGTTCCTGATTTGTCTCCTGTAACATTCTATTTAATTTGTATCTTGTGCAGGCAGTAATAATGATAATAAATGTAGGTTATCTGTCATTTATATACAGTATCGTGCACAGATTGTTCCTGGTGATGATCAATTACACTTTGCCGATGTAATTACCATGACAAGTAAAAAGTGCCTGATTATCTGTAGAATACACCAAGGCGTGTACTGGTCGATGGTCATTGCACAGGACAATGCAAACCATTTACAAACATGAAGAAAAGATAATGGCCCAGATTTTGCCCTAGCAGCTCACCATGATTAAGGAGTATATTAGACACCAATTTCCAGTGCCTGCACATATGTGGGTAAATGCAGAAATCAGGAAGTTGCTGGCCAAGTTGCCCAACTCTTTGTGAAGCTTCTGATACGACCACAGCCGGTGTTCATAGCTGCGCAAAACAAGTCCCAGTTTCCAGCAGGAAGCTTGGCTTAAAGGCCACAACTTTTTTTTTGTAAAACAAAAACAGAATTACCTGGAAAAACTCAGCAGGTCTGGCAGCATCGGCGGAGAAGAAAAGAGTTGACGTTTCGGGTCCACACGACCCTTCAACAGAACTGAAGTATAGTTAGGAGAGGGGTGAAATATAAGCTGGTTTAAGGTGGGGGGCGGGGGGAGAGAAGTTGATGGTGGGGTGGTTGTAGGGACAAGCAAGCAATGATAGGAGCAGATAATCAAAAGATGTCACAGACAAAAGGATCAAAGAGGTGTTGAAGGTGGTGATATTATCTAAGAAAAGTGCTAATTAAGAATGGATGGCAGGACACTCAAGGTACAGCTCTAGTGGGGGTGGGGTGGAAAGATTGACAAGGTATTAGTTGTAGATTTAAAAATAATGGAAATAGGTGGGAAAAGAAAAATCTATATAAATTATTGAAAACAAAAAAAAAACAAAAACAAAAAAAAACAAAAAAAAAACAAAAGGGAGTGGGGGAGGAAACGGGGTGGGGATGGGGGGAGGGGGAGTTTAAGATCTAAAGTTGTTGAATTCAATATTCAGCCCAGAAGGCTGTAAAGCGCCTAGTCGGAAGATGAGGTGCTGTTCCTCCAGTTTGCGTTGGGCTTCACTGGAACAATGCAACAAGCCAAGGACAGACATGTGGGCAAGAGAGCAGGGTGGAGTGTTAAAATGGCAAGATCAAGAGAAGTTAAGAATCCAGAGGGAGGGGTCCAGGTGGAGGGAGAATATTGCAGGTGGGTAAAAGGATCCGTTGAACAGGGAGAGGACTCCTGCCCAAAGAAGTGAGCACGGAGACGAAGACGGCGGAAGAAGAGTTCAGCATCGTGCCGAGCCCGAAATTCATTGAGATGAGGGCGTAAGGGTATGAAACTAAGTCCTTTGCTGAGCATGGAACATTCAGCATCGGAGTTCAGCACGATGCTGAACTCTTCTTCCGCCGTCTTCGTCTCCGTGCTCACTTCTTTGGGCAGGAGTCCTCTCCCCGTTCAATGGATCCTTTTACCCACCTCCAATATTCTCCCTCCACCTGGACCCCTCCTTCTGGATTCTTACCTTCTCTTGATCTTTTCATTGAGAACTGTCGGCGTGACATGAGCCGTCTCAATTTCTCTGCTCCTCTCACCCATTCTAATCTGTCTCTCTCTGAACTCACTGCACTCCGTTCTCTCAGGTCCAACCCCAACATTGTCATCAAACCCGCTGACAAGGGTGGTGCTGTTGTTGTCTGGCGCACTGACCTCTACCTCGCGGAGGCTGAGCGTCAACTCGCAGACACTTCCTCCTACCTCTCCCTGGACCATGACCCCACCACGGAACATCAAGCCATTGTTTCCAGGACTGTTACTGACCTCATCTCCTCTGGAGATCTTCCTCCCACAGCTTCCAACCTGATAGTCGCCCAACCTCAGACGGCCCGCTTCTACCTCCTACCCAAAATCCACAAACAGAACTGTCCTGGCAGACCGATCGTGTCAGCCTGTTCCTGCCCCACGGAACTCATTTCTCGTTATCTTGACTCCATTCTCTCTCCCCTTGTCCAGTCCCTTCCCACCTACATCCGTGATTCCTCTGACACCATACATCACATCAACAATTTCCAGTTCCCTGGCCCCAACCGCTTCCTCTTCACCATGGATGTCCAATCCCTCTACACCTCCATCCCCCACCAGGATGGTCTGAGGGCCCTTAGCTTCTTCCTTGAACAGAGGCCCAAACAATCCCCATCCACCACTACTCTCCTCCATCTGGGTGAACTTGTTCTCACACTGAACAATTTCTCCTTTAACTCCTCTCACTTCCTCCAAATAAAAGGTGTGGCTATGGGTACCCGCATGGGCCCCAGCTATGCCTGTCTCTTTATGGGGTATGTGGAACATTCCTTGTTCCAGTCCTACTCCGGCCCCCTCCCACAACTCTTTCTCCGGTACATCGATGATTACTTCGGTGCTGCTTCATGCTCTCGTCGGGACCTGGAAAAATTTATTAATTTTGCTTCCAATCTCCACCCCTCCATCATTTTCACATGGTCCGTCTCTGACACTTCTCTTCCCTTCCTTGACCTCTCTGTCTCAATTTCTGATGATAGATTGTCCACCAATATCCATTACAAGCCTACCGACTCCCACAGCTACCTCGACTACAGCTCCTCACACCCCGATCCTGTAAGGACCATTCTCTCAGTTCCTTCACCTCCGTCGCATCTGTTTTGATGATGCTACCTTCAAAAACAGTTCCTCTGACATGTCCTCCTTCTTCCTTAACCGAGGTTTTCCACCCACGGTCGTTGACAGGGCCCTCAACCGTGTCCGGCCCATATCCCGCGCATCCGCCCTCACGCCTTCTCCTCCCTCCCAGAAACATGATAGGGTCCCCCTTGTCCTCACTTATCACCCCACCAGCCTCCGCATTCAAAGGATCATCCTCCGCCATTTCCGCCAATTCCAGTATGATGCCACCACCAAACACATCTTCCCTTCACCCCCCCGGCGGCATTCCGTAGGGATCGTTCCCTCCGGGACACCCTGGTCCACTCCTCCATCAGCCCCTACTCCTCAACCCCCACCTATGGCACCTCCCCATGCCCACGCAGAAGATGCAACACCTGCCCCTTCACTTCCTCTCTCCTCACCATCCAAGGGCCCAAACACTCCTTTCAAGTGAAGCAGCATTTCACTTGCATTTCCCCTAACTTATTTTACTGCATTCGTTGCTCCCAATGCGGTCTCCTCTACATTGGAGAGACCAAACGCAAACTGGGCGACCGCTTTGCAGAACACCTGCGGTCTGTCCGCAAGAAAGACCCAAACCTCCCTGTCGCTTGCCATTTTAACACTCCACCCTGCTCTCTTGCCCACATGTCTGTCCTTGGCTTGCTGCATTGTTCCAGTGAAGCCCAAAGCAAACTGGAGGAACAGCACCTCATCTTCCGACTAGGCACTTTACAGCCTTCTGGGCTGAATATTGAATTCAACAACTTTAGATCTTAAACTCCCCCTCCCCCCATCCCCACCCCATTTCCTCCCCCACTCCCTTTTGTTTTTTTTTGTTTTTGTTTTTTTTTGTTTTCAATAATTTATATAGATTTTTCTTTTCCCACCTATTTCCATTATTTTTAAATCTATAACTAATACCTTGTCAATCTTTCCACCCCACCCCCACTAGAGCTGTACCTTGAGTGTCCTGCCATCCATTCTTAATTAGCACTTTTCTTAGATAATATCACCACCTTCAACACCTCTTTGATCCTTTTGTCTGTGACATCTTTTGATTATCTGCTCCTATCACTGCTTGCTTATCCCCACAATCACCACACCCTCAACTTCTCTCTCCCCCCCCCCGCCCACCTTAAACCAGCTTATATTTCACCCCTCTCCTAACTATACTTCAGTTCTGTTGAAGGGTCGTGTGGACCCGAAACGTCAACTCTTTTCTTCTCCGCCGATGCTGCCAGACCTGCTGAGTTTTTCCAGGTAATTCTGTTTTTGTTTTGGATTTCCAGCATCCGCAGTAGCTTTTTGTTTTTATAACTTTTTTTTTGTATCCTGATAACAGGAAGAAGACAAACCAATCTCAGCAGTAAGAGGTCTGGTAACACCTTTGGGTTTTTTTTAAATTAAAAGTAAAGGTTTTATTTACAAAAATAAAAGAAACCCTATACACAAAGGATTACAGTTAGTTAATTAAGGTTATTCTTTACAAAACATTCCCACAAAACTCTCTACATGGTCAAACCCACAAGTAAACACTTTCCAGGCAGTGGTCCCCTACAGATATTTAAATATGGAATCCAATAATATCGCACATGACAGACTGCTAGAACTTCAACATGACCGGTACCCTCTCCCACTTTGCTATGGAATTCACTTCAGTATAAAACTGCTTGCTGCAGCCCAAAACTTCTCAACAGCTCAAACAGCTCCAGCTATCTCCAGCTTAACAGCTCTATAGCTCTATAGCTATCTCTAGCTCTCTCTATCTCAACAGCTATCCACAGTAACTCTAATATACCTTTTTAACCTTTCATCTCAGCTTTCAGACTAAAAAGCGATGGTCTAGCCTCACACTCCCTGGACATATTAGTGATGCCTGCACCTTAACGGTGCTTGTCATTGCTGCCAGAGTGTTGTGAGCAGACATCACAGCGTTCTGCCATTCTCTCTGTGTGCTCTCAGCACCTTTAAGGTGGGGCTGCCCCCATCTCTTCAGCATCTGTGACCAGTGATGCTGTGCTCCTGAAGGGGTCAGGTGCTAAAAGCAGACAAAGGATCATGTGCTTTTAAAGTTTCACAGCTGCGTCTCTATGATATGACCCTGATCACAGAGTGCAAGCAAGCTGCCCTCAGACAGACAGGAGTCAGGCATTCCCAGAGGCTATCTGAAGATCTGTGGAGTGCCCTCAGTGCATGTTGTCATCATCCTCATGCAATCGAGTGACTATTAGGGCCTCCACTGCGTCTCCATGACAGGATAATTATCACAGAGTGTATGTGTGCTGCCATAAGCCAGACTGGAGTTCATAGATGCAATGTGAGGATCTATGGCGTCTCCTCACTGCATGTCATCATGATCCTCCACAAATCTAGCAGCTAATGAGGCCTCCCGAGCATGCCTGCCTCGCCAGTGCGAGAGCCTCATTGCCATCATCCTTGCCTTCAAAGACCTCCTCACTCTCATCACCACTGACATCCTCCTCATTGGAGGAGACCTCCACCTCCTGCATCTCCTCCTCAGCCAGCTCCTCTCCCCTTTGCAGCGCCAGGTTGTAAAGGGCGCAGCAGGTGAAGACGATGCGTGACACCCTCTGTGCACTATATTGCAGGGTTGCACCAGACCGGTCTAGGCACCAGAACCTCATTTTCAGGATCCCGATGGTTTGTTCCACCAAGCTGCGAGTTTCAGCACGAGCCTCGTTATACCTTCGCTCTGCTGCAGTCTGAGGCCGCCGCATGGGTGTCACCAGCCACATCATCTGCGGGTAGTCCTTGTCCCCTAGGAGCCAACCCTGCAGCTTCTGTGGGCCTGGAAGACGTCAGGGATCCGTGAGAGACTGAGAATGTAGGAGTTATGGACACTCCCCGGAAACTGTGCGCTGACCTGCAGGATGCCTTTGTGGTGGTCGCACATCAGCTGCACGTTCAGTGAATGGAAGCCCTTGTGGTTGATATAGTTGACTATGTGTTGCAACGGAGATCTGAGCGTCATGTGAGTGCAATCAATGGCACCCTGCACCTGTTGGAAACCCGAGATCTGGGCAAATCCAATCACTCTTGCATCCTGGCTTTCCTGGTACTGGGCGAAATGCACAAAGTTGTGTGCCCTTGTGAAAGTGGCATCCAGGACCTCATGGATGCATTTCTGGGTGGAGGCTTGTGATATCCCACAGAAGTCACCTGTGGTGCCCTGAAAGGAGCCACTGGCATAAAAATTGAGCACTGCTCACTTTCACAGCCACTGGCAGTGGATGCCCTCCATGTCCCCTTGGTGTCAAATGCTGCAGCAGGTGGCAGTTGTGACCGACCAGTTCCCTAGACATGTGCAGTCTTCAGCAACACGGGTTGTCAGTCATCTGCAGGAATGAAAGTCATCATCTATAGACCCTGGATCCAGCTAGGCCCTGCCCATTGACGGCTCGCTCTGGCTCTACGGCAGCGTGTGAGGAAGCCCAATCCGTCCTTTCTTCCAGAGGGTGCTGCTCCTCCCTCTGCCCAGCCAGGCACCTCTGTCTCCCTCTTCTCAGCTGCATCTGCTCTCTGTATGCCACGACGCATACAGCTAGTTTACCAGACTCTATGCTCCTGATTTACTCCTGCAGGATGAAAGAGAGAGATGCAGGAGTTAGCATGGGTATATTAATAACCTACCTTGGTTAAGTCTGAAGGTCCCTTAACACATCCCGGAGAGTGCTGGCCATCACTTGGATAGCCAGAGTTTAGTGCGTTGCATGGCTGCTCGAAACCCCACCCACTCTGCCCCACTCCACCTGACCAATTAGCGGGCAGCTTGACCCATTCGGCTGCATGCTGTGCTCTCAACTCAGGCGCAGGCATTTTCCTAACCCACACTGCAAGGCTGCGTTGTTAGCTTGAACCATGGGGGTGACTGGTCCAAACTGGGACTACGATATTGCAAGGGTCTGTGAGTGCCTCCACCAATGACTACTCCACGGCCAGCTGTAGCGATGAGATTATACAACTTACCCAGTCGTCCAACTGTTCTGCAGTCCACTAAAAGACTCTTTAGTTTGCAGTCTGTGCCCGAGGGGTGAGAAGCTCTGGAGCACTTGGTGGCACTTTGATGCCTATGCATTGCTTGAATGAGCAGATAAGCTAGAGGCCCGACTCCACATATGTCAATGTGGCTGCGTCTGAGCTGTCTCAGCTGCAGAGGAATGGTCACTTTATACAAGGTTTCCCTAATGCATGGCCGCTTCCCTCCCCCCTACCCCTCACTGTCTTGTGCACTACCTTGAACTGCAGGGCAGTCCTTGCCCCTTCCCCCCCCCAACAACATGCCTCAACCGCAGGGAAGCCTTTGCCACCCCAAGTCACCTCAACTGCAGGGCAGCCCTTGCCCCAACACCTCCAACGCACCTCAACCTTGAAGTTCAATAGGCGACCCGGGTGAGCGCTGCGCATCTTTACTGTGTACTCACCTCGGAGTCCCCCTCAAAGTGCAGCCTGCCAAGCGCACACCTTATATATGCTGTTGTGAAAATGTTGGTGTGCAATCATGGCGACGTGGGCAGACAATCCAGCGGGTGGGGGCAGGGGGATGATTCCGGTGAGCTGGCCTTATAATGATATGCAGATGTATTACAATGAGGTTCCTGATGTCCAAGGCGGGAAACATGGCCTGTCACTGACGGGTTGAGCGGACGATCGCAAACTGGTTTCACAACGTCATGGAACCGATTTTTGGCCTTCTCGCCATTATGCCTGCTCGTACCACCGAGCATGCCCGACACCAGCAGGCACGAACAATTCTGCCCAAGATCTTTCACGTTTCCATCTTGTGTTTGTTTTCAGGTCAATAAAATATCATATCCCCACTACTTGTTTACCTATGAACCTCTGCAAGATGGAAACATTTTTCTTGATGCCCCTGACTCCCCTTTGATAATCAAACAACCTTCCAACTTACCTAAAAATGCAAATGTTAGATCTAAACTATTTACTTGTGCCTCAACTTAACACCTCTATCCTTTTTAAGCTTCGAACCCTGGCAACCTGACTCCTATCAAACTCTTTCCCAGCTTAATTAAATCACACACACAGACACATACACACACCCTTCTTTACAGAATAACACAATATTCCTCCAAAATATTTTTTACAAATCCATTCTCACACTTTGTAATAACAGTGTCTCGTTGAGAGATTCAGCCTTCACATACATGCAACAGAATGAAGTTATGATACGTACATGATAGATACTCACCAAACATGCCAGAACATCTTAGGGATGGTCCATTCAACTGTAAGTGAAGTTGTAAAGGCATGGTAAGTCTTCATTTTACAAGTGTGGAATCTATTTTACAAGTGTGGAATCTCAATCCTTCTGATTTTAATTTTTTTGAACTCTGACAGCAATTTCCTGATTTTTGCATTTAACTGCACATGCGTAGTACTGGGAGTTGATGTCTGATACACTCCTTAATAATGGTGAGTGTTGTTAGACATACCAATACACCTAGCGCAAATTTATTCTTTTAATTTTTATTTCTGCCTTTTTCATTCTCTCTCTCTTAATCCTATCCCTCATTCCAGCCCTTTATTTTGCTTTCTGCACATGGTTGAACTTTGAATTAACTATTCTAAACTTACACGTCCAGTTTTAGACCCTGCGCCTGGATTTTAGCCCAGAAGTGGATTCCATGCTGGGGAGGGGGGTGCGTTGTTTTGAGGTTAGGAAACCCAAAAGAAATGACTTTTCTGAATGCCCTCCAGGGTTCAGCAGAGCTCCATTAAAAATGTTTCTCATGATTTCCCACCCACAGCTAACCCAATTGACAGGCTAGAAGTCTGTCGGGTGGGGAGCCTGTAGCATAAGGCCACAGTCAAGGAGTGTAGGCAGGTCTAGTGGCAGGAAGAGAAATATTATGGGGTGTTCCAATCATGAAGGGGTTCCAATTACAGAGGGACCTAATCATGGGAGGCATTCAATAGTCGTCTCTGGGGGGTATCAATTGCTGGGTGGGTCTTGTGGACCTACCGGATATTGGAGGGGTTGATGCAATCAGGGGGTGCATCTGATGGCAGTTGGGTGGTCTAGTGGAGGTTGGTTGCCCAATATTGGTCAGGAGGCTGTGATGGGGGTCCAGCAGTGGTGGGTTGTAATGGTTGGGGGTGGGGAACGGACAGATCGTGAGGGAGTGTGATGTTTAATGAGTATCTTGCTAGAGGAAACATTACTGCTCCCCCTGTCCCAAAAGCAGCGCTATAAAGGCACTTAGTCCTTCTGGCCACCTTTAAGCTGCCAAATTTTGCAAGGCCCGGCCAACATGAGTTAAAAATAGAATGACTATTGAAGGCAAGCAGCCTCATTAAATGACCAACCCACCTCCCACAATGGATTGGTCATCTGTCACTGGATTTAAACTGGATGGGGGTGGGTTCAAGGCACATTTGGTTCCTGTTCCAAAATTTTTGAATTTTAATCTCCGATCCCAGCCATTTTTGGGAGTTAAGATTCAGCCATGCATCTCTCAATAAAGACTCTTCAATCTGATTGATTAGGGAGACACATCATTGCTAGCCCAGTTCACACTTGCTCCAAAACAAAAATAAAAATACCTGGAAAAACTCAGGAGGCCTGGCAGCATCTGCTGAGAGGAACACAGTTAACGTTTCGAGTTCGTATGACTCTTCAACAGAACGAAGTAAAAATAGAAGAGAGGTGAAATATAAGCTGGTTTAAGCGGGGAGGGGTGGGACAAGTAGAGCTGGGCTTTTATCACACTTGCTCCAGGTCCTCTGTAGAGTGAGCTGAGCCAAAATGGATTTCTAAAAACTACAAGTTCTAGTCTGTGGGCAGATGGAAGTGCAATGAAGGACTAGTGTTGTTTGTTCGCCACTGACCACAAAATCCAGGCCAATAGTTTAATACGTCAAGAACCTCCATATTCAGTGTTATTGACAGCTTGTTGAAATAAAGTGCAATAGTAAGCCAGTAAAAGTCTGATCAATTTAAAACTGGCACATTTGTGACAGTTTGTATAAGGGCATACTTAACTTTTGTTTCAAAGAATCTCATCAGACTGTGTTCTGTTCTCTAATTCTCAATATTTGATACACACGCAGTAAACAAATGGCACATATTCTTCTTTATAACAGCAGGGATTGTTTTTAATGTATCTGCAAATTCATTCCATGGTTTCCAATTGACTAAGCAGTAGCATATTAGTGCACAAATTTTTGTATTTTAATGATTAGTAACTTATCATGTCTAAATTAATATATTCTGTTATAGTCCCCATCATTATGTTACTCCGTTATAATATTCCTAAACTTGGTAGCATGGATTTTATCTCAATATATTTCCTTTTGTCATGTCACTTCTTTAAACATTGGCACCAAATGAATATTGATACAGTAAAGTTTTGCTGAAAAGAGACTCATCAAAGCTTTTCATCTTGCACTCATCAAGAAACTTTGCAAGAATACCAATATAAGGGGAAAACAACAATTTATACTGTATGGGAAGAGAGTGCTGATTGGTTGCCAAGTGGACTCTGATTGGTGGAGACGTTGCTATGGAGAATGCACCAGTGATGGTGACTGACAGTTAACGGCCAAGCATTGTTTCCTTACATGTCTTAATGGTCTCCATCCTGCGCTCAAGTTCACCTCAAAAATGGAGCAGTCAAATGAACTCCCCTTCCTTGATGCACTATTTGAGAAATCTGGCAGGGGATTCTCTACCACGGTCTACCGCAGCCCTACCTTCACTGGTCAATATACATGTTGGGATTCTTACAGTTCCACACACTACAAGATTGGTCTAATTGACAACCTTGTAAATAGGCCTTGAACCATTGGCTCACCATGCAAGCTTGATGCTGAAATAGGGCGCATCAAAAGCATCCTGCAGGATAATGGCTACCCTGGTCGGATCATTTCATGCTGTATATCACGCAAACTCATGGACGGGCCTAAAGCCGTCACTTTTGGCCCTGAAAAGTGCCCAGTCTACCTCAGATTACCCTGGAAGGGCAAGGTAACTCAAAATTTGAGCAACAGCTGTTTCACGCTGCTATTATGCTGCAGCAACACGAGAGGTATTTGCCACTAACAGGATGCTGCTGTCAAGCCAAGAAGCTTATCACACAAATGAGTAATGTGGCATTTGAATTTCAGTGCCAGTGTGATGCAAGGTATGTAGGCCGTACATCCCAAAGGCTGGCGGATTGTATCAAACAGTGTGTCCTGCCGCTATTTGTAACGGGCAAGGTACAGACCGTACCCAACCAGCCCGTGCTTGCAAAACTCAAAACACAAGGCGGAATTGTCCCAGATTTGTACTAAGTGCGGTAGTGGGCGGGTAAAACAACGTTTTACTTGTCAGTCACAATGGCGGCTTTTCACACCATATTGCCCCAAGCCTGCTGCATTAATTATACATTCCCGGGAAACATGCTGTTTCCATGGTGGGTGGGCTCTCATTTGCCCGCCATGCCATCACCTCGCTGCTTCATCACGCTGGGCACCATATTTAAAGTGCAGCCGCACACACACCTCTCAGTACTTCCAGCCCACGACTGCCTCAAAGAAAACATGGCCCCGAAAGGCAAAAACACTGCAGTCCCCAAGTTCAATGACACGTCCTTTGAGCACCTTTTGGATGCAGTGGAGGCTCACTGTGATGCCCTCTACCCCCGCTCTGGCTGCAAGATAGGCAACAATCTCACTAATCCAGCTTGCGAGTTGATGGCAGCAGTAGTCATCACCAACTGCAAAAGAGGACAGCCACCCAGTGCCGCAAGAGGAAGAATGATCTCCTCCGTTCCGCCAGGGTAACTCACTCTTCTCATCCCTCTCAGCTCACACACTCACAAACCCATCACTTATCGACAGGGCCCTCACTCACTGCCAGTTCAAGAGACATCGCCATTCACTCTCTCATATACACCTTCATTGTCTTCATCCCATCCATGGGACCACTCACCATCCACACATGCCAGGCATACTTATCATCTGGCCTGGCAAGTATCTTGATTACACAGCCTCCATCTCTATTTATGCAGGACAAGCTGGCACACAGGAAGGGGGAGAGGTCACAGACCGGTGGAGGAATGCCTGAAATTAGGATCCTCACAGACTTTGAAAACAGAGCCATCCAGCTGGCCAGCGAGGATCTGAACTGTTCCTGTGCTGACATTGAGGTCAGTGGTGCTCTACCAAGTGAGGATCCAGCAGTGCAACATCCATCAGACAACCATGCTGTGAGTGATGTGTCTTGTTTCACAGGCCACTGCCATGCACTGATTATCTCTCCTTGCTTTTGCAGGCACATCTGCCAAACAGTCGACAGAGTCCATGACCCAGGGCCTCCAATCAAGCCCCGAAGAAACCTCTGAAGAGGAATTTGAAGGCAATGTCCTTGAAGCCCTGTCACAGCACTCACCCACACCTTCCACCAGCGCAGAGACACACATCTTTGTGGGACCTAGCTTTAGAGTAGCCCCGAGATCACAATCTGGTGAACACATTGCACTATCTGATCCACAGCAAGCGGCGACAGGGACTTCCCACGTATCCGCACTCGGAGGACTGCTGGAGGCCAGGAATTTGCTGAGCCCGAGTCAGATGACGAGCCTCTGGATTTGGTCATGTCACAGTTGCTGGAGCTACAAAGGCAAACTCCGGAACATCAGGAAGGGATGTCCGCTGCACTCCTCAGGTTGCAAGGCACGATGGAGGAATGCGTCCACATTCAGGCTGAGGTGATAGCGCCAGCATTGCAATGTACTGAGGTCAACACTGGCAGGATGGCAGCTGCCATGGGGGCCTTGGTCCAGGACGTCGCTCCGGCACTGCTGCATGGGCTGAACTCCATCGCTGATGCAATAGTTTGCCTCCAACAGTGTGTACACGAGAAGTATGGGGCAGCTCGATCTCAGTCCAGCTATATCTTCTCCTCAAGGAGTCAGCCAGGGGCCCTTGTGCACCCATTGGGAAGAGGATCAGCAGGTGCAAACCCTGGGGCCATCCACCCAGGTGGCTTCGGGAGTATCCAGCCCATCCGAATCCCCTCATCCTGTGACCTCAGCAGCTCCAGCTCCAAAGGCTGAGGAGGGTGACACTGCCACACAGCAGGTCCCTGAAAGTAGGCTGGGGCCCTCCAGGTCTCAACCCTCCAGAGGGCGCCCGTCAAGGCCATCAAAGAGAGGGTATAGCAGTCAGCAGGCTGCCTCCACCTCTGCTGTGGATGTCTGGGGAGCACCAAGACGTAGTGGCAGTGTTAGGAAGGTTAAGAAGATGTAATTCCACAGCCTGGGCACGGGTGTTAATAACTTGTACATAATGTTGACTCTTGTAAATAAACTCCCAAGAATGTCTCCCTGCCTATGGCTCCTCGTTCTGATGAGCAGTGTTCATGTCACTCAGATATGAAACCTTTCTGCACAAGATAAAGGCAGGTGTCTCAGTCCAGGGCCTCTTCCCTGTGCTTTGTGCAGCCTTCAGATCAAAATGATGGTCCACACTTCCTGGACATATTATTGATGTCTGCATCTCGATGGTACTTGTCATTGTTGCCAGAATGTCATGGGCAGGCGTCAAAGAGTACCATCATTCCTCCTGTGTGTTCTCAGCACATTTAAGGTGGGACTGGCCCCCATCTCTTCAGCATCTGTAACCAGCAACGCTGTGCTCCTGAAGGGGTCAGGTACTGATGTATTACTTTGAGGTTCCTGACATTCGATGGCGGGAAACACAGCCCACCATCGACAGGCTGAGCGGATGATCGCAAACTTGTTTCGCGGTGTAATGAAACCGATTTTTGGCCTTCTCGCCATATTGTCCACTCACGCCATTGAACACGCCTGACGCCAGCGGGCACAGACGATTCCGCCCATACAATCCAACATTAGGTGTGATTTCGCGATTGGACAACATTTCCTAAATAATCATCAATGTGCTATGAATTACACTGACAACCAATTTAAGATTGTCAGTCAGGCCGCAATGTGGCACATTTGCGTGTACTGGAAGCTACACATATATATATATATATATAAAACAGGATCCTGTTCTTTGCAGACAGATAGAACACATACAGACATTGCGCCTGTTTCAGCTAAACAGCTATTTGCTGACTCATCCCTTAGGGCAATGCCTTGACCAATCAGGGCAAAGCTGCCTGGTTTAAATTTCAACCATGCTTGGCAGTTAACTGTCAGTCACCATCTAACGTTTGAGGATTCTGGGTCTATTCTCGATGGAGTTTAGAAGGATGAGGGGGGATCTGATTAAAACTTACAGAATATTGAAAGGCCTGGATAGAGTGGACGTGGGGAAGATGTTTCCATTAGTAGGAGAGACTAGGACCTGAGGACACAACCTCAGAGTAAAGGGAAGACCTTTTAGAACAGAGATGAGGAGAAACTTCTTTAGCCAGAGTGGTGAATCTATGGAATTCAATGCCACAGAAGGCTGTGGAGGCCAGGTCATTGAGTGTATTTAAGACCGAGATAGATATGTTCTTGATTGGTAAGGGGATCAAAGGTTACGGGGAGAAAGTGGGAGAAACTTATCAGCCATGATTGAATGGCGGAGCAGACTCGATGGGCTGAATGGCCTAATTTCTGCTCCTATGTCTTATGGTCTTATGATGCATTCTCCATGGGAACACCTCTACCAATCAGAGTCCACTTAGCAACCAATCAGCACTTTCTTCTCAAACAGTATAAATTGTTGTTTCCCTTTATGTTGGTATTCTTGCAAAGTATCCTGATAAGCACAAGATGAAAAGCTCTGACATGTCTCTTTTTCAGCAAAACTCAAGTTCTGTACTCCCAAATGGATGACAGTAAAGTCTATTAAACGCATCAAGCACAATCCCAACAGAGATCAGTTAAGCCAGTACAGGCCAGCATTTGAGCGATGGCATTTCTTTAAAGGCCCCGATCCTAACTCTAGGTGGGTTTTGGATGAATGGGTAACGAGGTGAGTTAAAAACTCACCAGCTGTTGGAGAAATGAGGCCCAGGCCATGAGAACTCCGAGTTCTCGATTAAATCCTGCTAATCCACTTCCATGTTCCTCCTGGCCTGACAGCAAAAGGGAAAAAAAACATTTATTTCAGCCTCTCCTTCCTCCAAGCAAAGTCTGACTGGCCTTCACCTTGTGGCCTTTCTGTTCAGGCCTCAGTTAAAATTGTAGTTAGCGCCTGATTATGTCATCAAGACCTGACATGCATAGGTGCTGTAGAAAGAAGCACAGTGTCAGCTTTGGATGGGTGTCTTAGATACCTGCTCAGGCGATCAGATTAAAATCACTTGCAGCAGGAGCTTGGCAGGTTAGCATTCTAGGAATTTTTAATTGCTGACCCACAATGCCAGGTATATCTCTTAAGTCACAATATTGTGAGTTCAAATCTCCACTGTAGACTTGAACACATAATTTAGCCACAATAAAAGCAATGCTTTCTTTTGAATGAGACATTGGACTGAGGCTCCAACGACCAGCTCAGATGAGCATAAACGATTCCATGGCACTTTGGGAAGAAGGGCAGGGTGGTCTCCTGTTTCCTGGACAACTTGTACCCCTCAACTAACATCACCAAGCCTCACCCCTCCCCCACCAAATATTATCTGTTCATTTATCACATTTGTTGTTTATGAGACCTTGCTTTGTGCAAAATGGCAGTCACATATGCCTACATGTTAGTGCACTTCAAAAGTAATCCATTGGTTGTAAAGTGCTTTGGCACATAGTGAAGATTTTATAAAGCACTGTATAAACCTAAACGCTTCCTTCTCTGTCTCGTATATAGAAATCTTCCTCTAAATCCTTCAACTAAAAGCAGAATTGGTTTAACTGTTTTAGTAAACAAAGCCATACAAAACAAAAAGTATGTGCATGCAATTATTGGGTGAAAACTAGCTCATACATAAGATGACAAAACTCGGATCACTGATTGGAAATATAATTATACATTTATTACATTGATTGGTTGGACCAAATGCCTGTTTCTGCACTGCATGCCCCATGTAATCTTACGTCTGTAATGTCGATTAGCTTTCCAAGGAAAAGTTAGCTAGCATTAAGTTATTCATGAGATTAAGCGGAAGAACCCTCTGTACCAGGGCTTCTACCAATGAGAAGGACGAGAATGACATGTAATGGGGTCACCATCACTTCCAAGTCGCACATTGCAGATCAAGGAGAAAGCACAAAACCATCTTTTCAGGGCAATGAGCGATGGGAAATAAATGTGCACTTGACAGCTTAATCTACACCACAAGAACAAATTAAAAGAAAATGGAAACAACAGACTGCTCCTCATACCAGAAGTGGCAAATGATCTCGTTAATAAGATAGCACATACAAATCATCTAAAGACAAGTCATCACTTTACAAATTCCAATCAATCATTCATGTCTGCTGCACATTATGACAATTTCTAGTTGCGACTGCAAATATCCTCTTCTACCCAAAAAAGTAGAACTTACTTCTTGTTTCTAAAGTTTATGATATATCAAAGCACAATAAATATATACAGAACTGTTGTGCGGAACTACTTCACTATAATCTGTCATTATGACACTGGAGAAAGCTGCTTTTAAACTTTGTATGGGGAAATGCTTAATGATCATCACACTAAGGCTTTTGTTATGGCAGAGCGGATGGTAAATGCTGAGCTGCTCAAATCCGAGAGGGAAACTTGAAACAGTTGCCACAACTGTTTTGCAATTTGTATTTTTATTTTGAGATGCATGCCTTGAATTCAGTAGTAATAAATGCACCAAGTCTTAGAGGTTTTCACAAAACTAAATTAAACATTTATTAATAAAAGAAAACATTTTAAGCACATACATAGGTCTACACATTACTACTACAATAACTCCTAAGCTCCCTAGTTAATCTGACTCCCAGTTACACCTCCATTAAGGCAACAGTAAAATAATATAGATTTCAACAGGCAACGCACACAATACTCTGGACAGGGAGATTTGAAGTGAGTTTTCTTAACTTTGGCTCCTGTAGACAGCAACTTAATGCATAGAGGCTGGTGGCTTTTCACACTTGTCAGATTTTAGAATGTCTTCCCCCTTACACATAACTTCATCTCCTTTATACAACATGTATAACATTCTCCTTTTTTAATGTAAATTCCATTGTTCCAACATGTCTTTGCAACTTTACTTTTCTCATAATATAAATCTTTCATAGTACTCATATTTCAGTAACCTTTGGGAAAAATAAACACACTGTTTGGCTTAACTTCTTATGGCGAAGTGTAACACCTTACTATCTCTTTGAAATTCAAACTAACCTAATTTATCTAAAAATGCAAATGTTCCTCACACCTCACATTCTAAAACTTCAACCATGTTTACGTGTTTAGCATTTCAAACCTAGCTTCCCTTTTGATAATTCAAAAGCTTCAGACCACCTGCCTCCAATTTAATTAAATTCCACACACACATCCACACAGAGAAACTATTCCAAACCCCACTATTAGCCTACATTTGCAATAAATCACAATATTATGAAAATTATTATATTTTCATGATGCCAACTCATGACTTGACTGCATGTCTGCCAAATACTTCCACCGCTTTAAGTTTATGAAAAGAATCCATTTTTTTGAAGCAATTCCCATTTGTTCAAACCTTAACATAGAAAAGTCAATAAAGGAGCATGAGATGGAATACAAGGGGTTCAGTTGAATGTAATTTATCTGAGTTTATAATCATGTGTGATGTTTTGGCAGTGATTTATTGGTCTGTGGATAGTTGCAATGTAGAATTGTAGCTACTGCATTAAAACAGTTTTTAAAAAGAAAAATGTTTCTATTAAATATCTGCCAGATTTCTCTGCATGCAACGAGCTTCTTAGTTCATCTTATGGCAATGATCTCTGTGAGGTCGTGCATCTTAGTAAATGATAGAATTTGCTACTGTGAAATGTAAATAAATTATGGATGATTCTTGATGGAGGAGGAAGTGATGGAAAGGTTCTGACTCTTCTGCACCAGCTAGCAAGTTCTGGTCCAAGAGACAAGGGAATTCCTTGGGGGTTGGCTAGACAGGGAACCCAGGCTACCCTGAGAATCCACCAGAGGTGTCTCTGTTAAGCCCAGACAAATCATTTCTGCTGAAAGCTGGCAATGGTTCTATTCTTGGAATGGCAAGATCCATTGCCTCAATAGGTCGGGCAACCCTCTTACACTGCTATAGGTGACTTATGCCCGCCCCCTGTCCCTATTACTAAAATGACCTTGTTCCTATGATTTGGGATGGGGTGCCAGTAGGTTAAAGTATTAGGGAGAAGTTCTGCCCCACAACATTCCCATCAGCAAAATGTTACATGGCACTTGCTTTCTCTTCTTACGTTTTTTGCCACTGCTCAGCCTCATCATTAAGACGTTGGAACTCAAAGTGTGATGAGCTTAATGGACAGGTCGTAACCATTCTAAATGATTGGTAACGAGCTCCCTCCATTCATTAAGGTCAATGCCGCCACACTTTGTGGCGAGTTTCAGAGTGCTGTTGGTATTCTACTTGCCATGCAGACCACATGCACTGCAAACCCTTTCAGGAAGACACCCCACCCTTGCTGTTGAACCCCTCCCCACTTGTTAGCACCCCTTATCCTGGGGCCTGCATCCTGCCCCAGCCACCTCTCCCTAGGGTTCTAGTGACAATCCCTGGGGAGGGCCCAAGTGCAATACTGGTAGTGGGCACCACTCTCCGTGGCAATACCGGTACTGGAGAACTGCTGGCCTCTGATTGGCTGGTGGGTCTTAAGGGCAGGATTTCCACCTTCATTGGGCTTAGTTCAACGATAGGACTGACACTGTCCAGGTAAGTGCCTGTTTATTACTATATTGTGCAGGGCCTCCCGAAAATATTCCTCATGGGCTTCCCGCTGGTCTTGAAGCCAGTGAGCATGAACGCCACCTTGCAGATTAAATACCACCCATAGGGTGCTAAAGCAAGAAAGTTATACTGCATCTTTATAAAACACTGGTTAGTCCTCAGCTGGAATGTTGTGTTAATTTCTGGGCATCACACATTAGAAAGAGTGTCACTGGGCAGGATCTTCCGTTTGGCGAGCAGGGGCGGGGTCCGCTCGCCGACACGTAAAATGACGCGGGATGATATTGGGTGGAACTCCCGACGTCACCCCGTGTCATTTCCATTTTCAGGTCGGCGGGGGCACAGCCAAGTCAGCTGCACGCTCGCCGACCTGTCAACGGCCTATTGAGGCCATTGAAAAACTAATTAAAGTCATTAATGGACCTGCCTGTCCAACGTTAAGGTTGGCGGGCAGGCCGGGAGCCCTGGCGGGCTTCAGAAAAAGCATGAAACCTCATCCACGGGCGGGATGAGGTTTCATGAGGGTATTTAAATTTTTATTAAAGGTTTCAATAAAAGTTATGGACATGTCCCAACTCATGTGACAGTGTCACATGAAGGGACATGTCAGGGAAATTTTTTTATCATTTGTATTACAAATTTTAATTTCGAGCCAATCTCCCTGAGGCAGCACCTAACCTCAGGGAGATCTGTGTGCTCTTTCACGCGCATGCGCGAAAGAGCACACTCTTGGCTGAGGGAATCGCCCCTCACCCGCACAGGGAGCGCATAGTGCTTCTGAGCAGACGTCATGCTGGGCGGGCCAAGTAAGGCCCGCCCACGTAAAATGGCGGCGTGCCACCAATCGGCGCCGATCGGAGGTGCGCCTGCCCATGCCCACTCCCGCACTTCCCTTCCAACGGGAGGAAAATTTTTCCCAATGTCTCAGAGAGATTGCAGAAGGGATTTACTAGAATGGTACCAGGATGAGGGACTTCACTTATGTGGAACAATTGGAGAAGCTGCAATCATTCTCCTTTGAACAGGGAAGGATTTCTTTTTGATAAACCTTAATGATCAATGATTTGATAGTATAGGTGGTAGTGATTAAGCTTTATTCAGCACAAGTGAGACTTGTTATACATTGAGATACATTACAGTATCTTTGTTTTTATTCATTCATGGGATGTGGGTGTCGCTGATTAGGCCAGCATTTATTGCCTATCCCTAATTGCCTTGTTCAGGGGGCATTTTAAGCATCAACCACATTGCTGTGGGTCTGGAGTCACATGTAGGCCACACCAGATAAGGACAGCAGATTTCCTTCCCCAAAGGACATTAGTGAACCAGATGGGTTTTTATGACAATCGTTTCATGGTCATCATCAAGCTTTTAGTTCCAGATTTTTTTTATTGAATTAAAATTCCACCATCTGCTGTGGTGGGATTCGAACCCAGGTCCCAAGAGCATTACCCTGGGCCTCTAGTCCAGTGACAATACCACTATGCCACCAGCTCCCCCTCCCAAGCATTAGTTTACACACTGTAACTGAGAGTTAGTTAACCTCATTTATGCGATGGATAAACGTGGCAATAACAAGTGTCCACACACCTTAGTGTAATCCCCTGGCTCGACCTCCAAGTGTCTCTTGAAGTCTTCTACACCTTTTGTCTGTTGAGACACCCTTCTTATACCACTTTATATAATTCAAAATCAACAATTTTTTCTGAACCTCACCACATTATTGTACAATTGTAGGGATGGCACGTCGACATGACCATGGCTTTGCTCAGGTTTCAATCTAATGACCTCGGATATCATTTTTTTTTTAGCTGTTGGAGCTGTTAACAGTGTAGCCAATGGCAACACAAAGCAGCATATTTCACATTGGAGACATAAGGCATCCTTGATGGTCTAATGATTCCAGCTAGAAGCACCCTTTATTCTCTCTTGAACCAAGGCACAATCCTTCCTCTACTCTTTATCACATTCCAGTTAAGGTAATTAGTCCTGGTTCCCCATGGAAATATAGCTATCTCTGCTTGCTGTCCTTTCTGGTTTCTACTGTATTTTAATTTAATTAGCCATATTATCCATTACATCTCTTTTAATTCTCCCATAGGAACAGGAGTAGGCTATTTAGCCTCCGAGCCTGTTCCATCATTCAGTGAGATTATGGATAATCTGAATCCAAAATCCTTATACCCACCTTTATCCCATATCCCTTAATAACTTTGGTTAACAAAAATCTATTTGTCTCAGATTTAAAATTACAATTGATCCACATAAGTTGCATAAATTTGCTGAAGAGCGTTCCAAGCTTCTACCACCCAATAGAGTTCACAGTATTAGAGTCGATTAACCCTTTAACCCATTATTCCCAGGTTCTGAAATGATTCAAAGTGATAATCCTTATGGTTACAGTGGTTATATTTTATTCAGCATAAGTTAGGCTTGACATGTTGATGTCTGAACAATAGAATCAAAGCGCAACAGAATTACCATTACGCCCTGGTTAGAAGTGCAATCTCCACTTAATCACTCCCTAGTCAAGCTCCAGGTAGCATCGCATCAGTCAATGCAATATGTAATACCTCTATAATTTCTGTGCTCGGGGAATCACCTTTATACTTTCTTTACACAGCAAAGCCTATGGATACCAATTTAACCCAATCATTACCTTGCTATTATTTGAATGGCCCAATTATAAAAGATGTCCTTTAACCATTTTTCCACCCAAGCCAGGTCAAACTCTCAAGAGCTCTGACTTCCCACACTCAGACTCTTTCTACCTTGTAAACATTTCAGTGCTATTGCCTGGTGTTATGACCCTGGACCAGGCCCCCAAGTTTTTGGTGAGATCTGATTAGAACCAATAATTTTTTGTTTAAAGTAGACAAAGTTTGAGATTCAAGGCACTTGCTAAGAGAATAAAGCCACAAGATTCCATAGACTTTGAACAAACAAAAATAAATTTTACTCTGCAAGGTCAGAAAGATAAAACAATTTACAATATCCATCTTATACTCCAACATTCAGGGTTGATATGAGATGCATGTGAATTAACATGCTAACTATGGTCAAAGACACCACATTGCATAATAAATGGCACATGCAACCAAGACAGATTCCACAGATTTCTCAACAACCCACTTGGACATCAGTAAACATTGTGAGTCAACCAATCTCATTGAAACTCTGTGTCTCCCACGAGGGATCACCTTTGACGATCCCGCCTTGTAATCTCTCCAAAAGTCACTCCAACTTGGATGGCCTCAACGACGATCCACCTCTCAGGGTTTCAATCTCATCTCTTGAGTCCACTCCCCTGGACTCATGGGGGTCTGCATTCTGGCACCAACTCACAAGCACAACTTCAGCTCTTTGACTATGGCAAGCAGAGCGCTATTGCCCCAAAGGGATACCTTTGCCCCAAAGGTCCAAAGCATGGACTCACCAACCTTTTGCTGGCTTCTTTGATTACCTGGGTTTCTCCTGAGCTCTCTTGGATAGTCAGGGCTTCTCCTGAGCCCTCTCCACTTAAGGTCAGCCAACCGCAGTCCTTTTCCTGCTTGGAGCCTCTTTCTCTTTCTTCTTAACTGGGACCTCTCCCTAAGTGCTCTCCCTTTGGGACCTTTCCCTGTTCCCTCTCCCTGACCATTGCCTGGGACTTTTCTTGAATATGGTCCCTCGCTTCTGGGTCACATGAGCTCATTTTCATGCCATTTTCTTTTTGCGCAGGCCCACTGGGTTGGGATCCTCGACCCGAAGAAATTCAAAACGCCAGATTGTTCATGCGCATAACTCCTGAGGCATGCTGGGAATTGTAGTTCCTATCCTCCAGACAGTGAGGTAAGTCTGGATTTCTTGACACTGGCGAAAGCAAGGTAAACATGGTGGCCTTGGCACCCAGGTATCTTCAATAGGATTCAAGGCACTTTTGTCTTGTCTGCCCTCTATCTGGGCCTCTGAATTATTTTATTTCTCAAACAGCAGATGAGCCTTCTTCTTGAACCACTACATTCCATGCAGTGAAGTTGCTCCTTCAATGCTGTTAGATAGGGGTTCCAGGATATTCGCCTAGTAACATTGAAAGAGCAGTGGAATCTGTCCAAATCGGGATTGATGCTATTGATTGTCAGGTAGAAGGTTCAGCTCATTTACATAAGGGACAGAGATGGAGATGGTCATTGCCTGGCTCTTATATGTGTTGCTATGATTGCCAGCTGAGTTTACCACTGGACAAGCCTGATCCCAGGGTGGAAGCCAGCTTGATAGATCCTAAATTTTATTTGTTTGTTTAGATACATGGAGAGGGACTACTGAACAGTCACTGGAGTCAACTAATGAACTTATAACAAAAAAATAAAACACTTATTTAATAAGAAAAGGTGAACTATATTACAACACTCCTTCACCTACAACTATACCCTTACAGATATATACAGATTTGTAAGGATAACACAAGTTACAAAAGCTATCTTATACTCTAATGTTCACAGTAAGTACACAGTCTGTGTAATCCCACAGGCAGCCTGTTGTCAGACACACCACACTCTGAAACCAAGTGACAGATGCCACCTCAGACCGATGCTATGGATCTCTCCTCAACTCCCCCCCATGAGCCGACCAGTCTCACTGAATACTGTCTTTCACACAAGGGTTTCCAGTCTCCACTCTCTAAGAACTCGCTTTGGAATCTTCTCTGAGAAAAATCGACGCTTTCTCTCAGATGCCTTCCAAAAGGGTTCATCTCCAAGGTTTCAAACTCTCCTTCTGATGTTCCTCTCCCCTGGTCATCACATGCATTCAAGGTTTCTTCCACGCACTCTCTCTCACTTACTCAGCTGTCAACAGTACACCACTGCTTCATATGCCCAAGGCAAAGAGTTACAGACCTTCAGTTGTCTCTTTGGATCTTCTGGCCTCTTGCATGCTGTTCTCGCTTTAAATTTGCTTTCTGCAGCTTTTGTCTCTTTAAATCTGAAGCTTGGAGCCTTTCTCTCTGCCCTTCACTCTTAACTTCACTTAACAGGACCTTTTCCAGGTTCCTGTCCTTCCCTTTGACTAGAAGGTCTTCTTGGGACTCTCTCCTGTTTCACTCCTCTGGATTTTGGGGTCTTTTCTTTAGCTTGGGACTGGCTATCTGTCCCCTTTGCTCCAGTCTCTCCTGGAAGCTACTTTCAAAACCAATTGAACTCAATCAGCTTCCAAATCAAAGTGCTGTTTCTAGTTCCTTCTGTGTGTGTGTGTCTGTGAGAGGGACCTGCCTCTCTGGACCCTTGTTGCTAGGAAACAGCCCAGTTTCTCTACTCTCATTTGTTTACTTTAGTGTAACAGTTGTAAAACTCTCCTTAGAAATGCAGGCACCTTTTAAAGTGAAACTAAAACTCAATTTGGCCTCTTCTTAACACACAGATACAGAAATACATAACAAACTTAAACATTAAAGCTAAAACTCATTCCTAACACTCACAAATACCAATATAACTTACTTAAACTATCTCTATTTCCTAACAGTGTGAACATTAATTGCTAACGCTACTTGCGTATGTCATTTATCAGGCCAAGCCTGGATATTGTCCATATCTTGCTGCATGCGGGCATGGACTGCTTTGTTATTTGAAATATTGTAAATGGAACTGAACTCTGCACAACTGTTAAGTTCCACTTCTGTTCTTATGACGGAGGGAAGGTCATTTATGAAGCAGCTGAAGATGGTTGGGCATAGGACTCTACCCTGAGGAACTCTGGCAGCAAAGTCTTGTGTGGAGGTGATTAGTCTCAAGCAACCACAGCCATCTTCTTAGTGTCGAGTAGGCTGCAGCCACTGGAGAATTTTCCCAGATCCCCATTGACTCAGTTTTACTAGAGCTACTTGGTGTCACACAATTGAATGCCCCCTCGATGTCAAGGACCGTCACTCTCACCTTAGCTCTGAAGTTCAGCTCTTGTGCCTATGTTTGGACCAAAGTTCTAATAAGTTACGAAGCTGAGTGATCCTGGCAAAATCCAAACTAAGCACCAGTGAGCTGTTTACTGGTGAGTAAGTGCCACTTGTTGACAATATATTCCATCACTTTGCTGATGATTCAGAGTAGGCTGATGGGGTGGTAATTGGCAAGGTTGGATTTATCCTACTCTTTGTGAACAGGACATACTGGGCAATTTTTCACTTTGGCAGGTAGAGAGCAGGGCTGTAGCTGTACTGGAAAAGCTTGTTCTGGGGTTCAAGCCTTCAGCACTTGAGCAGGATGTATCTTTCCATGATTTAGGATGGTGAGATTAAATAAATGCTAATTAGGATTTGCAATTATGCTTAAACTGCCATCATTCAAATGATAGTGATTTCCTAATAAATCCATATAATGCTATCAGTTCAGTCATTTAGCTACAATTCCTGTAACAGTCTGTACTGCAAAATCTAATTTAATATCTATTAATATGTCTATCAAAAACTTAAATTGTATAGTATAGTGATTGCGATATTCAGTGTACAGATAAGCAGTGCCCTATATCAATGGGATGTGGGTTCTCTCCATCAATTCCATACAAATAAAGTTTTTTCACTTTTCAACCTCTTTTCCTGTTTTTTAAAATTGAATCACTCTTTGTCAATTCCCCAATTGTAGTGATAGATGGCGGCTGGTTTATCCCACTCTTTATGGGGTGGACGGATTCTGGGCTTGTCTCCGATAATGCATTTTTCTCCTCTTCGTGCGGCTCACCAAGACACACGCTGGAATGGAAGATGGCTCCTCCTGTTGTGAAGGTATTTCTTGGTAGTAAGCTCACCTTTGTATTTGACTGTGTGGTGTGCTGTCATCAATGGATGACTGCTACTCGGTTCCAGCATCATTTGTGGCACTGTCATGCTGGCTGGCAATTGCAGCGTCTGCTCTATGGCCTCAGGGATTTTCTCTCCATCTGGCTTCAGAGCTGGAGGTTGAGGCTCATCTCATTGCTGTTTCCTCTCTTGACTGTCGTCTACTCGAAGTGTCATGGTAACCATCTGGGTGTTTGACTGGTCTGACCAATGAGGGGCTTCTGGTAACTGTGATGAAAGTCAACAAACCTGCTCTGCAAAGAGAGAAGACAATTCAGAGCTAAAGTCCCAATCTAGAGAAACTTTCTTGTTGGAGTTCTCGGGAACCTGCAGTCCTGTATAATTTACGACAGTGGTTGTCTTGACATCTTCTGCCATTTTGTGGAGATTCAGGACTACATAGGTATCTCTGCTCAAGTGAGAAAAGACTGGTTACAGATGACATACCTCAGCTCGAAGATTTGTTTGTAGCCATACCTAATGGTTCCAAAATCATGCCTATGACTGGAAGCCGTATTTCTCCAGGCCCATAAAATGGTGTATCTATTGTTCATAGCCAGAGGTCTCTCAGCCATGATTCTTTGTCAGATAGGATTGTAATACTGGCTCCTGTGTCCAACTTAAAGGTCGAGATGGCCATTAACCAAGATGCCCACATTCCAGAATGAAAATCCAAGATCTTTGACTTCATCCAAGAAGCAAAGTTGTGTGTCCTCTTGGTGTGCAGTCTCAACCTCGAGAACCCTCTTGGGATCTTCTGTGCGTTTTGATGTTCTGACTTTGCACAGCTTCCTGAAGCATCCTATTTGGTTACAATGAAAACATTGAGCTCAAACTGCCAGACATTGATCACGCCTGTGGGGGGTTTTGTTCCAAAGCGCTGGCATGGTCACTCTATTGGTCAGTTAGGGTATTGCTTCCCTTGGCCTGGAGTGTCCTTGTTTCTATGCTGTTTCACTAACTGGACAGTGGAATTTCCCTTGTACTATGGCTTACTTTCTCCTCTTAATATGGGTCTGTGCTGCAGACAGATTTCAGATTGCCTGACAGTCTGGATGGCTTTCTCAAGGGTCAGATCTTCCTTCATTTGAAGCATGTCTGAGGGTGCAACTATTCTATCCCTGATTAGCTCAGATTTCAGGTCACTGTAATCACAGCCTTCAGCCATTCTGAACAAGTCATTAATGAAGGAGTCGACAGGTTCTCCTGCCTGCTGGACATGTTTTTAAATTGAGCCCTTTCATGGATTTTGTTACTTCTGAGGTTAAAATAAGCATGGTCTGATTTTAAAATGTCATCAAACTTTACAGATGATTCGTTGATTTCTTGTTTATCTATTATATTGTTGGCTATAGGGACTACCGAATAAAGTAGTGTGTTAACTTGGTCAGCTTCTGTCTTTTAATCCAGACTTGAAGCAATCATGTATCTATGGAGTCTCTTTCTCCAGAGACCCCAATGTTGAGATCGATCTGAGCCTTGGATAAGTCCAAATTGACCTGGAAGAATGGATTTCTGATCTACGGTCAAAATTGTTAAATTGTAGATTTAAGAGGCTTCTGAAAATCCAAAATGGCACCGGTGTACGCTTCTTCACTAAGGGTTTTCTCGCACTTGCCAGTTTTGGGAGGCTCCCACAGTAATGGCATTTGCGATCTCAGTTTTTAAAATTTTTCAACATTGGCTGCTGGGATCGACTGGTTGGAGACTTCCCCACTTTAGCGCAATGTTCTTGGGTCTTAGAGGCGTGTTTTCTTCTCTTTGTTCACATCGAGCTCAGCCACCATCTGTTCAGGCACTAACTCAGAAACTGCTTTTCTCGGACTGCAATATAAATGGCAATTTCTGACCACTGCGGTATTTAACTTTCTTCAGGACTTGTGCTGCCCAGGAATTTTAAATTTTTAGTTCACCTCTGCTAGGTCTGCTTACTCTGCATAGTCTGGGTATTGAAGCTGGACTTCCATGGGATTAAATGGAGTCTTCTGCTGCAGTGAGAAATTTAATTTGTGCCTTCAGGTCCAAGCTTTTCTTTGGTGATTTCCTTCTGCGTCTTCGCTTCTAGAGCTTTTCTTCAGGTCAGAATGCTTTGTTGATTTTTTCCCTCTGTTTTCCAGAATTTTAATTTTCTCCTGTAGTGTCTGCGAGGTTTTGAGTTGCTCCATTTGTTGCCACCATGTTGTAAGGTGTTGGGCATAGTTCGGTCGGTCTTAAGGTATTTGTAGTCTTAGCTAGTTCAACAGTAAGTATTTATTAATTGCTAGAAACCGTATACGTAGGTACAGTAAAGGTCCATGCTAGGAGCTGTCTCCATGCTTGCTTCTACACACGGCTCTGTCTAACACTACACTGACTCCTCGGGTCCTGAGTCATATGTTTTCTTAGATCCCTGTGTGGGTGGCATTGTACTCAGACCCATGTTAATCCTTTATGTGCCAGGTCCTTATACTACATACTACTAGGGGAGTGGGTAAACGATTCGCCCACTGCCCTCAATAAGAATTTGGGCCGAAATTTAAACAAGATGAAAGTCAACTTCAGGCCCAATTTCCAGCCATCTGGTGGGCGATAAGTTTGCTCTCTGGGACAATAGAAGGAACAGGACTGGGAGCAGGTTGGACCAGGCAGTCATCTTGAGTCTATTCTGCCATTCAATTAGATCATGGCTAATCTGTATCTAACTCCATAACTCGATTTGGTCTTAACTTTTAGTAACTCTTATTATCCTTTCCTAACAAATCTCTGTCTTCTTTGGCCACAAAAATTTGCTCCTCAAAAGGTTTATGTTAAGTTGCTATTAATTGGGTGAAAAGTGTATTTCAAAATAAAAATGCAAAGCACTTAATGATAAGCAAAGCAATCCTGTACTTTTAGTTGTAATCTAGCTGCCAGAAGAACTATCGACAAAATGGTTTTCAGTTCTCACCATAGTTACTTTAAAAGCACTAGGCACCATTAAGATATTTTATTATTATTAACAATCTGCCTGTTATTTAGATGAATATACCTTAAGAGGGCATTCGATTCACCCTAGGGCTTTTATCAGGCAGGTTTGACTTACTGAAACAGATCATTTTTACAATGATACAATGTTTTTACAACACAAGGATAATTCATGCACTAGCTGATCTAACCATTTACATATGAACATCTGTAGGGAGTTTTTCTGGTTCTTAGTTAAAACTCTAAAGATAACATCATGTCACAGGTCAAGACCTTGCATACCCCTGTGTTTATAAAGCCAGAAAATTGTTTTACATGGTGGACAATTTTAAACAAAATGACCAGATTTAAACTCTTTCAGTAAATTGGATTATAGCTGCAGGGGAATACTTTGTAATGTTTTGCATTTGTTCTATTTTCTTTTATTTGTTAGTTCATACAAGGCATCAGGAAGCATACCAGTTTTATTGTACAGGGTCTAGGCATGTCTAGCAATAGTGTTGATGGACACACTGGGAAAACTAGTATGATCAACTCAGCACTTTGAACAATGAGCTAATCAGTAGGATCGGATTGACACCGTTCATGGTGAGTCGTATAATACAATGTTTTAAAATGTCAGGAATGTTATAAAACCCAATGATTATTCTAGTGCTAAGTTTAATCGACCTATCTGTTCATGACAGCAACTTGCATTAACTTAGCATGTTTAATATAGAGGTCATGAAATTCATTTTGCATACCTGTAGAATTGAAGCATGGCGTGAGGTGACTGGAGTAGTGTAACGGATGTGGCCTGTGTGCACGGCCGAAGAGGCTGAATGGGGAGATCATGATATCGCAGACATCAACGGGTTGGTGCAACCCAGGTATACTAAAATTGGCCAACAAATATGCAGGGAACACCTTTCTTATTCACTTCTAGAACTTTTCAGAAGCAAGCCGGGCCTTATTCTGGGGCTACAACAAACTGCAGCTGAAGCACTGCTGACTTCGTTGTGCCCAGGCCAAGTTGGTGGAGACACTATGATGAATTGTTGGAGGATTGTGAAATTTTCTGCTGACCACAAAGAAGCAGAGAATCACATTGCCTTACATAGGTCAGGAGGCAGTAGTTGCAGGGCCACTTATCTGCAACATGGGCAGAACATGCAGAGGAGGAGGCAGAGAGGGGAAACTCTTCAAGGAGGGAGGAATAGGAGGGTTCTCCTTAGAAGGCCTTACTTCAAGAGAGTCTTCCAGCAGCATCAGTCCTACATTGGGATGAACCAGGAGCAGTGCCTCTGGAGGCTTCACTTTACTAAGAACATAGTGACTGAGTTATATCAACTCCTTGAAGAGATGTAGCCTCAAACTAGGGCAAGGATGGCCCTCCCAGTGGCTGTGAAAACTACTGTTGCCCTTTCATTCTTTGCAACTGATTCCTTCTAGGCAGGAGCTGGTGATATTATTCAAATGTTGCAATTGGCTGTCCATTGAAGCACCCGGAAGGTGATAAAGACTCTCTACAGGAGGAGAGAGGGCGTTATCCTCTTCATGTGATCATGATGAGAGGGCACATGAGTTTGAAAGGATAATGGGCTTCCCACATCAACAGGGAGTGATATTATAATCACAAGGCTACCACACCATCAATGTGCAATTGTTGTGTGACCACACCAAGAAATTCAACTTAGTGAATGCCCGCTTCCTTGGCACAATGCTTTCATCCTTCGACAGTCAGTAATTCCCACAGTCTCGGGCCTGCAGTGAATGCTCAGCGATAAGGAATACCCCTTCCACACATGCTCATGACCCCCTTCTGCCATCCCACCATGAGTAGTCAGAGGGTCTTCAATGAGAGCCATGGAACCAGCCGCCAAGGAGCAAGCCATCAATGTTTTGAAGCAACCATTTCACTGCTTAGATCACTCAGGGAGATCTCTGCAGCACAAGACCAAGAGGGTCTCCATGTTTATGGAGGTATGCTGTGTCCTCCAAAGCCTTGAAATTATGAGGGCCAAGCCAATACCTTCAGGGGCTCATGGTGCAGCGTTCTGGGCATTCAAGACCCTGAATAACTGCTCCTGCTCCTTTCGCATGGTTAGTCTGGAGGGCCTCCAAATGGAACATAACATTCTTCCTGGCTTTGACAGAGTAAGTCCAGAGCAGGGTACAAAATATGTGAGCCCCCTCCTTCCCTAACTGTGCCATTGCTTCACTCTGCATGGTGAGAAGCAATTATCCAGCAACCTGCAGTGCATTCCTGCAACTTCCCTTTCACAGGGACTGGAGCACGTGGTCTGTGACCAACGATATTCAGCCCTTGGATGTGCAGAGGACACCTGCACAGAAATGGAAATCAGGGCTATGCGGGAGCACTACGACCATGAAAATGAGGTAGGTGGATGAATTTTGTGTCTTACCTACTTCATTTCCAATGGGCACGGGCACACTGCGAATCACAGTCAAATGAATTTCATGCCAGAATGACAAAGCTCCAGCGAAGTTCAACAAGTGAAAGGGAGAAATATTCAGAGGGATGAGCAAAAGCTTATTTAAAGATGTAGCTTTTAAGGAGGGCTCTAAAGGAGAAGATATAGATTGAGAGGCGGAAAGATACAAGGCACTAAATGGGTAATCTAAGTTTCCAATATAGATTGTAGGAAACATGCACTCATTACAAGCTAGAAATGTGCCACCCTTACTACTAAAGGCAAACAATTATGGGCAGGATTTTTATCTTGTCGGGTGGGCGCAGTGGATGGGCCTGGGAGCAGACACGAAACTAATTGGGGCCTGACCGCAATTTCACACTAGCTGGCCAATTAACGTCCAGCCAGTGTGAAAGGCACGCTCAGAGCCTCAGCGCTGCCAGGGTGGGGACAGGAGGAGCATGAGCGCTGAAGCGTTGAAGGCACTGAGCTGCCTTAGGGAGCTGAAGATTTTTAACGTTAAAAATTAAAAATGGAAAAATAAGGGAAACATGTCCCCTCATGTGACTGTCACATAAGCAGGGACATGTTAAAAATGAGTTTTAAAAGTTTTTTTTTTCTTAAACACTGGTCGAAACCCCATCCCGCCCACAGATGAGATTTCGCAAAAAATGCAAAGGCTGCTTGGCCTATTCGCCCATCCGCCAACCGAACGGGCAGCGAAAAATCCGATTTAATTAATTGATTAAGGGCCTTAACAGCCCTCTTAATTGTCGGCGGGCATGCTGCTGCCTCTTGCGCGCAACTGCCAAGCGAAATGTCGTGAGTTCGCGATGATATCGGGATGCTCGCCCAACATCATCGCCTGCTATTTTACTCTTGTTCAGGTCGGGCTTGCGCCCGCCCGACAAGGGAAAAATTCTGCCCCATATGTTCCTGTACAGAAACCGCAGAAACAGCATATGAACATGAGAAATGGGAACAGGAGTAGGGCAATCGGCCCCTCGAACCTACCCTGCCATTCAATAGGATCATGGCTGACCTGATTGTGGCCTTGACTCCATAATTTGCAACCATCTTCAGCCAGAAGGGCTGAGTGGATGTTCCACCTCGGTCTCCTCCTGGGTTCCCCAGAATCACAGTTTGCAGTCTTCAGCCAATTCGATTCCCTCCACATGACATCAAGCTAAAGGAAATGGATACTGCAAAAGCTATAGGCGCTGACGACATCCTGGCAATAACACTGAAGGCTTGTGCTCCAGAGCTAACCATGCCCCTAGCCAAGCTGTTCCAGTACAGCTAAAACACTGGTATCTACCTAGTAATGTGGAAAATTGCCCAGGTATGTCCTATCCACAAAGAGCAGGACAAATCCAACCCAGCCAATTACTGCTCCTTCAGTATCCTCTCGATTATCAGCAAAGTGATGGAAGGTGTCATCAACAGTGCTATCCATGGCACTTACACAGAAATAACTTGCTTACTGACACTCAGTTTGGGTTCTGCCAGGGCCACTGAGCTCCTGACCTCATTACAGTCTTAGTCCAAACATAAATAAAAGAGCTGAACTCAAGAGGCGAGGTGAGAGTGACTGCCCTTGACATGAAGGCAGCATTTGACAATGTGGCATCAAGCAGCCCTAGCAAAACTAGAATCATTGGGAATCAGGGGAAAAATTCTCCACTGCTTGGAGTCACACCTAGCACAAATGAAGATGGTGTGGTTGTCGGGGATCAATCATCTCAGTCCCAGGATATTGCTGCAAGAGTTCCTCAGGGTAGTGTCCCAGGCCCAACTGTCTTCAGCTGCTTCATCATTGGCCGTTCCTCGATCATAAGGTCAGAAGTGGGGATGTTCACTGATGATTGCACAATGTCCATTTCCATATATGACTCCTTAGATGCTGAAGCAGTCCATGCCAATATGCAGCAAGACCTGGACTTCATCCAGGCTTCGGCTGATAAGTGGCAAATAACATTTGTGTCACACAAGTGCCAGGCAATGACCACCTCCAACAATAGAGAATCTAACTATCTCCCCATGACATTCAATGGCATTATCATCACTGAATCCCCCACTATCAACATCCTGGGGGTTACCATTGACCAGAAGCTGAACTGGACTAGCCATATGGACACTACGGCTAAAAGAGCAGGTCAGAGTGTCAAATTTTGTGGTGAATGATTCACCTCCTGACTCCCCAAAGCCCATCCACCATCTACAAGGCACAAGTCAGGAGTGTGATGGAATACTCTCCACTTACCTGGATGAGTGCAGCTCCAACAACAATCAAAAAGCTCAACATCATCCAGGACAAAGCAGCCTGCTTGATTGGCATCCCATCCACCACCTTCAACAGTCACTCCCTCCACCACTGATGCACAGTGGCAGCAGTGTGTACCATCTACAAGATGCATGGCAGCATTTTAGCAAGGCTCCCTCAACAGCACCTTTCAAACCCATGACCTCTACCATCTAGAAGGGCAAGGGCAGCAGTTGCATGGGAACACTAGCACCTGCAAGTTCACCTCCAAGCCACACACCATCCTGACTTGGAAATATATCACTGTTCCTTCACTATCACTGGGTCAAAATTCTGGAACTCCCTTCTTAACAACACTGTGTGGGTGCATCTAAACCAGATGGACTGCAGCGGTTCAAGAAGGCAGCTCACCACCACCTTCTCAAAGGCAATTGGAGATGGGCAGCAAAGGCTGGCCCAGCCAGTGATGCCTACCTCCAGTGAAAGATTAATAAAAACATTTTGCTGCTGTACCCTCATTTGCCTTCCTGCTGTACTTGCCGTAAATTTTTGTGATTCATGTATGAAGATACCCAGATCTCTCTGTACCACAGCATTCTGCAGTCTCTCTATATTTAAATATTTTGCTTGGCCAAAAGTCTCCCCCAGCAGAGTCCAAAAAACGTTTTTGGAAGAATAGAAAATTTTAGGTTTATATAACGTCTTTTGCGACCATCAAACACTTTACAACCAATGAATTACTCTTGAAGTTTTGTAGTCACTGTTATAATACAGGAAATGCTGCAAACAATTTGTACACAGCAAACCCCCAACAAACAATAAAGTGCTAATGACCAGATAATCTGCTTTTATGATGCTGCTTAAGGGATAAATATTGGCCTGGGCATCAGGGATAACTCCCCTACTCTTCTTTGAAATAATGCCATGGGATCTTTTACATCTATTTTGAGAAGGCAGACTCAGTTTAACTTCCCATCTGAAAGATGCCACCTCTGATAGCACAGCAGTCCCACAGTACTACATCAGTAGGTCTGCCTTGATGGTTCTCAAATCCTGGAGTGAAACTTAAATAGACAACCTTCTGACTCGAAGACAAGATTGCTACTAACTGAGCCATGGCAGTTAACCAACGGGCAATTTCGAAAAGACATTCAGTACTCAAAAGCCTTAATCTGCACTGGTTCATTTCAGTAATCTGTGCCAGTGGCAAAACACTTGCTTTGATTATTATTGCAGTTCACTGTTGTTTCGACCATTTACTTGGAACATTCTCCCTTTCTCTGAATCTGATTGCATCCTAGCAAATAATTGGCAAAAAGAATAAATGTGATGTGAGGAGTCTTGAACAAACTTCCTGAAAGGGTGGTGCAGTCAGGTTCGATTGAGGTATTCTAAAGGGAATTGGATTGCTACCTGAAAAGAGAGAATGTGCAAGGCTACCGGGATAAGGCAGGTGGGTGGGACTAGGTAGAATGTTCTTTCATTATGTTCTTTCAGAACCAGTGCAGACTCAATGGGACAAATGGCCTCCTTCTGCACTGTAAAGATACTGTGAAATGGAGGCCAAAAGAGCATTGTGACCTAGGGCAGAATTTTACGGTCCCCTGCCAGTGGGTTTGCAGGCAGGGGAAGGGCCTGGAAAAATCCATGTGTGGCCTTCCCGCTGTCCTCCCGCCCGCCCCTGACCTGAATGCAATTTTACGAGTGAAGTTTAGGATGGCCTGCCCATCCTCACCCCAATTGAGGCTCTTAAGTGGCCAATTATCGGCCGCTTCCTGCCCGACTGCAATTTTTCAGCCAGTGGGAGGAGTTCAGGTGTGGGGTAAGCACAGCAAATCACTTTGCTTGGGCCTCTGGTGGGAAAGTGGGGCGATTGTCTCCATCACTGGCCCCCTTTCCAGATTGGGCACCCCCCACCATAAGGTCTGCCCCACGCCCCTCCCAGGTGCTCCATCTCCACCTGGCTTTGCAGTCCATGTGCTGTAGGTACCCCTACCCCCATCGCCCTCTCCCCTCACCTCCCGGGCCTCCCCTCCCATCAGCACTGTGATACCCCGCACCTATGTGGTCCTGTGGGCTCTGGCACTTAAAATCTGGAGACTGCTTGTAGTTCCGGCAGTGGCCAACGCTTCTGGTGGCAGGATTTTTTGGATGGTGGGGTCTTTCTGACGATGCCAGTGGTTTCCTGCCTCACAGAACTGCGGGGCATCTAATTGGTTGGCATTGTCGGAAAGACCCCACCATCCAAAAAATCCTGCCCCTAAATCAACAATAAGAGGTCTTTGGGAATCGGTGTTAAAATAATCTCAGAAGGCTTATGTGCCTCCTTATAGAAAGATCTAGGAAAGTTTGACACAAATCAATTGGTAACAGTTGAATATTTTATTTGAAACAAGAATAGAGTCAGTTATAACATACCAACCAGCAATCTAATACTAAGAAACAAAGATACAGCTCACCAGGTAGTGTTTGAAGTAGTTATCGACTGTTTTTGTGCAATAGCCCTAAGCTGTTCCACCTTAGTTGCACCATTCCTCTACCACTGGGAGGGAGGTGTGGGCTCATTTTTATAATAGAAAATTATGCCAGATGATTGGTAACCATTAAACTATACAGATTATTTCCCTATATCTCTTAATTAGAAGGAGCTAATGAAAGGCTACCAATGATGGAACCTGGAGCTGGTGACATTCAAATGTCCAAAGGTTACTTTATTCCAAGTTATAGGTATATAACCTTTCTTTGCTCAACTGTATTGCCAACCCCCCTATCTGTCTCACTCTATCTTTTCCTGGGCTGTATTCAAGTCGTTCAAAAGAAACTTATTTTGCTACAGATACAGCCACAGTGCCATTAGAGAGGGAGCTCAAGGATTTTAATCCAGCGACTGTGAAGAACAGTGACATATTTCCAAATCAAGAAAAAGATCCCTATTTTTGTCTATACTTCCAATTGTGAAAAGTTTGTTTTGTTGCAATTTAGTTTATTACAATTAACACTTATTTGCAAATATGGACTGCTGAAATCCCACTTTAAAGAGATTTATCATCTTTGGCCCTGATTAGTTTCAGTGACCAATGGTGCTTAAGAACCAACCTGACCTGGTTTCCTCCTTGTTAGTGTCAGCGCTTGAGGAGGGAATGGAAGTCGATTTTCCAGATGGTTAAAGAAAAGTCCCGTGACTTGTCGCTGTGCAAGCAAGTGAATGTCTCGAACAATTCGAAGGAACTGAAGAGTCAAAAAGCTAGCTGTACACAGGCTCACCATTTCTGAATCTGAAGAAAAACACGTCTTAAAGCACTGGAGCTAAATGAAAATTGGGATAAACAAAAATTGCCTCAAGACGTGTAATCAATACTGGCTGCCACATTTGAAGTGGGTTCCTTTTTCTCTCTTATTAACTCACTCATTCTCACACATATATAGAAACACAAGAAATAGGAGCAGGAGAAGGCTGTTAGGCCCCTTGAACCTGCTCCGCCATTCAATTAGATAATGGCTGATCTTCTACCTCAATGCCATTTTCCCGCAATATTCCCAAATCCTTTGCTGTCTTTACTGGCTAGAAATCTAACGATCTCCGTCTTGAACATATTCAATGACTGAGCCTCCACCTCTGGGTAAACATTCTTCCTGCATCTACCTGGCAAGTCCTGTAAGAATTTTGTAGGTTTCAATGAGATCACCTCTCATTCTTCTAAATTCTAGAGAACACAGGCCCAGCCTATTCAATCTCTCCTCACATGTCTTAAAAACACTAGATAAAATTTACCCAAATAAAGTTTTTGAAATTTGTCCATTAAGTTATCCTCAAATAATCTTGGAAAGCAGGTAAAAACTGACAAAACATTACAATGCCTCCTGGGACCATATGCATACACCATATGCTCAGACTACAGGATTTGATTTCAGTTAACTGAGCCACAATGGACAAAATGTTGGCCTCGATTTTGCACTTAGCAGCAAAGTGACAGTGCTCACCACTGACTTCAATGAAAGCTTCCCACAAAGATCTAAAAATCTCTGCTGTGGATTTTGCTTTTCCTGGTTTTAATGTGAATCTGAAGCCAAGTCAAGGGGATCTTCAGGTGTCCAGCAACAGTAATGTCATCAAGCAGGGTAAACAGCCAATCACATGGAAATATCTTCACAGATAGCAAACCAGGACGTATAATGCACTAACTATCCTTCACATTTTATAAATTTTACAGAGAGAAAAATGTATGATTGGGATGTACGTATTAGACACTAAAATATCATAAACAAATTTTAAATCATTATAATATGAAATAATTGAAATGATCAGAATGGAAAAATATCACATTGCACAAATATAAGAGTTTTCCAGGCCAGTAAGGTTTTCGGTGAAAGTTATGGCTTAGTTTGCTGTTAAAATCCCAGCTGCACCTCATTAACAAGGCATAACTTTTTCGGGGGATTTTAACAAATGATATTACAACATTAAAAGGGATGTCCTCACCAGTTCAGTAATTTTTAATTGATTACAGTCTGGGAGCACTTCAACAGCACACTCTATGGAGAAGCCTAGAATCACTGGTAACAGCTCTTGGATTTCCGTGTTTAATTGCAAATGTGAGGGTCCAGAAGTTGACCTCAGTTTCAGAAATGTAATAATGGTTGCAAAATCTGAACCGTAAAGCTCAAGTTCAGACCTTTGAGAAAGGTTGTGTCCTTCAAGTAAAAGATTTAATGAAAGTACTCAAAGACCCAAAAGATAACTATTATAAGTTCAATCGTGTTATGAATCGTGCAACCTTTTAACATCTTTTAATATCATAAATCCTATTGGGGGGCACAGCAATGGTGAACACAATAAATTTATGTATTTATGCCCCTGAATTCATTATTATGAAAGTGTAGCTGTCCTGAATTTATTACCTTAAAGTAAATTTATGCATATTAAGATTGATTGATTGGCACCCCATCCACCACCTTCAACATTCACTCCCTCCACCACTGATACAGGGTGCAGCAGTGTGTACCATCTACAAGATGCATTGCAGCAACTCACCAAGGCTCCTTCAATGGCACCTTCCAAACCCATGACCTCCACCACCTAGAAAGACAAGCAGCAGACGTAAGGGAACATGACTATCAGCAAGTTCCCCTCCGCGCCACACACCATCCTGACTTGGAACCATATCGCCATTTCTTCACTGTCGCTGGGTCAGTATCCCAGGACTCCCTCCCTAACAGTGCTGAAGGTGTACCTACACCACATAGACTGCAGCAGTTCAGGAAGGCAGCTCACTACCACCTTCTCAAGAGAAATCAGGAATGGCAATAAATGCTGGCCTAGCCAGCGATGTCCACATCCCGTGAATGTATTAAAAGGAATTAAGAATGTTGAATTAATATTCTGCTGCAAGGAAAAACTAATAATTTTATTTCAAAATTTTATAGTTTACATAACCTTTTTATAAGAAAGTTATGATGTCAACAGTAACAATGAAGTCTTTCGCTCAGTACTGTCTTTGTTACAATCCTTCCATTATCCCAATTTCTGATTGATATGAAGTTATTATTAATTTGCTTTTGTTTTTTGCTTACTTAATTGAAATATCTGCTTGGTTTATTCATAGGATGTAGTTTGACTGCAACAGAAAAAGTAGCAATGCATGTTAAAATCTAGTTTTAATTAGACAGAGCTGTTTTAGCTAGTCCAAGGCGAGGTCCTGCTTTTCCCTTGTCAGGTTAATCACCCTTGTCTTATAATGATGATAATACAATTTGCTGTAAAATGTCTAAGCTAGTTATGTTGAAATAAAATGTGGGGAGAAGGGTAGAGTTTTAAGCCAAGTGGGACCAGACATTGTAAACAGATTAGCTCTAATGACACAGACGGATGGAAAAACAGGCAAGCTGGAAACAGACAATTAAATTTTCCTCAGGCATTGAAATAACGATTCTGCAGTAATACCGAGCATCCATTACAAACTAACAAGCAGAGAAATGAAGGACAAGATATATAAGAAATTTAGTCATTTGTAGAAGTAACTAGGACTTAATTATTATTTTTCTCTATTTAAAGTAGATTATGTCAATGTTAATGGAAGTGGTCAAAATAGAGATTAGTGCATAGAATGCATTCAGGAGGATGTTACATATTCAATAAGGAAAGATGCAATGCTAGATTTGGTCCTGGGTCTTGCACATCAGAGCAAGTAAGTTGATGATATGTATATTCGCACATGCATAGCTTCCTGCGATTCTCGCAGGGAACGTGTTGTGTGCTGAGTTTGAAAATAGAAAATGTTTGGCAGACCTGATACATTATAAGCTGACTGGAAGTCAACATTTTATGAAGGTCCTACTGTGTTTTCAGAATAAATATTTGAAAGTGAAATTCATCTTTAGAATCACAGAATTAGTACGGCACAGAAAGAGGCCATTCTCCTCATCAATTCCATGCTGGCTCTCTGTAGATCAATCCAATCAGCCTCATGTCATCATTCCATCCCTGTAGTTTTGTGCTTTAGCTTTACTTTCTTTCTATCACTTGTCAGGTTTTTTTTGGTGGTTTCGGCAAAGTGTTTTGGCCTCTGATTATTAGTTGCTGTAAACATTATCTATAACTTATCATTTTGTCAACAATTTTATATTACCAATTGCAAACATGCATTTTCATGATCATAAGTGTGTGGGTGTGACACCAGGTTAAGTAGATAGTATTTAGTATCATTGTCTAGTAAAAATGAAGGGCCCCAAACTGAACCTTTGAATGGAATGGCCACAAGGCAAGTGCCACTTTTGAATCTGACATTCACACAGCTTTCTTTTTGGAGTTACAGTAATAGAGTGTTCCCTGTTGCAGTGTGGATATTCATATGAAGGTCAGAAAGAGTTGTTTGTCATGTAGACTAAATGAGGGTGTAATAGGATGAGAGGAAAGTATTGGTGGTCTGCTTACTTTACCTGTCCACTTGATAAAATAAAGTGCTAGATAAATTTACCTTGGCATATTTCCTGAAGCTGTTAACCTTATTCCTTATCTGCCCATGTCCTGGATGTTTGAGACTGCATTGATTTCAATAGACTGCTTTGGCAAGCAGCCTACTCTTTAAGGAGGTTGCCATCAACCCTCCTTTAAGTTTAGAAGAAGGATGATACTCGGTCTAAATTTATCAGGTGCAAAATTGGGTTTGGTAGTGTCCATTGTTTTGGCGCAACAGGTGCTTTTGATCCAGTGCAGATACTTCTTCCTCAAATCACACCAAATGCCATCTAGGTGAGGATGCTAATACATGGTCAGCTAAGATCTGCCGGAAATATGCAGAGCAGGCAAATCATGGTGTCATTCAGCATGCAATGTTGATTAGATACCAACAGTGTCTTTTTGGAACTCAATGCTACAGTCGATGACCTCTCAATCTCACAAAGCTGAACACGTGTTAAGCAGCAGGAAGGGCCTCCCCACCCCCGCCCAAAGCAATATTTAAAGGGGTCATCAACTATTTATAGGTTGGTTGCTGGGTGATTTCTTCTGGCTGTTGCTATGATTCTACAAGTGCTAAATGCTTTCCATAGCTCTTTCAAGTTGTAGAAGCCAACAGTGTGGCAGGTGTGGAAGCATTTTTTGATGATTTTAAGGCTTCTGCACAAGCCAGTTTCTCCCAGAAATGGATGGCTTATTAGACTACAATGCAAGGGCATTGGCAGAGTGGCAGGGATGGAAGGGATGAATGCTGTCGTCCTGAGATAGGACAGCAGGTTTGTGCTCCATGGAGCCACTGCCACCTCCCCTTGGGCAGTGCCTTGCAAAGCATTGGAGGACAGATTGCTGGACCACTGTGACATCCTGCAAGCCCCTTTGACTACTATAATCTACAGTCGTGATAGCAACAGTCTGAGCTTGCAAGCATGGCAGCAAGCTGATATTGCATGAGAGCCCTTGTGCCCTTGCTGTTGTCTGCCAGCTGGCCAGCTCAGACTGCTGTCACTCATGCTGAGATGCTGCATTGTGCAAAGGGGCTTTCTTGTTCTAGGGCTGTTCAAGATTGTCATGCAAGGCCATCTGCAGTCTCCTCAACTGAAAGTCAACAGCCTTCCACCAGCCATGCTGTAGCCACTGGGATAGTACTGTGCAGTGTAGAATAATGGGCTAATAGTTATGGTAATGAGATAGTAATGTGTGTCATGGTGTAACAGTGATAGCAGCAGTCATGTGAAAGAGATTGAGAAGACAAGGTGGAATAGTCTGTACAAGAGAGAGATGTACTTACCTAAAAGCAAAGTATGTACTATAGTGTAAATAAAGGAGTTTTCGAAGGAACCTATCAGAGTTAGACCTAATTCACTCATTAGTGGGAAACCTTCACAATACAGAATAGGCCACAAGTTGCCTGAAGAGAGATTCAAATAGTATTCAAAATGGAAACCAAACCACAAACCATGCTAGGGCAGGAAAAGTCAGGCAGAAGACAGGAACAAGGGGAATGTAGGGTGTTTAGTGTATATTTGTATGCAATACTACATAAGTTTCCACTGCAGCACTCAGACATTGGTAACTGTTGCTTGTGTTACAATCGAAATTGTAGCATCAGCCATCAGACACCAATTCATGGTTGATTCCATAAGTATATGGTTGGAGTTGGCCACGCTATAAAAGGATGGGCTCTAAGCTCTGCGCAAAATCCTGTGACAAGTTGGTGCTGGACTTCTCTATGTTTACTTGCAGGTTTCCTAATGCACCAAGCATTTTAATCTATACATCTGTCAGCCTTCTTCTGTCACCTGGCTATCCAAGTCCCGATCTGGGTCCTCTCTAGCAGAATTTGTATGCAACCTCACCCTCCAATGAGCTGGCACCTGCCCATTGCCCTAGGCTGCAGTGCACTTGCGCTCGGTGTCTCACCATGAAGTAGATCCCGCCTTTAAACTATCCTCTAAGTGTCAGTTTCTGAGTTAGTGGCTGCAAGTGTAAAATTAAGTGTTGTTAACTGGGTTTCCATCGTCACTCTCTTCTTGTTGTTCATTCACTGCCTGGCCAGGTTACACCTCTTGCATAGGAAAAAGGGACCAGGGTAAAGTTGAGGTGAGAGGAAAGAGTGGGAGTAAGAGGTGCACACTTGCACCATTTTCAGCTTGTAAATCAGACAGGTTGTAGGATGAGGAGGAAATAAGATATGTGAGAAGGAGGATTAGGAATAAGGATACCATCATCTTTGATGGTTTGTGTCACACCTGTGTCTAAGGCCTCAGCCATGACCCTTCCAATAATGGTCAGGGCCGTCTCCTCCAGGGCACTTAAGACATGCAGCTATGCCTATCCCTCTCCAATTAGCTCCCGCTTCTTTCAATTGTGTGCCACCTACTCCAGCCAGCAAGAGAGGGAGAAGTGTATCAGTGAGTGTCTTATAGTATGTTTGAGAGATGTGTCTGTCATGGTTGAATAGCTGATTGTGTGTACAAGCTGTGAGATGTGGAGTGAGGCTTGCAGCAGTGTTAAATGTGTGAGGATGAAATGAAAATGTATGTAAAATATAAAATATATGATTGAAACATATAAGATCCTGAGGGGTCTTGACAGGTTCAATGTGGAAAGGATGTTTCCTCTTGCAAGAGGATCTAGAACTAAGGGTCAATGTTTAAAAATGAGGGGTCACTCATTTAAGACAGAGATGAGGAGAATTTTTTTCTCTCAGAGGGTTGTGAGTCTTTGGAACTCTCTTCCTCATAAGGTAGTGGAAGCAGAGTCTTTGAATATTTTTAAAGCAGAGGTAGATAGATTCTTCATAAGCAAGGGGATGAAGGGTTATTGGTGGTAAGTGGGAATGTGAATTTGAAGTTATAATCAGATCAGCCATGATCTTATTGAATGGTGGAGCAGGCTCGAGGGGCTGAGTGGCCTACTCCTCCTCCTAATTCGTTTGTTCACATGTATTGCGATTGTTGGCATTTGAGTGATTGGGGTGTGGTGATTTGAACAGTGGCTGAGGCTACTGGTGCAGCTGACAGGATGTGGCATTTGAAGACGCATTCACCGACTTTGACCATTTGTGTGAGGTCATTGAACTTCTTACGGCACTACATCCAGGTCCTTGGGATTCGACACCTGACAATAACCTCCATGATTATCTGCTGCCACTGCTTTGACCAGGGGGCCTCCTATCTCCTGTTCCCCATACCCTAGAGACAAGACATCGCTCCTTCTTTTCTCCTCCTCCACCAAGACATTTAATGCAACGTCTGAAAACCTTGGAGCACATATTCTTCCATGTTGTGCTATTCCTCACTGTTTCCCAGGACATATTCAATTCCTGTATGACTCCCAACACATGCTTCAGCCAAATGCACCTCCCCTCTATGAGGTGCCAGCTACCTTTAAGTAGTGCTAGTTAGTTTTAAGTGGTGTTAGCAAGTTATGGTTTTGGGCCCACTACTGATCATACAGCCAATGAACAGCATAGTTAGCTCTTGTTGCATGCAGAAATCATTGTAATGAAAAATCAACATGAAGTTGACATACATTACAATCAATGGGCATGGGTTAATTGCATATTGCGACCTCCATGCCCATTTTCAGGGGCTCTCCCATTTCAGTCCTGATCTAGTTTACAAATACAGACAGTGAACATGTGGAAAAGATACCCAGGGGACGAGAAAGGCAAATGTTGTGGAAAATGTATTTGAGGAAATGGTGATTGAGAAATGTGACCTTTTGGGGCCAGCCAGGCACATTACAGGTAATTTCTGATGTTCCTAAATAATTAACGGAAAAGGTTTTTCTAGTCTACCAGCAGAAAATATTTAACAGTGTTAATCCTGCACTGCAATCTGCAAGCTAATGTTAATATTGTCCAAATACCTTTAACCCCTAGATTTTGATATTCTGTGTGACAGTAAGTAGGCATAAGAATTACCAAAAGCTAAAATTGCTGGGTAAAGTTACTGGCTTTCTGCACTCTGACCTGCCTCGCCGGGATTCTGAAATAGCTGCCAGTTTCCAGACATAGTGAACAATTTTTAATCTTAATATTGGATGTTTAATCCATGTCGGTAATACACATTCATGGTAGGGTTGATTTCTGCCACATTTAAATTGTTCACTGTAAAGGTTACAATTAGAGATTAAGAAGGAAAGAAGGAGGTGCTTCTTTGAAGGTTGGATGATAAAAGCATTTTTGAAAGGGAAGGGAATGGTGACTTAAAATTATTTATAATGTCAGCAAGTACCGGGGCAAGGCGGAGCTGCTGAGTGTTTGTAATTGGATGACCAGGGGAACAAGAGAGCAAGAGGTGTATTTCATAGTGTAGGTGAGCCTGTTGAGGTTGGTGGGGGCAATGAGGGAGAAATTACAAAGTGCCAGTCATCATTGCTGAATTCGAGATGGAGAGGTAGATGGGGTGAGAAGGAAGTGAAATGGCTGAGACAGCTCCACGCATAATTTTGATCTTTGAAATTTGTGTTAAAGTTGGTGATAAAAGAGTCAGGAGCAGGAGCCAGGGGAAGAACAGGAACTAAGATTATACTAACACTCAAGGATATTCCTGAAGTCATAAGAAATGGAGAGGGAGGCAAGTTATTGCTTGAGATTGTAAAGCAAGGTCATGCTATGAATAACCACACAGCAGGTACATTCAAGGTTGTGGCCTTCCCATTTAAAGGGGCAAAAATGGTAACTACACTGGGGGGATAGCAGGAGTGAATGACTTTGAGGTGATGAGGGCACAAAGCTGAACCTAAGGAGCTGCTGAGCAAGTCAACAACACTAATGTAGTGGTAGGTAAAAGGCAGGAGGAGAGGATGTTGAGAGTTAAAAAGTGTGGGAGCTGGGGGATGTGGGGTGGCATGGTAACAAAGTCCCATCTCTACATTCAGGGAAGTGTTTTGGAAAAACTTACCTTTTGGATTGGCCTCCAGCATTTCCTTTGTTTGGGTTTTGAAATGCAATCATTACTAATTATCCTACCTGGCTTGCCATAGTCATGTGGCCTCTACCATGAGGGAATGTCTGGTAGCAATCATGATACATTCAGTTCAATAAAGGCACTACAGTAGACACATTGTAATCTGTGAACTCGTAACATTGGGCAGAATTGCTCCAGATTTGCACCAAGTACAGTAGCGGGTGGAGAAAAAAGCTGTTTTACCCGCCGGCCACAATGGTCGGTTTTTGTGCCATGTCGTCCCATTTCTGGCATATCCCACCTCATTAATAATATATTCCCAGGAAACATGTCGGATCATTGGCAGTGCAGCCTCTGTTTCGCCCGCCCCACCGTCACCTGTTCCTTGTTTGTTCAGATACGTGGGGAGTAGCTACTGAACAGAGTCACAGGAGTCAGCTGATGAACTTTTAACAAAAGAATAAAACATATATTAAACAAGAAAAAATGACTATATGACAATACTCCTCCACCCACAACCATACCTTTACAGATATATATAGATTTGTAAGGATAACACAAGTTACAAAAGCTATCTTGTACCCTAATGTTCACAGTAGGTACAATCCATGTAAATCAATTGGCAACCTGAAATCAGGCACAGCACATCACACTCTGAAACCAAGTCACAAACGCCACTTTAACCAAATGCTATGGATCTCTCCTTAACTCCCCCCACCAGACACTTGTCATACCGTGAGCCAATCAGTCTCACTGAACTCCGTCTTTCACACAAGGGTTTGCAATCTCCACTCTCGAAGAACTCGCTTTGGAATCTTTTCCCACATCGACGCTTTCCTTCAGATGCCTTCCGTAAGGGTTCATTCCCAGGGTTTCGAACTCTCCTTCTGATGTTCCTCTTCCATGGGTCACTGCATGCATTCAAGCTGTCCTCCATGCACACTCTCTCACTGACTCAGCCATCGACTGTACACCACTGCTTCACATGCCCATAGCAAAGAGCTACAGATCTTCAGCTGTCTCTTCGGACCTTCTTGCCTCTTGAAAGCTGTTCTTGCTTTAAATCTGCTTTCTGCAGCTTTTATCTCTTTAAATCTGAAGCTAGGAGCCTTTCTCTCTGCCCCTCACTCTTAATTTCACTTAACAGGACATTTTCCAGGTTCCTGTCCTTCCTTTGACTAGAAGGTCTTCTTGGGACTTTCTCCTCTTCCAGTCCCCTGGATTTTGGGATCTTTTCTTTAGCTTGGGACTGGATATCTGTCCCCTTTGCTCTAGTCTCTCCTGGCAGCTACTTTCAAAACCAACTGAACTCAAACAGTTTCCAAATCAAACTGCTGTTTCTAGTTTCTTCTGTGTGTTTGTGGGAGGGACCTGTCTCTCTGGACCCCTTTTCTAGGCAACAGCCCAGGTCCTCTACTCTCGTTTGTTTAACTTAGCTGCAACCATCGTAAAACTCTCATTAGAAATGCAGGCATCTTTTAAAGTGAAACTAAAACTCAATTTTACCTTTCTTAACACATAGACACAGAATTACAAATCAAACTTAAACATTAAAGCTAAGACTCATTTCTAATACCCACAAATACAAATACAACTTACTTGAACTATCTCTATTTCCTAATGCTGTATCCACGCTGGACAAGTTGGCAATCAACAAAAGGGAAAGGTTGCAGATTAGTGGAGGAATGCCCACCATCAAGGTCCTCACCGTCTTTAAAAATAGGGTCACCCAGCTGGCCAGTGATGATCTGGACCATACCTGTGCTGACGGCGAGGTCGACGGTGCTCAACCAAGTGAGAAACCAGCAGTGCAGCATCTACCAGACAACAATGCTTTGAGTCAGTTCTCCTGTTCTGCAGTCCCCTGCCATGCACTAGTTATCTCACCTTGCTTTTGCAGGCATATCTGGGAAGCAGCCAAGGGGGTCCACGACCCAGGTCTTCGACTCAAGCCCCGAAGACACCTCGAAAGAAGAATCTGATGACACCCTCACTGAAGACCCGTCACAGCACTCACCCACACCTTCCACCAGCACAGAGACACACGCCTCAGTGGGACCTAGTTCTAGGGTAACATTGGGGTCACAATCTGGTGAGCACATCACACTGTCTGATCCACAGCAGGTGGAGGAAGGGACTTCCCAGATTTCAGGCAATCGGAGGACTGCTGGAGGCCAGAAATCTGCTGAGTCTGAGTCAGATAAGGAGCCACTGGACTCGGTCATACCTCAGTTGCTGGAGCTGCAAAGCAAGCTCAGGAATATCAGGAAGGGATGTCCACTGCACTCCTCAGATTGTGAAGCACGATGGAGGAGGCTGCCTGCCTTCAGGCTGAGATGAAAGCGCTGGCATCACAACGCACCAAGGTCAACTATGGTAGGATAGCAGCTGCCATGGTGACCTTGGTCCAGGACATCGGCCCTGCACTGCTGCATGGTCTGAACTCCATCACTGACACCATAGTTGGCCTCCAACAGTGTTAATGTAAAAAAGAGGTGCAGGGCAGCTTGATCTCACTCCAGCTTCTTCTTCTTCTCAAGGAGTCATCGAGGGGCCCTCAAGCACCCAAAGGGAGGAGGATCAGCAGGTGCACACCCGGGGCCATACACCCAGGTGACTCCAGGAATGGCCGGCCCATCCGAATCCCCTCTCCCTATGACCCCAGCAACTCCAGCTCCACAGGCCAAGGAGGGTGCCACTGCCATGCAGCAGGTCCCTGAAAGCAGGCCAGGGCCCCCAAAGTCTTGGCTCTCCAGAGGACACCCACCAAGGTCATCACAGACAGGGCGTAGCAGTCAGTAGGCTGCCTCCACTTCCATTGTGGTTGTTGGGGGAGCACCAGCACATAGCGACAGGGTTAGGAAGGTTAAGTAGTTGCACAGCGTGGGCACAGATATTAATTACTTGTACATAATGTTCACTATTGTAAATAAACTCCCCAGAATGTTTCCTTGCCTGTGGCTCCTTGTTATGATGAGCAGTGTATGTGTCACTCAGATATGAAACCTTGGTTCCTGCACAAGATAAAGGCAGGCATCTCAGTTCAGCGCCTCTTCCCTGTGCAGTGTGTAACCTTCAGACCAAAGTGATGGTCCGGCTTCACACCTGCTGCTCACGTTAGTGATGCCTGCACCTCAATGGTGCTTGTCATTGCTACCAGAATGTCGTGGGCAAACGTCAGAGAGTTCCATCATTCTCTCTGTGTGCTCTCAGCACCTTTAAGGTGGGGCTGGCCCCCCATCTCTTCAGTATCTGTGGCTGGTGATGCTGTGCTCCTGAAGGGCACAGGTGCTGAAGGCTGACACAGGATCAGCTGCATTTAAAGTTTCACGGCTGCATCTCCATGATCGCAGAACACCGGCGAGCTACCCTCAGCCAGACAGGAGTTAAACATTCACAGAGACAATGTGAAGATCTATGGAGTGTCCTCACTGCATGCCATCATCTTCCTCTTGGAATCTAGCGATTATTAGGGTCTCCGCTGATTCTCCATGACATGAGCCTGAGCACTGAGGATATGTGCGCAGCCAACAGCCACACAGGAATTGAAGGTTCACAGATGCAAGATGAGGATATCATGGTGTTCACTGCAACTCATTATCATCCTCCACGAATCTTGCCGCTACGAGGGCCTCCCGAGCATGCTTGCCTCATCTGGCCAGTGCGATGGCCTCATCGGCGGCATCCTCGCCTTTGAGGATCTCATCATCGTCATCCCCTTCGACGTCCTCCTCATTGGAGGAGACATGCAGCTCTTCCATCGCCTCCTCAGCCAGGTCCTTCCCCCCGTTGCAGCGCCAGGTTGTGTTGCACATAGCAAGCTACGATTATGCATGACGCCCTCACTGGACTGTAGTGCAATGCTCCACTGGACCTGTCCAGGCGCTGGAACCTCATTTTCAAAATACCTATCACTTGCTCCACCAAAGTCCAGGTTGTGGCATAAGCCTCATTTTACCATCATTCTGTTCCAGTCTGACGTTGCCTCACGAGTGTCATCAGCCACATCCTTTGTGGGTATCCCTTGTCCCTGAGGAGCCAACCCTGCAGCTTCTGTGGACCATGGAAGATGTATGCGACCTGAGGCCTGCAAGAAATGTAGGGGTCGTGGTTGCTCCCTGGAAATCATGTGCAGACCTGCAGGATGTGTTTGTGGTGGTTGCACACCAGCTGAACATTAAGCAAGTGGAAGCCCTTGCAGTTGACATAGTTGACTGCTTGTTGCCACGGAGATCTAAACACCACGTGAGTGCAGTCAATGTCACCCTACACCTGTGGAAAATCTGAGATCTGTGCAAATCCCAGCGCTCTTGATTCCTGGCTTTCCTGATCCCAGGCAAAATGCACAAAGATGTGTGCCTTTGCGAAGATGGTGTCCTTGACCTCCTGGATGCACTCGTGCGTGGAGGGTTGTAAGATCCTGCACAGGTCACTTGTGGAGCCCTGGAAGGAGCCACTGGCGTAAAAATTGAGTGCTGCTGTCACTTTCACGGCCACTGGCAGTGGATACCCTCCATGTCATCGCATCGCCACATCCTACAACAGGTGGCATATGTGACCGACCAGATCCCTAGACATATGCAGTCTTCGGCAACACTGGTTCTCAGTCATCTGCAGGAATTACAAACACTGTCTATAGACCCTGGATCTAGCGAGGCACCTATGAGTGATGGCTCTCTGTGGATCTTCAGCTGCAGCAGGCCCTAATGCCCCTTCATCTTGAGGGAGGTGCTCCTCCCTTTACCGAGCCAGGAGCCTTTGCTGCTCTTCTTCTTCTTCTTCTCTGGTCTCTGTAAGCCATGAGGAATACCACTAAATCTCCAGGCTCCATGATCCTGATGTTCTCCTGCAGGTTCAAAGGAATGGATGGGTGGGTTAGCATATATGTCCTAAAAACCTCTCTTGGTTAAGTCTGAAGGCCCCTTCATGCATGCAGGGGAGTGCTGGCCACCACTTGGATGGCCAGTGTATAGTGCACTTCATGGCTATCCAAAACCCTACCCACCTCCGCCCCACTCCACCCGACCGATTGGCAGCAGCTTCGCTTACTGGACTGCATGCTGTGCTCTCAGCTCAGGTGCAGGCATTCTCTTAACCCGCACAGCAAGGCTGCACTGTTAGCTTGAACCATGAAGGATACTGGTCCAAACTTTAATAAAGACATTGCAAGGGGCCGTGAGCACTTCCACCAGTGACTGCGTCATGGCCACCTTTCGCAAGGGGATTGTATAACTTGCCCAGTTGGCCAATTGCTCTACTGCCCCCAAAATGCACATTAATTTGCAGTGTGAACCCAAGGGCTGAAACGTCCTGGAGCATTTCGTGGCACTTTCATGTTTTTGCATCGCTTGAGTGGGCAGAAGAGCTTCAGAGGCCCAACTCCAAGTGTGTTAATGGAGTTACAGCTGAACAGACTTACCTGCGGAACAATGCTTGTCACTTTTCCAAGTGTGTGGCCGCTTCCCTCACCCCCTCTTCCCCCACCCCAACCCTGCATGTGCTTGTGTGTTTCCTTCAGTCTGTGCTGCCTTGCCACCCACCACCACCCTCCCCACCCAGCCTGATCCGCGCTGGACCCCTGGCCCTAGCACCGCACATGCTGCAAATGCACAGCGCCTCTTCCTTGATGTCCTACGGGCAATGCTCACGAGCGCTGCACAAGGTTGTGTGCACTCACCTCCGAGTCCCCCTCGAAGTTCAGCTCGCCAGGTGCACATCTTTTAACAGCAGTTGTGAAGCACGCCGTTCTGAAGTCACACTGACAGGGCGGTAAATTTGACATGGGGGGGTATGATTCTGGTGAGCAGGGCTTATAATGAAATGCTAAAGTATTGAAATTAGGTTCCCAACGTGTGATGGTGGGAAACGCGGCTCAGCATTGATGGGTGGAGCGGATGATCGCAAACTGGTTTCACGACGGAGTAAAACCAATTTTTGGCCTTCTCACCATATTGTTCACACATGCCATCTATGATGCCCGATTTCAATGGGGCCAGAAAATTCCAGCTATGGTATCAGAAGTGGAGCTGAGATTAAATTTTGAAAAGCTGGAAGAGAATCCACGGCTACTGAAAGAGGAACACTGAAATGTTCCAATGTGTTAAAAGTTGCTGAAAGAAAAACCCAGGCAAGGAAAAGCTAACACAAGCTGAAGGCTGCATTTAATTACTGGGTGAGACAAAAATGGCTGCAAATTTTCCACTCCCAGCACCTGTCAAAATGAAAGGAGATATGCCGTAGAACTGGCAATTTTTCCACTTGCAATGGCAAAACTATGAGATTGAAACAGATTTAATTAATAATCCGGAGCCGATACAAGTAGCAACACTTTTAACACTGCTGGGGAGGGGCTGCTACAATTGTATTCCACCCTAAAACTATCAGAAGAACAGAAAAAAAACAAATGGCAGCGATTTTGAAAGCCTTGCAGGCTAGCTTTGAACCCCGAGTGACTGTAACTTATGAATGCTAAATGCTATGTATTCAGCTCAAGGTGAAAAATTGATCAGTGTGTGACTGCAGTAACACAGCTTGCAGAATCATGTGAATTCGGGCAATGAAAAGATGATGTCATTAAAGGTAGAATTGTCTTAGGCATAAGAGATCTGACAGTGACAGCAAATCTACTGGGAGAGGGGAAACTTACTCTCAAGAAAGCGATAAACGTGTGCAGAAACACAGAGGTTGGAAAATGCCAGCTGAAGCACATAAATGGTGCAACAGACCAGGAGATACATTATAGCTGAGAGACATTCCAGGCTGAAAGAGCAGAACAATCTCAGACGAAGGGCAGGATGCAAATACTGCGGGAGACATCATACAAAGGAAAACAAGAGTTGTTCAGCATGGGGAAAACTGTGTTTTAACTGCAAGAAGCCAAATCATTTCACACATTTGTGCTTGGCTAGAAAGAAGCAAAACAAGCCTATACGGATGGCCACAGGAGAGATATCAGCCAAAGAATCTGATGAAGCAACAGGCACCATACAACAGGTTGGTCTTGTCTAGTCTATAGATGATAAATGGTTTGTGACTGTTAGAAGATGACCACAGAAGGAGAGCATCAAGTGAACAAAAAGTGTCAGATAGACACTGGTGCACCATGCAACATCATGACTTTCACAGACCTGTGTGAAGTAGCTCAACAAGGCGATCCAAAGATGAAATCCTCAAAAGTAAGGTTGAGGCTATATGATTGCACGATGCTCATATTGAGAGGACAAATTAATCTGAGAGCCGAGTGCAATGGCAAGAATGAAGATCTGGAGTTCCAGATTATAGACAGTACGTAACTGCCACTCATTTCAGCTGGGGAAAATCTAAAGCTTGGACTAGTAACCCTAAATGTGCCAACAGGGATTTACAACGTGTCACAGAACACAAAAACATTGACTTCTGGACAGATCCTAGAGCAGTACAAAAATGTGTTTATAGGATTTGGATGTCTACCTGGAGAATATCATCTAGAAGCAGATGAGAGTGTAAGACCAATTCAGAATCTGCCGAGGAGAGTTCCAGCTGCCCTCAAGTCCAGCCTAAAAAATAAGATGGAAGAGCTGGAAAAGAAGGGAGTAAAAAAAGGAAGTGACAACTCCTCCAGACTGATTAGCAGCATGGTATCAGTGAAACAACCTGGGGCTATATCTTCCGGTTGGTGCGTGGGGGGCGGGGCCCACTTGCCGACACTTAAAATGGCACGGGGTGACATCGGGCGGGCGTCCCAACGTCACCCCGCGCCATTTACATTTTCAGGTCAGCGCGCATAGAGCCGAGTTGGCTACGCGCACGCCCACCTGTCAACGGCCACGTAAGGCCATTAATAAAGTAATTGAGGTAATCAGTGGACCTGCCCGTCCAACCTTAAGCTTGGCGGGCAGGCCGTGAGCCCAAGCGGGCTTCTGAGAAAACATGAAACCTCATCCACGGGTGGGATGAGGTTTCATGAGGGATTTTAAATGTTTACAAAATGTTGAAACAAAAGAAATTGACATGTCCCAGTTCATGCGTCACATGAGGGGACGTGTCAGGAATTTCTTTTCACACTTCTAAAAATTTTTGAAACTTCCAGTGATCTCCGAGGCGGCACTTTGCACTTAAAACCTCCAACCGGGGGCGCCGAACGGGAACCAGCCCGCCCACATCCGCTCCCCCACATCCCCCCAACAGGGGGAAAATGTTGCCCCTGGAGTGCTGACAGCATGCTTAGACCCAAAGGATCTGAAGATATCTCACTACCCCATGCCAACCATTGAAGGAATTTTGTCACAACTTGCCAAGGCAAAGACCTTTACTACTCTAGATGTGAAGGATGGTCACTGGCAAGTGAAGCTGGATGAAAGCAGCAGCTTTCTAACTACATCCTGGGTGCCTTGCAGGAGAAACAGATGGTTGTGCATGCTGTTAGGCATTTCCACAGCTCCAGAAGAGTATCAACGCAGACAGCATGAGGTAGTCAGTGATCTTCCTGGAGTGGAAGCCATAGCAGATGATCTACTAGTCTATGGATGTGAAGACACAATGGAAGAAGCCATAGCTGGCCATGATCAGAATTTAATACAACTACTGGAGAGAACTTGCCAGATGAACCTGAAGCCGAACAAGAAAAAAATTACAATTGAAGATGTCTGAAGTGCATTGGTCAAGTCCTGACAGCAAAAGGTCTTTGCCCAGATCTTGACAACAACAGATGTGAAAGCAGTTTAACGATTGTGGACTCCTGAATTATTTAGCAAAATTTGTCATTGAACTGTGAGCCATTAGACAAGGTCACTGCCAAGGATATGCAGTGGTATTGGGGCACAGAACAAGAAGCAGCATTCACTAAAATCAAATGACTGGTGATAGCAATGCCAGTGCTGAAGTAGTATGACATCAATGATGAAATCATCTTGTAGGGTGCTGCCAGCAAGACAGGTCTTGGAGCAACCTTAATACAGCAAGGACAACCAGTAGCATTTGCATCCAGGGAATTAATGCAAACTGAACTGCGCTACATTCAGATCAAGAAAGTTTGCCTGGCTATTGTTTTTGCTTGTGAGCATTTTCATCAATGCCTTCTTGGGAGAGACAAAGTAACAGTGGAATCTGACCCCAAGCCACATCAACGCATTTTTCTCAAACCACTACTATATGCCCCAAAGCATCTGCAAAGAATGTGATTTTTGTTATAGAGGTATCATCTGGACATGACATACAAGCAAGGAAGACAGATGCATGTTGCCAACTTGTGTTGAGAGCAGCACTCCCCATGAAGAAAGTTGTGGATGCTACAACAGAATGTGAAATCTTCCAGATTCAACATGAAGCAGCAGTTCGACATGCTCTATAAGTCATCAACCCAGCAGAGACATTGAATCTGGCAGACAAGCGCTTGCACAAATCAAGTGAACTACTCGTAAGATGCAACACTCCAAGTGTTTCAAAAAGTAGTGATGAAAGGATGGCCTGAGAGCATCAAGGACACGCCTGTGGTCACAAGTGCATATTGAACATACCGAGATGAATTGACAGCCCAAGATGGCATCTTGGAAAATAGAGTCATCATCCCTAAGGAGATGAGAGGAGAGATGTTGAAGTGCATCCATGTAAGCCATCAAGGAATTGAATCAAGTCTGAGGAAGACAAGAGAAGTGCTTTACTGCTTACACATGAGTAATGAAATTAAAGACCACATCGGCCAGTATGGTGCTTGTAACAAGTACCAAGCTAAACAAGCTAGAGCGCCATTGATGATGCATGGTACCCCAGACAGGCCATGGATCAAGCTGGAAGTAGGCTTCTTCACTATAGCAGGAACTGATTATCTTTCCACTGTAGACTACTACTCGGTCAACTGGGAGTTAGACTTGTTGACTTCACTGATAACAGGAGAGACAGTAGAATACTTGAAAGCACACTTCTGTCAGTACGGCATTCCAGACATTGTGATGAGTGACAATGGCCCTCAGTTCATGAAGAATTCAGCCACTTCACAAAGGATTGGGAAATTCAACATTGTACATCATCTTCGCACTATCCCCAGTCAAATGGAAAGGCTGAGGCGGCAGTGAAAATCGCCAAAGGTATCATCAAGCAATTAAGCAAATCTAGCACAGACCTATGCAAAGCAATCCTCGAGTGGAGAAACACACCAACTGAAGACATAGAAAGTAGTCCAGTCCAAAAGCTAATGTCATGCTGCACCCAAATTACCCTTCCAATAGCAAAAAAGCAACTATGAAAAAATCAAAGTGAAATGGCAGAAAGCCAAATTTCATTTTGACAAGACTGCCAAAGAGTTGAGCATTGGAGAGCCAGTCAGAGTACAAATCTTCAACAGTCTCAACAGGAGTCAGCCCATGTGGTAACTTGAGACATGCGTCACCCCGATTGTACGCAGCTGCAGGTACATATGAACAACTAGAGAAATTGGTCCTTCGCTGCAGGCAGCCAATCAGGAAAATGGGATCTTACCAGCTGCACAAAGTATCAAACAACCATCACTCTCAGAGGTCCACCGGCCCCCAACAATGGAAATGGAACAACAGCAACAGTTAACATGGCAACAAGAAGTGCCATGGGAATGACACTCCCCAGAGAGGGAGCATCACCCAGATGAGAAACCAATGACAACACGCATGCATACCATTAAGAGGTATGCACAATTTAACGACTGTGTGTGCAAGGCATGTGCAGCAACTGACTAGAATAATGAACAGGTTGTGAATGCATGAAAACAGTTGTGGTATAGTGGGTGACTTGGGTGACTCATAGTTACACATTATAGTGCATGCAAATTTGTATTTTCTTCATGAGGAAAAAGGGGATGTGTGTGTCCTCTGTTTATTATGGAAAGGAGAATGGTTGGGTTTTGAAATGCAGTCATTACTAAATGTCCTACCTGGCTTGCCATAGTCATGTGACCTCTACCATGAGGGAATGTCTGGGGGCAGCCATGAAACATTCAGTTCAATATAGACACTACACTAGGCATACTGTAGTCTGTGAACTCTTAACATTCTTTTTGAAGTATTAACTAGGCCACATGTAGACTTGGTAACCTTGAACACAACATTAGTGTAAATCAATTGAGTCATAAAGCAGGCATTAAGCCCCTTCTTAACATATTTAAGGGGTTTAATCCCTACTTTAGGCATCTGCCAGGGCACCTCCCTAATATCTGAGACAAGTATAGCATTGGGCATGCTTTGTTTGGGTGAGGGAAGTTGACACCTTAAATTGGGGTTTACAGGCTCTCCTTGGAGCTGCAGATAGTTAGTTAGATAACTGGATTAAATTGGTTTTCAAAAGCTTTAATGAGAGAGCATAAAAACAGGCCTTTTTCAGTGCTAAAAATCTGCTCTGGAATGCTGTTTTGGATGCATTATAGTGCTTAAGCTGGCGTTTGGTGAGTGAGGGAGTGCGGTGATGAGGGGAGGGAGGTGCACCTTTCTTTTTTTATCTTTCCTTAGCATCTAGTAGTTGGCTTTACCTTTGCTATAGGGAAGAATGTCATAGGAGCCCATAAAGCAGCGAAGAGTGAGAGCCAAGAGTTTACAGATAAAATCTAAAAATGACATCACAGGAATCCTGTAAGTTGATTGGTTGGTAAGTTTAGGCCTTTCTGGACTCAGCACAGAGGAGACAATTGATGAGTGACAGGTGAGTTATTATATTATACCATACTGTAGTAAACACTATATAAAGTTTAAGGTGTGTCAATGTAGCTCAGTCATGTGGAATGTGTATCCTGCAGGATGTGGGAAGTCGTGCAGGTACAAAGTGCCCTTGATGACTACAAGTGCAGCAAGTGCCACCAGTTGCACAATCTTGAGCTCCAGGTTGCAGAACTAGAGCAGCAGCTAGAGTCACTGTGGTGCATCTGCAAGGCTGTGGATTATGTGGATAGCATGTTTAGAGAGGCGGTCATACTGCAGCTAAGAAGTACACAGGTAGAGAGGGAATGGATGACTGCCAGAGTATCTAAGAGAAACAGGCAGGTAGTGCAGGAGTCCCCTGAGGCTAGCTCACTGTCTAGCTGCTTTTCCACTTTGGACACTGGTGAGCGAAATGGTTCCCCAGAGGACTGCAGCAAGAGCCAAGTTCATGGCACCACAGGTGGCTCAGCTACATAGGAAGGGAGGAGGAAGAGTGGAAGTGCTGTAGTAGGGGATTCCATAGTTAGGGGAGCAGACAGGCATTTCTGTGGCTGTAGATGTGTCTCTAGTATGGTATGTTGCCTCCCTGGTGCCAGGGTCAAGGATGTCACAGGGCGGCTGCAGGACATTATTTTGGGGGAGGATGAACAGCCAGAGGTCATTGTCCACATTGAGATCAATGATATAGGTAGGAAAAGGGATGAGGCCCTGAAAGCAAGTTTTATGGCGTTAGGAAGGGAGTTAAAAAGCAGGACTTCAGAGCACTAATTTCAGGATTACTCCCAGTGCCATGTGCTAGTGTGCATAAGAATAGGAAGATCGAGCAGTTCAACATGTGGCTGGAGAAATGGAGTAAGAGGGGATGCTTTAAATTTCTGAGGCAATGGCACTGGTTCTGGGGCAGGTGGGAACAGCACAAGAAAGACAGGTTACACCTTAACAGGACTGGGACTAATGTTCTTATGGAGAGGTTTGCTAGTGGTGTTGGGGAGGGTTTAAAATAGATTGGCAGGGGGATGGGAACCTGAGGGGAAATTCAGAGTGGAGAGGAGAAAAACTGGCAGTAGGAAGTAGAGAAGTATTAACTGATAAGGAGGACATATCAGAGAGTAGTATCAAGGTAGATAGAATACTTGGAGAGTTTGATAGAATTAGTGTAGGCAATAGTAAATCATTAGATGGGGTCAGAATAAGGAGGAAAGTAAAAACGCCTAAATCAGGGTTAAAGTGCATGTACATGAATGCATAGAGTGTGGTTAATAAGACTAGTGAACTACAGGCACGAGTTGACAAATGGAATTATGATAGTATTGCTATAACAGAGACCTGGCTTAAAGAAGGGCAGGACTGGGTGTTAAATATTCCTGGGTACAAGGTGTTTAGGAGAGACAGGAAAGGAAGAAAATGGGGTTGGGGGGGATAGTGGCAGTATTGACAGGGTCCTGTTTTCCAGCATGAAACAGGCACTACGATGACCAGTTTAGCAGGACAGAGGACTACACCCTATCCATATGGGTGATCAGGCCATTGCTAACTCTCCCCGCTGCACCCCTCTGACATCAGGTCCCACTTTGGAGTAGACTGAACTATTTCCCAACACAAGCTCCCGCATAAATCTTTAGAACATATTGGGGCCTGTATCCTCCTAGACAATCTTTTGAAAAGAATGCTATGTTCACAGGAGATATACTTCATCAGTGTGGCAATACAGGTGTGGATTTTCAGGCTCAATGGGAGAGAAATTAGTCAGTACCAACTTGGTGGGCACAAGGGACAATCCATGCACTGGTTTCAGTGGGCCAAAGGACTAGCCAAAATTGGACCTCGGGCTACCAGCGAAGTGGGAATCAAGAGCGGGGCACGACAACACCAGCAGTTTTCAGGACGCTCATAGTTCCAAGTGCACTGTTCGAGTGGTCCCTCTGAAAGACTGAATGCAAGCCCCACTCAACAAAGGCTTCAGTCTTCCCAAGATTTAGCTGGAGGAAATTGTGGCTCATCCAGAATTGTATCTGACAACACAGAGGCAGTGGATGGGTGGGAAAGGTGGTAGTGGGATAGAGCTGGGTGTTCATCAGCGTGCATGTCTCCAGATGAAATAGGAGGGCCCATGGATAGATCATAGGGGGCTCCAAATATAATGGTGCAGGGGCTCCTGCACCATTTTCCCACATCCTCTGCAGCTATACATTCCAAACTATACATTCCAGATGTAGATACGGGTTCACTCATGAAGTGTAGGGAGGTGGGTGCCGTGGTGTGAGTGCGGTGGAGCAGTATCATCATCCTGAAGAAAGTCATATCACCTCACCAAAATGATATCAAACTGTAATTCTTTGCCCCATCAAAATTAATCATATTGTTTTAAAATACCTTTGATTTCTTTCTCAGTGTACGTGATGAATTAACTGAAAATTGCTGGCTGCATTGTAAAGTTTCATGCATATTCACCCTGTAGTAACCTGATGTGTAATGTACCTTTAAGACAATTGTTGCAATGTAAGATCACATGATCTTAATATCCAATAGCAGAGTGGCGTGGGCTACCTCTGTGGGAGAGTCTTGAGTTAGACACTGAAGAGTGAAGACAGACTTTTGAGTTGTAAGCACAGAAATGTAGCTGCTGAGTTTAGTTTGTAAATAAACAGCATATGTTTAGTTTAACAATGATCTACTGATGTTCTGTCTCTGTACCAACTCGGTCAACCCAAAATAAGCAAGCAACCCGGATCCTTTAGCCTCAACAAACCAAGGGCACTGGATCCAACAAACTGGCGACGAGAGTAAAAGCACAAAAAGCCACTGAAAAAAACGAAGTAAAAAGTGGGAAAAAACAAAGGAAATTAGAAGAACCAAAATCGGGCCATACCTAGCATGGTAATTGTAAGTAAAAGAACATTTCCTTCTGAGTGTTGAAGTAAGCCCCTCCGAGCATGCCACAATTTGGAAGTGTGGAGCCATTCGGTCCAACCTCGGACGACTGGTCTCACTATGTTGAACGCCTCGCGTTCTTCTTCCAGGCGAATGACATTGCGGGAGAAGAGAAGAGACATGCGATCCTTCTGTCCACACTTGGGAGTAAGGCATACGGACTAATTCGAAATCTGTTGCCGCCCAGCGCCCCAGACTCAAAAAGTTTTGATGACTTAGTGAACCTCATAAAGAATCATTACCAGCCCAAGCTGTCGGTGACGATGCAACGGTTTAAGTTTAACTCAAGACTCTCCCAAGAGGTAGCCCGTGCTACTCTGCTATTGGGTCTTAAGGTCATGTGACCTTACATTACAACACTTGTCTTAAAAGGTCTATTACACATCAGATTTCGATACACCCCTAAATGTTCTTTGTACTTTTGCAGAGGATTTCAGCAATTATATTGTGAAATGAAATCAAGTTGGAACTTCAGCTTTCTACCATTAAATCCTGTGAGACCGAATCCATATAGTTGTATTTTTCAAAAGTCAAAATCTTTATCATTGAAACTAGATTGGCACATAAAGACACAAATTAAAGTAACAAGAAGTGATTAAAGTGAAACTATATTGTTCCACCACATGATGGTGCGTCATATGTCTAAACTAATTAGTTTTATCCAATGTGAATACAGGTTTGAGAAAGAGAAAATAGATTAATTATTTTATAAACAACTCCCAAAATAGGAAAAAAGTCCTAAAAAATTGCATTGATTTATTTATTTTTGCCAGATGACTCTCAAAAGAATGTGCAGAAAAAGTGAAGCAAAAATAATAATAACTGCATTCAGCTCATTATACAAAAAAAACCCTGGGAGAATTATGAAAGAAACATTCTCACCAATTACCAGGAATTTTGGAAAAGTTCCAAAAACAACTCACATGACCAATTTCACTTCACAGCCAGTGTGTTAACTAACAAGATACAGTACACAGACTTTTGTAATCTGTTTTTTGCAAGGCAGCAAGCACTTTTTAATTACCTTTCATGGTGTTTATTTGTACCTATCGCAGTAAGCAATATCTGTAATGCAAATTAAACATTTTGGCCTGAATTTTGCAGTAGTAATGACAGTGAAACTGTCAGCATTCACTGTCATTGCTTCTCTGAAACTGACAGCAACTTCTGAAATCTGCACGTGCGCAGTTAAATGCAGAATTCCAGAAGTTGCTGACAGTGATCTAGCCTCTCTATATGTTGCACTGTTGACCTTCCCCAAGACTGAAATCAATTAGAAATCACTGAATTGATGAGAGCTTCCACTCATACGCTGTTAGTTTTGCTGTTAAAACCCAGAAAATGCTACACCTTGTTGAATGAGGTGTATCTGGGTTTTTAACGGCATACTAAGTTCATAATTACTGCTAAACAGTCTCCCTGACCTGGAAAAAGTAATCTTATATTTGTTGAATATCAAATTTCTCTGTTATAAGATATTCCACATACTTTTAAAATAATAATTTCTTCTAAACTAAAGGTTTATGGTATTTTAACTTTTACCTTAATCCCGTGCATTTGTTCCAATCATTTGTTTTGCTATCTGTAAAATTTAAAAAGTAAAAGTGAATTCAGTGATTATTACTGTCTGGCTTGCTGTTCTTGAGAATACTTCAAAGTGATTGTCTGCTTACCCTGCTTGATGACATCACTGTTGCTGGATGCCTGGAGATCCCCTTGACTTGGCACCAGATTCAAATGAACATTGGGTAAGAGGAAGGCTACACCACAAAGGTCGGCTCATCTTTATGGGCAGCTTTCTTCACAGTCAGGGGCATGTGCCATTGCTTCACCAGTGATCACAAAATCTGCCCCTATGAAATGAAAGGGCATAGTTTCAGCATTAGGCACATCTAAATCATGCAGGCCACAGTTAGTTGCAGAATAAAATTCTCTTTCCCTTCAACAATGAGCAAAATTCCTTCTTTCTGCTATTGCAGCAAAATTACAAACTCATTTATAAAGAATGCACTCATGATTTCATTACAGCTGACATAATCATCCTCCCGGATGCTTTAAACTATATCTCAGAAGAGGTGCTAGTGAAAGGTCGTCGACCTGAAATGTTAACTCTGTTTCTCTCTCCACAGATATCACCAGACTTGCTGAGTATTTCCAGCATTTTCCTTTAATTTCAGATATTCAGCATCTGCAGGTGACTTTTGATCTGATTTCTGTCTCAGAAGAGGAATCTCACGATTGCTACTATGACATCTTTTTTTACTACCAGAAGCCCTCACTAACTGAAAAATGAAAAAAAATGGCCAGTATTTAGGCCAATGTATTCAACACCACAGAACACTGGCTGGTGATAAATTAATTTGTCAAATTGTGATTTTCAGTAAAAAAGTTCTCAAAGATTAAGAAAGTCTGGGTGGAAATAGATTGCTCATTTGATCTCCTATGAATCAGCTATTAGTCATTAAACTTAGAAAGAAAGAAATATTGGTGTACAACTTTTCACAGAATGAAAAAAACTTGTTTTTTCTGTGGTAATGGAAAGGTAGCTGTTCCTAATTTCAGCATTGTTGTAAGGGAAGTAGCAGAGAGAGATGTTGAAAATAAAGCACAATTCCGTTGAATGCCCCTGCGATTTTTCTCCTGGGTTGCTTGCAGCGGTTGTCTGGAGATTAATCTTCAATTCCTGGGGACTTGTGGACAATCCAGGAGCGTTGGTGACCCCCCTCAATCTGTGGGGATCTGGTGAAAGGCCATTGTGCAGCCTTGCTGGATGTCCCTTCATTACCCAGTGTGCCTTACATGGCCAGGAACACCTCCTTCCAGCACACTGCAATAATTTAGCCAGGCCAGTGCCTTTCAAAAGTGCAAATCAATTTGAATTCTACCAGGAAGCCTCAGGGGAGGTCCCAGCAGGATATAATGTAGAGGTCTGGTGTCATTAATTCTCAATTTTTTTTGCCTTATGGATGGGGATTTGGGGAACATCATAAACACTATAAAAGTGTATTATATCAGAAAATAGGCCTCCAGTTTTCTATGTACAGTATGAAGTAAAAATAATACATGCTTATATTATCATTCTAATAATTTATTATAACTTTACTGGAGGCAAATAAGACACACTTTCTTTCCCTTTGTTGTAATCGGGACATATAAGATTAATACTGATTGTGTGCTTTCTCCATATGTTATTCCTTTGCCAGCAGCAGCATGGTTTTTTTTTGTATGGCTCTGCAGTGACCACAGTATGTGCAAGGTGCTCACACCAATAATTGTTACTGTCACGTCATCTCTGTCAGCGGGATTTCAAAACTTCCTCTCTCTCACACTGTGCCAGGGATGTGAGAAATTGAGAATATGCCAGGTAAACAGTAGGAAGTAAATAGGTAAAGGATTACTTCACACTGATAAGAGCACGCATACATAACATTCTGTCCAGCACACTAATGAATTTAAGAGGCAATCATCAGCATCAGTAATTCATTATTTACTGACTCCCCTGTCAGTTATGTTAACACAAATAATAAAGATTGTCTTGTTTAAATTAATAAATAAAAGTGAACAAAGAGTAAGTCTAAGTGTTCAAACATGGTTGACAGGAGGTGACAAATTATAATTAATATATAAAATTATTTCCATATATGTTATCAATGGGTCATTCTACCTATGTCCACAAGCTAGATAGTCTACTTTTGAAAGTGAGATTTATTAGTTGTTCCTAGAATGCTGCGGTTATCCTAAAGCTGGTTAAGTGACTGAATTTAATTTTATCAATCTATGACAATACATTTATAGAATCATAGGACAGAAGCTTATGGAGGTGATGGGGGTCTTGCCTGCCAGCTGAAGAGCCAGCGAGAGACTCGCGTTGCCTCCTTTAGGGAAGGTTTGCTGAACCACGAGCCAAGCAGGCAATTGAGAGGCTAGTGGTGGGCCTTTCCCCAGGATCTGAACTCCAGGGTCGGCAACTCTTTTGCTCACCGGTGTCACTGGGAAGCTGGTGGCTGCTGCTGGAACGACATCCACTGGAGGCCCAGGGTCGAGGAGCGACCTGGGCCACAGTTAATGACGGAGGTTTCGCGGGTGAGGGTTGCCGGTTAGAGGGGTTGTAGAAGGTTCGGCAGCAGGGGTGGCTGTCAGCAGGCCCACCCCTTTTCAGTGCCAGAACCCTCAATCAGGCACTGTGTAGCCTGCACAAGTTTATTTGCCGAGCTCCCTGCGTGGGTGCCTGCAGCTGGGATAATACCAGCAGCAGCGGGATGAAGCCCTTAAGTGTTGATTAAGTGGCAGCGGACACATGGAAACACCACCACCTGGAAGTTCCCCTCCAAGCCACCCACCATCCTGACTTTGAAATATATCACCCTTCCTTCACTGTCGCTGGGTCACAATTCTGGAACTCCCTTCCTAACAGCATTGTGGGTGTACCTACACCACATGGACTCGAGCGGTTCAAGAAGGCAGCTCACCACCACCTTCTCAAGGGCAATTAGGGATGGGCAATAAATGCTGGCAGAGCAGGCGACATCCATATCCCATGAATAAATAAAAAAAAATTAAGGGCCTCATTTGGTGGTGGATCGGGAAGGCTGACTATGGGTCTTCCCGCCCCGGACTTAATCAGGGTGGTGACACGAAGGTGGCAAGGTGCTCACCCTCCACCCTCCTGCCTGATTAAATGCCCTCCCTGCCTCCAAACACGCCGCTAGGGAGGGCATTTAATTACACCCATAGAATCATCTTAGGCAGCGACCCTTCCCCATTGCGCCTTTGCGGCAGCTGCCCCAAGCTTTAGTGCGTCCCTCAGCATGTTGTCCTGGACTTTGGAATGTGCCAGTCTGCAACACTCGGTCGGGGACAACTCTTTGCGCTGGAAGACCAACAAGTTTCGGGCAGACCAAAGAGCGTCTTTCACCAAGTTGATGATCCTCCAGCTTCAGTTGATGTTTGTCTCGGTGTGTGTCCCTGGGAACAGCCCATAGAGCACAGAGTCCTGTATCACAGAACTGCTCGGGATGAACCTCGACAGAAACCACTGCATCTCTCTCCAGACCTTCTTTGCAAAGGCACAATCTACAAGGAGGTGAACAATGGTCTCTTCCCCACCACAGCCACCTCGAGGGCAATGTGCCGAGGGGGTGAGACTCCTGGCGTGTAGGAAGGATCTGACGGGGAGGGCCTTTCTCACCACCAGCCAAGCTACGTCTTGGTGCTTGTTGGAAAGTTCTGGCGATGAGGCATTCTGCCAAATGACTTTTGACAGTCTGCTCGGGGAACCATCCCACAGGATCCACCCTCTCCTTTTCCCTCAGGGCCTCTAAGACACTCATGCCAAGGTCCCTTTGTTCCTCAGAACTTCCCAGTGTCATGCCGTTCATTGAATACCTCCTTGTCAAATTACTCCTTCCAAAGTGTATCACCTCACACTTTTCAGGGTTAAATTCCATCTGCCACTTATCCGCCCATTTGACCATCCCGTCTATATCTTCCTGTAGCCCAAGACACTCGACCTCACTATTAACCACCCAGCTAATCTTTGTATCATCCGCAAACTTACTAATCCTACCCCCCACATAGTCATCTATGTCATTTATATAAATGACAAATAATAGGGGACCGAGCACAGATCCCTGTGGTACGCCACTGGACACTGGCTTCCAGTCACTAAAGCATCCTTCTGTCATCACCCTTTGCCTCCTATAACTAAGCCAATTTTGAATCCACCTTATCAAATTACCCTGTATCCCATGTGCATTTGCCTTCTTTATAAGTCTCCCATGTGGGACATTGTCAAAGGCTTTGCTAAAATCCATATAAACTACATCAACTGCACTACCCTCATATACACACCTGGTCACCTCCTCAAAACATTCAATCAAATCTGTTAGGCATGACCTTTCCCTGACAAAGCCATGCTGACTATTCCTGATCAAACCTTGCCTCTCCAAGTGGAGATAGATTCTCTCCTTCAGAATTTTCTCCAATAGTTTCCCTACCACTGACATGAGACTCACTGACCTGCAGTTCCCTGGCTTATCTCTACAACCCTTCTTAAATAGCGGAACCACATTAGCTGTTCTCCAGTCCTCTGGCACCTCCCCTATGACCAGAGAGGATTTGAAAATTTGGGTCAGAGCCCCTGCGATCAACTACACACTACTACTGTTACTTTGATTATATAGGAGTTAATTTTGCTAACAAGAAGATGATGTGGTACTTTGTCAAACATCTTTTCAAATCTTCTCATATAGACAGCATCAACCACATTACCCTCATCAATTGTCTCCTTTACTCCATCAAAGAAATCGATTGAACTAGTCAACAGAATACCTTTAATAATTCCATCCTTATATTTAGCCCATACTTTTCCAAACGTCTTTGCCTTGGAGTATTGTCTCTAAATGTTTTCCCACCACCGATGTTAGGCTGACTGACCTGAAGTTACCCCCTCCCATTTTGTAAATCAGGGTGTAACATTTAAAATTCTCCAGTCAAATGGCACCCTCCCCCACCAGATCCAAGGAGAATTGGAAGATTGCGGCCTGATAGCCTCCACAATTTCTACCCTACTTCGCTCAGTAGGATGCATCCACCTTAACTAGGTGACTTCTCCATATTAAAGACTGCCAACCTTTAATGGCCCTCCTCTTTATCCATTGTTATTCTATCCAATATCCCTGCCTCCTCCTAATTTCATTGGCAGTATCACTTCTCCAGTGAAGATAGATGCAAAGTATTCATTTCGTACCTTGATTTAGCCATGCCCTCTGCCTCCACAAGAAGATTTCTTTTTTGATTCCTAATAGGCCACACCCTTTCTATGACTTTACCTTTGCTATTTCTGTATATGAAAGACTTTTGGGTTCCATTATATGTTAGCTAGCTCATCTATTTTCATTTCCCTTTTCCTGATTCATTTTAACCTCGATGGCGGTTTAATTGGGGCACAGGGATTGCAGTGCGCAATTGTCCTGCGCCCAATTGAAGTGATACTGGCAGCACATGCACTTTGTGCTGCCTGCTTATCTCCATGATTGTGGTATGCAGCTCAGCACTGAGCACACTGCTGAATGCCTGCACATCTCCACAGGAGGTTCAAGTTGCTGCAAGGCGAGCACCATGTGGAGCTAGCCTACACTACTGAAAGCCAGGTGGAACCTCTTAAAGATCAAATGCATTCTGGCGCAAAAGGCAAGAGAACCCACCCCTTGGTTTGCAGATGCTGGGCCAGAGTTAATGGTATAGGAGGTGGAATGAAGGAGAGAGCTTCTCTTCCCTCAGGGGACCAGGAGCTTCTCCAGAGAACTGCTCAGAAGGCAGTGAGGGCAGGTAGTAAAAGTGGCAGTCAATGTCACCAGACTGGTACCAAGGATGTGGATGTTGTTATATGATGTTGTACATACCTGGATGCCATTGTAATGTAAAGGTACTCAGCAAAGCAAGGGCTAATGTGGGACTGGAGAATCGCAACACCCCGGTATGGTGTATAGAGTCACATGGTAATAGACTGAGAGAACCGTCTAGAGAGAACAGTCTGGAACCAGCCTGCATGGAGTTAACAGCACCATGCGTGACAGTAACCTGGGATCTGTAAATAGTTAAAGGTTAACAATAAGGGGTTCATAAATATACAAATCTCAAAATCTCATCATTGAGACATCTAAAGAACCCATATTATAACAGATATAATGCCACAAGAAGAGTAATGACCTCACATGAGTGGTCAGTGAATGCATCTTTAGATGCCAAATCCTCCCAACTGCACCACTAAGCATACATCACCATAATCCCTTCACTCACCCACCAGCAATTTATATCACCATGACACAAACCTCATATGCTTCACCTCATCCTCACGCACTTAGCACTACTAGAAGCTGTACATTCACATTTCACAGCTTACACATGTAATCAGCATTTCAACTGTGACAGCTGCATCACCCAAACACAATGCAACTCTTTCTCTGAGTGGTATTTAATGGAGGTGACAAGGGTCTCACCCGCTGGTTGGAGAACCACCGGGTGCCCATTTTGCCTCTTTTTGGGAAGGCCTACCAAATTACAAGTCAATCAGGCACTGAGCTGGGGAGCGGCGAGCCTTCCCCAGATCAAGGACCCCAGGGGTGGGGCGGGGGGGCTGTGTTGGGAACATCCTGCGAGCTGCTAGCCAATCAGAAGCTCTTTATTGATTGGCACGACCACCAGGGAGACGGTGGCTGCTGCTGGGACTACACCCATCTGAGGCCTAGGATCACCATAGGCCCAGGCACAGGTGATTGATGACAGGAAGGTGTAGCGGCCAGGTCAGCAACAAGGTCAGAGAGGTGGCTGTCAACGGGCTCCCCTTTCCAAATACCGAGTCCCTCGATTTGAAAGAGGGACCACCACCCCCAACCCACAAACCCCCGGCCCCCCATACCCCCCACCCACTCACCATCCCCGTCCCTGGAAGCCTGCAAACAAACATGCCAAAGTTTACTTTTCGGATTTCCTGCATGGCGAGACCTCCACCTGCCGCAGGGTGAATACCAGCAGCGGGGGGGATGAGGCCCTTAAGTGGGCATTAATTGCCCACTTGGATAAAAAGGGAATTATATTCTTTTCACCAGATGATACAATGTTATTTTAGAGCAGTGAAAATTAAATATGCTACACATGAAATAACAATGCTTGTATATTACAAAGAATTCTTCAATAGATAATTCCATCACAGAAAAAATAGAAACCATAGAAAGGTTACGGTGCAGAAAGAGGCCATTCAGCCCGTCATGTCTGTGCTGGCCAGATAAAGGTGAAAAAGAAACTAGCCGCTCCTTTTAATCCCACTTTCCAGCACCATATGATGTAATACTGAGCAGTGCAGACAAAGAAAGCTCCAAATCCAATCCCTGATGAATTCTGAGCTATTTGATTTCATTTATGGTGGCAGGTGGTGGTCACCACAACAAGCCACAGGATTGATAGGGTTTGGAGAGGATGAAACTGTTGAGTGGGAGCCAGTTGCCTGTGCCTGAAGTGTTTGTTAGGCGTGGAACAGGATCTGGCTGAGCTATGAAGGTCCCCACAGAAACAAAACCCTTCGGCAATCCCTCACCCAGTTCACTTATGAAAGATGTCACTCAGGGTAGTCCCGCATTGCAGCTGCCGTGAAACGGCTTTCCATCGATGAGAAGCAAATTAAGACTATCTGAGGGAAAACTGACGCAGAAGTAGAGATGTAATGACTGAAAAGGTTGTGTGCAGCAAGCTCGGTTTTTAGCTTGGCTCAGTTTCGGGATCCAGCCAGGAGCCTGTCCTTTTGGTCCCTGGGAAAGGATTGCATTGCATCAGGTTTCCATCTGTCTGCACCACAACCAGGCACCATAATACTGTTTTAATTTGAAGAAATATTCTTTTTGTGGCTGATTTATTTAAGTTGTTGTTAAAACAGAATGGCTATAAATTTTGCTTGTGGGAAATGGTTTGAAAACTATTAAGATGACGAATGTGAAAAGTAGAAAAATTAACACAGTTACAATCTGAGACTTGGGATGACATCAGCTGTTGAGCCATACAAGATCCTGGGAGGGCTGGATGCTAACAGAAGGTAACTGAAGTAGAAAGATCTTCCATTCCTAGTACATTACAAACATCCGTTTCTTGCTGAACACAGAAGTTCACTCAAGATAAAAAGTAAACACAATAAATAAATTTTTAAAACACAGTAATCATATAATTGGTGATGCAATTGCATGGTTGTGTCATTGATGGCAGCAATATGTTCTGTAAACTTACCAGGATATAATATTTCTGCAAAAGTAATTAGTATATCAATGCATGGTAACATTTTAAATTTATATTGATTCAATTAATTATTACAACAAGTTCCATTATCAAGCAGCACTTACTCAACAAAAACCTATTCAGTGATGCTCAGTGTGGGTTCTGCCAGGGCCACTCCCCTCCTGACCACATTACAGCCTTGGTCCAAACATGGGCAAAAGAGCTGAATTCAATAGGTGAGGTGAGAGTGACTGCACTTGACATCAAGGCCCCATTTGTCCTGAGTGTGGTATTAAGGAGCTCTAGTAAAATTGAAGTATTGGGAATCAGGGGGAAACTCTCCACTGGTTGGAGTCACACCTAGTACAAAGGAAGATGGCTGTGGTTGTTGGAGGTCAATCATCTCAGCCCCAGGGTGTCACTGCAAGAGTTCCTCAGAGTAGTGCCTAGGCCCAACCGTCTTCAATGGCTTCAACAATGACCTTCCCTCCATCATAAGGGGAAAAGTAGGGATGTTCGCTGATGATAGCACAGTGTTCAGTCCCATTCACAACTCCTCAGATAATGAAACAGTCTGTGTCCAAATGCAGCAAGCCCTGGATGTTATCCAGGCTTGGCCTGATAAGTGGCAAGTAACATTTGTCCCACACAAGTGCCAGGCCACAACCATCTCCAACAAGAGAAAATCTATCCATCTGCACTTGACATTCAATAGCATTACCATTTCCGAATTCCCCACTATCAACATCCTGGGGGTTACCATTGACCAGAAATTGAACTGGACCAGCCATATAAATACTGGAGCTACAAAAGCAGGTCAGAGGCTAGGAATTCTGTGATGAGTAACTCGCCTCCTGTCTCCCAAAGCCTATCCAGGATCTACAAGGTACAAGTCAGGAGTGTGATGGAATACTTGCCTTGACGAATGCAGCTCCAATAACACTCAGGAGGTCCCACACCATCCAGGATAAAGCAGCCCACTTGATCGGCACCCCATTCACCACCTTAAACATTCACTTCCTCCACCACCAATGCATAAAGGCAGCAGTATGTACCATAGGCAAGATGCACTACAGCAACTCACCAAGCCTCCTTCGACAGCACCTCCCAAACCCACCACCTCTACCACCTAGAAGGGCAAGCGCAGCAAATGCATGCGAACACCACCACCTGCAAGTTCCCCTCCAAGGTTCCCCTCCCACACCATCTTGACTTGAAAATATATCACGGTTCCTTCACTATCACTGGGTCAAAATTCTGGAACTCTCTAACAGCACTGTGGGTGTACCTACACCACATGGACTGCAGTGGTTCTATAAGCGGCTCACCACCACCTAGCCAGCATTGCCCACATCCCATGAAACAATAAGAAAATCTAAAAATTCATTTCTTATCCCTAAATCTTTCTAACAGCCTGCAAAGTGATCATTTGTAAATACAGTAAACATGGTCATTAGTAAATGTAATATTAAAAATAAACCCGGTCTAAGAATTAGGAAGTTGTATGCATTTGTTCTTATTAAAAATGTATAAAATAGATCCACAATGCATACAGGATGAATTTAACAGCAGAATTACAGAAAAGCAGGCGAGATTGCAGAGGGCCAAGGTATCAGAGTCATGAATGGTTAAAAGGCACAGCTTGACATTGATCAAACAGTCAAGTCCAGTTAAAATTAAATCTAATATAAGCAAATTCTTAAATACAGCAATTTTTTCACAAGTTGTAGTTTATCCCTCATTTAAAAAGGCTCCCAGATGTGGGGGTTGGGGGAGGAGTGGTAGACCCCAAGACATTGGGGGGAAGTTAGGGTTGGGAGGGACACAGATTCAGAGACTTGGGGGAATGGGGGTTGGGGGGGTGACAGGCACACACAGGTACATTTTCAGCAGGCCCGTGGGAGAGGGGAGGGGTCCATGCCAGCCCAAGAGTTGGGTGGTGCCAACTTCCGACAGGGGGAAGGGGGGATCAGGGAAGTATTGAAAGGGCAGGGGTGATGAACCACAAGATTGTGGTTTTGAGCCATGCATTGGGCAGTAGATTTCCTTCTTTAAAAAATTTTTATTCACCGTACATTTTTCCCTTTTTCTGATCTTGCCGCTTCAGGCATAAACCTTGCTGGGATGTCCGGTTTTCTTGGGCAGTGGCAAGGCCTGAATGTTGGGCAGGACCCCACCCTGGCCATGGTGACTCCTCCCAGCTGCTTGTTGAGCTCCTCATCATTGCGGGTGGCAAGATGCAGGTGGCGGAGGACGATGCAGGTCTGCTTGTTGTGCCGGAGCACGTTGCCCATCAGCTCCAGGATTTCGGTGGTCAGATATTCCAGGACAGCGGCCAAGAAGATGGGGGCTTTTAGGAAGGGAATTCCAGGCTTCTGAGCCAGCAACAGTGAAGTGTGGCTTGGAGGGGAACTTGCAGGTGGTGGTGTTCACATGCATCTGCTGCCCTTATCCTTCTAGGTGGTAGAGGTTGCGGGTTTGGGAGGTGCTTTCGAGGAGCCTTGGTGTGTTGGTAGTTGCTAGCTTTCTTATTTCATTGTATGCTTTTAAATTTAATTCCACTGCACTCTTATTTCTCAATGGTGCCACATCTACTTTCTTACTTACATTGCTGAATATTTCTTTATCATCTCCCCTTGACACTGGCGAAATGTCCCTTGTTTTTTCCCCCAGAATTGGTGACCCTGGCAAAGTCGGCATAGCAGAGGTGCGGGAGAATACAAAAACAAAAACTGCAGGAAAAGCTCAGCAGGTCTGACAGCATCAGTGGAGAGAAAGACAGAGTTAACGTTTCAAGTCCATATAACTCTTCTTCAGAGCTAAAGAGAAGTAGAAATGTGGTGAAATACATACTGTTTAAGGGGGAGGGCGGAACAGGTGAAGCTGGATAGAAGGCCTGCGATAGGTGAAGGTAAAGGAGAGATTGTGAAAGCTGTCATAAACCAAAAGTTCAAAGGGTTGTTAATAGTGGTGGTTCTGGCTAAAGGAGGTGCTAATGGTGACATTAAGAGTGTAAAGCAGAATGTGATAGTGGCAGGACCAGGGTAAGCACTCTGGAAAGTGATGGTCCTAGTGCTGGGGGGGGCGGGGTGGGAGGAAGGGGACAGTGGTGGGAAAAAAGATCGAAAAGGCTAAAAGCTGGGGATAAAACAATGAATGAAAATGGAAATAAATTTTAAAAATGATAATAGCGAAAATAAGTGGGAATAAATAAATAAATAAATAAATAAACATGAATGAGAAAAAAGGCAGGGTTCAAAAAGGGGTGGGGATGGAGGAGATAGTTCATGGTCTGAAATTGTTGAACTCAATATTCAGTCCGGAAGGCTGTAAAGTGCCTAGTCGGAAGATGAGGTGCTGTTCCTCCAGTTTGCGTTGAGCTTCATTGGAACATTGCAGCAGGCCAAGGACGGACATGTGGGCATGAGAGCAGGGTGGTGTGTTGAAATGGCAAGCGACAGGGAGTTCTGGGTCATGCTTGCGGACAGACCGAAGGTGTTCCGCAAAGCGGTCACCCAGTCTGCGTTTGGTCTCTCCAATGAGGAGACTGCATTGGGAGCAGCGAATGCAGCAGGCCAAATTGAAGGAGGTGCAAGTGAAGCGCTGCTTCACTTGAAAGGAGTGTTTGGGCCCTTGGATGGTGAGGAGGGGGGAAGTAAAGGGGCAGGTGTTGCACCTTCTGCGGTTGCATGGGCAGGTGCCGTGGGAGGGGGTTGAGGTGTTGTGGGTGATGGAGGAGTGGACCAGGGTGTCCTGAAGGAAACAGTCCCTAAGGAACGCTGACAGGGTGTGTGAAGATATGATTGGTTGTGGCATTGTGCTGGAGTTGGTGAAAATGGCAGAGGATGATCCTTTGAATGCGGAGGCTGGTGGGGTGAAAAGTGTGGACAAGGGGATCATGATTCTGGGGGAGAGGAAGGTGTGAGGGCAGAGGTGCAGGAGATGGGTCGGACACGGTTGAGGACCCTGTCAACCACCGTTGGTGGGAAACTTCGGTTAAGGAAGGAGGGCATGTTTTAGAAAGTGGTATCATGGGAACAGATGCGACGGAGCCGAAGGAACTGAGAGAATAGGATGGAGTCCTTACAGGAAGCAGGGTGTGAGGAGCTGTAGTCAAGGTAGCTGTGGGAGTCGGTGGGCTTGTAATGAATATTGGTGGACAGTCTATCACCAGAAATTGAGACAGAGAGGTCAAGGAAGGGAAGGAAAATGGCAGAGATGGACCATGCAAAAGTGATGGAAGGATGGAAATTGGAAGCAAAATTGATCATTTTTTCTAGGTCCAGATGAGAGCATGAAGCGGAGCTGAAACAGTCATCGATGTACCAAAAAAAGAGTTGTGGGAGGGGTATGATTGGAGCAAGGAATGTTCCACATACCCCATAAAGAAGCAGGCATAACTGGGACCCATGTGGGTACCAATAGCCACACCTTTTATTTGGAGGAAGTGCGACAAGTTTAAGGAAAAATTATTCAGTGAGAGAACAAGTTCAGCCAGACGGAGGAGAGTGGTGGTGGTTCGGGCCTCTGTTCAAGGAAGAAGCAGAGAACCCTCAGGCCATCCTGGTGGGGGATGGAGGTGTAGAGGGATTGGATGTCCATGGTGAAGAAGAGGTGGTTAGGGCCAGGGAAATGGAAATCGTTAATATGATGTAGGGCATCGAAAGAATCGCGGATGTAGGTGGGAAGAGACTGGACAAGGGGGGAGAGAACGGAGTCAAGATAGGAAGAAATGAGTTCTGTGGGGCAGGAACAGGCTGACACGATCGGTGTACCGGGACAGTCCTGTTTGTGGATTTTGGGGATGAGGTAGAAGCGGGCTGTCCGAGGTTGGAAGATTATGAGGTTGGAAGCTGTGGAGGGAAGATCTCTCGAGGTGATGAGGTCAGTGATAGTCCTGGAAACAAAGGCTTGATGTTCGGTGGTGGGGTCATATTCCAAGGGGAGATAGGAGGAAGTGTCTAAGAGTTGGCACTCAGTCTCTACGAGGTAAAGGTCAGTACGCCAGACAACAACAGCACCACCCTTGTCAGCAGGTTTGATAACAAAGTCAGGGTTGGACCTGAGAGGTGCAGGAGAATGATTGGAAGGGAGGGGTGAGGGAAGTTCTTAGGAAAAATTTTGAAAATAAGTGGTAAGCTTTGTTTATTTTTGTCATCATAACACGTAGTAAGTTATTGTCCTGATTGCTTTGATGGCTATAATGCTTAATGATTGCTTTCGAATGCAAAAGATTGCTTCCACAAATTTAACAAGCTGTGATGGCTTTTGAATGCTTCTAATCACATTGATGGCTCCTAAAGTAGGAAGTTCATGATATTAATTGAGCACTTAGCTGATATGAGCACTGTTTTTGCAATCAAGATTCATTCCAAGTTAAACCGTTTGATATCAAATGATGCACTGACTGTTTGGAGCGCAATTGAATGCAGAATCGATGTCAAAATTTTTTGGTAAGGATATAACCTCTGAGCAGTACTTCTTGCTACACCAGGATGACAATATTGTTCTTGTTACAATTGGTGAAGATTTTGGCAATGAATATTGATTTATGGGCAGTTTTATAATAGAGATACAGGAGATCTTGTGATGGAGTGGTATCATTCCCACATCTGAGCCAGAAGCTCTGGGTTAGAGTCAAAGAACAAAGAACAAAGAACAAAGAAAAGTACAGCACAGGAACAGGCCCTTCGGCCCTCCAAGCCTGCGCTGATCATATTGCCCGTCAACTAAAACATTTTGCACTTCCGGGGTCCGTATCCCTCTATTCCCATCCTATTCATGTATTTGTCAAGCTGCCTCTTAAACACCACTATCGTACCTGCTTCCACCACCTCCTCTGGCAGCGAATTCCAGACACTCACTACCCTCTGCGTAAAAAACTTGCCCCGCACATCTCCTCTAAAGTTTTCTCCTCTCACCTTAAATCTATGTCCCCTAGTAATTGACTCTTCCACCCTGGGAAAAAGCTTCTGACTATCTAATCTGTCCATGCCACTCATAATTTTGTAAACTTCTATCAAGTCGCCCCTCAACCTCCGTCGCTCTTGTGAGAACAATCCGAGTTTCTCCAACCTCTCCTCATAGCTAATAACCTCCAGACAAGGCAGCATCCTGGTAAACCTCCTCTGCACCCTCTCCATTGCCTCCAGATCCTTCTGGTAATGTGGCGACCAGAATTGCACGCAAATATTCCAAGTGTGGCCTAACCAAGGTTCTATACAGCTGCAGCATGACTTCCCAGCTTTTATACTCAATACCCCTGCCGATGAAGGCAAGCATGCCATTTGCCTTCCTGACTACCTTATCCACCTGCGTTGCCACTTTCAGTGACCTGTGGACCTGTACACCCAGATCCCTCTGCCCGTCAATGCGCTTAAGGGTTCTGCCATTTACTGTATAATTCCTACCTGTGTTAGACCTTCCAAAATGCATTACCTCGCAATTGTCCGAATTAAACTCCATCTGCCATTTCTCTGCCCAAGTCTCCAACCGATCTATATCCCCTTGTATCCTTTGACAATCCTCTTCACTATCTGCAACTCCTCCAACCTTAGTGTCGTCTGCAAACTTACTAATTAGCCCAGTTACATTTTCCTCCAAATCATTTACGTATACTACAAACAGCAAAGGTCCCAGCACTGATCCCTGCGGAACACCACTAGTCACAGCTCTCCATTCAGAAAAGCACCCTTCCACTGCTACCCTCTGTCTTCTATGACCAAGCCAATTCTGTATCCATCTTGCCAGCTCACCTCTGATCCCATGCGACTTTACCTTCTGTACCAGTCTGCCATGAGGGACCTTGTCAAAGGCCTTACTGAAATCCATGTAGATAGCATCCACTGCCCTTCCATCGTCGATCATCTTTGTCACTTCCTCGAAAAACTCGATCAAGTTAGTGAGACACGACCTCCCCTTCACAAAACCATGCTGCCTCTCACTAATACGCCCATTTGGTTCCAAATGGTAGTAAATCCTGTCACGAAGAATCTTCTCCAATAATTTCCCTACCACTGATGTAAGGCTCACCGGCCTGTAGTTTCCTGGATTATCCCTGCTACCCTTCTTAAACAATGGAACAACATTGACCATTCTCCAGTCCTCTGGGACCTCACTCGTAGCCAGTGAGGATACAAAGATTTCTGTCAAGGCCCCAGCAATCTCCTCCCTTGCCTCCCTCAGTACTCTGGGTTAGATCCCATCTGGCCCTGGGGACTTATCCACCTTAATATTCTTCAAGACGCCTAACGCCTCCTATTTTTTGATCTCAACATGATCCAGGCTATCTACACACTCTTCTCTAGACAAATCGACTCTTTGGTGAATACTGATGAGAAGTACTCATTTAGTATCTCTCCCATTTCTTCTGGCTCCACACACAGATTCCCACCTCTGTCCCTGAGTGAGCCTACCCTTTCCCTGGCTACCCTCTTGCTTTTTACATATCTTGATGGCCATGGCAAGTGCATTCATAGTGTGGACAAACAGGTTGATTTTCAACCAGCAAATCCTTCCAATATGCCTATGGCAGGCAGTAAGAGCAGGAGAGTCTCCTGGTCAGCCATAACAATGGGGTAGCTGCAGTGCAAAAGCTTCCCCATATTAAAATACTCCACTCGCAGGTTTTTGCCATGGGATGTACTCTGTGGCAAGCATTTTCCTCACTTTGAGGGACTACCAGAGAGAGAGGCAATACAGATACACATTCACGGATATCAGTCAATCTTGCTGAAACATAAATCAAACAAGACCAGGCAGCAGAGGAAAGAAGCTTTCAACCTGAGCTGGATTCAAACTCTGAAGGGAAAAGGCAATGTGCTACCGACATACTGCAGTATCCAGTTTCCAATTAGTGATAAATTCAAAAGAGACCAACGTCTTTTCTAAGAGAGCAATCAAAAAAGTGATGATTTGGCTGTTCTCACTAGAAACCTAGTGAAGCAACAAGAACATTAAATGATACCAACTCATTTGGTAGGCGTTATAAATTTTCAGAAAATGCAACATTAGCTTTATTTTCAGTGTTAGCCTTGGCCCTGAGGTAGTAGTCTTGCCTCTTGACTTTGTTTAACAAATTTTAAAAATCTTTATGTAATGAAATTCCTTCTGTCTGTCAGCTACATTATTGGTCATTGCATCTTGGGGTCAGAGTTTTGCTACTGAAGTGGGTAGCTTGACTTGGCAGACCCACCTCAGTTTAAAGAGCCCCGTTCCACCCAATTTTCACCCCAGGAAGGTGGAGTTGGGATATAGTCAGGCTCGCCGACCCCGGAAGCAAATCGTAGGCAGCTACAGGGGCGGGCAAGTGCTGAGGCAGGCTGGTTAAAAGGCCTCCCTTGTTTTCCTGTTTGTCCCAGTTGTTTTAGAAGCTGTTAGGCTGTCTAGACCTCTCCACTCACACCCCTCTCCCCACCCACTCCCCATGTCCCTTCTGTAGCAACTCATGACCCCACCCACCCCCATGACTCCTCATATCCCAATTCCCCCTCCAAGCCAATGCATGTCTCCCACCTACCAAATGCCCCCCATACCTCCCTACCACATCCATGCCAATTCATGATCTCTCCATGCCATCTCGTATCCCCATGCCATTTCATAGCCGTATTCACTCACCCAGTATCCACTAAAGGCAGATCTCAGGAGCCACGTGTGTATGAAAATAACATTAAACTTCTAACAATCTAATAGAGCTCTGACTCATCCACATTTGATACTGAAAAATATTCTGATTCATGAAACCCATTCAAAGATTTTAAATCCCCTCAAGTGTTCAAACTCTTATAAAAACAAAGTTCTATTCCATTACCACATCAAAGACAGCTAATCCTTTAATAGACTCTTCAAACTGTCAATCAAAATGTAAAATCAGCCACCTCCTGTTTAGATATGTGTTTTAGTAGCTTTTGAAACTCGGCCAAGCATTCAGAATTATGTCAGCTGTAATAACAACCCTTCGGAAATGTCAACAAAGAATTCTATTGAAACTGCAGGAACAGATGGTAATGATTTTTCTAACCTACACTAGATGACCTGTTAATGAAAGCAGTCCAGCAGAGGTTTTTATCATTCTATCTGACAGATTCAGCCATTTTCATGTTCAACGGTTAGGGATTTAAAAAATACTTCAGATAATAACACTTAAACAGACCTTATCCACCCTTCGCAAGCATTTACACCTACTCCATAAATTCATGACTCCAACATTACTGGTGAGACCCCTGGAACAGTGAAAATGGGGTCTGTTTGAACTCAGCATTAATTTCAATTGCCCCTGATAAGTTTGGGTTTCATGCATGCGTGATTCAAGCCCTGTCCCTTTCCCCGGCTGGCAAAAGTGGGATCTATAGGAAATGGGTGGGGACTTCTGCATCTGGCCCCGCCCACCATTTTTAAAGGTCTCTGGAGTCCATCCAACTCTGTCAAAATCCTACCATTTGTGTCACTTTTCTCTTCCTCATTTAAATTTAGGTGCTTTCCTCCTTTTTAATTGGCCACTTTCTAGTTTTCTTTAGTAGATTATGTATTTTTTTTTCTCCCCAATCACATTCCATCAAAAATTAACCCTGCAATATATAGCCACTATGCTAGGTCCCTACACACTCCACCACAAAGCCCTACAAAGAAAAATAATTTTCCAATTACCACAAGCAACATAACCCTGCCTGATCTTTAAACAAATTAGAGTCAGTATACAGTCTCCCAGCAAACAATCAAATTTTTTATTAATTATTCCAAAAGTGACCCAAGGACTACAAGTCCCAGTGGCAAACTTAACTTTAGTTAGCATTTCATGTCATCCTTTTGCATAACGTTATGACGACAGCCGGTGTTAATTGCTGCGCAAACCAAATCCCAGAGGAAAACTTGGCTTACAGGCCACAGCTTTTGTTTTGTATTCTGATAACAGGAAGGAGATGCACCAGTCTCAGCAGTAAGAGGTCCAGTAACACTTTTGGATTTTAAAAATTGAAAGTAAAAGTTTTATTAACAAAAAAAAAGGAAAACTTAAGCACACAAGATTACAGTTACACAATTAAGGTTGGTCTTACAAAACATTCCCCCAAATGTGCTACTTGGTCAAACCTACAAGTAAACATTTTCCAGGCAACACTCCCTTATAAATATTTAAATATGAAATCCAGTAATATTACACAAGGCAAACTGCTGTAGCTTCAATAAAGGTGTACCACATGTCCTTTACCCTCTTCCACTCTGCCATGGATCCAATTCAGAATAAAACAGCTTGCTGCAGCCCAAGACTTTCAACAGCTCAAATAGCTCCAATTATCTCCAGCTTAACAGCTATCCAGCTCAATAGCTAACTCCAACTATCCATAGTAACTCTACTATACCTTTTTCCCCCTTTCAGCTCAGTCCCATTGTTTTCACACCCCTTTGAAACTCAAACCCTTTCAAATATAAGATCATTCATGTTTCCATCTTGTCTCTGCTTTTGGGTCAATAAAAATAAAATATCCCCACTATTATTTACTTCCAGACTCCTGCAAGATGCAAATATTTTCCTTTCTACCCCTGACTCCCCTTTTATATTCAAGCAACCTTTCAACTTATCTAAAATTGCAAATGTTAGATTTAACCTATTTACTTGTGCCTCAACTTAACACCTCTTATCCTTTCCAAACCCCCAGACAACTTGACTCCTATCAACCTCTTACCCAGCTTAATTAAATCTCACACACAGATGCACAGACATCCATCCTTTTTTACAGAATAACACAATATTCCCCAAAATATAAAAAAATCCATTCTCCCAACAACCACAACCCCCACATCTGCACTGAGCCTCTCCTACACCTTCCATCCCCAACTTCCCACAAACCAGGACCTATCCTCTGAAATTTACTTTCTTCTTCAGTTGGGAGAGTTCAATTCCTAGTAGCCAGCACACGTCCAATGTTCCAAAAATCTGCGTAAAGGAATGTCCCTCTTTTTGTAGCCTCTTCCCTCCTTTTTTTATTCTAATTCCATGGCTGCTCCTTTCCGATCCCCTTCTCTACTTACTCAATGTTCCATTCCTTCGCAATCTCTCTGTTCATTTTTTTTGATAGGACCCTCCTGATTCTTTAGTGGTCTTTCCCTGGGCGCAGTCTCCCCAACCAGCAGTGTGAACACTACCAGAAATAAGGGGCGGGGTTTAATGGAGCCTGCTGGAGCAACACAGGGGGATGTGCTGGCAGTGTCATACGTATCTCAAGTCCAAACCAAAAAAAAACTCCACAGGTAAATCAGAAAACATAGAAGCCTTTGCTCCTGATGACCACCATCCCACTGCCCACCAAACTTCCCCCATCTCCGGTATCCCCATTCCACCACTCCTGGAGACATCTGGCACTCTCACGTGCTGGAAAATAGATGAGCCCCTTTGACTGGATGCTGCTTTTTAAAGGCTGTACCAGTGCCGAATTTCCCTCCATACCAGTGGTGGTATTAAGATCAGTACTGCAGCTCCAAATTCAGCTTGGATGCCTATTTTGGGTCACAGATCAGGAGTAGATTCACCTTGCTTGGCAGTAACTGTGCTCCACCACTAATATCCAATGTAAGTAGAATGCAGCATCATCTCTTTTGTTAATAGTTGAGCTTATATTAAAGTAAATCATAGGTAAAATGATTGATCATCAAGTTCCTTGTTGGCCACTAATATACACCCACCCTGTGTACCATGATACCAGCAGATGCAAAGGTATTAACCTCTTTGGAAGTAGCAATACCAGGTTGGTTAGAGGGAGGCTTTGTTCATTCCCAGTTTCCTTAATCCATCGCTGTCTCTTTCTTAGATACAAATATCATTGAAATGCTAGTCAGTCAATCCTACTTCTTCTTGCATGGAAGATAGTATGAATTAGAAAATAAATCTTGCAGTTCCACACCTTCACTGTCTCAGACAAGACAGTTAGGTTGTCATGACACAGTTCATGAAATAACAAAAAAAGAAAAAAATAACAAAACAATCAAAACAGACTACTTTAAATATGTGATATGCAATTGTAGGGAGTGAAATATGAGCATTTTCTCAACTGACTGATATAAACTCACTTGTGGCTATATTAATTTATAGGTCCGTCCACTTGCTCACATTTCATCTTCTGTGTAGCATACATCCTGCACATATAAATTGACATATGGTCAGCGACGATGCATGTGGTTTCAGGCTTATGCGTTTGCCGGTGACTAATGCTTTGATGCACAATATGATTATTAACATCCAAGACTGCACAAAGTGAAGCATATAATCAAAGCAAAATGTAGACTAATTTTAACTGAGACTCAATTAAATAATATCCGGTGCATCAACTCAGAGGAAGCAAATGACTTTTGAGCTTAGAAACTAAAACTTACAATGAATGGTAATGTGGGAAACTTTCCCAGGCAAGGGCCTCCCACCTTCTGAGCAGGTTTCAAGTCAAACAGGGAACCCCATGCAGCTGTCAGGTCAGGCTTTTAAAAATTAAAATTAAGCTGTGTTTTAACCAACGATTCTGGGTTTAACAGACAGTGGATCTATTTCTCAGCAGGGTCAACGAGGGGAGTTCTACTTTCGAGAACTTGACAGGCTGGGAAGCCTTTGATCAGTGGAAATGAAAAGCTTTAGCCATGGCCAGGTGAAAGGTTGCTGCACATAGCGCCCCTTCTCACAGAGTACTTTCAGTGCTTGCCAGGCAATTGCCAGCTTTTTGGAAGTCTCTTCACATGTTTTGTATTTTACTCACCTTCAGCTGCACCTCCTTGCTGCCAACCTTCACAAAGGCATGGGAGCAGCTTAGGCAGCTCTACCTTCCACCTGTGATCCTTTTTCCTGTCTCGCCCCCTTCAGGCATAAACCTTGCTGGGCTGGCCTGTTTGCTTGGGCAGCAGCACAGCCTGGATGTTGGGCAGGACCCGCCCTGGGCTATGGTGACCCCTCCCAGCAAGCTTGTTGAGTTCCTCGTCATTGCGGATGGCGAACTGCAGGTGGCGGGGGATGATGCGGGATTTCTTGTTGTCCCTGGCCGCGTTGCCAGCCAGCTCGAGGATCTCGGCCATCAAGTACTCGAGGGCGGCAGCCAAGTAGACGGGGGCTCCGGCCCTGACACGCTCAGCATAGTGACCCTTGCACAGCAGCCGGTGGATACGACCGACAGGGAACGGCTCTGGAGGAGCGAGTCTTGGCCTTGGCGCGCCCTTTTGCTCCGGCTTTACCACGACCAGATATCTCTCCCCCGAGAACAACCTTCCCCGACCAACAGTCAGAGAATCTCCACCTGTGATGAATAACAAAAGGAACAGAAACACCAACAGCACCTGCAGCACCAGGAGCAATACCAGCACCAACTGTCTTCTCCTCGGCCTCTTGCCACTCCATAGGGCAGAGGCGATAGACACAGAGATCCTGTTCCAAGGAAGCAAAACCCCTGCAGAGGGTCTGCAGGCAGAAGATCAGTTCTCTTGACATGTCTGACCACCAGTGCTCATAAACATAGAAACATAGAGAAAAGGTCATTCGGCCCTTCAAGCCTGCTCCGCCATTCTATATGATCATGGCTAATCCTCTATCTCAGCACCATACTCCTGCACTCTCCCCATACCCCTTGACACATTTACAGTCTAGAAATCTCTCGATTTCCTTCTTAAATCTATTCAGTGACTTGGCCTCCACAACCTTCTGTGGTACAGAATTCCAATGGTTCACCACCCTCTGAGTGAAGAAGTTTCTCCTCATCTCAGCCCTAAATTGTCTATGGATAAACCATTTAGTGCTGAGACTGTGACCCCTTGTTCTAGAGCCCCTGTGGCCAGAGGAAATATCCTCCCTGCATCCAGTCTGTCCATTCCTGTCAGAATTTTATATGTTTCAATAAGATCTCCTCTCATTTTTCTAAATTCCAGTGAATATAGGCCTAATCGGCCCAATCTCTCCTTATACGACAATCCTGCCACCCCAGGAATCAGTTTGGCGAATCTTCGCTGCACTCCCTCTATATCCTTTCTTAGGTAAGGAGACCAGGACTGCACACACTACTCCAGGTGTGGTCTCACCAAGGCTTTGTAGAGCTGCAGTAAGACATCCTTGCTCCTGTATTCAAGTCCTCTCATAATGAAGACCAACGTACCATTTGCCTTCTCAACTGCTTGCTGCACCTGCATGCTTGCTTTCAGTGATTGGTGTACAAGGACACCCATGTTCCAGTGTACATCAACGTTTCCCAATCTATCACCATTTAAATAACTCTCTGCCATTGTTTTTCCTACCAAAGTGGGTAGCTTCACACTTATCCGCATTATACTGCATCTGCCATGTATTTGCCCACTCACTCAGCCTGCCTAAATCACTTTGGTGCCTCTTAACACCCTCCCTATTGCTCACATTCCCACCAAGTTTCGTGTCATCAGCAAACTTGAAAATATTACATTTAGTTCCCTCATCCAAATTGATGATATATATTGTGAACAGCTGGGGTCCAAGCACTGATCCCTGCAGTACTCCACTAGTCACCACCTGCCACTCTGAAAAAGACCGACTCATTCCTACTCTCTGTTTCCTGTCTGTTAACCAATTCTCAATCCATGCCAATATATTACCCCCAATCCCATGTGCTTTAATTTTACACACTAGCCTCTTATGTGGGACTTTATCAAAAGCTTTCTGAAAATCCAGATACACCACATCCACTCGTTCTCCCATATCTATTCTGCTAGTTATGTCCTCAAAGAACTCCTCTAGGTTTGTCAAACTTGATTTCCCTCTCATAAATCCAGGTTGACTTTGTCTAATCCTGTTGATATTTTCTAAGTGTCCTGTTACCACATCCTTTATAATAGACTCTAGCATTTTCCCTACTACTGAGGTTAGGCTAACCAGTCTGTAATTCATTGTTTTCTCCCTATTTTTTAAATAGTGAGGTTACATTTTCCACCCTCCAGTCTGCTGTGGCTGTCCCAGAATCTACAGAATTTTGGAAGATGACAACCAACGCATCCATTATTTCCATGGCCACCTCCTTTAGTACCCTGGGATGTAAATTATCGGGCCCTGGGGATTTATCGACTTTTAATTCCATTAATTTCTCCAGCAGTATTGTTTTAGTAATACTAATTTCCTTCAATTCCTCCTTCTCAATAGACCCTTGATTCCTTAATATTTCTGGGAAATTATGTGTTTTCCTCCGTGAAGACAGAACTAAAGTAGTTGTTTAATTGCTCTGCCATTTCCTTGTTTTCTATTATAAATTCTTCTGTTTCAGGCTGTAGGGGACCAATATTTGTCTTCACTAATCTTTTCTTTTTACATACCTATAGAAGCTTTTACAGTTCACTTTTATGTTCCTTGTAAGTTTGCTCTATTTCCCCCTTCTTAATCAATCTCTTGGGTCCTCCTTTGCTGAATTCTAAACTGCTCTCAATCCTCAGGCTTGCCACATTTTCTAGCAACTTTATATGACTCCTCTTTGGATCTAATACTGTCCTTAATTTCTTTTGTTAGCCACGGTTGGGCTGCTTTTCCTGTGGTGTTTTTGTGCCAGAAAGGAATGTATAACTGTTGCAATGCATACATTCGTTCCTTAAATATTAACCGTTGTCCATTCACCTTTTAATAAAGTTCCCCAATCCATCTTAGTCAACTCACACCTCATACCTTTGTAGTTTCCGTTGTTAAGATTTAGGACCCTAGTTTCTGATCGGACTACTTCACTTTCCATCCTAATGAAAAATTCTATCATGTTGTGGTCACTGTTCCCTAAAGGACCCCGCACAACAAGATTATTAATTAAACCCTTCTCATTGCACAATACCAAATCTAGGCTAGCAGGTTCCTCAACATGCTGATCTAAAAAAACATCTTGTACGTACTCCAGGAATTAATTCGCCACAGTATTATTGCTAATTTGGTTTGCTCAGTCTATATGTAGATTAAAGTCACCTATGTTTACTGTAGCATCCTTGTTACATACAGTTCTAATTTCCTTTTTAATGCTGTCCCCTACCTTATCACTACTGTTTGGAGGCCTATAGATAACTCCCACTAATGTTTTCTGCCCTTTGTTGCTTCTTAGTTTCACAGAAACTGATTCTACATCTAGATTTTCTGAGCTAGTATCCTGTCACACTATCACACTGATTTCATCCTTAACTAACAATGCTACGCCGCCTCCTTTTCCTTTTTGCCTGTCCATCCCAAATATTGAGTACCCTTGGATATTCAGTTCCCAGCCTTGGTCACCCTATAACCATGTCTCCGTAATTACAATCATATCATACCCGTTTACAATCTATGTAATAGGGGCAGAGGGGCAGGATTTCACAACAAGTCGCCGTTGACATCTGCAGCCACCTGGAACAAGGCCTCTTGCCCAGTGGCCAGGTGGGCACGTATTACCAGTGGCCATCAAGTTGCCTTACCCCAGGAGGACCACCCCCTAGGTCTCTGCCTCTCCCCAAGGTTGGGTGCTCTCCTCCTGTAAGGAGGGAAAGCAGAAAGTTATGACTGGTAATAATGGCTTGTGTGGCTAACAGGGAAGGACAACATTTGTGGGGGAAAATGTGAGGCATGGATGTGCAATAGGTCGAGGATGAGTGTGAGTGTTGGCTATCCAAATGGGGATGTGAGATGCCTGCAGAGAGAGGAACAAGTGGAAATCGCAAAATATGTTGTTCTGAGGAGTGCAGTGAAGGAGAATGCTGGGAAAGTCAGGTTGTGGGCTTGATACTTGAATTTGCTGTGCTACTCACCTTCTGTTCCCCCCCCCACTCCCCAAGGTCCTGCATCTTTTTGGTGTACTGTCTCCAAGGTGAAGGGATCATACTTCTGCTGTTGTCTTCCTTGGCCACTTCCATTTGTGCTTGTTTCGTTGAAGAGGTTGTCTTCTTCCTCTTTCCTCGGAAAAGTCACCGCACTGCAATCCCTCAGATTCCACAGCAGGACCTCGAGGTAAGAGTGAGAGACCCAGGCAGCAGCCTTCCCAGGTCTCCTCTCCATTGTTGTGGGTGCTGCAGCATCCAAAATCCATATCCAATTGAGCCGTTCTAACTCATGCCGTTTAATTAGAAATCCTTCTTTCGACAGAATCGACACATCATGCCACCCACCTCCCTGATCGGCCATGGAACCAGGATGTGCGATATTAATACTGTGACTCAATTAAAGAACCTCGGCAAAGCTAAGGCTGAAGATCACCACGGGTTCCTGACCCGCTAATGGCAGCCCCTTCCAAAACGGCAAGACCAAAGTTCAGAAAATTCCACTCAATGTTTTTCTTCTGGTTACTTAAGTTAGTCACATTTAAAAAATAAAATGTGCTTTTTTACCTGTTTGCTTCTCATACATTTCTTTAATAGGCTATTCAGGATTTGGTCAATTCAGATTAGTGGGGAGGAAGCATTGGTACTAAAAAGGCTGGAGTGAATTCTTCTCTTGCTCAAATGCATACCCTGAACTCATGCTTGCAGTTACAGGATTTCTGAATTGGCCACAATCCAGTAAAATTCAATTGTTCAGCTCCTATTCTGCTGATGTAACTTGTCAAACTTTGTAATTGATAACACACATAAATATCCATGCAGTGTCAAAACAAAATTATCAAATTCTCAACTCCATTTGGTGGCATGATAGGTGTGGGCTAATAAATGTCATTGGGCAGGGATTGACTGGCTGGTTAACTCATGAGCCAAGGCTGGTGTCTGTTTGGCTGCAGCCATAGCTACATTTGCCAAACACAGTTTGAACTGCTCATGGGCTGGAAGTAACATGCTGAAAACCAAAGCCAAAGGAATCATTTTCACTTTGGATGCAGGCAAGAAACTGGGGGTTCTAGATTGACCACCTATTATATAGCGTCATCAATTTTGGAAAGTTGGTTGGATGTCAAACAACCGCCCATATGCAAAATGAAAATTAACCCTATAGAACTGTTGGCATTGGGCACTCTACACGATAAAGTAATCAGAATTGAACAGTAAGAATGCTTCCCTTTCATTTTTAAAATCATTATCCTCCACACACCCCGAACTCCCCCAACAAAATTCCTCTTTGTGTTTCAGCCTCAAAGCAAACTTCCCCCTGTTCGGGACAGTGGGCAGACCTGACCTATGGGCCAGAATTATTGGCTCAGTGAGCGGAGGTGGTGCCCGCTCGCCGAGGGGTAAAATGACACGGGGTGACGTCAGTCCTGACGTCACCGCGCGTCAATTAGATTTTCAGTTCGGCAGGCGTGCAGCCGACTTGGCTGCGTGCCCGCTGAACTATCAAAGGCCTATTAAGGCCATTTAAAACTAATTAAACTAATAACCTGAGCTCCCCGTCCAACCTTAAGGCTGGCAGGCAGGCGAAGAGCCCAGGTGGCCTTCACATTTTTCATGGAACCTCATCCATGGCGGGATGAGGTTTCATGAAGTGTTTACAAATTAAATAAAAATTCTTATAAAAATCCATTGATATGTCCCAGCTCATGTGACACGAGGGGACATGTATTAAAATTGTTTCTTTTCTTTATGTAGATTTTTAAAACTTAAGCTAATCTCCCTGAGGCATCTCTGTGCCTCAGGAAGATTTCTGCACTCCCGCCTGCACAGGGAGCGCTTCCGGGCGCACGTCACATCACGTAAAATGGCAGCGCAGACCCGATCGGTGGTGCTGATTGGGTCCGCGCCCATCCCCGCCCTCCCCTGCACAACCCCCCCCAACGGGGGAAAATTCTCCCCATGGATATCGCCATCAGTATCGGCCTTTGGTGGATCTGCTAAGAACGTACTTGGCTAATGCAGGAGGGCTGAAAGGGGAAAGGGGATAAGAAACAGCAGATAAAAATGAAGGAAAAGAAAAATGAGTCTGTAGACAGAGCAGACCAGCGCCCTGCCCAGTTTGACAGCTATTAAAGTGTAGGTAATGCTGCATGAGGTGGCTGCTCCTGTTTTCCACTCCAGGGCACTATCCATATATCCACTATCTTCCCTAAGGGCAAAGAAAGTGAAAGTTGGCCATTACTTTTATATGATGCATATTAACTGCAGATATATTATTTAATAGATGGTATCTGTCTGCTACTGAATCAGGCCCTGGGAATATATTCCCTATTACGCCAGGCTGGTGCTACTTTGGCTGTTTATGATCCTAGCATGCCTCCTTTCACCACTGAAAGTCTCGTAATTAGTGTCTCTAGTGCTAATCAGTCCATCTCATAAAATATCCAATTCATATAACAAAAGGCTCATACTTTGTAGCAGCAATCTGCATCTCAGACTCCAGACCCTGAGGAAACACATAGAAGAAATGTTCGACTACAGCAGAGAAAAACTTGCAAGGTCACAGTGAAATAATCAAATGATTTTTTAAAAAAATAAATAGTTGTAATGAATATTTGTAATATCTGTATTTGATATAAGGACTGCTTGGTGTTTGGTATTCTTGTCTAGCACAATACTTTGTTGATGTTGAGGCTTAGGGTGTATTGGCTAACTTTGAGGATCAAGGACTTTAATTTAGACTATAGGTTGATGAGAGGAAGAAGGTTTTTGATGGGCTGTGGCTTCCAAGTAGTAGTGCACTAATCATCTGTGGAGATTTGCCAAATAAATCTGCTGTCAGCTGTTGCCATTGCATCTGTTTCCTGTTTTGCATGGGCCAGATCTCCAGCATCAGTGATGCCATCTTCAGCTTCCCTGGCACCCTCTGGGGCATCTACCTTCAATCTTATCCTGATTACAAAGTTGTGGATGACACAACATGCATCACAATTGAAGAAATGGTGCTGGGCACATATTGCAAGGCACCACCGGATCCATCCAGTCACGGGAACCTTCCTTTCAAGTTATTTTACAAGAATCATTCCAAGGATAAGACACTTCAGTTATGTAGCCAGGCTGGAGAAGCTGGGGCTGTTCCGCTTAAAGAAGAGAAGATTCAGATGAGATTTGTTAGAGGTGCTGAAAATCATGAGGAGTCTAGACAGAGTAGATAGCGAGAAATTGTTCCCGTTGCCAGAAGAGTTGAAAGCCAAGAGACACAGATTTAAGGTGACTAGCAAAAGAACCAAAGGCAACATAAGGAAAACTGATTTTATGCAGTGAGTGGTTAGGATCTGGAATGCACTGCCTGAAAGTGTGGCGCAGGAAGATTCAGTTGTGGTTTTCAGAAAGAAATTGGATAAGTACCAGAAGAGTAAAATATGCAGGGCTACAGGGAAAGGGCAGAGAAGTGGGACTAGCTAAATTGTTCTTTCAGAGAGACAAGAATGAACTCAACATTCTGAATGGCCTCCTTCAGTGCTGTAACCATTCTATGATCTTATTATTTTCCTTATCTACATCATAGCAGCACTGGTGGCTTCAGAAAGTGGCGCTATGAACTATTAAAGAAGCAAACAATGGTTGTCACCCAGTGGCCATCCTTCTACTTCCCTCTTCTGAAATAGAGCTGAGGCACTGGACTCACTAAGTATAAACACATCATAACAGTTCCCAGCATGTTGTGAATTCACATACAAGAAGCCGTGCTATTCATTGCAAATGATTTGCAACAGCGACTTTATTGCTTAACTTAAACAAATTTATATAGCAGCTTTAACCCAAGGTTCCTCACAGAAGTGTTATAAAACAAATTTGATACCAAGTCACATAAGGAAATATTGGGCCAAATGGCCAAAAACTTGGTCAAAGAGGTATGTTCTAAGGAGTGCCTCAAAGGAGAAAAATGAGCTAAAGGCTAGAATTTTCCAGCCCCCTTGGCGTTGTGCATCATGGCAGGTGGGGGTGGGGGGGTGGCGGGGGAACAATACGACAAGAAGGCCAAAAATTGGTTTCACTGCTGTTGTGAAACCAGTTTGCGATCCTCCGCTCCACCCGTCAATGCGGGCCATATTCCCCACCACCGCACGTTGGGAACGTCATTTTAATACATTTGCATCTAATTATAAGCCCTGCTCACCACAATCATCCCTCCACACTGGATCATCCGGGTACACCGGCTTGATTGCATGCCAATGTGTTCCACAATTGAACATAAGTGACATGCACCTGGCAACCTGCACTTCACTCGGGACTTTGAGGTTTGTTTGCCTGCCTTGCTTCGGGCAGAACTCGAAGTCATTAACGCCAGGCTTCGCAGGCAGCACCACATCACTTTTAGGGGGGCTCATGGACAGGTCTCTAATCTACCATACCAGCCATAAGGCGGCTAGGGCTTGCTTGGGGAAGGGGGAGAAGTGGCCTCAGGCAAGGGAAGGCAAGCCAAATGGCCAAAAGTTTGGTCAAAGAGGTATGTTCTAAGGAGTGCCTCAAAGGAGAAAAATGAGATAAAGGCCAGAATTTTCCAGCCCCCTTGGCCTTGTGCATCATGGCAGGTGGGGGTAGGGGCGGCGGGGAACAATATGGTAAGAAGGCCAAAAATTGGATGAAATCATTCATCTTTCTTCTGCGCTGGGTGGCTGACCTCTTGCGTGCAGCATTGACACTGACCACCTCTGCCCGCACCTCCCAAACCGGAGTGGTGAGACTGATGGGCCTCCTGCAGCCAGAGCAGGGGTAAGACATCGTGGCGTGCCTCTACAGCATCCAAAAGGTGTTCCAGGGATGTGTCACATGGCTTTTGGAGCCATGTCTTCACTGCAACAGTCCTGGGCTGCAAGCATTGAGAAGTATGCGCACAGCTGCAGTTTAAATATGGAGCCCTGTGTGAGGAAGCGGCGAGGAATGGCATGGTGGGCAAATCGGAGGCCGCCTGCCAGCCAGACAGCGTGCTTTTTGTAGCTGCAGAATTAATAAGACGGAAATGGGACAATGCAGCACAAAAACCCGCCATTGCGGCTGGCGAGTAAAACAACCTTTTTCCCGCCCACTACCGCAATTTGTGCAAATCTGGGATGATTCCGCCCAAAGAAGTGGAGAGGTTTGGGGGGCATTTTCAGAGATTAAGGCCAAGGCAGCTGAAGGCATGTACCAATGGTGGAGCAAATAAAATTGCGGATGTGGAAGGGGCCAGAATTAGTGGAGCACAGATATTTGGGAAAATGTTGGTGCTGGAGGTTACACAGATAGGGAATGGCAAGGCGAAGGAGGGATTTGAAAACAAAGGGCTGAATTTTGCGTTTGGCGGGTGAGTGGGCCCGACTGAATCGGCGGCAGGCGCAGAGCCGATTGCTGCCGGCATAACGGGCTGCGCCGCCATTTTGCACGGGTGGGCCAATTAAGGCCCACCCAGCGCGTTTCAGGCTCCTGTGTTCAATAGGAAATTCAAATCGGCGGCGAGTGTGTTCAGACCGCCGGTTCCAATGGGGAACTGGCAGTCTGTATAAAGAACGGCTAGGTAGCCTCCTTTAGGCTGTTCACAATGGCCAGCGACCGGGCACCAGAAGAGGTGAGGGCAGAGGAGGAGGAGGGGGGGCAGGCTGCAGGGTAGGCCAGCGGGGGGCCAATGTGCCCCTCGGTTCTCCGATGCCTGCCTTGCTGTCCTCCTCGAAGAGGTGTCCAACCATCGGGAGGTGTTGTTTCCAAAGGATGGGAGGAGGAGGGCCCCCCACGTGACCAGGCAGGCATGGCAGGAGGTGGCGGAGGCTGTAAGCTCTCAAGATACTGTGCAGCGTACAGGAACACCGTGCCACAAGGGTTTCAATGATTTGTTGCGCTCTGGAAGGGTGAGTACCATGTCAGCCTTGGCCATTTGACCCAGCAGGTAGCCTTAGCCTTTGAGGCCCCCCCACCCCTCCCCCACATCTTAGTGTCATTACTGCATTGGGAATTTGGCGCACGCTGGGTGGGCAAACAGATAGTGACCATGCTTACATCAGCCTTAGTGGTTGAGGAGAAGATGGGTTCTCCCTGCAGCATATGTTGGTGTTTGTCGCATTTGAGTAGTGTGGGGTCAACCTGCAGGGGAGGCAGCTACACACATACTCAGAACTCCAACACATGTCTTATTGATGGTGCTGAGATGGTGGAAGGGGAGCCTCAAGGTGTCATGGCCAAGAGCCATCTGCTGGCCTTGGTGCCGCACCTAGTTGCGCCTCCTTGCCATGGGCGCTAACACCAGTGTGTTATTCAAAGTGATCTGTCCAAGGTGGCCGTTGGGAGTGGGGATTGGAAGCAGCCGTACTATCTTCTGGGGACTGATCACCAGTAGTGTGGACAGGAGCTGCCGGAGGCCTCAGATTGGCCACTGTGGTTGGGGTGCAGCGTGCACGTGCAGAGTACATGAGCGATCAGCCCCAATAAATGCTCTTCTCTGTTCTGCAGGAAAAAACAGAGAACAATCTGAGGGAGCGGCAGCAGACTGGTGGTGGGCACGCCATGCTGCAGCGCCTCACCACCTACGAGGAGCAGGCCATGGAGCTGGGGAGGAGGCAGGCGGCCAGGTCAGCAGGTGTCAGCGAGGCTGGGGTGCAGCGGCCAGGTATTTGAGGACCACAGTCCCATCCACTCTATCTTCCCACCATCCAAAGCACTGATGGTTGCTGCAATCGTTAATGCTGCAACACTGCTCATTCACAGACTGATACAGTCAGACGTGTGGGTCACACACAAAGGTCCCTCGGCCCCTTGAGGATGCACATTTCTAACACCTTCCAAAGTCACCTTATCCCATTTGTGACCACTATCCCCATGGCCTAACATGCCATGGCATTGCTGCTGCACATCCTGCACCTCTGCACTCTCCCCACTCCAGTGCCATCCTTCCCATGAAGTGCAGGTCACAACTGGACGCAGAGGTGCAGATGTGGCCTCGATAGTGTTTTCTGCACTTGCAACATGACCTCCCTTTTCCTACATTCTATTCCTCGGCTCATGAAGGCAAGTCTGGCTTTTACCTTGTTAAACGCCTTATGTACCTGTTCTGCTATCTTAACGGGTCTGCCTCGCAAGGTCCCTGTAATCATTGTGACTGCCCACGGTCCTACCATTACTCGAGTATTCCCGTACCTTGCTTGTCTTGCCCAAGTGCTTAACCGAACACTTATCCACATAATATTCCATGTGGCATAACTTAGGCCATCTAACCAGCCTGTTTGTATGCGCACGTAATGTTTGGGCCTCCTCTTGACTATTTACTATCCCACCAATGTTTGTCTCCTTAGGTTCTTGAAGGGTGAGTGACTTATGAGGCTGGGGGGGAAAGGGATGAAAGGTGTTACTGACTGAACGCTAACTGATGCACTGTCCTTGTTGTTAATTTCAGCATCACCACCGCATGGCCGCCCCCAACACATCCGGAGCCCCCCCTCCACACTTGAGGGCCAAGACTTGCAACTTGCGTCACGTCATTTCAGCCAGCCAGTCACCAGCGCAGTGACAAACACTTCAGTGGGGAATGTAACGTTGGTTACTGTCCCGGGGCACAGTGGAGAGGGCACTTTACAATCGCTGGAGGAGATGGCACAGACAGAGAATGCCGATGGTGCCAGCAGCCGGAGGACTGCAGGGAACCAGGCACATGCTGAGTCCGGCAGTGATGATGTGCCTCTGGAGATGTCACCGAGGCAGCAGCTGCAGGACAAGCGGCAGAATGCGCGGGAGCATCTGGCAGGGTTGCATGAGGGTGTGCTTCAGTTGGTCTCTGTGGTGGAGGAGTCCAGGCAGAGTGTCAGTGAAGGCATGAATCTCAGGACAGAGCTTCAGGCTTCCTCCACTGAGAGATTGGCAACTCTCATGGAGACGAGTTTCGATCATTTGGAGACTCTTCTGATTGGGTTACGCTCTGACCTGCAAGCCCTCACAGCGGTAATGGCCACAGGTGGTCATTCCCAATGTGGGAGATTCTCTGGGCACCAAGTGTCACCGCTCGGTGTCCATGCATCTGCGGTGAGCAGGGAGGCCCAATGTGATCTCACGTCGGCGCAGCAGCTGCCTGTCGTCGCTGCGAGCTCCTCTCAGGGCACTCCAGATGAGGGCAGCAGCTCCTCCGCCCCTCTGCCAGTGACCGTTGCATCCGTTGAGGCTGCAACAACTGGGGAGGTGCCAGTTCTGGAACTGGCCACTCCCTCCCAGGCGGGGCCATCACAGGCTCCACGGGCCAGAGGACGCCCGCCAAGGCCATCTACGCCAACAGGACAGCAGAGTCAGCAGGCTGTCTCACAAGCCACTCCAAGCGATGATGCGGCACCTAGACGTAGCACCCGCAAACGTAAGCATAAGACACATTAGGTACTCCACGAGTATGTCACTTGTGATTTTGTGTTGGCCCTAGATTCGGGAAAATATACTAATGTACGCCTAAGCAATGTTAGTGTTTTATTTTGGAGGGAATAAAGTCCACTTTTCTGGCCATGGCTGAGGCTGTTTCCTTTGTGCTGCATTTGTATGTTTCACAGGTATCTCATGAGTGTTTGAGTGGACATTGATATTTCTGCACTAAGCCCTTAGTTGCAGCTGATGAGGTGGAAGATGTGGCACCTAAGTGCCACGTGTGGAAGCGCCAGGCAATGCTGGTCCTGCTGATCCATGTGTGTGGATCTAGCTGAAGGTTCGTTGGATTAAATTGTCCCGGGTGTCCCTGCCTCCTTGGTGTAATAGCGGGTCGTCGTGCTGCCCCTCATCATCGCCCTGTGCTTCCTCATCCTCTGAGGCACTGCTGGATTCATCATGTGCAGCCTCATCCACTGCGTCAAGGTCTTCATCGTCAACTGCATCCCCCTTTCCAGCGCAAGATTGTGCAGAGCGCAGCATGCTACCACTATCAGAGAGACATGATCTGGGGGGTACTGGAGTGCACCCCCTGAGTGGTCCAGGCAACGGAAGCGCATCTTGAGAAGACCGATGGTTCTCTCCACCACAGCCCTTGTGGTGCCCTGGCTCCTATTGTAGCGGTGCTCAGCTTCTGTTCTTGGATGGCGGAGTGGCATCATGAGCCACGTTTTGAGGGGATAGCCCTTATCACCCAGCAGCCAACCATCCAGCCGAGCCGGAGCACTGAAAAGCCCCGGCACCTGGGAGTGTCTGAGGATGTAGGAGTCGTGGGAGCTGCCTGGGTACCTTGTACAAACTTGCAGAATCTGCATCCTGTGATCACACACTATCTGCACGTTCATGGAGTGGAATCCTTTCCTGTTGACGAAGGCACCGGGCTCACCTGCTGGCGCCTTGATGGCCACATGTGTACAGTCTATTGCACCCTGAACGCGGGGGAAGCCAGCAATGGCCGCAAAGCCTCTGGCTCGCTGTATCTGACTTGCCTGGTCGCAGCGGAAGTGGCTGAAGGTCAATGCCCGTCTGAACAGAGCGTCTGTAACCTGCTTGACACAAGTGTGTACAGCTGATTGGGAGACACGGCAAAGATCACCCACCGAGCCCTGGAAGGATCCAGATGCATAGAAGTGGAGGGCAGCTGTGACCTTCAGAGCCGCTGGCATAAGGTGTCCACCCACACAGTTAGGGGAGATCAAAGGGCCAATCACCTGACAGATATAGTTGACTGTCTCCCTTGACAGATAGAGCCTCCTTTGGCACTGCACCTCAGTCATATTGAGGTAGCTGCTTCATCGCCTGTATACCCTGGCAGCAGGATAGTGGCATCTTCTGCGGCCCCTTCCACCTTGGACAACCGCTTGGCCCTGCGCCCCTTGTGCCTGCGCCTGGCCTCCCAAAGGTGGCTCCCCTGGAGGCTGATTGTCCACTCCTGGCCTCCACCTTATTCTATTCCTCCTTTCCTCCTCAGAGGAGCTGCCTCCAGTGGAGATGTCAGAACCCATACCCAGGCTACAAGGAGGCCTCCGGAAAGCTGCAGGCCCGATAAAGATTACTGTCTGCAGACTGGTGAGCTGAAACTTCAAAGTACAGAGAAAGCGATTGGAAATCGATCTGAACTGCTAACAATCACACAGGCAAGTTTAAAACACTTTCTGTATTAAATACGTCAGAAAAAACATGAACAGCCCCTCTGAGCCCACATATCCCGTCCATGGATGAGGTTTGTTAAGAAATCAGTCACGCACCTGCCTGTTGGGCCTGTGTGCCGAGGTGAAGATTGCACGGGCTCCTCAAAATCAGCTTCAATTGCCGAGTTAAGGGCCCTAACAAGGCCTTTAATTAATGGCGGGCGCGTGTCGCGCTGCATAGTGCGCCCGTCCACCTAAATATCGTGATGCCGCGCGCTGACGTCGGGACGCTCGCGTGACGTTTTAAGCGCTGATGTGCAGGCTCAGCCACCCATGCGTCAGCCATAAAATTCAGCCCAAAGATAAAAATTTTGAAATTGAGGCGTGGCATAACCAGTAACCAAAGTAGGCCAGTGAGCACAGAAGTGATGAGGGAATGGGACTTGGTGTTAGGATAGGGGCAGCAGAATTTTGGAGGTTTACAAGTTTACAGAGGGTAGAATATGGGAGAACAGCCAACAGTGCATTTGAAGTGAAGTCTAGAGATATCAAAGGCATGGATGAGGGTTTCAACCTCAGATCAGCAGTTGGGCAAAGTTATGGAGGTGGAAATAAGTGATCTATTGATGGTGCGGATGTGTGGTCAGAAGTTCATTTTTGGGTCAAATATGATACCAAGTTTGAGGACAGCTTGGTTCAGCCTCAGAAAGTTGTCAGGGAGATGGATGGAGTTGGCAACCGGTGAAGAGTTTTTTAGCGGCGTCCAAAGACAATAACTTCAGCCTTGTCAATATTTAATGGGAGTAGGTATCTGATCATTCAGTACTGAATATCGGAGAAGCAGTCTGATAAGTTAGTGACGATGGAGAAATCAAGAGAGAGGTTGATGAGGTAGAGCTAGGTGTTGTCAGCGTACGTGTGAAATCTTACAATGTGTTTGGATTTTTAGGGAATTTCATATAAATATGGGGATTTATATTTGGGCAGGCAATGCAACATGTGTGCAACCAACAGCCATGGGAAGCCTGGGGAATCTGGCAATTCTTAAAAATATGATGACCCATTCCTTCATTCATGTGGGAGCACTGTTGAATTGTGTAAATTGAGCTGCCCTAAGTCAGACGGTATCAGTGACTTCCATTGTAGAGGAGTGCAGAACTAATTGACTGATCTGACAGAAGTCTCTTTGGCTCCACCTGGCATAAGAGTTGAGAACCATGGTCAAATTCAGTATCACAGTGAGAGTCATCCATGCTCTCCATGGTTGCAATTCTGGCTGCAACCCAAGACCGGTTCCAAAGCTTCACGATTGAAGTGCACGTCCTGAGACAGATTTCCTGGGGAAGGTCTCAGAAAGTGAAGTTTACATATCCTGCTGCGGGTGTGGGGAATATCGAGATGGTTTGACTTACCTCAGCTGCTGCCTGATTATTCTGCCTTGCTTTAAGGACTACCTTGCTTTCTAGGTCCAGCATATAAATCATGTAAAGTGGGATTTCCAGTGAAAAGTTCATTGTGCAGTCTTGAGATCCTATCTTAGTAACTGTATTGAAGTGGATTGATTTTTCATAGCAGTGACAGTTTCCTTAGCATAATTGAAAAATGTTTTCCAATACCTGCAATGCGTCAGTCCCAATGAGTGGAGTTCCTTTAGCAAAGTACTTCCGCCTTGATAAATGGGTCTTGGAAAACTGTGTTTTCTATAAAGTCACTTACATTCTCCACAGCTGAGAGGGAACTTTGGTGCCATTGTGCCCTCCTAACTCTATCATTTGTATGTGGCGGCCATTGGAAGAGCAACTGCTTCTTCAGCCCAATCTAAAACTGAGCACAATTTCTGCCAGGGTACTTCTCCAGTGGAATTGTGAGGTAAATCCATACAATCAGAAATTCCTGGCCATGCAAAAGTGCAGATCACAACTTACACCATCCTCCAAGCAAAGAACTTGGGGGCACTTTATGTGTGTGTGAAGTAGATTTGTTCGGCTTCATATTAAATGCAAACTGCAGGGTGCAAATTGAATTTAAGAAGCACGCTGAACTTTTTAAGCTTTGACATGAACCTTTTCAACACTAGTAAAGAACTGATTTTCCCACTAGCTCTTTGTTAATATTAAGATGTGACCATCACATTGATGCCAGGGAACATATGGAGTTCTGTACATGTCTTGGGACTGAAACACCTAAGGTAAAAGATTACTACCTGTAGCGCAACAATGCCTAAGACACCTTAAATTCAAATATTATTTTAACCCACAATGAACACCAAAACCATTCTAGTTATTTTTTAATTTAAAGTAATAACAGCACTTTATATAAATAGCATTATTGCCTACAGTGACAATGGGCTTCTTCAATAATAACTTATATGAGCTGTGAGTAGATTTCTCAATAGACAAATGCTGTGATACTTTAAAGAACTGTGTGAATGTCAGTTCATTCAGCATTCAGTATAATTATAAAGTGTTTTCAATAATCAGTATGCTGTCAAAATCAAAATTAATGTCTATGATTTACTTTTTCCTTATATTTAGCATGCTTTTGTAATTTTATGCATTTTCTCATGATTAATGAGTTCACTTCTTTTATCCACATTACAGGTATATTAACATCCTGTAAGGAAGCAAAACTTCCACAAAATTTTATGGGCATTTATGGCAATATGTTATTTATATTTTTTCCTCAAATTAAACAAGTTAGGGCATCTATCCTATTTTATTTGTAGTAATGGAAAAGTAATGAACTTTCTCCCAATCGAGAGGTCAGGCTGGAGACGCAATTCTGTAGATGCAATTGTCCTGATATCATGAGTTTCCCTCAAAGTTATGAGGGAAAGCATCTCACAAACTCCAATGGTAGCACAGTTGAAATCAACAAAGCATCATAGGATAGAAGTGCCATTGGATGGAAAAGGATCTGCTAATAATAACTTTGGAAGCAGGAATTGCAAAATCAGGATAAATTTGCACACAGGGTGAAATTGCACACCATGTGAAAGTTTGCAATTTATATTGCATCTCCCATAAATGCTTGCAATGCTGCTATGGAAACAGTCAAAATTTCAAGGCTTAGAAAGGGCTCCCAGTCTCTCACCGTTAAGAAAATATTGGCACTTAACCTCTGATCTCTGGGGCGTCATACCACCCCACCATCACCGCCCCCCCCCCAACAACCCCCAACACCCCAGAAGTCCCCACATAAGGATTACACGGCAATTGCCCAGGAAGTTCAAACTTCTGTTGGATAATTGCCCTACACTGGGAACCATCCGATACTCCAATTTAACTCGGAGCCTTCGGATGGTTCCGACTGTCCTACGGGGTTGGTTACCCAGGAAAAGTTAGAATTAAAACTGCTTCTAACTCCTGGGTAGCTATAGTACTGACCGCCCCGACCTCCCCATGGGACCCTTGACTACCCTCCATCCCCTCACTGGGCCCACCAACTACCCTCTCCAACCTCCAACTACCCTCCCGAACCCCCCCACAGGACACCCCTGTACCTTCCCAACCCCGGCATGGGACCCCCTGACTACCGCTCCCACTCACCCGACTACGTCCCAATGCCTCCTAACTACCCTCTCCACCTCCCGACTACCTGCACCTTCTCCCTGGCTTCTTAAAGTAGCTGGATTTATAAACCTAATGCTGTAAAAAAGAGGGTGCGTCTTCCTTTCCCTGCCAATTCTCCTGCACTCGACTGAAGGCCTTGGGAACCGACTGCACTGCACTATTCTCTGGAGCACAAGTCAGAAGGTCGGGCAAGAATGGTGTGGCTAAATTTCAGTGCAACTAAATAAGAGCAGAGTGACAACCCAATTGTGATCGCCACTCCACAGACATTATGGCCCTTTCTGATTTGTTTTTCTCAGAAGTGGATCACCTCACACTTTCCCACATTGAACTCCACCTGCCAAAGTTTTGCACTTGCAGTACCTCCTGACTTAGTGTCATCTGCAAATTTGAATATAAAACTCTCTTTCTTCATTCAGGCTAGTAATATAAGTGCTGAAAAAGTAAAGCCATAGTACAGATCCGTGAAGAATGCCTTTTGTCACAACAACAACAACTTTTATTTATATAGCACCTTTATAAAACATCCCAAGCTGTTTCACAGAAGCATTATAAAACAAAATATGAGACTAGGCCACAAAAGGAAACATTAAGGCAGATGACCGAAAGGTTTTAAGGATTGTCTTAAAGGAAGAAAGCTAGGTAGAGGGATGCAAAGGTTTAGGAAATGAATTCCAGAGCATAAGGCCTAGGCAGCTAAAGGCATGGCCACCAATTGCGGAGTGATTAAAATTGGCAATACACAAGAGACTGTAATTAGAGGAGCGTACGTTTCTTGGAGGGTTGTATGGCTGGAGGATATTACGGAGAAATGGTGGAGCGGGTTTTAGGTCTACAGCCACAATCACTAATTTTTATAATTTTATTTTTGCTTCACTTTTGATTTTTAAGTGAACCTTAATTGAATCTTATTTTCTAGACATTGATTTAAACCTAAATGTGATCAATTAAATAATCAGTCATATTATTAACTGTAGACTTGAACTTTTTCCCTAGGATTTTTTTTGTGCATCACATTCACAGCTGCTGCTTTGACTGAACGTTGTTTTTTTTCTATATGTGCCGTTAAAAAAACAAAGTTATTTTTCCATTGTTTAAAAAGAGGAACTGTTCTTAGGGCAGAATTTCACAGCCCCGTTTCGGTGGACACGGGGCCATAAAATGCGACGAGACATTCTAAACCCCATTGGCTTTTAGATAGCTGCCATGGATCAGACTAACTTGGGGTTATTGTTTGTGCTTTTAAAACAAACTGTGTTTCTTCTTTTCTTATATATATATAGTGCTTTCTCCCTTCAATAAAGTTATCTTTCTTTCCTTTTACTTCTTTCTCTTTTTATATTATCAATTATTATTATTATTCAATATTCAATAAAATTGTTTTTTTAACATGTTACTTGGCATTGTCACTCATTCCTGTTACATCCAGTGTATGGCTCTGAACCTCAGTGAGACTCCAAAGGGACTTTCACACCCTTATAGGTTTTTGCTGAGCTGCCAGGAGCCCGAAGGCGAACATGGATGAGGCTATAGAGAAGTATCTTAGAGCTAAGCTACCCCTGAAGGAGGGATGGTTTCGAAATAAAAACAAAAAACGCTGGAAAAACTCAGCAGATCTGGCAGCATCTGTGGCGAGAGAAACTGAATTAAAGTTTCAAGTTCATATAGCTTTTCAGTCATACGGACTTGAAACGTTAACTCTGTTTCCCTCTCCACAGATGCTGCCAGGCCTGCTAAGTTTTTCCAGCATTTTTTTTGTTTTTATTTCAGGTTTCCAGCATCTGCAGTATTTTGCTTTCATCTGAAGGATGGATTCAACTCATTGAGCAGTCGGATGATCCAGTCTTTGAGGTGGAACTCTGATGGGGGGATCCGTGTGTAAACCAGGGCTGTTAAAAGCAGTCTGGTTGTTGGTGCTAAGGGAGAAATGCATGAGATTAGAGAGCCAGATGTTGGAAAAAAAATTGAGGTGTAACGATCATGAGCAAGAGTTGAAAGGGTATAAAACTAAACTAGCTGATAAAGAAGCTAAATTGGTACAAAAAGAAAAGGAAGGGCAGTGTGCAATTGCAGAACATACTCTGGGCCAGCTCCAAGAGAAGAGGGAAGGGAGAAAGAAGGAATGAGAAAAAATGCCACAGGAATTAACCATTGGGAAGGAAAGGTAGAATATATTTAAGCCAGTGTGTAGACGCATGTGAAAGGTGGGGAGCTTTGGAAAAGTCAAATGAGGACCTCATCGGGAGTGTAAGAGATTAGATAGGGCAAAGGAGGATGTGAAGGTGGCATTCAGAATGCTAGAGGGGGAGAGAGAGAGAGAGGAACAAGCAGACCTTGCTGCTTGCTAGCTCAAATTGACTGCAGTACAAAGCAAAATTCAACAGCAGCATGGGATGGTCTGTGCATTAAGGGCATTAGACTCCCATGAATTGGGTAATTGTAGAACCCCTGTTGGGGAAGGAGAGGGTAGTGATGGACAAATGACTGGTTGTCTGACAGGGAGATCAGGAAGAATGGCATCTGTGCAGCAGTCTAGGTACCAACCAGCCACCGCAGGTACACCAGAAGGGGCATTAGGACCATTGGACAGGCAGTTTATTGTCCTATATACTTCAGTGGAGTTACAGAGGATGGTTAGTAACATAAAGAAATTGGAAAGAGGAGAAGAGCCTTATGGACACTTCCCAGAAATGGATCACTTTGCACGATTACATGGATTAGATAAGAACGAAAAGAATAAATTGTTCTTATTTACTTTAGCTCCAGATGTTTACCGGGCCCTGCCCAGAGAAGCAAAAATGGGAGGGGGTACATGGGAAAGCATGAAAAATCGGGTAGTGGAGGCTATGGGTCTGACAAGGGGAAACCCCTTTGAGATGCAGGAGCAAACTTAGCAGCGACTGGATGAGAGTTCAATTGCATTCGCAAAAAGGCTGTGGGCTGTTTATGCCAGAACAAATGTAGCTTTTGATGCAGATTGAGACAATTTAGCGGGACAGGCCTTTAATCACTAGCTCTGGGACTTGGTTAGCCATGCTATATCACACATAAAGGGGGGATTTGAGGATGTTGACCCATAGCGTCAGTCTATAACCAAGGACAAGGTGGTATGAAAAAAAACCCTTCATTTTGAGAAAAGGCTGAGGGAGAAAATGGCAAGAGGTTATAGAGAGAAGGGGAAGGTAGAGAAGAAAAAAAGATGGGAAACAGTGAAAGCAGGAAGGAGCCCGGAAGAGAAACAATGGCCTGAAGTGTTTTAATTGTGGTCTTCCAGGCCACTTTTGAAAATATTGTAAACAACCATTTAGAAAGGAAAATGCAAAGTTCCCTCAGGAAAAGGGAAAATCAGGGATAGAGGGTCAGAGTCAGGATTCGGAATAACAGATAGCAGCAGCAGTTGAGGCTGCCTTAGAGAAAAGGAAGGGACTGATTGTGACTATGAGCGGGGAGGCCTTACTTTCCTCCCCACCCCCAGCACCTCCCATTCAGTGATGACAGGACCGCTCCTGGCCCGAGTACTTGTGTCCAGTCAAGCATGATTCTTACGGGTGACCTTGCATGTATGTCAAGGTACAGGGTCAGGGCAGAAATTATTTAGTGGACACAGGAGCATCTCTCACAGTTATTTATTGTGAGGCTCCGTTTAACAGTCCTTGATCAAGTGGGGCACTTTACTTCCTAGAGAGTTTTGCTGAGGATTGCTCGATGGGAACTGTATCGGTTCCTCTGGAGATTGAAGTGGGGCCACTAAAAACTCAGTGGCCATGTATATTAATCAACGGTCAGACACAGGGATCAGAATATTAGGATTGGATTGGATGAAGGCCCATGATGTTATAGTAGATCTTTGCAATCATTGCTTGTGGAGGGAAAATAAATTTTGGTTATTCCCCAAGTAAAACATAAGCAGGAGGGACAGAGAGCAAGTTTACGGTCGTACAATTTAACCGACCTAATGGAGTCAGTCTCTCCCAAGCTTCAGGAGGTAATAACACAGAATGGAGAAACAAAAATGATTGTGGGCAAGTTAAAGGAATTAGAATTTATGGATGCCCCATGTCACAACCTCAAAGACAGTACAATTTCCCACAGGGGTCAGAGGCAGATCTGACTACTATGGTTGATTCCTTAGTAGAGCAAGGAGTATTAAGACCAATAGCCTTGCATGTCAATTCTTCTACTTGGCCAGTTCATAAACTAGATGCGTCATGGAGGCTGATGGTGGATTATCAGGTCTTAAATAAGAACGCTCCTGCCTGCGCAACCATGGTAGCCACAGTGGCAGACTTGATTGCACTCATACCTCCCACAACCAGTGTTTTTTGTGCTAGACATTCATAAGAACATAAGACATAGGAGCAAAAGTAGGCCATTCAGCCCATTGATTCTGCTCCATCATACAATGAAATCATGGCTGATCTGATAACCCTCAACTCCACTTTCCTGCCTTTTCTCCATAACCCTTGATTCCCTTACTGATTAAAAATCTGTCTATCTCAGCCTTGAATATACTTAACGACCCAGCCTCTACAACCTCTGTGGTAAAGAATTCCACAGATTGATTACTCTCAGTTTTAAATGGGTGCCCCCTTACTCTGAGGTTATGCCGTCTGGACCTAGACTCTCCCACAAGGGGAAACAACTTCTCAGCATCTACCCTGTCAAGCCCCCTAAGAATCTTATATGATTCAACAAGGTTTCCTTTCATTCTTCTAATTCCAATGAGTACAGGCCCAACCTATTCAACCTCTCCTTATAGGAAAATCCCTCCATACTTGGGATCAACCTAGTGAATCTTTTCTGGACTGCCTCCAATGCCAGTATATCTTTCCTTAGATAAGGGGACTAAACTTGTTCACAGTATTCAAGGTGGTGTGCCTTGTATAGCTTTAGCAAGACTGCCCTATTTTTATACTCCATTCCCGTTGAAACAAAGACCAACATTCCATTTGCCTTCCTTATCACCTGTTGAACTTGTATGTTAACTTTTTGGGATTCATGCACAAGGACTCCCAAATCCCTGTGTGCTGCAGCCTTCTGCAGTCTCTCTCCATTTAAATAATATTCAGGTCCTCTATTCTTCCTGCCAAAGTGCATAACCTCATATTTTCCCACATATTCCACCTGCTAAATTTTTGCCCCACTCACTTAACCTATCTATATCCCTCTGTAGACTCCTTGTGACATCCTTACCTCTTGCCTTCCCACCTATTTTTGTGTCATCTGCAAACTTAGTGATGGTACAATCACCTCCCTCATCTAAGTCATTGATATATATTGTAAATAATTGAGGCCCCAGCACTGATCCCTGTGGCACTCCAATAGTTACAGCTTGCCAACCCAAAAATGCCCCCCTTATCCCAACTCTCTGTCTTCTATTAGTTAGCCAATTGTCTATCCATGTGAATATACTACCCCCAACACCTTATGTGCGGTACTTTATTGAACGCCTTTTGGGAATCCAAATATATTACATCTACTGGTTCCCCTTTATCTATCCTGCTTGTTACCTCCTCAAAGAATTCTAATCAATTTGTTAGGTATGATTTCCCCTTCATGAAGACATGCTGACTCTGTTTGATTAGATTATGTATTTCTAAATGCTCTGCTGTTAGACCCTTTATAATAGGCTCCAACATTTTCTCAATGACAGATGTTAAGCTAATTGGCCTATAGTTACCTGTTTTTTGTCTCCCTCCCTTTTTGAATAAAGGTGTTACATTGGCCATTCTCCAATCCTCTGGGAATTTTCCAGAATCTAAGGATTCTTGGAAGGTTACTACCAGTGCATCCACTATCTCTGTAGTTACTTTCTTTAACATCCTAGGATGCCAGGGGACTTATTGGCCTTTAGCCCCAATAGTTTCCCTAGTACTTTTTCTCTAGAGATAGTTATTTTATTTATTTCCTCCCCGCCTTTTGCCCCTTGAGTATTTAGTATTTTTGGAATGCTATTAGTGTTTTCTACCGTGAAGACTGAAGCAAAGTATTTATTCAACTCCTCTGCCATTTCCTGGTTCCCCATAATTATTTCCCCAGCCTCATTCTCTAAGGCACCTATGTTCACTTTGGTCTCTCTCTTCCTTTTTATATATTTAAAGAAGTTCTTACCGTCCGTTTTTATATTACTTGCAAGTTTACCCTCAAAGTTTATTTTCTCCCTCTTTATTTTTTTTGTTCATCTTTTGTTGGTTTTTAAAACTTTCCTAATCCTCTGGCTTTTCACTACTGTTTGCCACTTCCTTGCTTAACAATGGTTGGTTTATTCTTTTCCTTGAATCCTTCTTCCTCACTGGGATATGTCTTTGTTGAGAGTCATGAACTATTTTGTTAAACGTCTGCCATTGTTCATCAACCGTCCTTTCTGCTTTCCCAGTGCACTCAGCTAACTCTGCCCTCATTTTATTGTAATTACCCTTATTTAAGTTGATCACAGTTGTTTCTGACCCAAGTTTCTCACTCTCAAACTGAATGCTAAATTCTACCATATTATGGTCACTGTTTCCTAGCAGATCCTTTACTCTGAGATCATTTATTAAAACTGCCTCATTACACATTACCAGATCCAAATTAGCCTGATCCCAGGTTGGATTCACACATGTTCTAAGAAAATGTCCTGAATACACTCTATGAATTCTTGCTTGTGTCTACCTCTGCCAATTTAATATTCCCAATCTACTTTAAGATTAAAGTCGCCCATGATTAATGTACTGACTTTTTTACATGCCCTCATTATCTCCTGATTTATTCTCTGTCCTACAATATAGATATTGCCAGGGGGCCTAAAGACTACTCCCAACAGTCTCTGCTTCCCCTTGTTATTTCTTACCTCCACCCATGTGGATTTTACATCTTCTGATCCAAGATCCTTTCTTGCTATTGTACTTATTCCATCTCATACTAACAAATCTACCCCACCACCCTTTCCTCCCTGTCTGTTCTTTCAAAATGTCACATTCCCCTGAATATTTAGTTCCCAGCTTTGATTTCCTTATAACCACGTCCCCGTAATGGCTTTCAGATCATACCTATTAACCTCTATTTGTGCCGTTAATTCATTTATTTTATTCCGAGTGCATTTAAGTAAAGATCCATTAATTTTGCCTTTTTACCATTTTTTCCCCTTTTGACCCTATTTGCTGCTGTTCTTTTTTTTATGTTTGTACACTCTGTCCCTTCCTGTCACACTCTGGATATCATTACTTAAATAGCTGCCCTGCAAAGCTGCCATGTCCTTTTGCTTTGTAAGCCTAAGTATCTCCTTTCCAGAACCTTCCCCCCACCCCTTTATTTAGTTTAAAGTCCTCTCTACAGCCCTAGTTATTCAGTTTGCCAGGACACTGATCCCAGCACAGTTCAAGTGAAGCCTGTCCCACTGGAACAGCTCCCTTCTACCCCAGTACTGGTGCCAGTGCCCCATGAACTGAAACCCATTCCTCCCACATCAATCTCTGAGCCACGCATTTATCCCCTTGACTTTATTTACCCTATGCCAGTTTGACCGTGGCTCAGGTGGCAATCCCAAGATTATTTCCATGGAGGCTCTGTTTTATAATTCAGCTTTTTAAAAATTCATTCATGGGATGTGGGCATCTCTGGCTGGGCCAGCATTTATTGCCCATCCGTAGTTGCCCATGAGTAGGTAGTGGTGAGCTGCCTTCATGAACCGCTGCAGTCCATGTGGTGTAGGCACACCCACAGTGCTGTTAGGAAGGAAGGTAGCTCCTAACTGTTCAAATTCTTTCAGCAGAACCTCCATTCTCATCCTATTAATGTCGTTGATACCAACATGGGCGATGACAACTGGATCCCTCCCTTCCCACTCCAAGTTCCTCTCCAGCCCTAAGGAGATGTCCTTAACCCTGGCACCAGGCGGGAACATAGCCTTCGGGATTCATGCTCACAGCTGCAGAGAACAGTATCTATCCCTCTAATTATACTGTCCCCTACCACTGCTATGCTCCCATTTCCTCCCCCCACTTGAATGGCTCCCTGTACCACGGTGCCGTGGTCAGTTCGCTCATTCTCTCTGCAGTCCCTGTTCTCATCCACACAGCTTGCAAGAACCTTGTAACTGTTGGACAGTTGCAGAGGCCGAGGCTCCTCGAACACTGCCCCCTGGGTCCCCAAACCTGCTTCACCTGCAGTCACACCTTCCTGTCCCTGATCACAGACCAAATTTAAATTACCTAATCTGAGGGGTATGGCCGCCTCCGGGAGCAAAGTGTCCAGGTAGCTTTCCCTCTCCCTGATGTGGCACAACGTCTGCAGCTCGGACTCCAGCTCCTTAATTCGGATTTGAAGCTCCTCAAGCAGCAAACATTTGGTACAGATGTGTTTGCCCTGGATCACCTTGGTGTCCAGCAGTTCCCACATGCTACAGCAGCAACACACCACTCGTCCTGCCATTGCTATTGTATTTTATTCAATTTAATTAATTAATTACTCTAGTATCGCCACTCTTTACACTTCATTATAATTATTTTTGTGCACACCATATACTTAACAAGCTATCTTTAAGAAAAAGAGAAAAAAAGACTAGAGATCCAAACACAGACTTTTACTTTAAAGACTAGAAATACTCACCAATCCTACTCACCAATCAGTTGCTCTCCACACTCTTTTCCCTCTCGCGCTCTTTAATGGTCTCACACTCTTTCACTCTCTCACTGTTAAAGGCCCTGCTTCTCTCACACTCTCTCGCTGTAAATGACCTAAATGGATTTTGGTTAATTCCCATACATTGGGAAGATCAATACAAATTTGCCTTTACCTTTAATGGTCAACAGTATACATGGACATGCCTTCCACAGGATTTTCACCATAGTCCCTCCATATTTCATCAATGGATGGCAAATGAATTGAAAGTTTTCAGCTAACCTGAGTGCTTGATTCAATACAAAAACAAAAAAATGCTGGTAAAACAGATTTCCAGCATTCGCAGTATTTTGCTTTAATTTTGCTTGATTCAATATGTTGATGACCTATTATTGTTCACAGAATGTGAGCAGGAACATGCTGGCCTCTTGACAGAACTTTTACAATTGCTAAAGAGAGCAGAACAGAAGGTGAACCCTAAGAAAGTGCAGAAAGGGGTGTGAGAAGTCCAGTTCCTGGGGTTAGGTCTTACACCAGGAGAATGGAGTATCGAACAATTGAAGAGGGAGATAGGAGTCAAGTTAGCCTGCCCCACCTCAATGATTACATTACTATCTTTCCTTAGACTGACAGGTTATTGTAAAGAGTTCATTGAAGATTATGGGGGCAAGTCAGCTCCATTGCCAACCCTGTTGACAAAAGGGAGAGCCGTGGAATTGGACACCCAAATGTGAAGAGGCCTTTGAGAAACTAAAAAAGGATCTTCAGGTTGCACCAGCTGTAGGAATGATCAGTCAGAAAAGGGGATTTGCTATGGATGTAGTGGCTAGTGGCAGCAGCCTTAGTGCAGGATTGATGCATGAGATTCACAGGAAGCATAGACCTGTGGCATATGCCTCCCAGGTATTAAATGAAGTAGAAAAGGAATACTCGATATGCGAGTGCCATCTACTGTGCACCTTCTGGACCATAAAGCATTTTGCAGTTTACAATGGGACTCAGACTACATATAACCTTATTAACCCATTATACACCGATAAAGCTATTACCAGAGGGAAAGATTAAAGGTAGAACAGTATCTAATGCCAGGATTGCTCAGTGGACCCTGCTTTTACAGGGCACAATTCTGAAAGTACAATCATTGCAAAATGCTAAGTTAGCAGCAAATCTGTTATACAAAGAAGAATCACATGAATGTTCAGTTGAAGGTATCTGGGAAACGGGGGAAGGATTTAAAGCAGGAATACACCCAAATGGGCGAGAAATCCATTTGGACGGTTCAAGTCCAGTAGTGGCAGGAAAACGACAAACAGATTGAGGGATTTATGATCCTGACAATCAGATGTGGTTAGGTCTAAAACTTCCTAGCCGCCTGACTGCTCAGCAGGGAGAGCTGGTAGCAGCAGCTTATGTGGTTATGAATCCAGGAAAGTTTCAGCTACCTTATACCATTTGCTTAGATTCAATGTTCATATGCAAATGCATTGACTGAATTTCTGGTAATATGGGAAAGACAGGGGTACACCTCAGCAGTTGAACCACTGACCATTAAACCCCTTTTACAGACTATTTTTCGGGCAATCCAACAAAGCCCAGAGCAGTGCTACATCCATAAATTAGAAACCAGATGGGAGGGGAACTGTGAGGCCGACAAAATGGCCAAGATAGTGGTTAAAATGGAGATATCATGGGATCCTTTTTCCTTGTGAAAAGGCACAAGGCATTACTAAATGTGGAACTGGGGGAATACCATTACCCCTCGACCAAATCAAAACCTAGAGACAAGGTCCAGCATTGCAGGCATTGAGGCTATGAATAGAGGGGAGTCCATAGGAGGGCTGTTGGGGAGTCCCGAAATCAATATAAAACAGGGGATGTTATTTAAAGGTGATAAATGGATAGTACTAGAGACATGGCATCGAGAAATGATGGAATTGGTCCATGGAGATATGGGAGTTGGCCACCCAGGGCTGGAAACCACCTGGGAAAGGTTATGGTATGTTGGATGGTGGCCTGAGATGAGAAAGGATATGGAGGATGTGTGTCAGCGATGCTTCATCTGTGCTGCTAATAATCTTGATCCACAAAAGAGGAAGGTACTTATGGGACACACTAGGAGAGTTGAGGGTCCATGGCAAGGGATCCAAATTGATTTTATAGGGTGTTTATCTCGAACAAGAAGGGGGAACAAGTATTGTCTGGCACTAGTAGCTAATTTCACCAAATGGGTAAAGGCATTCCCCTGTAAACCTGTAACTGTGCTGTGGACAGCTAAGAACTGGTACGAGAAGTGTTTATAAGGTGGGGTTTACCTCAAATTGTGGAGTCCAATTGAGGAAGTCATCAGTTCACCGATCAGGTAATGCAACGTACTCTACAGCTGCTAGGAATTGAGAGAAAGTGACATGCGCCTTACAATCCACAATCATCCGAGATAGTGGGGCGCATGAATCGCACGATTAAAACAGCGCTGAGGAAAGAGCTAATGGCCCAAGGGATGAAATGGGATTAAATTCTACCACTGATACTTATGAATATCAGGGCAGGAAAGTCCAAGGGAACTGGATACTCTCCCCCGGAGTTGGTTGCAGGAAGACCTATGAGGACCCCCATACACATGTGGGTGCCCACTTTAACTGAGAGGTAGGTCAGAGAAGTTACCAAGGAACAGTTTGTGGCAAACCTCCTACAGACGTTGCAAGACCTCCACTATGAGGCTGCAGAAAATATAGGGAGGGTGCATCATGCTAATAAATTGCTCTTAGAACCAGCCAAACCACAAGAGTGAGATATAGGTCAGCATGTTATGGTGCGAAATTATACGAGAGTTGGTCTGTTTGATCCCCTGTATAAAGGACCATAAAGCATTGTGGATAAAGCTAGCCCAATGATGTATGCTGCCCAACTTCCTAAGCAAGTTAAGTGGTTTCATATTAATCAGGTGAAACTATTTAAAGGGAAATATTTGGAGAAAAAAAAAGCAGCCAGCATCGGACCCATGGACCCAATAGTATGGGACCAGAGGAATCACCTCCAAGGAAATGCCAGAAGAAGAGTTCAAGCTGAGAACCAGCCCTGTGCAGGAAGGCAAAGTGCCAGCAGTGCTATGTGTTACAAAGACAGGGCTCAATGGGGGAGGGCTCAGATGATTTACTCCCACACAGAAGTGATAGGGTTAATAGAGGCCGCAGAAGAGAGAGACAATGTTGTTAACCCTTAACTACTAGTCTATGTCCAAAAGAAAGGTTTCGCCCACAGAGCTCTATGTATTTTGTTTTATTTTTCAGAAAAAACCGGATTGACGACCAGTGGAAGATGTGGGTCCAAACATTGATGATCAGTCACCTGTTAATAGCCATCCATATTCTGGAAGAGGTGACACCAGGGGAAGAATTTTCTCGTCGGCAAGTGGGGGGCGGGGCCCGCTCGCCGACGTGTAAAATGGCGTGCGGTGATGTCGGGTGGGTGTCCCGACATCACCACGCGTCATTTAGATTGTCAGTTCGGTGGGCACGCAGCTAAGTCAGCTGCACGCCCGCCGAACTGTCAAAGGCTTGTTAAGGCCATTAACAAAGTAATTAAGGCTGTTAAGAATGCTGCCCGTCCAACCTTTTTTTTAACCTTTATTACATTTTTCAAAACTTAAACTAATCTCCCTGAGGCATCTCTGTGCCTCAGGGAGATTTCTGTGCTCTTTTGCTTGCATGCGCAAAAGAGCGCAGGCCCCAACTCAGGGGATTCACCCCTGCCTGCACAGGGAGCGCACAGCGCTTCTGCGTGTGCGTCACGCTGGGCGGGCCTTAATTGGCCCACCCACGTAAAATAACGGCGCGCACCTGATTGGGGGCACTGAACGGGTTCGCGTTTGCTCCCACCCACCCCCGCACAACCCCCCCAACAGGGGGAAAATTCAGCCCCAGGTGTATTTTGGTCATCCAGATTGGAAAGGTGATTTATTTGATTGATCCAACCTCAGTGACCACGATTTTGCTTCTTTCGGACCCCAAGTATTTTCTGGGGAGCCGGCAGGGTATACATGTGGGAATACCATGGAGAGATTAAAGGTGACTGTCCAGGCAGTTGCTCTCTTCAAGGAATATGACGAGTATGGCGAATTAGGGAAGAAAAAGGAACATGTTTAATCTGTGAGTTTCGATGGAAAGTACTTATGTCAGAGTCTGAAGCTACTCTGCCCCTTAGACATTCCACATTTGTTGCTTTGAGACAAGTTGGGGAGGGTGGTGAATGGAAAAAGGTGGGAGGTTACAACCTAGGAGACAGCCCGAGAATAATGATGACAGACCCACCTGATAATCATATCCAGTTATGTTGGTCCAAATGGCAGGGTAAATTCCATTCAGGAAACTATATATTTCGTAGGGGAAATGATGTTCCAGCAGAGTCAGCAAAAAGGGTACTCCCTGAGGTGAAGTGTATGTCAGACCCCGCCATTCCTAGACGGAGAACAAACCAAGGAAAGGAGACTCCCATCTTATGGACCAAACTTATCCTGTGTGGTCCTGATGGTGATCGTAGTTGCAAACAAGGGTATCCACAGATTTTGTTACAGTGGGCAGCTCCACAGTCTGTTTTAAAGAACTGTAACACACGTTCAGTACTCCTTAGGGTAAGTGAGCCAGATTGTCCGAAATACAGGGAGGGGCCACAAAACAGTTTGGTATTGATTCCAATGAGAAAGACTCTGTATCATAATGTACATCATGAAGTAGTACCTGTGATGCTAAATTTGACAGGAATGACATTACCAAGTTGGTGTAAGGCAAAAACACAGGCACTGTACAAAAATCTGTTACACCAAGTTATTGAGTTGGGCATAAAATTAGATGGAGGACCAGATCACGGGGAGTAAATTTATGGCCAGAATTTTACATCCCTTGGTGGGGCACGGGCCCAGCCAGCATGAAATTGCGGCCTGGGGCCTGTTTCCTTTCCACTCCTGGGCCCGCTGATTGCTTGCGCCCAACGAGTGAAAAATTCAGGCCTATGTTCCAAACAGGAGAAGCTCATCCAGAAGTAAGAGCGGGTTAATAAATAATTTAGCAACAGGATTTAATACTGGAGCTTCAGTAGTAAATAGTGTAGATCTGGCCACGCTAAATGGTGCAATTAAAAATCTTAAAACACAACTGAAAATGTTCTCCGGGAAGGGAAAACAAATTAGGACACTCAATTACAGGAAGATTGGGTAATGACAATTCACTAGAAGGATATAGGTATTGAATTAGAGAATCACGCGAAAAAATCAATTAATTAATTAGGGAAGACCGTAATGCTTCGATAGAAGCAGCTCAAAATGATATGTATGTTATGTATGGGCCCTGGCTAGTGGAACAAGCCTGAGAGAATACAAGAGAGATACATGAGGGCATCACAGCCTGACAACTCAGGGATTGGTTCAGTCTTACCCTGTCCAGGTAAAATGTGACACTATTAATTGGACCATCATCGGGCTTAATTCCATGCCTACCAGTAGTGACGAGTGAGACTGAACCATTGCCAGTATATCTGGTAGAAAACATAGGATTGACTTGGGATGCCAGTCATATGCATTGTCACAATACCTATCGATATGCAGTAAATATGTATTAGGAACTTGGCTGGAATGGTGTAGCACACAGAGGGAAGTGTCTGTGTGCCCGTATGAGATAAGGGGCCACCCCAAAGCAGTATGTGAATTTAATCAAACACAAGTAAATTGTACAATGGAAGCTGTTAGAGTTGGTCTGAAGCCGACACAAACTAGATATGTAGGAGAGGGGGAATACTGTGTTACCACTATAGAAAAAGGATATAATTATGGATACGAAAATCCATGCCCTGTTCCCAAAATGGCCTTTTGTTTTACCCCAGAAACACCTGTCAGAATTTGTGATTGAGAATTGATGAGTATTTACCATCACAATATCACAAAAATTAGTGTAAAAGATAGGATGAAAGGATGACTACAGGAGTTTGTGGAAATTTTCGGTTATAATGTCCCACAGCTCCACAACTGCCAGAACAAGTAAAAGAATTAAGAGAGAATACTGCTAAATCCTAGAAAGTGTGCTTTCACCTGCAGCAACATAATGCGTATATTAACGAAAAAATTGATGATATCAAAATTACCACATGGTGGAACAACTTATGGAATTGGGGCTTGAATGTGAATATTCATCCATGTATTAAGATTATATCAAATGTATTGGTCTTTGTTCACTAACTGATAATTCTGTTTCCGCTAATTAATTGCTGTATTCAGCAATATGTAAATAAAGTGTATCAACAATTGCCTTCACGAGTAACTGAATTTGAGCTATGACCTCTACAAGTCTTGAAACCCCAATGGAATATAAAAAAAATTACCCTAACTGGATAAGTTACAAAAAATGGTGATTTTGGAGTATACAATACTGTTATAATTTTGTATTTTAAAAGGGGTAGGCTGCAGGCCTACAATCGGCAATCACTAATTTTTGTAATTTTATTTTTGCTTCACTTTTGATTTTTAAGTGAACCTTACGCCAGGAGTCTCACCCCCTCTGCACGTTGCCCTCGAGGTGGCTGTGGTGGGGAAGAGACCGTTGTTCACCTCCTGGTGGATTGTGCCTTTGCAAAGAAGGTCTGGAGAGAGATGCAGTGGTTTCTGTCAAGGTTCATCCCGAGCAGTTCTGTGACACAGGACTCTGTGCTCTACGGGCTGTTCCCAGGGACACACACTGAGACAAACATCAACTGCAGCTGAAGGATCATCAACTCGGTGAAAGACGCTCTTTGGTCTGCCCGAAACTTGCTGGTCTTCCAGCGCAAAGAGATGTCCCCGACCGAGCGTTGCAGACTGGCACATTCCAAAGTCCAGGACTACGTGCTGAGGGACGCACTAAAGCTTGGGGCAGCCGCCGCAAAGGCGCAATGGGGAAGGGTCGCTGCCTAAGACCTTTCTGCCACAGTGCACCGAGGGACTGGGAACTGTTTAAATCCCCTCGGGCTGTACAGCTGAAAATGAATGTCTGCAAATGATTGTAATATTCATTTATTGTATTGATGCATTTCGTGATACACGTTGTAAAAGTTGAACCTGATTGTATTTTTGTGATGGTGATTTTGAAATGATTTGAAATGTTGTTGAAGATATTTTGTGAATAAAGTATATTTTTGCAAAAAAAAACCTTTATTGAATCTCGCTTTGTCGACATTGATTTAAACCGAGGTGTGATTGTTCTTTGATTATTGATCAATTAAATAATCAGTAATATTATTAACTGTAGACTTGGACTGTTTCCCAAGGACTTTTCTTGTGCATCATATTCACAGCTGCTGTTTTGCCTGAACATTGCTTATTTTTCTAGATGCACTACTAAAAAATATTATTTTGACTATTGTTTAAAAAGACGAACTGTTCTTACTGTATTCACCCCGATGACCCTTGAACTACAAGCCAGTCAATGAGTAGCCTTACATGCAGGGTAGTCAACTATGGTGTGGATTCAAGAGATGGAGCTTGATTGATGGACATACAACATGATTGAGCACAGATGGGAGACACCATAAACAACTTGAATATTGAGAAATCTGAAAAGCCTTGCAGAGCCTGTGAGGAGAATTGGTAAGGATGTGTGTTTACCAGAATTGTTTTGAGAATGTCTGAACAAGGCCTTGAAAGGCTGGAATGGAGCCAAAAAATTGAATTAATGGGACACTGCTTCCAGGATTTGAGCCAGAGTGGAATACTCAACCACTGAAGAACGCAGAGGAAGGGATATCGGAGTGGCTGGCCGAAGAGTCTACTTCCATGTCATGTAACTCATAGACTTGATAATGTATGTACCAAGGGGAAATTTCACCAATTTAGGGTCCTGTTGTGGAACAGACTAAGTTGGGGTTATCCATTTTGGGGATCTGTCATGGAACAAACCAATTTGGGGTTACTGTTTGTGCTTTATAAACAAAAATCTGTGCCTTCTCCTTTCAATAAAGCTCCCTTTTTTCACTTATTTTTCTTTTTATATGATCAATTATAATTGTCATATAATTATCATTATTCAATATTCAATAAAATTGTTGTTTTAACACATTACTTGGCATTGCCACTCATTCCTGTTACGTCCAGAGTACCGCTCCAAACCTAAGTGAGACTCCAAAGGGATTCTCATGCCCTTACAAGGCCATTGAAACAAGAATAGGAATTTTAAAATTGAGGCTCTGTGTAACCAGAAGCTAGTGTACATCAACTGCAGGGAGGTGAGGTATGAACAGGATTTGGTGTGAATGTGGACATGGGCAGCATAGTTTTGGATCATCTCAAGTTTACAGAGGGTATAGTGTTGGAGACAGGCCAGGAATTTGTATGAATTGTCAAGTTTGGAGACAACAAAGGCATGGATAAGGGATTCAACAAAAGAAAAGCTGAGGTAGTTGCAGAGTTGGGCTATGTTGTGGAGGTGGAAATAGGCAGTCTTAGTGAGAGCATGGATATCTGATTGAAAATTCACCTCGAGGTCACATATGATACCAATGTTGCGAACAGTCTTGTTCAGCCTCAGACAGTTGCCAGGGAGAGAGATGAAGTAAGTGGCTCGGGAGTGGAGTTTGTGGTGGGGATCGAAGACGATGGCTTCAGTTTTCCCAATATTTAATTGGAGGAAATTTCTGCTCATCCAATACTGGATGTTGGAAAAGCAGTCTGTCAATTTAGAGATAATGAAAGGGTCAAGAGAGGTGGTTGTGTACTTGTGGAAACTGATGTGCTCTCAGATGATGTTGCCAAGGACAGCATGTAGATAAGAAATAGGAGGGGACTAAGGACAGATCCTTGAGGGAAACCAGAGGTAAATATGTGGAAATAGGAAAAGAATCCATTGCTGATTATGAATAAATAGATAAGAATGGAACCAGGCAAGGCTGTTCCACCTAGATGAACGAAGGTGGAAGGTGTTGGAGGAGGATATAGTGATGAACTGCATCAAAGCCGACAGGTTGAGAAGGATGAGGAATAGTTTGCCTTTGTCAAAGTCACATAGGATGTTATTTGTGACTTTATTAAGTGCTACTTCAGTACTGTGGTAAGACTAGAAATCTAATTGGAGGGATTCAAACATGGCATTCCAGGAAAGTTGGGCTGGAATTTTCAACCATCCCCCCTCCCCTGCCCACCCCAGGAGTGAGCTGGATGGCAGGGGGAGCATAAGGTTGGGTGGGATAGCAGGGTTGCTGTGCCCATTACCTTTGGCAATTTACATTTTATTATTAAATAAATATGGTAATATAAACAGGTATAGTAAAGGAAAAAGTAAGGGGGCTTACGGTAGATAAGTCTCCAGCATCGGGTGAATTCCAGGGTATTAAAAAAGTAAGGATGCTAGAGGTGTATTAGTCATAATTTTCCAAAGCACTGGAAAACTATGATTAATGCATCTGTAACAACCCAAACTCCTCTAATAATTTCTCATAAATCAAGCCTTTTAACCGCCATATAATCTTAACCAATGTCCTGTATCCTGCTCACAGCCTTGACATTCTTCGTAAAGCAAGATACCCAAAACTGAACACAATGGAGCTAAAATATTACTGCAGGTGCTGCAGCAGCTTAAATATTTTTGCTCTGGTGCATTCTATGCTCATGGTTCTGGGAGAGGCAAGCTCAGTTTACTGAGGTCATCCCGCTTTCATGAGGTTAGCATACTCTCAGCATGACCTGTCAGATACTGTGAGCATAGTCACTGGGACAGGGCCTTCTGGGCAGAACTGTACAGATGCAGCTTTTCTATATTACATGTGACTACACATTAAAAGTATTCCATTGGCTGTAAAACACTTTTGTATATCCTGAGGTTGTGAAAGGTGTTATATTAATCCAAATATGTATTTCTTTGTTAAAGCAGCATCACCTATTTGATAGAACTTGCTTCTTCTATATTTCTTTCTATTCCGAGTATGAGATAAACCAGGAAACTATCATCTCCAAGAGGATAGTTAATTGGGCAGCCTCCCTACTTGCAATGATACAAGGCTCCCAAGTCAAGGAAGGGGAAAATCTGCCCTCATAAGTAGAGTGCTTTGAGCTTAAGGTTATTTGAGAAATTAATTTGCTTTTATATTTGGGATTTTCATGAGACACCAACATAGAAACTCATAAAAACACAGAAACCAGCAGCAGATGAGTCAACGCTTATGACATTAGTTGTAACTTTGAAGCCCATCATTAATATCTGAATCATAAAACATCCTTTAGAGCTTGCTGTTTCACTGTGCCTCAACACCAATGAAGGTCAATGTATCAGGTACTGCAGCACATTGGAAAACTGTTCACCAGATAGAGACCATCTTGTTTCCATAGCAATTTGATTCACAGTAACATTGACCTTTGGACCAGATTTAAGGGTTTTATAAATGCTCTGGTAACATAAACACGACTATTGTCTCCATTAACTACTGCAATGCTGCATGTTGTCAGGCCCATAAATTGGATATTGCCAAGGTGTTGAATAGGGGAGTTGGTGATCTGCTTGAGGGGAAGTTATCATTTATGACACTGAAGTATATAAAATACATAAGTTGTAGCTAAGTTCTAAACTATGGGTTAACTTAGTAACTTTTTTTCATTTTTTATGATTAACATTCAACCCCAAATTTATGATGATTATAAATATTAATAAGGGAAATAAATCACACTGCTAGAAACGTAAACTGCATTTAAAATGTCAAACAGCTGGAGAGCAGAAGCCACAGGAACCCCACCCCCGCAAAGCTCAATGATCTGCTATTGAAAAACTTATTTTGAGGCTGTTCTTCAGCTTGCTCTTTGGTTCATAAGACTTATGTACAAGCCCAACCTCAAGAAATTGGGGTATTTCTGCATTTGATTGCTTTCATCAGTGTTGAGACACAATGAAACTGCAAACTCCAAAGGATATTTTATGATTCAGATATTATTGATGGGCTTCAAATTTACTACTGATATCATAAGTGTGACTCATCTGTTCTGTTAGTGTCTGAGTTTTTATGAGAGCTTCTATGTGTCTCTTAAGTCTAAGTAGAAGCAGGAGGCTAGGATCCCAACACATTCATACAACATTGCGGGTTGTGTACCTAATGCAGTTGTAGGCCCAAATGGCACAAGATCAGCCATAATCATATTGAATGGTGGAGCAGGCTTGATGGGCCGTATGATCAACTCCTGCTCCTACTTTTTGTATTCTTCTGTTTTCATGTTCCACCTCACAGTGGAAGCCCTAGGGAACTTGAGACAATATAAGAGTTGGAGGACATATGTTATGCGAAAGCATCCCCATTGCTCCTGGGGAATGGATATTCTTTGGGTTCCAAAGTCAGGGAAATGGGCTTCAAATTCTGATGTGGCCCTTGCCTTGGTGTTTGTGTGCGTATCCTATAAACTAGCCTTATTTGCAACATTCATGGGTGTAGTGATGCACTGGATCGTCTCTTCTTCTGAGTGACCAGACAAGGTCAGAAGCAACTTGTAATGGTGGTATCAAATGGAAGGAAATACTACAAAAATAAACTGCTCATGCTTATGAACACATGTATTTATAAAATTTCTGCTTCTCAATCAATCAATCTGCTGGTCAGACTTCCATGAGATTTCTAATTTCAGAAATTATAGACCTGTTAGACTAACATCTGTTGTGGGGAGGCTGTTGGAATCTGTGGCCTGAATTTTTCAGGTGGCGGGCGGGCTCGGTGGGAGTGGTTGCGGAGCCAATCGCCACCTGCGATCAGCTCCACGCCACCATTTTACACAGGTGGGCCAATTAATGCCCACCCAGCGTAATACGCGAGCAGTAGCGCTACCTGTGCGGGCAGGGGGAGGAGAGAGAGTCGGGGCTAGCGCTCTTTCACACATGCGCACGAAAGAGTGCTTCAATCTCCCTGAGGCACGGATCTGCCTCGGAGATTGAATCGCTATTGTAAAGAATGAATAAAAGGTTTAAAAATTTATTTAAACATGTCCCCTCATGTGCCACATGAGATGGGACATGTTTTTATATTTATGAAAATTTTTAAATTTAATTAATAAACGCTTTAGGAAACCTCTTGCTGCTCTTGGATGAGGTTTCCTAAAAAACGCGAAGGCCACTTGGCCTTTTCGCCTGCCAACCAACCTTAAGGTTGGACAGGCAGTGCTAATAATGACCTTAATCGGTTCTTTAATGGCCTCAAGAGGCTGTTTACATAGCGGTGGGTGTGCAGCCAACTCCGGCACGTGCCTGCCGAATGAAACATCATGGGACTGCACGATGACATTGGGATGCACGTCTGACGTCATTTTACACGTCGGCGTGTCAGGCCCGCCCTCACACGCCGACTGAAAAATCCTGCCCCATAATTAAGGACAGTGTGACTGAGCACCTAGAAAAATTTGGGCTGAATAGGGAGAACCAGCATGGATTTGTAAAGGGTAGGTCATGTTTAACCAACCTAACTGAATGTTTTTAGGAAGTAACTAAAGTAATAGGCAGGTGAATGTATATGGGTGTGGTTTACATGGACTTTCAGAAAGCATTTGAAAAGGTTTCATGGAGCAGCTAAAATTAAAATCAAAATCTTTGAACTGGTTCAGAAATTGGTTAAGTTTTCTTTTATGGGATGTAGGCATCACTGGCAAGGCCAGCATTTGTTTGTCTAATGTCTATTACCAAGAATGGCTTTCAATTTCAGATTTTTTTAATTAATTAATTGAATTCAAATTCCACCAGCTGACCTGGTGGGATTTGAACCTATGTCCCTGGAACATTAGCCTGGGCTCTGAATTACAAGTCTGGTGACATTACCTCTACACCCATCTTCCCTAAAAGAAGGCAGTAGAAGACAGAGAGTAGGATAAATGACATGTCATCAAAATGGAAGGAGGTGACTAATGTGTCCCAGTTGGATTTGTGCTGGGGCCAGAACTATTCACTATATTTATTAACAACTTAGATAGCAAAATAGAGAACCATACATCTAAGTATTGATAACACACAGGTTGCTGAAATAGTAAGTAATGTAGACAGGAGCATAAGATTATAAAGGGACATGGATAGTTGAAGGCCTGCATTTTCACAATGGTGGAGAGCCATGGCACTGTTACACATAGAGGCCATAGAAGCCAGTCAATGTAAGCAGCGGGAGGCCAGAGGGAGGATAGAAGGTCAGGAGGAAGAGGCAGCACCATGCGCACCAGGAAGGAGGAGGAGGAGGAGGAGGAGAGGTAGGATAACCAGGTAATAGCCTGTGGGAAAGGTGAGCCGACCTCAGATCTCAATATGATGGAGGACCAGTGCCAAAGGCGACTGAGGTTAAGCTGTGAAGTGATCACCAACAAATGTGTCGCATTGTGCAGCAGCAATTAGAACCACGCTCTATTGACTCCCATGCCTTGCCAGTGGCTGTAAATGTAACAGTCGCTCTCAATTTTTATGCTTCAGTCTCTTTCCAGGGCTCAGCAGGAAACCTGTCAGGTATATCCCAGTCAACAGTACACAACTGCACTCAGGCTTAGCTAATTTTGCTCATGTGGGGGATCATATTAATTTCCCTGTAGACGTGACATCTCAGACACAGAGAATTGGCTTTTGCCCAATTATCAGGCTTCCCTCAGATGCAATGTATTAATGATCACACCCATGCCGTCATAAAGGCTCCAACTCAGCATTCGGACACCTTCGTCAACAAAAATTCCCCCAGTCACTCAATGTCCAGGCAGGTTGCGACTACACAAGGTTTTCCTTCAAGTGTATGCAAGGTTTCCTGGTAGTTGCCATGACTCTTTCATTCTGAGGAGCTAGCAATTCCCTCCGTTAATCCAACCACCTTCGCAGGTCTGTGCTTTGCTTCTAGAGGACAAGGGGTACCCTTTAATAACTTGTCTAATGACCCCCAATAGGACCCTCAAACTGAGGCAGGGTACAACTACAACAGCAGCCATGCTGTCACAAGGAGCTGGCTTTCTAAAAATGCACTTCAATCACTCAGGTGGAGCTCTGCAGAATGCCCCAGCAAAGGTATCCAGAATAGTAGTGGTGTTTTTTATCATTCACGGGATGTGGGCTTCGCTGGCTGGGCCAGCATTTATTGCCCATCATTATTTGCCCTTGAGAAGATGGTGGTGGGCTGCCTTCTTGAACTGCTGCAGTCCACGTGGTGTAGGTACACCCACAGTGCTGTTAGGAAGGGAGTTCCATGATTTTGTCCCGGCGGCAGTGAAGGAATGGCAATATATTTCCAAGTCAGGATGGTGAGTGGCTTGGAGGGGAACTTCCAGGTGGTGGTGTTCCCATCTATCTGCTGCCCTTGTCCTTCTAGATGGTAGTTGTTGTGGGTTTGGAAGGAGCTGAGTAAGGAGCCTTGGTAAATTCCTGCAGTGCATCTAATAGGTGGTACACACTGCTGCTACTGTGCGTCGGTGGTGGAGGGAGTGATTGTTTGTGGATGTGGTGCTAATCAAGTGGGCTGCTTTGTCCTGGATGGTGTCAAACTTCTTGAGTGTTGTGGGAGCTGTACTCATCCTGGCAAGTGGGGAATATTCCATTACACTCCTGACTTGTGCCTTGTAGATGGTGGACAGGCTTTGGGGAGTCAGGTGGTGAGTTACTCATCACACGATTCCTAGCCTCTGACCTGCTCTTGCAGCCAAAGTATTTATATGGCTGGTCCAGTTCAGTTTCTGGTCAATGGTAACCCTCAGGATGTTGATAGTGGGGGATTCAGTGATGGCAATGCCATTGAACGTAGAGGGGCGATGGTTAGATTCTCTCTTGTTGGAGATGGTCATTGCCTGGCATTTGTGTGGCACGAATGTTACTTGCCACTTGTCAGTCCAAGCCTGGATATTGTCCGGTTCTTGCTGCATTTGGACATGGACTGCTTCAGTATCTGAGGAGTCGCGAATGGTGCTGAGCATTGTGCAATCATCAGCGAACATCCCCAGTTCCGACCTTATGATGGAAGGAAGGTCATTGATGAAGCAGCTGAAGATGGTTGCACCAAGCACACTACCCTGAGGAACTCCTACAGTGATGTCCTGGAGCTGAGCTGATTGACCTCCAACAACCACAACCATCTTCCTTCATGCTAGGTATGACTCCAATCAGCGGACTCCAACCAGTTTCCCCCTGATTCCCATTGACTCCAGTTTTGTTAGGGTTCCATGATGCCACACCCAGTGAAATGCGCCCTTGATATCAAGGGCAGTCACTCTTGTGCATGCTGCACAACATCACGCAGTAGTGGGGCCTACAGCTCAAAGGTGATGATGCCCATGGCAGGACTCCAACCTCTGAGGACGACGGTGATGAGGAAGATGAGGAGGATGAGGAAGCTGCAGGGCTGATCCTGTGCAGGAGGGGATCATCGGCAGACTTGTCTTTGTGCAAAATAGATTCACATAAGGTCCTCCTATCTCACACTTGCCATCAGCCAGTCTCTGATGAGCAACTTCCAACTAAAGAACCTTTCACATTGATGCCACAATTACTGAGGGGAATGCCCGTCCCCAACAAGAGAGAGAATCAACATCAATGAATTTGACTCAGTTACATTAAAATGGCTGCAAACCCTCACCATCATAACCATGGGCTTCAAAATATTACAAACACACATGGTAAGGTGTCTTTCATTACCTGGCCAGTTTCTCAATTGAGTGCCATATGCAACCTTCCAGGCTTCCACAAACCTCGACTTCCCTCACAAAGCACATCCTCTGTCACCTGAAATGCAAATGCTGCCAACGTAATGGGGACAGCAGAAGAACAATATTTCCTGGAGCATACATGGCATCTCAATGCCTACACCAAAGCCCATGCATAACATGCAGATAAATGTCTTGCACTCAGCATGCATGATTGAGAAGCACCTGCTGACCTCCATCTGTTTGTGGAGTCTGATCATTGAGCCTCTCTTTAAAGTCAAGTATGGATGGATAATGAAAGAAGCAAGGAGCATCTCAGTGTTTAAGCCTTTGAACACTGGATTCTTATGTTATAGACCAGAGGCCAGAGAAGGAAAAAGCCCTCCAATGCCTCACAAATCTGGTCACACCCTTGCTCTGGGTGACTGCATCTTGAGTTGGACTTCAGCATGTTGCCTTCATTATCACTGGTAAGAACACCCTTCTTACAAAACGAGTCACCTAGAAGTGTAAATAACTATATACAAAAAGTGCTCGGATGTAATATATACAATGCAAAAAATGTAACTACAGTGCACCCATTAGTGCTCTAAGCGAGATGGCACCCTACGCTTGTGCACACTCCCACAAAGTGCCCCCAATTCTCCCCACCCCCAGTGCCGTGGAGGAGGTGGATGCAGGCTGCTCACTTCTCGGTCTATCGAGCAATGTGGACCATGGTAGTTGGCCTCGTTTGTACAGGCACCCATTGGGCACCTCCTTCAGACTGAAGCCTCTGCATCCCTGCATGGGCAATTGTAGTCACAGGAATCTGTAGAGCAGACGAGTGCTCTAGCGGAGGGACTGGGGATGTGGAAGAAAATGAGGTTGCTGAGAAACTCCCAGTATTTTCACCCTCCTCAGTGACCTCCACAGCCTTGGGGTGGCCTTCAGGTGGGATTGATGGTGCTGTCTGACAGTGCACAGCAGTTGTCCATTCTAGCAACTGCTGTGCCAACAGTGCGACCTTTCCGTTAAGGGTATGCAGCTCCTGATGTATTCCGTGGATGTCAGCGCTCATACTCTAAGCGGACTGACCTAAGCTACTGAGGGAGCTTTTTACTCTTTTCTGGCCAAGACGCTGCTGCTGCATTCACTCTGAGTGCTGCTGCATGTGTGTCTCCATGAAAGTGGCCAATTTCTCATGGTTAGAACTCATGCAGTTGAGCCTCCAGGACAATGTGGAGCTCATGACAGCAATGGGCTTCTCTATTCACAGTTTTAGAGCTCCCACTGCCTCAAGGAACTCACCAGATGTCCACACATTTGCTGCAGACTGGAGAAATACTGTTCCCCAAAAGGTAACTCCTGAGGCTCCATGTTCTTGCCTCAGAGGAGTACTGTGCACAGATGTCACTGACCCTGTCACCTCCTCCTAAACTCTGGTACCATGTCCATTGCCCTGTGCCACTGAATCTATACATGCAGTACATCCCTCCAAAGTGCTGGTACCCGAGTTGGCCGAGTGTGGGCTAGTCAGATATGACACTGCCTCCTCAGACATCTCTTCCCCTTCTTGATGCCTGAGGGGTGAAATGGCTCTGGTGGGGGGGGTGGGGGGAGGAGTGAGCAAGCGGAGCTGGGACCTGTGTGAGACACAAAAGAAGTTAACCTTCTCATTGTCAAAGCATGCTCTGATGCACGCTAGTGCCTTATGTTCGCGATGCGCATACCACACAAATCCATCCTTGTACTCTCTCTCATGGCAAAATCCCCTTGTGCTCAGTGAACTGACATCATGATCTCCACCACTACCATCATGGTCCAAGGTGCATTTACCACTGCCTTTATCACCTGCTACCGGCGATTCACCATCACCAACAGACAGCTGTTCAGGCAGCCTGGAATTCTCTATGGCCATCTGTTCAACTGACAGAATTGTTCTCAGCTAGGCTGACCTACCTCTAGTCCGGGCCATCTCCATGGCGTTCTTCATGCTTTTCAACTGCAACGGCAACATGATTTCATGTTAGCCTGATATATAGTACATGCAGCGATATTTCTCTTCACTGTGTGCATCACCGTGCTCATTACATCTGTTCTGTGTGCACCTACACAAGCAGCTTACACATACAAGCCTCAATGCTATAGCAGAGGTATGTACCAGGTCTCACACCTTAGCTCTAGCTTGCAGATGTGACCCTTCCCCTCAATCTCTGTGTGAATGAACCAAGATACTCACTATGGTAAAAGGGGGCTCAAAAAAAGAGCCTCTTTAAGAGAATGCAAGTGTACTGATCATGTGACAGCACTGACAAATCACTGTACAGCGCGGGCAACTGGGAACTCTAAATCTAGTTCTGGACGTTTCTGAGTGAGCTTGTATGATCTGGTGCTCTGCCCTATGTCTCAATAAACCATCACTTTTTATTCTTCCATCAGTCTCTCCCAGTTATTGATTGCAAGCAGCATTGAGGAGAACATGGGAAGGTGTTCGGTTGGCCAACGAACTTATTTACCCAAGACATAAAATTCACCTTGCTGGAATGTAGCAGGTCACTGAACCTTTTCTGGCACTGTATGATGTTTCATCGTTTTCTGCTGCTACACTTACTGCAACCAAATTTGAATCCAGGCCTTCTTTGTGATGGCTGCTGGATTACATCGACCAGCAGGGTACAGGACTGTTCTCCTCTTCTGGACCTCATTGACCAATATTCGGAGGTCCTGATCTGTGAACCTTGGGGCAGCAGGACTCATTCCTTCCCCAGTATCTCTGCTGTGTGACATTCTATCAATATAAATGTAAGGCGAAAAGGGTCATAAGCCATTCAGCTTATAATGCTCTCATTCACTTTTGTTTGGTTACATGCACTAACCCTTTTCAACATATTATGAATACTGTAAATGTGTGAATAAGAAAATGGCTCTGCACAAATGTATGGGGCCATGGATGTTGCGGCTGTCACTCCAAAGTAGCATGTGGTGCTCCGCAACCACTATAGCCCCACTGGTTTACTCCCTCTTAGTCACACTATTATGCCATGATAGTATGCAGATGTGAAGGAACTGGTCAAGGATCAACCATGTGAGCGCTTCCTGATAGATGGCAAGAGGGTAAGTAGATGGGCTAAGGACCATGATGCTGTTCATCATTCATCCATTGAGCCATAACAGCTAACTACATGACTTCAAACTAACTATAGTGCTGCAAAGACGATGCCATCTCCACAGCTGTATCTTGTGAATCTACCCCATGCTTTCAGTGCATCAGTACACTACGAACTGGCAGCAACAATGACAATTTTTTCCTAGGGAAAATCCATGATGGGCCATAAGTTCCAGGGTCAGAAACAGTTGAACAACATTTACAGAGTTCCTACTCACCCGACCAATCAATGACGTCTCCTCCAAGGCACAGAACTTCACCATGGATGACCACCCTCTCAAAAGGGCCTTTCTGAAGGCCCAATTGTTTATCTGCACCCAAGTCGCCCAACCCATGCAGGGCCCACCACTGACCCCATACTACTTCTGGGCTCACCTGCCCTGACTCCTATTAAAGCCCGCTCCCCCTCCCCACAATCGAAAATCTGACATTCAGGGCCACCACATTTATAGAAGTTGGGTTCACGGAGCTGGGAACTCTCCCATCTCTGTGCACCTGACGCGAGGACAAAATCCCAGGTCTAAGGATCTATGTTTCCAGGTCACAAAACTATAATAGTCAAGTAGAAAAAAAAATCAAAAAGGCTAATAGCGTATTAACCATAATAACTAGAAGGCTAGAATATAAAGGGGAGAAGGTTTTGCTACAGCTATGCGAAGCACTAGTTAGACCACGTCTGGAGAGCTGTGCACAGTTCTGGGTATCATGCCTTAGAAAGGATATATGACCTTGAAATGAACACAATGCAGATTCACCAGAATATTACCAGGGCTCCAAGAGTTAGATTATGAGGAGAGATTACATAAACTAGGCTTTATTCCCTGATAATTGAGGGGTAAGGGGTGAGTTGATTGAGATTTTTTAGGATTTTGAGAGAATTGTTTGGGTAGATAGAAACTTAATTAATTGGTGGGGGAGCTTAAAGCAAGGGGTCATACATAACCTTAGAAGCAGAGTCAGACAATTGAGGAAAGAAATTCGGAAACACATCTTCATGCAAAGGGTTCCAGGCGTGCAGATTTTGCTCCCACAAAAAGCCGTAGATGTTAGCTCAATTAATAATTTGAATCTGAGATTAGTAAAATTTTACTAGCCGAGGGTATTAAAGGCAAGGTGGGTAGAAGGAATTGGAATCAGGTCAATCGTGATCGCACTGAATGGTAGAACAGGATCGAGGGCCCGAATGGCGTCATCCTGTTCCTGTGATCCTATTAGGGATGCATGATACCGTCATAATCATCTTGCTATTCTATAGATGCATCATCTTCAAATGAAAATAAAAAAAATTGGCAATGGTTTTGGACAAGTCAAAATCCTCCTGCGCTCTTCCAAAATGAAAGACGTTTTGTTCTGTTGAACAACCTGAAAGGAAATGCATTAGGAGAGGAAAGATACTAATTAATAAAAGTGATTTTGTTTCATAAGTTTTGTTTTCTAAAATTCAAATCTGAAATTGTTTCTGCGATCTTGAACAGAGGTTTTCAGCCAGGAGTTTACAGCCCCCTAGGGGCCGGTCAAAAATAATTACAGGATATAGATCCTCATATGCAAATGGAAAGTCCAATCTGTGAGACTCAGAATTACATACAATGTGACTTTGTCCCTCCCCAGCTACAGATAGGATCATTTTTTATAAACTTACCAAACTGCTTTGTTTCTCTTGTTGATATTTCTCCAATCTCTAGAAATATCCTCTGTGAAGCTGTTCCAATTGCTTTCATTACTCGAACACAAACCTTTCTCTGGCCCCTCATGCAACATTTATTGTTTCCTGTAAGTTTATCAAAACCCATCCACCTGGCTTTTAGAAATGGGTAAAGGTCGGGTTAGTATCACCTATAAATCTTAGTTTGAACATGTGCCTGTTTTTAATCAATCATTTTCTTTAGGAGGGAAACATGTGCTTTCCCCTCCATTCATTCACTCAGCTTGCTGCCAACCATCTTCACACTTCTAATCTGTGTTCAGCAATCTTTGATCACAAGTCTTATTGTTTATTCACCACTGCCTTTTTTTACTTTAGGAATCTGATGCCCGTTTTTTTTATCTGTCAATCGGTTTTCACTATGGAGGATACAAGTAACATCCCAGAAATAGCTGTAAGTCATGAAATGGAAGAGAGGGAGGAACTCTAGAAGATTACAATCGCCAGGGATGTGGTATTGAGCAAATCATTGGAGCTGCGGGCTGACAAGTCCCTAAGTCCTGGTGGATTTCATCCTAGGGTCTTAAAAGAAGTGGCTATCGAGATAGTTGATGCATTGGTTTTAATTTTTCAAAATTCCCTAGTTTCGGAGAAGGTTCCATCAGATTAGAAATGGCAAATGTAACACCTTTATTCAAAAAGGGAGACAGAAAGTAGGAAAATACAGGCCAGTTAGCTTAACATCTGTCATAGAGGAAACGTTAGAAGCTATTACTAAAAATGTTATAGCAGAGCATTTCGAAAAATTCAAGGTAATCAGGCAGAGTCAACATGGTCTTGTAAAAGGGAAGCCATGTTTAACCAATTTATTGGAGTTCCTTGAAGTAGTAACATGTGGATAAAGGGGAACTGGTGGATGGACTGTACTTAGATTTCCAGAAGTCATTTGATAAAGTGCCACATCAAAGGTTATTGCAGAAAATAAAAGCTCATGGTGTAGCGGGAAACATATTGGCATGGATAGAAGATTGGCTACCTACAGGAAACAGAAGGCAGAAGTGGGTCATTTTCTGGTTGGCAAGGTGAACGTATGGCTTGCCACAAGGATCCATGCTGGGGCTTCAACTTTTTACCATTTATATAAATGACTTAGATGGAGGGATCGAAGGAATGGTTGCTAAATTTGCTGATGACACAAAGGTAGGTAGGAAAGTAAGTTGTGAAGAGGGCATAAGGAGGCTACAAAGGGGTATAGATAGGTTAAGTGAGTGGGCAAAGATCTGGCAAATGGAGTATAATGTGGGAAGAAAGTGTGTAATTATTCATTTTGGCAGGGAGAATAAAAAAGAAGCATATTATCCAAATGCTAAAAGATTACAGAGTTCTGAGATACAGAGGGGTCTGGGTGTCTTAGTGCATGAATCACAAAAGGTTATAGCAGGTATGGCAATAATTAGGAAAGCTAATAGAATGTTATCATTTATTGCAAGGGGAAATTAATATAAAAGTAGGGAGGTTATGCTTCAGTTATACTGGGCATTGGTGAGACCACATCTGGAGTACTGTATACAGTATTGGTCTCCTCTTATTTAAGGCAGAATGTAAGTGTGTTGGAAGAAGGTCAGAGAAGGTTTACGACAGTAATACCTGGAATGGGCATGTTGTCTTATGAGGAAATGTTGAACAGGTTGGTCTTGTATCCGCTGGAATTTAGAAGAGAAAGAGGGGATTCCATTGAACCATATTAAGATCCTGAGGGGGCTTGACAGGGTTGATGTAAATGGGATGTTTCCTCTTGTGGGAGAACCAAGAACTAGTGGTCACTGTTAAAAAATTAGGGGTAACCCATTTAAGACAGAGATGAGGAAATTTTTTTCTCTCAGAGGGTCATGACCTTTGGAACTCTCTTTCTCAAAAGGCGGTGGAAGCACAACCTTTGAATATTTTTAAGGCAGAAGCAGATAGATTCTTCCTAATCAAGGGGGGGAAAGGTTAATCGGGGGTAGGCAGGAATGTGGAGTTGCTGTTACAATCAGATCAACCATGATATTATTGAATGGTGGAGAAGACTTGAGGGGCCAAGGGGCCTACTCCTGCTCCTAATTCGTATGTTCATATGTTTTAGTTCTTATTCCCTCAAAGTACATCTCCTGATTTTTATATATGTATAGATATCCAATCACTTGCTCTTTGCCAAGATTAAACAATCTTTACTTTCATTTTCTTTCCGTCACTGGGTTTTGTCTTTCACTGCCGCCTGAATAGCTAATAAGGGCAGTCCTTGCTGAGTTTGTATTTGCATTGAGGTACATCCATTAAACAGAGTTGACAATACATAAAGTATATGAGAGAGATAAAGACAGTGCATGCCTACATAATTGGAAAACAATATCAGATGCGGAATAGGGGCACCTGGCTTGGTGGAGAGAATACACAAAGAGCATTCAATTACTTTATTTTCATAGATGGTTTTATGTGTGTAGGTTAGACCTTATATTTGCATAATTTTATGAACAAAAATCAAAGCTAATATCTTGTGACAGTTTAACCAAAGTAATGCTTGGCAATACATCCTGTGCATTCTGTAACACGGAGACACAGGTGAAGAGGGCACTCGGAGGAGTGCATACCTCCTCCACACTATGGGCTGAATTTTGCCCTTGAGGGGCGGTCGGGCCCGACCGACTCGGCAGCGGGCAGACAGCCGATCGCCACCGCTGCCGAAATGGGCCACGCCGCCATTTTGCCCGGCGGGCCAATTAAGGCCCACCCAACAGGTTTGCGACTCCAATGTACAGCAGGAAAATCGAATCGGCGGCGGGCGTGTTCAGACCGCTGGTTCCAATGGGGAAGCGGCAGTCTGTATAAAGAGTGGCCAGGCAGCCTCCTTGAGACAGAGCACCATGGCCGCTCATGAAGAAGGACATGCTGGTTTGAGGGCAGAGGAGGAGAAGGGGGGCAGGCTGCAGGATAGGCCAGCGGGGGGGCCACTGTGCCTCTCGGTTCTCAGATGCCTGCCTTGCTGTCCTCCTCCAAGAGGTGTCCAACCGTTGGGATATTTTGTATCCAGAGGATGGGAGGAGCAGGGCCCCCCACGTCACCAGGCAGGCGTGGCAGGAGGTGGCGGAGGCTATAAGCGCCCATGACGTTGTGTGGCGCACCGGAACGCAGTGCCACAAGCGCTTCAATGATTTGTTGCGCTCTGGAAGGGTGAGTACCAGCCTTGGCCATTTGACCCAGCAGGTAGCCTTAGCCTTTGAGCCCACCCACCGCACCCCCACCCACATCTTGCTGTCGTTACTGCATTGGGCATTTGGCGCACACTGGGTGGGCAAACAGATAGTAACCATGCTTACATCAGCCTTAGTGGTTGAGGAGAAGATGGGTTTTCCCTGCAGCATATGTTGGTGTTTGTCGCATTTGAGTAGTATGGGGGCAACCTGCAGGGGAGGCAGCTAGACACATACTCAGAACTCCAACACATGTCATATTGATGGTGATGAGATGGTGGAAGGGGAGCCTCAAGGTGTCATGGCCAAGAGCCATCTGCTGGCCTCAGCGCCGCACCTAGTTGCACCTCCTTGCCATGGGCGTTAAAACCCATGTGTTATTCAAAGTGATGGACGCCAAATGTGTCCAAGGTGTCCGTGGGGGGAGGGGGTTGGGACCAGCCATACTATCTTCTGGGGACTGATCACCAGTAATGTGGACAGGAGCTGCTGGAGACCTCAGATGGGCCACTGTGGTTGGGTGCGGTGTGCGCGTGCAGAGTACATGAGCGATCAGCCCCAATAAATCCTCTTCTCTGTTCTGCAGGCAAAAACAGACCACAATCTGAGGGAGTTCCAGCGGACTGGTGGTGGGCACGCCCTGCTCCAGCGCCTCACCACCTTCGAGGAGCAGGCCATGGAGCTGGGGAGGAGGCAGGCGGCCAGGTCGGCAGGCGTCGGCGAGGCTGGGGTGCAGCGGTCAGGTATTTGAGGGCCACAGTCCCATCAGCTCAGTCTCCCCAACATCCAAACCACTGATGGTTGCTGCAATCGTTAATGCAGCAACACTGCTCATTCACAGGCTGATACAGTCAGACGTGTGGGTCATACACAAAGGTCCCTCGGCCCCTAGAGGATGCATGTCTCTAGCACCTCCCAAAGTCGCCTTATCCCATTTGTGACCACTATCCCCATGGCCTAACATGCCATGGCATCGCTGCTGCACATCCAAAGACGTTTTGCATCTTAGGAAGGTTGGTACTTCCACCACCCGTTCAGCCTGTGTGTCCCACATTACTCTGTACAAAAGGTGCTCAGCACCTCACCTGTCAACCTCATGGCACTCAACTTAAATAAATGCCACCATGTTAGTCATCCATGCGCCAAGTGGAACTGTTGCCTTCTGTCCACCCGTTCTATGACCCTCATAACGGTATGAAGGTCAATAATGTGTCCTGTCAATCTCCTGTGCTCCACCGCAAATGTTGCAAGTGTTTGCGATGTTTCCTCATCACTGCAACTCTCCAGGCCAGCATGCATCCAGGTCAGGTACCTCTGCACTCTCCCCACTCCAATGCCATCCCTCCCATGAAGCGCAGGTCACAAATGGATGCAGAAGTGTAGATGTGGCCTCGATAGTGTTTTCTGCACTTGCAACATGACCTCCCTTTTACAACATTCTATTCCTCATCTAATGAAGGCAAGTCTGGCTTCGACCTTGTTAAACGCCTTATGTACCTGTTCTGCTATCTTAACGGGTCTGCCTCGCAAGATCCCTGTAATCGTCGTGACTTCCCACGGTCCTACCATTACTCATGTATTCCCGTACCTAGCTTGTCTTGCCCAAGTGCTTAACCAAACACTTATCCACATAATATTCCATGTGGTATTCCTTAGGCCATCTGACCAGCCTGTTTGTATGCGCGTGTAATGTTTGGGCCTCCTCTTGACTATTTACCACACCACCAATGTTCGTCTCCTTAGGTTCTTGAAGGGTGAGCGACTTGTGAGGCTGGGGGGGCGGGGGGGGGAAAGGGATGAAAGGTGTTACTGACTGAACGCTAACTGATGCACTGTCCTTGTTGTTAATTTCAGCATCACCACCGCATGGCCGCCCCCAACACGTCCAGAGCCCCCCCTCCACACCTGAGGGCCAAGGCTTGCAACTTGCAGCACATCATTTCAGCCAGCCAGGCACCAGCGCAGTGACAAACATTTAACATCGGCTAGTGTCCCGGGGCACAGTGGAGAGGGCACTTCACAATCGCTGGAGGAGATGGCAGGGACAGAGAATGCCGATGGCGCCAGCAGCCGGAGGACTGCAGGGGACCAGGCACATGCTGAGTCCGGCAGTGATGATGTGCTTCTGGAGATGTCACCGAGGCAGCAGCTGCAGGACAAGCGGCAGGATGCGCGGGAGCATCTGGCAGGGTTGCATGAGGGTGTGCTTCAGTTGGTCTCTGTGGTGGACGAGTCCAGGCAAGTGAAGGCATGAACATCAGGACAGAGCTTCAGGCTTCCTCCACTGAGAGATTGGTGACTCTCATGGAGACGGGTTTCGATCATATGGAGACTCTTCTGATTGGGTTACGCTCTGAGCTGCAAGCCCTCACAACGGTAATGGCCACAGGTGGTCATTCCCAAGGTGGGAGATGTTCTGGGCACCAAGTATCACCGCTCGGTGTCCATGCATCTGCGGTGAGCAGGGAGGCCCAATGTGACCTCACGTCGGCGCAGCAGCTGCCTGTCGTCACTGCGAGCTCCTCTCAGGCCACTCTGGATGAGGGCAGCAGCTCCTCCGCCCCTCTGCCAGTGACCGTTGCATCCGTTGAGGCTGCGACAACTGGGGAGGTGCCAGTTCTGGAACTGGCCACTCCCTCCCAGGCTCCATCACAGGCTCCACGGGCCAGAGGACGCCTGCCAAGGCCATCGATGCCAACAGAACAACAGAGTCAGCAGGCTGTCTCACAAGCCACTCCAAGCGATGGGGCGGCACCTAGACGTAGCACCCGCAAAGGAAAGCATAAGGCACGTTTGGCACTCCAAGGGTATGTCACTGGTGATTTTGTGTTGGTCCTAGATCAGGGAAGAAATAGTTATGTATGTCAGAGCGACGTTTGTGTTTTATGTTGGACTGAATAAAGTCCACTTTTCTGACCATGTCTGAGGGTGTTTCCTTTGTGCTGCATTTGTATGTTCCACAGACATATCATGAGTGTTTGAGTGGACATTGATGTTTCTGTACTAAGCCCTTAGTTGCAGCTGATGAGGTGGAAGATGTAGCACCTAAGTGCCACGTGTGGAAGCGCCAGGCAATGCTGGTCCTGCTGATCGATGTGTGTGGAGCTAGCTGAAGGTTCATTGGATTAAATTGTCCCAGGTGTTCCTGCCTCCTTGGTGCAGTAGGGGGTCGGTGTGCTGCCCCTCATCATTGCCCTGTGCTTCCTCATCCTCTGAGCCACTGCTGGATTCATCATGTGCAGCCTCATCTAGTGCATCAAGGTCTTCATCGTCAACTGCATCCCCCCTTTCCAGCGCAAGATTGTGCAGAGCGCAGCATGCTACCACTATCAGAGAGATACAATCTGGGGGGTACTGGAGTGCATCCCCTGAGTGGTCCAGGCAACAGAAGCGCATCTTGAGAAGACCGATGGCTCTCTCCACCACAGTCCTATTGTAGCGCTCCTCAGCTTCTGTTCTTGGATAGCGGAGAGGCGTCATGAACCACCTTCTGAGAGGATAGCCCTTGTCACAAACCAGCCAACCATCCAGCCGAGCCGGAGCACTGAAGTGCGCCGGCACCTGGGAGTGTCTGAGGATGTAGGCGTCGTGGGAGCTGCCTGGGTAACTTGTACAAACTTGCAGAATCTGCAACCTGTGATCACACAATCTGCACGTTCATGGAGTGGAAGCCCTTCCTGTTGACGAAGGCACCAGGCTCACCGCTGGCGCCTTGATGGCCACATGTGTGCGAAAAGGGTAAATAGGGTGGTCAACAGGACTTTAAACTAGAAAGTGGGGGGGAAGGGAAGGGTAAAACTCCAAGAAGTATGACTAATGGGAAACAAAGCAGCAGGTTAGCTTGTAGGGGGGTGGATTCAACTTCATGGAAAATTGTGAAAAAATTGAAAAGAAAGGAGAGCCCAAGAGAGGCTATTAAAGTCTCCAGAACACAAAATAGGACAAAGTGTTTGGAAAGGGCTAGGAATCTAACTTCAGATAAAGGGACGACAATGAGAAAGGGGATGGGAAATACAGGACTGAAGGTGTTGTATCTGAATGCACGTAGTATACGAAATAAGGTAAATGAGCTTGTGGCGCGGATTGAAATTGGCAGGTATGATGTGGTGGGTATCACGGAGACATGGCTGCAAGGGGATCAAGACTGGGAGCTAAATATCCAAGGATATACATCCTATCGAAAAGATAGGCAGGTTGGCAGAGGGGGTGGGGTTGCTTTGTTAGTGAGAAATGAAATTAAATCGATAGCAAGAAACGACGTAGGGTCAGATGATGTAAAATCTGTGTGGGTAGAGTTGAGGAACCGCAAAGGTAAAAAAACCATAATGGGAGTTATGTACAGGCCTCCGAACAGTAGTCAGGATGTGGGGCACAAGATACACCAGGAGATAGAAAAGGCGTGCAAGAAAGGCAAGTTTACAGTGATCATGGAGGATTTCAATATGCAGGTTGACTGGGAAAATCAGGTTGGCAGTGGATCCCAAGAAAAGGAATTTGTGGAATGTCTACGAGATGGCTTTTTGAAGCAGCTTGTGGTGGAGCCCACTAGGGAACAGGCAATTCTAGATTTAGCGATGTGTAATGAGGCAGATTTGATAAGGGAGCTTAAGGTGAAGGAACCCTTAGGAGGAAGTGACCATAATATGATAGAATTTACCCTGCAATTTGAGAGGAAAAAGCTGGAATCAGATGTAACGGTATTACAGTTGAATAAAGGCAACTACAGAGGCATGAGGGAGGAGCTGGCCAGAATTGACTGGGAGATGAGCCTAGCAGGAAAGACAGTGGAACAGCAATGGCAGGAGTTTCTGGGAGTAATTTGGGAGACACAGCAAAAATTCATTCCTAGGAAGGAGCAGCATACTAAAGGGAGGACGAGGCAACCATGGCTGACAAGGTAAGTCAGGGACAGCATAAAAGCTAAAGAGAAAGCATACAATGCGGCGAAGAGCAGTGGATTGGGAAGCCTACAAAGACCAACAGAGGACAACTAAAAAAGAAATAAGGAGGGAGAAGATTAAATGTGAGGGTAAACTAGCCAGTAATATAAAAGAAGATTGCAAGAGTTTTTTTAGATATATAAAGGGTAAGAGAGAGGCAAAAGTGGACATTGGGCCGCTGGAAAATGACGCTGGAGAAGTAGTAGTGGGGAACAAAGAAATGGTGGAGGAACTGAATAGGTACTTTGCGTCAGTCTTCATGGTGGAAGACACGAGTAACATCCCCAAAGTTCAAGAGAGTCGGGGGGCAGAGGTGAGTGTGGTGGCCATTACCAAGGAGAAGGTGCAAGGAAAACTGAAAGGTCTGAAGGTGGATAAATCACCTGGACTAGATGGATTACACCCCAGAGTTCTGAAGGAGATAGCTGAAGAGATAGTAGAGGTATTAGTGGTGATCTTTCAGGAATCACTGGAGTCAGGGAGGGTCCCAGAGGACTGGAAAATCGCTAATGTAACCCCCCTGTTTAAGAAGGGAGTGAGGCAAAAGACGGGAAATTACAGGCTGATTAGCCTGACCTCGGTCATTGGTAAGATTTTAGAGTCCATTATTAAGGATGAGATTTCAGAATACTTGGAAGTGCATGGTAAAATAGGGCAAAGTCAGCATGGTTTCATCAAGGGGAGGTCATGCCTGACAAATCTGTTAGAATTCTTTGAGGAGGTAACGAGTAGGTTAGACAAAAGAGAGCCAATGGATGTTATCTACTTGGACTTCCAGAAGGCCTTTGACAAGGTGCCGCACAGGAGGCTGCTCAGTAAGATAAGAGCCCATGGTGTTAGAGGCAAGGTACTAGCATGGATAGAAGATTGGCTGTCTGGCAGGAGGCAGAGAGTGGGGATAAGGGGGTCCTTCTCAGGATGGCGGCTGGTGACTAGTGGAGTTCCTCAGGGGTCAGTGTTGGGACCACAACTTTTCACTTTATACATTAATGATCTAGATGAAGGAACTGAGGGCATTCTGGCTAAGTTTGCAGACGATACAAAGATAGGTGGAGGGACAGGTAGTATTGAGGAGGCAGGGAGGCTGCAGAAGGATTTGGACAGGTTAGGAGAATGGGCAAAGAAGTGGCAGATGGAATACAACGTGGGGAAGTTTGCACTTTGGTAGGAAGAATAGAGGCATAGGCTATTTTCTAAATGGGGAGAGAATTCAGAGTGCAAAGGGACTTGGGAGTCCTAGTCCAGGATTCTCTTAAGGTTAACTTGCAGGTTGAGTCAGTAGTTAGGAAGGCAAATGCAATGTTGGCATTTATTTCAAGAGGACTAGAATATAAAAGCAGGGATGTGCTGCTGAGGCTTTATAAGGCTCTGGTCAGACCACATTTAGAATATTGTGAGCAGTTTTGGGCCCCGTATCTCAGGAAGGATGTGCTGGCCCTGGAGAGGGTCCAAAGGAGGTTCACGAGAACGATCCCAGGAATGAAAGGCTTAACATATGAGAAACGTTTGAGGACTCTGGGTCTATACTCGATGGAGTTTAGAAGGATGATGGGGGATCTGATTGAAACTTACAGAATACTGAAATGCCTGAATAGAGTGGACGTGGGGAAGATGTTTCCATTAGTAGGAGAGACTAGGACCTGGGGGCACAGCTTCAGAGTAAAGGGAAGACCATTTAGAACAGAGATAAGGAGAAACTTCTTTAGCCAGAGAGTGGTGAATCTATGGAATTCATTGCCACAGAAGGCTGTGGAGGCCAGGTCACTGAGTGTATTTAAGACCAAGATAGATAGGTTCTTGACTGGTAAGGGGATCAAAGGTTACGGGGAGAAGGCGGGAGAATGGGGTTGAGAAACTTATCAGCCATGATTGAATGGCGGAGCAGACTCAATGGGCCGAATAGCCTAATTTCTGCTCGTATGTCTTATGGTCTATAGCACCCTGGACAGGGGGGAGGCCATCATTGGCCGCGAAGCCTCTGGCTCGCTGTGCCTGACTTGCCTGGTCGCAGCGGAAGTGGATGAAGGTCAATGCCCATCTGAACAGAGCGTCTGTAACCTGCTTGACAGAAGTGTGGACAGCTGATTGGAAGACACCGCAAAGATCACCCACCGAGCCCTGGAAGGAGCCAGGGGCATAGAAGTGGAGGGCAACTGTGACCTTGAGAGCCGCTGGCATGGGATGTCCACCCACACAGTTAGGGGAGATTGCAGGGCCAATCATCTGACAGATATAGTTGACTGTTTCCCTTGAGAGACGAAGCCTCCTTCGGCACTGCACCTCAGTATATTGAGGTAGCTGCTTCATCGCCTGTATACCCTGGCAGCAGGATAGTTCCATCTTCTGCGGCCCCTTCCACCTTGGACAACCTCTTGGCCCTGCGCTCCTTGTGCCTGCGCCTGGCCTTCCAAAGGTGGCTCCCCTGGAGGCTGATTGTCCACTCCTGGCCTCCACCTTATTCTATCCCACCCTTCCTCCACAGAGGAGCTGCCTCCAGTGGAGATGTCAGAACCCATACCCAAGCTAAATGGAGGCCTCCGGAAAGCTGCAGGCCCGATAAAGATTACAGTCTGCAGACTGGTGAGCTGAAGCTTCAAAGTACAGGGAAAGCTATTGGAAATCGATCTGAACTGGTAACAATCACACAGGCAGTTTAAAACACTTTCTGCATTAAATACGTCAGAAAAAACATGAACAACCCCTCTGAGCCCACATATCCTGCCAGTGCATGAGTTTTGTTAAAAAATCACTTACCCGCCTGCCCGTGCGCTGAGCCGAATTTCGCACGGGCTCCTCAAAATCGTTGTCAATTGCCGGCTTAAGGGCCTTAACAAGGCCTTTAATTAATGGCAGGCGCATGTCGCGCTGCATAGCACGCCCGCCGACCTAAATATCGCGATGCAACGCGCTGACATCGGGACGCTCACGCAACATTTTAAGCGCTGACATGTAGGCTTCGCCACCCACGTGTCAGCCAGAAAATTCAGCCCTATGTTAACTCGATGTTATTACAATTATGCAGCTCTTCCTTGAGGCTTTTCCCAGCTTGGTTGATGCTCTACAACTACAAAGTTGAAAAAAGATATATTTTTATTAAGAGCTGTTACGATCTTGGTTGAGTCCAGTAACTTTCTTTTAAAAAAGAAGAAACCTGAAATCCCAGTTATTTACTGAAAGAATCAAGCCTCAAGAGTCCACAGTTTAAAACAGAGGAACTTATACAAGACAAGAGTCAAACAAAGCAAACACTAAATACTATCTTGGGTATTCTATATTTTAAAACCCAGTATCAACATAAGATAAACATGAATTAACAGGCAAATTATGGCTGATTATAAATCATAAATTACACATTAAATGGCAGATAAAACAAAGATAGATCTTATGAATTAGCTTGACTGTCCACTCAGCCTACATGTCATCAACCTCACTCAAAGTCCTTCAAAAGTGTCTTCCTCGCAAAGAATTTTAGCTGCTCTTCTTCTTGGACTTAGCCTGATCTTCAGCCGACAGCAGTGCACAACCAACCTTAGTTCCACAGGCAAAGTCTTCTCCAAAAATGGCACATATCTGCACAACCTTCTCAACTTGGTCTGAATGGCATAGATCCACTACTGTCATCTATAAGCAACAGAAACAGCTACAGCAACTATATTTTTGCTTCTCAGCTTCTGGATCAAGACTCTGTCTTCTTCAGCCTGCCTTTACTGCACCTGTGGGGTCATCAACTTCTACTTCTTGGACACCTCTCTGCTCTTTTATAGCTTTCAACCAGGTCCAGTCTCCCAGAAGTTTTGGTTTCCAATCACAGTTTCAGCCTTATTTTCCTTAGAAACTGGGAGGGTCAGTTTCCTTTCCCAGTTTCCTTCCAGGAACCTAAGAACATGGAAATAGGAGCAGGAGTAGACCACATGGCTCATTGAGCCTGCTCCATGATTCAATACAATCATGGCTGATCTTAGGCTTCAACTCAATTTTCCTGCCCACTCCCCATATCCCTTAATTCCCTGAGAGACCAAAATTCTGTCCATCCCAGTGTTAAATGTATTCAATGAGGAGCATCCACAACCCTCTGGGGTAGAAAATTCCAAAGACTCACAACCCTTTGAGTGAATAAATTTTCCTCATTTCAGTCCTACATGATTGGCCCCTTGTACTGAGACTGCACCCCCATGTTTTAGATTCCCCGACTAATGAAAACAATCTCTCAGCATCGACCCTATCAAACCCCTTCAGAATTTTGTAAGTTTCAATGAGATTGCCTCACTCTTCCAAACTCCAGAGAATATAAGCCCGATTTACACAATCTCTCATTATAGGACAACCTCCTCATCCCAGGGACTAACTTAGTGAACCTTTGCTGTACTGCCTCCAAAGAAAGTGTATCCTTTCTTAAGTGTGGAGATCAAAACTGCACATAGTATTCCAGACACCAAAACCCTACACAACTGGAGCAGGACTTCTTTATTTTTGTACTCTAATCCCATTGCAATAAAAGCCAACATGTCATTTTCCTTCCTAATTGCTTGCTACACCTGCATGCTAACTTTCTGCATTCCTTGTACCAGCACACCCAAGTCTCTTTGAACAACAATTTTTTGATTTATTTTTTTAGTTTCTCTTTTCAATCAGGGTCTGTCAGGAAAAAATACAAGCTTTGACCACAGATTCCATCACAGAGCTTCCATGTCAATGAGGAGGCTGCAGGCCAAACCACATCCAATAATCTGCTCTGAAAACTCTGCTCAGGTTTTGACAGCTGTGACAAATCCACCACAGCAGCTAAGACAATCCACAAAATTCTAAAAGAACAACATCCTAAATGAAACAACCCACAACATTTAAGAAAAATGTCAATTCAGCCCATCTTCCAATGTTAATGGAACATTAAAAAAATTCTAGAATCTGGATTTGGATCCATATCTTCACCAAAAACTATTCAGTTCTTCCTTGTACCATACCCTATCTGTGTACTAAGTTTCATTGAAATTCGTCCATTGGTTTTCGAGATATATTGTTTACAGACAAACATACAAGTAGACTAACAGGGTAATAAAATGAATATATAAGTCTCCACTGATGAATCACTGGGTAAATGCACCCAGTGTTACTAACATAGGGGTCTTCTGGTTGGATCTAGGCTGTGCTCAATTAGCAGCTTTGAGTTTAATGGCAGTAAGAGTGCCTCCAGCAACGGTTGGAGGAATAAAATAAAGTCAGCCAGGATCCCTACTCCAGATTGCCATCCAGTGACCCCTGCTGGAAAGTGCATGTATGTGGACATCATATGAAACAGGATCATGTTGGATATTGTGCAACTGAGTACAGCACTACTTCTTCTGCAGCACTAAAAATGCTGGCTCTATTTAATACAAATGTACCTGTATGAAACTGCAGTTTCAGCATTTACATCATTAAGACAAAGTACCGGGCCAGGATGAACATTGAACATGTGTGTGCGCTTGTTGAAAGTACCTCACATCTTGACAGAATTGTTGCTCAGCACCAGCAACAAGTTACACCTTAAGTAAGACAAAAAATAAAAGTAAAATACTGCGGATACTGGAAATCTGAAACAAAAACAGAAAATGCTGGAAAAACTCAGGTCTAACAGCATCTGTGGAGAAAAAAAACAGAGTTAATGTTTTGAGTCCATATGACTCTTCTTCATATGAAGATGAGGTGTTGTTCCTCCAGTTTACGTTGGGCTTCAATGGAACATTGCAGCAGGCCAAGGATGGACATGTGGGCATGAGAGCAGGATTGGGTGTTGAAATGGCAAGCGACAGGACAGTTTGGGTCATGCTTGCGGACAGACCAAAGGTGTTGTGCAAAGCGGTCACCCAGTCTGTGTTTGGTCTCTCCAATGTAGAGGAGACTGCATTGGGAGCAGCGAATGCAGTAGGCCAAATTGAAGGAGGTGCAAGTGAAGCGCTGCTTCACCTGAAAGGAGTATTTGGGCCCTTGGATGTTGAGGAGGGAGGAGATAAAGGGGCAGGTGTTGCACCTTCTGCGATTGCATAGGAAGGTGCCGTGGGAGGAGGATGAGGTGTTGTGGGTGATGGAAGACCAAGGTGTCCCGGAGGGAACGGACCCTGTGGAATGCTGACAGTGGGGGTGAGGGGAAGATGTGTTTGGTGGTGGCATCATGCTGGAGTTGACGGAAATGGCGCAGGATGATCCTTTGAATGCAAGCCATGATAAGGGTTCCCCCCATCCTCACTTTTCACCCCAACAGCCTCAGCATTCCCAATGTGGTCTCCCCTACATTGGAGAGGCCAAACGCAGACTAGGTGACCGCTTTGCGGAACACCTTCGGTCTGTCCACAAGCATGACCCAGACCGTCCTGTCACTTGCCATTTCAACACCCAATCTGCTGTCATACCCACATGTCTGTCCTTGGCCTGCTGCAATGTTCCAGTGAAGCCCAATGTAAATTGGAGGAACAGCACCTCATCTTCTGATTAGCACTTTACAGCCTTCCAGACTTAACATTGAGTTCAACAACTTCAGACCATGAACTCCCTCCTCCATCCTCACCCCCCCCTTTATTATCCTCTTTTTTCAATATTCATTTTAATTTTTTAATTTTTACCCACTCATTTTTATTTGTATTTATTTTCATTTTTACTCATTGTTTTATCCCCCCTTTTTATCCTATTTTCAATCTTTTTTTGCACCACCGTCCTTTCCCTCCACCCCAGCCCAAGAGCCATCTGTCACTTGTCCATGTTGTTCTTTCCAGAGTGCTTACCCTTGTCCTGCTATTATCACATCCTGCTTTCTGACCTTAATGCCACCATCAGCACCTCCTTTAGCCAGGACCACTACCATTAACACCCCTTTGTTCTTTTGTCCACACATCTCTGGCAATCTCTCTTTTGCCTCCACCTATTGCTGGTCTTCTATCCAGCTTCGCCTGCTCCCTTAAAGAGTATAAATTTCATCACATTTTCACTTCTCTTTAGCTCTGACGAAGAGTCATACAGACTCCAAATGTTAACTCTGTTTTTTTTTCTCCACAGATGCTGTTAGGCCTGCTGAGTTTTTCCAGCATTTTCTGTTTTTCTTTAAGACAAAAAATAATATGTGCTTAAATGTGCAACTTTTTTTATAGTAAAAAAATACTTGTGTTGTATTATGAAGGTCTGTGGAAGTGTTGGGGTGGGGGTGGGGGGGCTGCAGTTGGCCTCAGAAGCAAAACAACTAAGAAACCCTGGTCTAGAAGCTCCATGGAGTGGATTTTAACTTACCTGGCCTGCAGGAGTTGTGGGGGAGGGCGCGGATGTGTGTGGAGTGTGGCGGTCCAGTAGATGTCAGTTCTAATTTCACAGCATGCGTGATGTCATCGGCAGATTTTCCACACAGTAACCAGTCTGACTGACAGGCTTGGCTTCCAGTCGGATGGAGAACAGTCCAGAAAAGGCTGCAACACCTGGTAAGCCTGCACCTGGTTTGGTCAGGGGGTGGTGTTAGGGGAATGGTTGTCCACTCATGGAGGTTTTACCAGCCAGGCATGCTGGATCCAGCAGGTAGGTACAGTACCTCTTGAATCCAACAGTCCTCGCCTGTCCCAAGACCTGGGAAACCTGGTCATCTTGAGTTAAATTCAAATGGTGCATAATATTTAACCTACATCCTGGAAATGAGTTGATTGCCCACCACTCCCCACCCCCAACATACTCCACCCCAGCCCAGTTAAAGCTGGAAGTGGATGGGGTGGAGGCAGGTGGGGATCAGAGTTCAAGACTTTAACCTGTAACATGACCCAAATGTGCCTATTTTTTGGAGTTAAAACTCCCCAAGGTTTTGACTCACAGCCTTTAAATTCACATTTTACAAAGATCTGTATGCCTGATAACAAAACAGGCACTTTCAATTTACAGTGTTTTGTTTGTTACCTGTTTCTTTACTGCTTTCTATTTTATTGACTGTCCATATGCATCAGTACCAGGCCCTGGACCTTTGGACTCAAAATCTAAACACGCCACAATCATATATCTTTTATAACACCTAACTTAGTAAATCAATTTATACCCTGGACTGAATCTTGTGAAAAATAGGATTAATGCCTTTCTTATTAATTATTATTAATTATTAGACTGAGGGCTCATGCTTCAAACAGAGACTGGTAAAGTAGTTATTGCAAAGTAATTAATTATATGGTTAAACATAATTAGTCAATCGTATTTTGATAACTGTAATAAATAACTCCCTTATTATTCTAAACATTTACACTACACTGTAACCTCTCCAGTCTGGAAAACTTGGAACCAACTCATTTCCGGATTTAATAATTCTATAAATTATAGCGTGGCATTAACCACAAGTGGCCAAACCACAAGTGTGCAAACTGGAGCACATTGTAGATATAAGTGTTTATCTGAAGCATAAAACAGTGATAAGACATTATATAGCAGTAATAATTGTTTTGCTTATCCAAATACTGTATCTTCCATGTTTCGACTCCCAAAGTACTGTCCTAAAATGATACTGATGACATTGAGGGGATGCTTGGATGAGCTCAAAAGATTTCCGGATAACTAGTGTTTCTGAACAATAGATTTCTGGACTGGAGGGGTTACAGTGTATTTTATTTTTCTTTCAGCAAATTTTTAACAAGATATCTTTCCAGTAGTTCACATACCATATGCCAATCACTCATTTAAATGCATTGTCACTCAGTGATATCTCGGCTGTAATCTCTGTATATTTCAGGAATGTTTGTTTTATTGTTATGTTTCAATACCTGACAGTTTAGGTTCTAAACAAGGAATTACAGATATTGTTAATTGCATGATTAAGTTATGGAACTGGCATGCAATTGAGACAGTAACCAATTGAATGACACATAATGTGACTTTACAACTAATTAAGTTAATCCTTTCAAATAGCTAGACTGGGTCAGGGTGGAATATGAGCGCCAGTCTGAAGGAAGTGTGTGCCTTCATGGCTGAGGTCTGAATAATTTAACACAAAAATAGAAAGCTTGTGGAAAATCCAGATTCACTAGACAATTTAGCAGACAAATAGAATCATATGTAATGTACTTCAAACCCATTCATCCGCTAATGCTTCAAAAAATATATTGCTTTTTTAAAATATAAATTTCACACACAGTGCAGTGTAATTGGAGTTCCAAAGTGCCTTGTCATGGAGTGGGAGTACACAGGCGCAAATTTAGGAAGTTAAATCTGGCAATCTTTGTTACACAGTTGGAGAAAAACATGCAAAACTGAAAAAAAAATACTGCCAACAACTTTTTTTAAAAAGCCTCAAAATGCAGGCAAGTCATAAACAGAATTCTAAACATTAGCACATGACATGTAGTTGTACTAAAAGTACAGTGCTTGTCATTACTTAAGCTGAAGCAATGCACAATATTCCACCACTTGAACCGAAGACTGTGGAAATTTTCCCCTAATTTTTTGCAAAGAAATTGCATGCTGTTATAGATACATATTGCTGCTCTCTTTTGCTAAATGTGATAGTTAAATGTATTAAAAATATTTATTTGGTTATCACAGTAATACAGAAGTACTTTTCTTAGCTCAAGGAGATGCTGATAGGGTTCACCCCAACCCATACAATTTATATCTGAAATCATTTATCTCCCCCTCAACTTTTGTTGGCCTTTTTTCCCTCTCCCCCCCAATTAAACTGGTGTTCCTATACCAAATCAAAGTTCTGCTTCTCTCCCTTCATTACAAATTCCTGCTGGCACACATCTCCCTCTTCCGCTGTGATTCAATGTGGCAACGGTTAGCCTCTCTCCCAAATCAAAATGGTATTCTTCCTCCACTTCCCCAGATCTTATTAATATCCTTCATCCCACCCCAGCTCATTTTTCTCCCTTCCATCACCCCAATCCTCATTTTGCACTAGTTATCCATGTTCCTCTCCATGGAAATTGTATGGCTGGCTGCTGGACACAGTAAAGGGATGGATATGGTGGGGTCATGGTGTGCATAACTTGCACCATAAGAGCATGGGACAGGCTGGATAGGCCAGTTGGTTGTCTGCCCGTCACTTTTGCATGTTTGTTTCACAGGAGCTATCCACGTAAACTTGTTATGCCGAAATTAAATCCTGCCATTACAGTAACACGAGGTAGGTTTTTTGCTGAAGGATTTGATGTCTTTTAATCCCTTGGGATTTCTAGTTAAAATGGGGTTATGATGCTGATGATTTTATCAGAGTGTGACTTTTCAATGTAAAGTAGTCCTCCACCCAATCTGCGATTAATTATATATTAGGTAGTGGGCATATATCAGGAATATGGTGCTATCCCCCCATCCGCCGCTGGTTTTTTTCCTCCTGTCCATGCCTTTCCGTCTGGTCAGCAGGTTGTGGGCGGGAGGGGTGGTGGGTGCAGTGGTGTAGGTTTAAAATTAACCCAATTAATAGCGGCATATTGCATCTTAAACAAGTTAATATTAATATAAAGATATTATAACTGCATTAAAGATGCGATTGACAAACCTTCTTTCACAAACTGAGAGTGTGGCCTTTAAAGATCAATTATCAACCAGCAGAGGGGGTAGATATTAAAAGCAAGATAAAAAAGAAACCCATAATATCCGTATCATTTTGTGATTCAATGAGATAAGTGCATGAATTGCATTACGGTATTCTTCTTCATAATCTCCTTCTTGCTCATAAACACGGTGAAATGTTTTTCAAGATACTTCCTTTTAAAAAGTTCATTTAGAAGCAGAGAGCAGTGAATCACATACTGATTTGTCACTTCAAACTCAGCTTTATTTTGAAAATGTTGAATTTATGCATGAATAAAATAAATGATTGTATAAGTTGCACAATAATTTCTGAAAACTTGTCTAGTCTTTGAGGTTACTGCCTGTGGGTAAAATGAATTTTAATGTTTTTCCCACTATTTAGGGAGGAATGAAGTACTGGTTCTGATAAAAATTATACATTGTCTTTTGGTAAATAGGCCCACAATAAACTATTGAATATGCATGTTGGCTTGCTATTCTAGAGGTTCAGGAAACATGTTTTGAGCCATTACTGCTGATAGCTGTGTGCTGCAAAATTTAGGGTGTTACAACACTATTACATCATCTGACAAACAATATACTAACAACTCAAGAATGTTTTGCAAAGTTCATGAATCGGATATCAACTGAGAAACAATAGAAATAACATTGACATGAAAGAATTGGGGACCATGATACTGCTGCCATCTACAGCTCTTTTCAAGAAATATAATTTTGACAAGGCTGAAGGTTATGGTTCCAATTCTTCAAGCCTGAGCATCAGAGTATTTGCAAGAACACTAGTGAATTTGTAAACCACAAACTTTCAATATTCAATTAATAATCAATAAGCACATTGGCCTGGAATTTACAATACGAATGATGGTGAAGCTTTCAGCACTCACTGTTACGATGGAGGAAATCTGACAGAAATTTCTGAACTAAACATACACAGTTAAACAGAAATCCAGAGGTTTCTGTTAGGAATACCCTGTTGCAGTCCTCGCTAGTAGAGTGCCATTGAAGTAAAAACAATGGTTTGAACTTTGGGTACTTATTACTAGTTCTGCACGAAAAATAGCTGAAAAGATTAGGACTGAAGTAAATTAGTTTTTAACAGTGTGGCAGGTGAATATCACTGATGAACAACTTCTCTGGTCCTGAAAAATTAATTTTATAAGCGCGAAGTTTCGTTCCCTTAGAAGGAAATTAGTGTTGGAGATTTTAAGAAAAGAAAAAATTTGTACTTTTTCTATGTCTATTTAATCTCTCTCCATTAATCTATCAATTTTCTACCCAATGTAAACTTGAGGTCATCCAAAGCTCAGCTGCCCGTGTCCTAATTTTCAGCAAGTTCTGTTCCCCTAACACCACTGTGCTCGTTGACTTACATTGGCTCCTCATCAAGTAACATCTCGACTTCAAATCCCTCCATGGCCTTGCCCCTCCCTATCACTGTATTCTCCTCCAGCCCCATAATTCTTCGAGATATCTCCTCTAATTCTGGCCTCATGTGCATTCCCAATTATAACTGTTCCACCATTGGTGACTGTGGCTTCAGTTGCCTAGACTTCAAGCTTTGGAATTCCCGCCCTACATCTCTCCACCTCTCTACCTCGTTTTCTTCCTTTAAGACAGTCCTTAAAATCTGCCTAAAATAAAAACAGAAAATGCTGGAAAAACTCAGCAGGTCTTACAGCATCTGTAGACAGAGAAACAGAGTTAATGTTTCGAGTCTGTATATGACTCTTCTTCAGAGCCCTGAGATTTTTCAGCATTTTCTGTTTTTATTTCAGATTTCCAGCATCTGCAGTATTTTGCTTTTATCTTAAAATCTACCTCTTTGACCAAACCTTTGGCCATCTGATCTAATTTCTCCTTATGTGGCTCAGTGTCATACTTTGTCTTATAATGCTCTTGTGAAGTGCTTTGGGATGTTTTATTACGTTACAGCACACTATAAATATAAGTTGATGTTGTTTTGCCAAATTCTTATTCTGCTTTCTGCACATCATTTAAATCTAATTTATTCTTCCTGCTTCACAATTCCTGGTTTGGATTCTGCATTACCCAGGGATGATTTTTCAATCTGATTGGTTGATGAGCCTTACTGTTGCTTTCCCTATTTACAGCTGCCAAAAATCCCACTGTACACAGCATCTTTTGGAAAACAATTCTGGGAAATTGCTGCTGGTCAAAAGGTCTGTGGGCAGCTGACAGCATGGTGAATAGTGAGCACTATTACTTAACGGCTAAGAGTAAAACCTGGGCCATCATAGATTTTAATGGCATTTCCAAACTCAATTACACTGAATGACAAGTTGGTTAGGATTAAGTAATCAATATTCTTACTGGTGTTGTGATGAAATCAATTTTTTGTGCGTGTTAGGTATGGGGCCACAGTAATTTTGCGCCATGGGGGTGACCTCTGGTTGACTGGAGGTTGTAACATTTAAGGTACAGAAGGTACCCAGTTTTGGAAACATCAAATTCTGTCTAGGAACAGGGGTGAAACCCTGTTGGGAGATATTAACAGGTCACACTGATCAGTTCAAGGGTCAGTTCATCGAGAGCAGATGAAGAGAGAGGTCGGCTCCATGCAGCCGAAGTGCTGCCATTAGTTCCGTGCTGCCAAGGGGACTAGGGGTCAGAGAAGCCCTGGGAGCTATTGGTAGCTCTGTGCTGCTGAGGGGGTTGGGGCTCAGGGAAACCTGGGAGCTATTGGTAGCTCTGTGCTGCTGAGAGTTGAGGCTCAGGAAGGCCCAGCAGCAGTGATTTTCTGCTCAGAGCAGCTAGAGTTCTGGTATCTTTTTGGTGATTTGTTGATAGTTCTGTGAAGCAGACAGTTGGGGCAAAGAAAAGCCTGCAAGCAGTGGTTGTCTGCAAGAGTGCCAGCAGTTGGGGCAGAGGAGAGCCTGTAAGCAGCTGGAATTGTGCCAGTGACTTGATGCTGGTGTGCAGCTTTATGAATCCAGTGGGACGCAGTCTTGGGAAGCCATATCCTCGAAAGACAGAAGCTGAAATCCCTCATGAGGAAGACAGGGTTTTAAAGACATTCTATTACCGACAATGATTACTGATACCTGGATAGGAACAAAGAAATTTGGGGGACCTGTCTTTGCTGTGTTTTCCATTTAATGTGCAAATTGTGATGTGTTCGACCAAAGTTTGCCTGTTAATTCATGTTTACCTCATGTTAATTTTGGATGTTAGAATATAAGATAGATATGTTGACTGCTTGCCTTGCTGACTTTTGTATAGTAAAAATTCTTCTGTTTGTTTAAACCTTGGGATCTTGTGGCTTTATTCTCTTAGTAAGTAACTGGAATTTCAAATTTCATCTACTTTAACAACAAAAAAGTTACTGGTCCGTAACTGGATTGTAACCAGATCTGGGGGTCTTGTCCAGGACCGTAACAAAATTGGGGGTCTGGTCTGGGATCGTTAACACTGTACTATATTGACAGAATACCAACATACATTGTATACTTGTTTTAAATTCACTTATAAATGGTTTCAGGGGGAAAATGTCCTGACTTTTCATCCTTGCATATGTGGATTTGAACTGAGTCCCAACTGAAAAGTTCTCATTTTGTCTTTTGTAAATGCCTCACATTAAATGACTTTGGGTAATCTTATCCCAATCCTTAGTGGATAGAGGCCTACAACTTAAAACTAACCCCGCAGAAATGGGCACAGTTCCACAAAATCACCAATTTTCTTCAAATTGTGAAAAGTCTGAAGAGATACCCACAGAAAAATGCTTCAGAACAAGAGACAATTCTTTATAATGAACTGAAGGATAAGAAGAATCAACTTTTGTCAAGAGTAAAGAGAGAAAAAATAGGACTCATGAAGAAATACATTTTTGAGCCTACACTTGACAAAATGAATGCCTAGAATATTATTACTTTTAGGAAGTAAATATCTCACCTGAAGAGCTGTTGCCACATCATGTGAAGTAATTGTAGGCAATGGGTATGAGGAAGGGAGAGATGGTCAACGCTCTACCTTACTGGACAGGAGATCTTACCAGTACAGAGCATCCAGCCAGAAGCACACACCAGAGAACAAGAAATTAACAATGCTTCAGGTCCAAATTCAGTACTTATCACTGCAGCAAGACCAGCTTGCTCCACCAACACTACCATTGTCCTAAATGTGCAGTGTCTTTGTACTGCCACAAGAGTGAAGGCAGGCTCTGCTGAACATTCTCCTTTTCTCAAGGCCCTTCTGGCATCTATTCACATGCAATAAAATCTGACAGCTAGGATGTAGTTCCTTCAAACAATAATACTGTATGGCTACTCCCTGAACAATCAAGATTCCTGGGCCTGGGCAAGTCTGATCAGAATTCTGCACAGGTGCATATAGAGAGAGAAGTCCAGAGTTAGCATGTGCACATTTTACACACCAAGTAAACTTTGTTTTGAAGAGTATGGGCTATCAAGTTCAACCTATTCTATTAACAAAAGTAAGTGGATCTCCCTGGCATTGGTTATGGGATAAGGAAATTGCATCAAGCCTCTGCAGAAATCAAGGGGAGAATTTTCAGCATGCCGGGCGGGCTATGCAGGAGCGGGTGCGGGCGGGCGCGGAGCTGATTGCCGCCCACGATTGGCTCCACGCCGTCATTTTACATGGGCGGGCCAAGTAAGGCAGCAACGGGACTCCAATGGCCGCCGGGTCCAATGTCAACCCGGCGGCCTGTTTAAAAACCGTGCAGGCAGCCTTCCAAGGGCTGGCAATGATGGTGCACAGAAGGGTTCCCCGAGAGCGCTCTCTGAGATCAGGCCAGGCAGGAGGGCAGGTCAGCGGGGCATTGTGGCCCAGATTCTTGGATGAGTGCCTTGCTACCCTCCTCAAGGAGGTGGCAGCATGGTGCGAAATCACTGTGCCAAAGGACGGGAGGAGGAGGCCCCCTCCCACATGATGAAATGTGCCTGGCAGGAGTTGGCAGAAGGTGTCAGCGCACACGATGTGGTGCGACGCAACTGGGTTCAGTGCCTCAAGCGGTTCAACGACCTCGTGTGATCGGGAAGGGTGAGTACCGTGTTGGCGTGGGTCACTTAGCACAGCAGTTAGCTTGGGCCCAATGCCCCCCACCAACTCTGAATGTAGTTACTGCATTGAATCATTTACGGCATGTGGCCTTCGCTGGGTGGGCCAGCATTTATTGCCTATGCCTAGTTGACCCTGAGACGGTGGTGCTGAGCTGGCTTCTGTATCCGCTGCATATGGTGCATTTACACCCACAGTACTGATTTGGGGGAGACCTCTAGGATCTGTACCTAGGCGCAGTGCTGGAACGCCGAAACATTTCAAAGTCAGGATGCTGACTGAATGGGAAGGGAATTTCCAGGTGGCGGGGCAGCCATCCATTTGCCGCCTTTGTCCTTCTAGGTGGTAGTGCTTCCTTGCTTTGGAAGGTGATACAGTGTGAGTGGCAAATATGATGGAGGCAGCATCTGGGCAAGGGGGTCAGCTCTGGCTGCTTGGAGTGAGTGTATGTTGGCTCCAGAGTCACGATTCACATGAGCCCTGCAATGTTTCACTCAGATGGGGATGGCAAGGCTGCAATGGCGATCCAGGTACAGGGTGGAGTAATCAATGCTCCTTTTCTCCTTTCAGGAGAAGACCGCACACAATAACGCTGAACGGATGCGGACTGGTGGTTGCCCCGCTATTAGTTGATTATTAGTCGGTGTGCAGCTCAACATCTCTGTATGAAATCATTAAATGTTTTAGCTGAACAAGGCTTAGGGTGCTTCATTACTTCTGCAGGTGTACGGGAACCCATGACGTTATGAGTGACTTGTTTGTCATTGAGGTTTATTGACAAGGCACATAGTTAATGTTCCTAACCAGGCAGATGTTGCATTCATGTATCAAGTATGGAGCCTGCAGCCCTTGCATGTGTTGGAGGTCCATCTGTGGTGGGCTAGCTGGATGGTCGTTGGATCAAAGCCTCCTGGGTGTCCCTGTCTCCCTGAAGGTTGCCCGGGTCAGCGTCTATACCCTCAGCATTCTCCTGGGCGTGCTCATCCTCGTCCTCGGACTCACTACTGGACTCATCATGTGCAGCCAGAGCATCTGCGTCAACATCTTCTTCCTCCACTGTGTCCCCCCTTTCTAGAGCCAGATTGTGGAGAGCGCAGCATGCAACCACTATCAGCAACACATAATCTGGGGAGTATTGCAGTGCGCCCCCTGAACGGTCCAGGCATCGGAAGTGCATCTTGAGAAGATTGATGGTTCTCTCTACCGCAGCCCTTGTGGAGGGCATGGCTCCTATTTTACTGCTGCTCGGCCTCTGTTCTTGGATGGTGGACGGCATCATAAGCCATCTTTTGAGGGGATAGCCCTTGTCACCCAGCAGCCATCCATCCAGCCGGGCTGAAGCTCTGAAGAGCCTCGACATCTGGGAATGTCTGAGGATGTTTGCATCATGGGAGCTGCCTGGGTACCTTGTACATACTTGCAGAATCAACATCCTATGGTCACACACTACCTGCACATTCATGGAGTGGAATCCCTTCCTGTTGATCAAGGCACCGGGCTCACCTGCAGGCGCCTTGATGGCCACGTGTGCAGTCGATTGCACCCTGGATGCAGGGGAACACAGCAAACACTGTGAAGCGTCTGGCTCTCTCCGCCTGGCTGGCCTCGTTCCAGCTGTAGTGAATGAAAGTCAATGCACGCCTGAACAGAGTGTCTGTCACTAGCTTGATACACCTGTGGACAGCTGACTGGGAGACTCTGCAAAGATCACCCACTGATCCCTGGAAAGAGCTAGAGATGTAGAAGTTGAGGGCAGCCATGACCTTCAACGCCACTGAAATGGGGTGTCCATCCACTCAGTTGGAGCTGATCTCAGGGCCTATCATTTGACAAATGGAGGTCACTGTCTCCCTTGAGAGACGGAGCCTCCTTCGGCACTGCACCTCAGACATATTGAGGTAGCTGCTTTGCCACCTGTAAACCCTGGCAGCAGGATAGTGGCATCTTCTGTGGCCCCTTTCGCCATGCACTTCCTGTTGGCCCTGCGTCCTTTGTGCCTGCGCCTGTCCTCCCAAAGGTGGCTCCCCTGGAGGCTGAATATGGATTCCTGGCCTCCTCCCCCGTCTGGCTCTTTCTTCCTCCTCAGAGGAGGTGCCTCCAATGGAGTGCATAACTCCCGTTCCCAGGGTAAGAGAAGGTTGCCTGAAATCTGCAAGGCCCCAAGAATGATGCTTACTCCAGAGTCCTGATCTGATGCCTGTTATTTCTGTACAAGCAGTTCTGAAGAGATTGAAGTTCTCCTGTTCACACAAGCAAGTAGCAGTAAGTTTAAAAAGTAAATGACTAACAAATAGCATTCGTGAGCCCATTCACCCCTCTTATCCCGCCTGTGGATGAGGTTTTTAAAAATGTGGCCTACCCGCCTGCCCGTTGCACTCATGCAACGCTCTGAAAATCGTACGTGCTCTGAAAAATCTCGGTGTATTAATGCCTCAAGGGCCTTAAGTGGCCCGTTAATTGATGGCAGGCGTGCATCGGAGCTCATAGCACCCGCCCACCAAAATATCACAATGACGCGCGGTGATGTTGGGGGTCATTTTACATGTTGGCGTGTCGGGCCCGCCCGCGCACACCGACGTCAAAATTCTGGCCCAAGTCTATGGAAGGGAGTGGAGGATGGAGGCTACCGAGGCTTGGGTGAGAATGGGCACTCAGTTGAGGTTTGGGAAATACTGAAAGTGAGGTTGGGCGTTGGGAAGTGGGTTAATTTACAGCAGAAAGAAAAATAATTAAAAACAGCTTTAACAAGACCTTAATTTTAAGCAACTACAGTGAGATTCTGTCCCTTGAAATGGTCTGCATTAAAATACCCTGGCATTTCTCAACAAAAACATGAAAATATCTGATAATCATACAAAAGATCCAGTTACTGCTTTTCTACATATATTTGTGTTATTTTCAGTAAACAGAAAACAGTGAATATCTTGCCATACTTTGATTTGGTGGTTTGGGCCTTGAGTTTCAGTGCAATGGTGATTGTATAACAATTCTTCTATGTGAATCATGTTCTTTTTAAATTCTTGAAAATAATAGTTTTACACACCACTGCACAGCAGTCACAATAAGCCTCTTATCATTTGACTCAATTTTCTTTGAAACAGCATGGAATGATTTCACCTTAGCCTTAATGTACCGTAGGGTTTTCAAACCAAAACTTGCCCATGTGTCCATGGCAGCCCAGGGTTACATGAATTGAAGGTTTGTTAATGTAACTTTTTTTTAAAAATGAACAATTTTTTAAAAAGTATTTTCAGGACTAATACTGAAATTAAGCTGTAGAATGCAGTTCTAATGAGGAATCACACTCAAACATCAAGCATTTTTACACATCTACACCCTACATCATATCAACAATTTCCAGTTCCCTGGCCCCAACCGCTTCCTCTTCACCATGGAATTCCAATCCCTCTACACCTCCATCCCCCACCGGGATGGTCTGATGGCTCTCCGCTTCTTCCTCGAACAGAGCCCCGAACAATCCCCATCCACCACTACTCTCCTCCGTCTGGCTGAACTTGTTTTCTCACTGAACAATTTCTCCTTAAACTCCTCTCACTTCCTCCAAATAAAAGGTGTGGCTATGGGTACCCGCATGGGCCCCAGTTATGCCTGCCTCTTTATGGGGTATGTGGAACATTCCTTGTTCCAGTCCTACTCAGGCCCCCTCCCACAACTCTTTCTCCAGTACATCAATGACTGCTTCAGTGCCGCTTCATGCTCTCGTCTGGATCTGGAAAAATTTATTAATTTTGCTTCCAATTTCCAACCCTCCATCATTTTCAAGTGGTCCATCACTGACACTTCCCTTCCCTTCCTTGACATCTCTGTCTCAATTTCTGGTGATAGACTGTCCACCAATATTCATTACAAGCCTACCAACTCCCACAGCTACCTTGACTACAGCTCCTCACACCCCGCTTCCTGTAAGGACTCCATCCCATTCTCTCAGTTCCTTCGCCTCCGTCGCATCTGTTCTGATGATGCCACTTTCAAAAACAGTTCCTCTGACATGTCTTCCTTCTTCCTTAACCGAAGTTTTCCACCTACGGTGATTGACAGGGCCTTCAACCGTGTCCGGCCCATCTCCCGCGCATCCGCCCTCACACCTTCCTTTCCCTCCCAGAACCATGATAGGGTCCCCCTTGTCCTCACTTATCACCCCACCAGCCTCTGCATTCAAAGGATCATCCTCTGCCATTTCCACCAACTCCAGCATGATGCCACCACCAAACACATCTTCCCTTCACCACCCCTGGTGGCATTTCGCAGGGATCGTTCCCTCTGGGACACCCTGGTCCACTCCTCCATCACCGCCTACACCTCAACCCCCTCCCACGGCACCTTCCCATGCAACCGCAGAAGGTGCAACACCTGCCCCTTTACTTCCCCTCTCCTCACCGTCCAAGGGCCCAAACACTCCTTTCAAGTGAAGCAGCACTTCACTTGCACTTCCCTCAATTTATTCTACTGCATTCGCTGCTCCCAATGTGGTTTCCTTTACATTGGAGAGACCAAACGCAGACTGGGCGACCGCTTTGCGGAACACCTACAGTCTGTCCGCAAACATGACCCAGACCTCCCTGTCGCTTGCCATTTCAACACACCACCCTGCTCTCATGCCCACATGTCTGTCCTTGGCCAGCTGCAATGTTCCAGTGAAGCTCAACGCAAACTGGAGGAACAGTACCTCATCTTCCGCTTTACAGCCTTCCGGACTGAATATTGAGTTCAACAACTTTAGATCATGAACTCTCTCCTCCTTCCCCACTCCCTTTCCGATCCCCCTTTTTCCAATAATTTATATAGATTTTTCTTTTCCCACATATTTCCATTATTTTTAAATGTATTTCCGTCCATTGTTGTATCTCTACCTTTTAGCCTATTTCGAATCCCTCCCACCCCACCCCCACTAGGGCTATCTGTCCATTGCTCATCCTGCTTTTTACCTTTAATGTCCCCATTAGCACATTTCTTAGCTAATATCACCACCGTCAACACCTCATTGTCCTTTCGTCTATGACATCTTTTGGGAATCTGCACCTATCACTGGCCCTCTAACCAGCTCTACCTGTCCTACACTCTCCCCCCTCCCCCCTGCCCACCCCCGCTTAAACCAGCTTATATTTCACCTCTTTTCTATTTTTCCTTAGTTCTGATGAAGAGTCATTCGGACTCGAAACGTTAACTGTATTCCTCTCCGCAGATGCTGTCAGACCTGCTGAGTTTTTCCAGCTATTTTTGTTTTTGTTCTAGATTTCCAGCATCTGCAGTATTTTGCATTTATCAACCATTTTTATTTATTTTTGATGTTGATCAACCTACAGTGTATTTAAAACATTTTCTATTAACAATATGCATTTATATTGTGCTTTTAATGTAGTAACAACATTTGACACCAATCATATAAACAGATATTAGGACAGTTCACCAAAAGCTTTGTTGAAGTAGTAGGTTTTAAGGAGCACCTAAAAGGAAGAGAAGAGGTAGAGAGGCATAGAGGTTTCAATAGGAATTCCAGAGTTTAAGATCTAGGCAGCTGAAGGCATGGAGTGATTAAAGTCAGGATTGTGCGAGTGGCCAAATTGGAGGAATGCAGAGATCTCGAAGGGTTGCAGGGCTGGAGGAGGTCACAGAGATAGGGAGAGGCAAGGCCATGGCGGGATTTAAAAACAAGGATGAGGATTTTAAAATAGAATTGTTGCCAGACCAGAAGCCAACGTTGGTAAGTGAGCACAGAGGTGATTGATGAACAGGGCTTACTGCCAGTTAGAGTTTGGGTAGCAGATCTAACACAAGGTTAGACATTATTGTTGTTGATAATAGCGGAGGAATACTTAACACAGTCTCATGATGTTTCTCTGTTCACTATTTCGGCAAGTGGTTAAACAGTTTAAATGCATTGTTAGTGTTCCTCATTTAAATAGACATTTGAAAATAATTTGGATTTGTTACATGGTCATTTGCTCTTATCAAGGCTAATTTCTGGCCTATAATTTTCTTTTGCCTCTTTTAAAAAGATTTATTTTCTTGTATTGTAATAATATGGTAAATTTGTACATTGTAATTAAAAAATTTGAAATGCACAAGAATTTGATTTGCAAAAATGGGAGCTGAATTTTGTGTTCAGGTGGAACTGAGGAACTGTCCTGTCCAGAATTTGCAACCTATCATATTTTTACTGATTATAAATGTCACTCATGTTTTCATGTGTATTATAGTTGGTGAGGGTTCTCTCCTTGGTTGCTGCATAGTAAACAAAGAGACCCTGAGCATGAATATATGTATTCAAATTGAAAACTGCTTTCAATATAGATACAGCTTACCTGCAAACAGGCAAGCTGGGAGACCTGGTACTGGAATTATTTATGAACAAAATAATTTACCACATATTTACTGCTGATTTTGATGATAAAATTACTGATATTCCAAAATCTCTACATCGTATTGGCTGCACCTTAAATAGAAAAGTGCAGGTTGACTAAAATGACTATTTTTAAAATGAAATCATCCCTCTGATAATTATTTTAATATATGTTTTAGTCAACCTTCACTATTCTATTTAAATGTGCTGAATGTGATGGAGGTTTTGAAATATCAGTAATTGCCATAAACGTTGAATTATTACCAGATCATCAAAGTAATGGAAGGTGGTGTTGAGAGTGCTATCAAGTTGCACTTACTCACCAATAACCTGTTCACTGATGCTCAGGTTGGGTTCCACCAGGATCACTCCTCTGTAGACCATATTACAGCCTTCATCCAAATATGGACAAAATAGCTGAATTCCAGAGGTGAGAGTATATGCCCTTGTCAATGCATCTGTTGACTGAATGTGGCATCAAGGAGCCGTAATAAAATTGACGTCAATTGAATTGATGATTGGGGGAAAATTATCCACTGGTTGGAGCACAAAGGAAGATGGTTATAGTTGTTGAAGGCCAATCATTTCAACCTCAGGACATCACTGCAAGAGTTTGTGAGGGTAGTGTCCTAGGTCAAACCATGTTCAGCTGCTTCATCAGTTCAAAGCAGTATAAGAATTTGAATCCAGTTTTTAGAAGTCTAGAAATAAAAAGCTGGTATCAGTAAATATTACAATGAAGCTGTTAGATTGTTATAAAAACTCAGTTGGTTCATTCTTTCCCAATCTGGTCTGTATGTGACTCCAATCCCACAACGAGGTTAACTCTTAACTTCCTTTGTAGTGGCAATTTCTGGTTGAAAATTCTTCCAACTGTTTCAACTTTGTCTATGATATCCATATTGGGCTCTGCCTTAACTGAAGATGCTGATCTTTGAGTATTCTCCTTGCCTCTGAGCTCCTCCCTTCTTGTCCCCACCCCGAAAGATTCTAATTTCTCCCTTCTCTGGGCTCCTGCTTTCACCTCAGCCAGTCCAGGCTCCTGCTTTCTTTTGCCAACCTTACTCCAGGCTCCTGGTTTTTCCCCACAACTCTGAGCTTCTGATTAGTCCCCATGCCCTATTTTTCTCCTTTCCCCCCACTTATGGGTATTTGGGTTATGCTGCTTTTCAGCTTCTGGACACTTGTGCCATGCTTTTGATGAATGGCAACAAGATGGAGTCATGTAATGCAAGTACATAGCAACATTGGAGTTCCACATATGCACATCAGCAAAATCCTTGCACATGGGAAGTTCTCATTCCCTGGCATTGTTGTCATATCCATTAAAAGCAGTATAAATCTTACCTGACTGTTTACTGACCTATCAGCCTCCTCCCAGACATCAGTAAATTGAGGGAAGGAGCCAACAGCAGCATTAGAGAATACCTACTCACCAATAAACACCAGAGCCATTCATTCAGTTCCAGAATTCATTATAGTCTTTATCCAGGCATCAGAGAGTTGAATATTAAGGGATGTGATTAATTGTTCTTAACAACAAGGCAACATTCAACCAAGTAACTTAGTAGGCTTGAAGTCAATGCGATTCAAGGTGATAATCCTCCAGTTGTTGCAATCAAGAGCACATGAAATTGGAGGAGTAGACCATCGAGCCTGCTCTGCCATTCAATATGAGTCATATTCTGGCTACATAGTTCAATATCCTATTAGTTTTTTTGATAACTTATCCAACCAATGCAGTGTAGCTGAGTCTCATTCAACTTTATAATTGGCTATTTTAACACCATTCATGTAGTATGTTTGTTACCTATTTTTCCTTTGTATGTACATTTATCTGCAATAAATTTCATCTGTCACTTGTCTGTCCATTTACATATTTTATCCCATTGTTTTTGTAGTTTTTCTGCTGCCTCCTTCTATCCTTTGGTATCATTGGCAAATTTTATGAATTTGCATAGTTTCCAAATCTAAGCAATTGATATAAACTAAAAGCAACTGTGGCTCCAACAACAATCTACACAACATTGTTTAGTAACTTCCTCTAATCAAACATAACTCAATTATCTATTCAAAAACAAAAATAGCTGGAAAAACTCAGCAGGTCTGACAGCATCTGCGGAGAGGAATACAGTTAATGTTTCGAGTCCGTATGACTCTACGGACTCGAAACGTTAACTGTGTTCCTCTCCGCAGATGCTGTCAGACCTGCTGAGTTTTTCCAGCTATTTTTGTTTTTGTTTCAGATTTCCAGCATCCGCAGCATTTTGCTTTTATCAATTATCTATTTGCTTCTTCCAGTCAACTTATTATCCTTTCTTAAAATTTTGCATACATATTCACAGCTTTGAATTTAACTTTATGCAGAATGTGTATTAATATTGCCACTACTGTTCATTGATAACATCCTCTGCAGATCAACACATCATCATAAATGGGCATCACTCTTCCCACTTCACTGCAGGCCCCAAGGTATTAGATTTAGGTTCAGCAGGGAGCTTTAGATAATGCATAATCAGTGAGGCCATGGAAGTGAGGATATCAACTGAGGAAGCTGCTGCAGGGAGTATGGATACTAAAGTCTGAAGGACTGCTTGAAGAAATGAATAACACCATTAATGGGCTATAGAAATCTGGTGCCTAGACGTACAGGAGGTTCCGAGTTCTGGATTCCTAAAACTGGATTTTCTGATTGAGAAAACTTCCATGGCGGGCTTCAATCCCACGCAGATCTCTTCCAGCAGCCAGGCAATGGACCAGAAAGGAGAGATGAGGCAACTGCCTCTCAGAACAATATTCCACCTGTCACACCCAACCAGATCTCTCTAAGAACTAAACAAATGCCAGATAAGTGAAAGATTTGACAAAAAAAACAGAATTGAATTAAGAACAAAATAAAAATAAAAATACCTGGAAAAACTCAGCAGGTCTGGCAGCATCTGCGGAGAGGAACACAGTTAATATTTCGAGTCTGTATGACTCTTCAACAGAACTAAGTAAAAATATAAGAGAGCTGAAATATAAGCTGGTTTAGGGGGGGTGGGACAGGTAGAGCTGGATAGAGGGCCAGTAATAGGTGGAGATAACCAAAAGATGTCACAGACAAAAGAACAAAGAGGTGTTGAAGGTGATGATATTATCTAAGGAATGTGCTAATTAAGGGTAGAAAACAGGACAAGCAAGGTACAGATAGCCCTAGTGGGGGTGGGGTGGAGTGAAGGAATCGAAATAGGCATAAAACACAGAGATAAAACAATGGATGGAAATACATTTAAAAATAATGGAAATAGGTGGGAAAAGAAAAATCTATATAAATTATTGGAAAAAAAAGAAAAAAAGGGGGGATCATAAAGGAGGTGGGGATGGAGGAGAGAGTTCATGATCTAAAATTGTTGAACTCAATATTCAGTCCAGAAGGCTGTAAAGTGCCTAGTCGGAAGATGAGGTGCTGTTCCTCCAGTTTGCGTTGAGCTTCACTGGAACAATGCAGCAGGCCAAGGACGGACATGTGGGCATGAGAGCAGGGTGGAGTGTTGAAATGGCAAGCGACAGGGAGGTCTGGGTCATGCTTGCGGACAGACTGAAGGTGTTCTGCAAAACGGTCACCCAGTCTGCGTTTGGTCTCTCCAATGTAGAGGAAAGCACATTGGGAGCAACAAATGCAGTAGACTAAATTGAGGGAAGTGCAAGTGAAATGCTGCTTCACTTGAAAGGAGTGTTAGGGCCCTTGGACGGTGAGGAGAGGGGAAGTAAAGGGGCAGGTGTTGCACCTTCTGCGGTTGCATGGGAAGGTGCCATGGGAGGGGGTTGAGGTGTAGGGGGTTGAGGTGTAGGGGGTGATGGAGGAGTGGACCAGGGTGTCCCGGAGGGAACGATCCCTGTGGAAAGCTGCCAGGGGTGGTGAAGGGAAGATGTGTTTGGTGGTGGCATCGTGCTGGAGTTGGCGGAAATGTCGGAGGATGATCCTTTGAATGCAGAGGCTGGTGGGGTGATAAGTGAGGACAAGGGGGACCCTATCATGGTTCTGGGAGGGAGAGGAAGGTGTGAGGGCGGATGTGCGGGAGATGGGCCGGACACGGTTGAGGGCCCTGTCAACCACCGTGGGTGGAAAACCTCGGTTAAGGAAGAAGGAAGACATGTCAGAGGAACTGTTTTTGAAAGTGGCATCATCAGAACAGATGCGACGGAGGCGAAGAAACTGAGAGAATGGGATGGGGTTCTTACAGGAAGCGGGGTGTGAGGAGCTGTAGTCGAGGTAGCTGTGGGAGTCGGTAGGCTTGTAATGAATATTGGTGGACAGTCTATCACCAGAAATTGAGACAGAGAGGTCAATGAAGGGAAGGGAAGTGTCAGAGATGGACCATGTGAAAATGATGGAGGGTTGGAAATTGGAAGCAAAATTAATACATTTTTCCAGGTCCAGATGAGAGCATGAAGCAGCACCGAAACAATCCTCGATGTACCAGAGAAAGAGCTGTGGGAGGGGGCCTGAGTAGGACTGGAACAAGGAATGTTCCACATACCCCATAAAGAGACAGGCATAACTGGGGCCCATGCGGATACCCATAGCCACACCCTTTATTTGGAGGAAGTGAGAGGAGTTTAAGGAGAAATTGTTCAGTGTGAGAACAAGTTCAGCCAGACGGAGGAGAATAGTGGTGGATGGGGATTGTTCGGGCCTCTGTTCGAGGAAGAAGCGGAGAGCCATCAGACCATCCCTGTGAGGGACGGACGTGTAGAGGGATTGGAAGTCCATGGTGAAGAGGAAGCGGTTGGGGCCAGGGAACTGGAAATTGTTGACATGATGTAGGGTGTCAGAGGAATCACGGATGTAGGTGGGAAGGGACTGGACAAGGGGAGAGAGAATGGAGTCAATATAGCGAGAAATGAGTTCCATGGGGCAGGAACAGGCTGACACGATCGGTCTGCCGGGACAGTTCTGTTTGTGGATTTTGGGTAGGAGGTAGAAGCGGGCCGTCCGAGGTTGGGAGACTATCAGGTTGGAAGCTGAGGGAGGAAGATCTCCAGAGGAGATGAGGTCAGTAACAGTCCTGGAAACAATGACTTTATGTTCAGTGGTGGGGTCATTGTCCAGGGAGAGGTAGGAGAACTGAATTCAGTCTTGCCTGGAATGGCAGATTCACTGAACCCTGCTGCTGGCACCTTAAAACACACAAACAGGTGCCAATTACTCGCAAACTACAGCTGCCGGTAAAAAAAACTTGACGCAGCTCTGGCTCCCAACCAAGCCCCGCCCCTTACCCCACCCGCCGCGCGAGCTCCGCCCCTTACCCCACCCGCTGCGCGAGCTCCGCCCCTGTCGGGGGGGGTGTGTCGTGGTGTGAGCTGGGACGGCTGGTGACGTTGCACAATAACAAGAGCTGGCGGCCCGCGGGTCGGCTGGTGGGGCATGTTTACCGGGAGTGAGCGATGGTGATATGGATGCTATCTCTGTGCCTTATGGCGTGACTGTTGTCGGAAAGGCAGGCGACGTCCACAACTTCTTGAAACAGACGGGGAGGGGACATTGCCAGCCCGAGAGGTAAAATTAAATCCTGTTTAGCGATGAAATTAAACAGGAGCGAGTGAGAGTCTGGCGTGAATTCGCTGTACAACTTGTCTAGAGTTTACTGCCTGCAGGAGGTGTGTTTGTCACTGGGCCTCAGTCCAGTGCAGCTTTCAAAACATTCTCAATCACTCCTTAATTACAAAATGCACTTCGGTTTTTCGAGACCAGTCAGATTTCTGTATATATTTACAGCAGACCTGATCGCTTCGTAATTTAGCCGAAGTGAATTTCTGTGCAGCTTTATTTCATGAAGGCATCTCACACAACTCCTTTTTCAGAAGTTTGTTTTGTTGGTACAGTCATGCTTTTTTTAAAAAACTTGCAATGCCAAGATATGCCTGTGAATTGTGCACTGCTGTCTTACAACGGATGGAGAATTGGGCAAGGGAAAAGTTAGATTGGGTAAATCGAGATGTACGATATGAAAATTTGCAATGTTTTTAATAAGAGCAATGGCGGCTTGGTCTACCACTGTGGTGACAGGTTGGATTTATAAATTAAGATGAAGGCCGAACTTGATCCTTCGATTGGAAATATGATACCGTGACACAACGAAAGAATAGAGTACACTACCACCGGAGTAAATGTACCCTATACAGGGCGACGCTCTGAGTTAGGGAATTGACTTGTGTATGATGGTGTCCATCATGAGTCAGTATCCGTAGTGTTGGAAATGGCGACTTGTCAACATACAGGGAAAAGAGAGTCCGGCACAACTGGATCCCAACTCAGCAGACTAATAAGTGTGTACTTAAAGAATACCGATTGTATTGCAAAGGGAGGGGTGTCATCAGGGTGATACTTGTCGTACTCGTGCTCACTTGTTGGAGGTGTTTTCGTGTCTCGTGCTCAGCGTAATGGGACAGAAAGGAAGAAATGCTGCTTGATAGCATTTGCCCAGGCCCAGCGGTGACTAATTGAGTCAATGCAGAGCCATAAGAGGCATAGAGCTAAAGAATCCAACATCTGTGGACCCTGGTGAATCCCCAGGACATTCCACAGGTAGAGGATTCAGGGTTTTGGCAGCCTTAGGCCAATACTGAAATACAAACTCATTATTCTGTCCATAATTGAAGCTGGCATAAAAACACTAAGATGGAAGCAGCTGGATTTTACATTTTTTTTTCCCCCAGTGGATGTCAAAAGCTTCTTTAAGCAAGATAGCCAATGCGATTTTGGACAGTTGGCTATTTTCTTCTTGTCTGGAACATTTGTAAGGACCAGTGAAAGGAACAACTTGTACTTATTCAGTGCATTTTATATTTACAGGATGTCCCATGGTGCTTCACAATGATTTTTTTTGTGTTGTCACGTTTATTAGGCAAAGGCAGCAATGCACAGTGAGTCAGAGATGAGGCAGCAATGAGATCAATGACCAATTTATTTCTTTTGAAGAAATCTTTTGCATCTATCTGACCAGGTTTAAGGTCTCATCCAAAAGAAAACACCTCCAACAATGGAGCAGTCTCACATAAAAACAGAAGAAATAAGAGCTGGAGTAGGCCATTTGATCCTTCATGCCTGCTCCACCAGAAAAATCATGGCTGATTCTCAACTCCAACCTTGCTGCAGAATCCCCATATCCCTTAATTTCTTTAATACCCCCAAATTTATTGACCTCTGTCTTGAATATATTCAATGGCTAAGTATCTCTGGGGTAGAGAATTCCAAAGATTCACAAGCCTTTGAATGAATAAATTTCTCCTCATCTCAGTCCTAAATGGCTGATCCCTTTTTCTGAGACTGTGACCCCATATCCCATTATTCCCCAGCCAGTGGAAACATTTTCTCAGCATCTCCTGTGTCAAGCTCCTTAAGAATTTTGTATCTCAGGTAGATCACCTTCCATTTCTCTAAAATCCAGGGAATATACCTTATCTACTCAATCTTATCATCATCCAGAAACTGTATTGAAGTGTTCAATTCCTGGATTGGTATTTGAACCTTAATTTTTTTTAAATTCAGATGTCGGAGTGCTACTACTGAATTAATTTAATACTTGGCTGAAATAGGTTTATAATCTCTGGCCTGTATGCACCTATTGCAGCCAAAAGGAAAGGTATTGTTGCTTACTGAATAAACGGTGACTTTAAATATGAAAACAATAGTTTCTGCAGAACTGGCATCAGTGCACTATATTGCAGAAATACTGAAGGAATAGTTCATTTATATTAATGCACAATATTTTTGAATATGTAGCAAAGTGACAAGTAAATATAAAATTTAAATCATGCAAGTTTTTTAACTCAACAGTATGACAAGAAAAGCTACTTCTGTGCTTTGGTTCTATGCAGCCAGTTGCCAATATTAGCACTGTAAAAAGCCTATGAGTAGCAGGTTATGGTGAAGAAAAGGAAGACAAGTACTGAGATACACTTGTAATTAAATTTATTGTATTCATCACTATAACGTATCACAGAAATTGCTGATTACGTGAGCAACAAAGATAATACAGGTTGTCCTTTTGCACTAAGATAATACTAGATATGATTCAACCTATAACTTAATTTTACAAAGTCATAGTGGCAGCTATTATATCCATAGGGAAGCAGTTCAAATTACTGTTTAAACGTCTATACTGTACATTTTATTTGGAGTGGTTTGCCTAGTGTATTGTATGTATGATAAATGATTCCACAGAATTTTGAAAGGGAATTGAGGATGCAACACTTAACAGGGTTATGGATGAAAAGCAGGGTATGGGATTAAGCATGACTGCTCTTTCAAAGAGCCAGAACAGGCCCCTTGGGCTGACTGACCTCCTTCTGTGCTGTATGTTTCGATGATTGTATAATCTCTTTCAGTTGGTGGATGATCTGTAACTTTGTTATTGCTGTTCAGATTCCTTTTGACGAGCCTTAAACAGCATGGTGGAAAAATGGTTGAGTGGCAGAATGTAAGTTTATCTTTGTTTCTCCTACTACTATACTAAGTTCCCTGCTTTGCTGTTGTGGGGAAGGTGTTCCGTGAAGGCCAGACACTTTTGCACAGGGAAGTAGGAAAGATTGGAATGAGACCAGTCTCTTTTGTATATCCAATAGTTGGCTTCAGGTAGCATAAGTAGAAACATCACCTTGCCAAATGAATCAGAAGTTTTAATTGTTAAAATTTTTAAAGTTATATTTCTTTCAAAAAGTTATAGTGCATTTATAATTTGAATGGTCATAGCAAGTTCTTTGTTCACTTAGGTTTAGATAAAGACAGTGTCAAGTGATAATTAATTTGTCATGTAAGTTGTTGACATAACCTTTTAGGTCCTTTTTAAGTTGTAGTGTCTATCTATTTACATATTCATTTTAATAACCTATATTATCTAGTTAGAATACCTAAGTTTGTATTTAAACTGCAATCCATTAGATTCTTGTACTTGCACCAGACCAAAATTACATCTCACTTGACAGCGATAAAAACTTGTAATCTGGGCAGCATGAATGACCCGCACATATGTCAGAGCTCTTAAAGCCAGAATTAATTCTGAGGCAATTTAATGTAAACAGGAAGCAGATTCCCCTTGGCCTGCTTTTGTTGATGCAAGTGATATTTATAGACACAGATTTGGCATAAACTCATAGCAAGTGTCTCTGTACAGAGCAATGTCTACATGTGCCAACTAATTGACTATCCTCGCCATGCATGCACTATATAGAGATTTTGTCAGTTAAGCAATAACATCTTACTGAAAATAGATTCCACACTCCAGATCAAGCATGAGGTTATCTAATTAGCGGCGAAAACACTATGTGGGCTTCACTCTGTAAGTCTATTAAAATAATTTGATTTAGATAGGGCCACATACTTCTAATAATTATTTTATGAATATGCAGAAGGTGTGCACTTGATATATAAAACTGCAGACATTAGGTACAAAATAGTTGATTTCATATGTTTTTGAAAATGGTTATGCAGTTAAATTTTCCAATTGTATGCAAAGACTTTCTTGTACTGCATTCATACTGCAGTACCCCCTCAGTGTACTAAAGTTATCATAATTTACCATTTGCATTTGCTTAAGTAATTTGGTGAGTCATTATATTTCTTTGCAAATTGTAAGCATTTTTAATAGTTTTAAGATATGACGTGAGGGGAAATAGTATCCTAATGTTATGGAATGTTGGAGTTTTGCATTTGGAAGAAAATTTAATAAATAATCATTTACTCATAATTTGAAGTAATTCTTGGTGTTAAAATTTGAATAATTCCAATAATTTGAATTAAGCAACATAATAAGAGGAAAGTAGGAATTTAGAGTTCAAAAATGAATTATTGGGTAATTTGAATTAAATTACTTTAGCAAAGAGAAGCAGTAGTAGTAGTAACAATAACTAGACCGCTACTATTTTTGCTCTCTGTCGGACTAGTATCTTGGAACTTGGGATAGGGTTTCGTATGGAATTTGATTTTTTTGCTAAGTTGGGGGGGGCAGTTTTTGTCTCATTTTAAAGATCGGTACCATTGTTTTTAGTACAGTACAGGTTTTTTCCAAGGTTTCCCATAAATTTGTGATTTGGAGAAACAAATGATCCACTTAACTGTCCTGTGTAGTTATGTGTATGAATAATCAATAACAGAGTGAATTCAATTAAGAAAGCCAGATAAGATCATAATCGTAGATGCTTTAGTGAATTGTATACCTCATCTGAATCAAAGATTGCTTTAGAACTATGATATTAGTCGTATATTTTCAGCTGCTGGCTTGATGGAGGTGAGTTGTATTGTCGGAATTAAAAGCGAATAGAACCTTGGTTATCCCACATTTCAAAAAGTATGCACAGTTTTGGCTTCAATATTCCAAAAAGGTGATGCAAGTCGTTATTTTAACCTTCCAGCACTTACAAGGGTGATAACAGAACTGAGGGGTTATAATTAAAACTGAACATACTGGGGAACTTTTCTGTAGAAAAGAGAAGACTGAGGGGTGACCTAAGAGGTTTTTAAAATTATAAAGGGGTTTGAAAGATTAGATATATAAATGTTTCCATTTTGGGGAAGGGTATCCAAAACTAGGAGATATAAATCTAAAGTAGTCACTAATAAATCCAATAAGGAATTTGGGAGGAACTTCTTTACTTGGAGTGGTTAGAATATGGAAATTGCTACCTACAGATTCATTGTTCCAAATAGCATTGATTCTAAATGAGTAAGTACATCAGGGAGAAAGGAATAGAAGGATATGCTGATGGGCTTTAATATAGTGGGATGGGAGGAGACTTGTGGGAAGCATAAACCCTGGCATAGATCTGTAGGGCTGAGTGGCCTGTTTCTGTGCTGTAAATTCTAAGTATTCCCACTCCCCAGAGAGCAGTGGTGGCTGGGTCAATTAATATATTCAAGGCTGAGTTGGACAGATTTTTGAACGACAAGGGTTATGGCTGGCAGACAGGAAAATGAAGGAAAAACCACACTCAGATCACCCATGATCTTATTGAATGGTGGAGCAGGCTCAAGGGGCTGAAGAGCCTATTCCTGCTCCTTATTTCTTATAATCTTTTGATCGCATAGCATTAAATGAACAAAACCAGGAAATGCTGCAAACACTCATCAGACCAATCAGTATCTGTGCAGATAGAAATCAGGTTTGTGTCTTTCCATCAGAGAAACGTTAACTCTGTTTTTCTCTCTACAGATGCTGCCTGACCTATTGAGTAATTCCAGCATTTTCCAGCATCACAATATTTACTTTTGCATTATATGAATTTATCCATTAATAGACTGGTTAATTTTATGAGCATATTCTGTCTTTGTAAAAATTTCATTTACATAAAACCACCAGAATATACTTTGAAACAGTTGTAGATTGATTGCCAAGCAGACAAACAATTACAATAAAATTACTAAAACAATTGAAGTGTACATTCTATTTTAAAGATTGCAGCATTCCCAAGCGCACTCTGCTGGTTGAATTATCCTCCACTTGTGCTGGTGAATTTGAGAAATCCGATTGCCTAACCGCTGAGATCTGGTTTTATAATCTATTAAATGACAACATTACCCTGTTAGCTAGTAGTTTCATGAAGGTTAAAATAACACTATTGGACCTATCAGGATAGCCACATCATGAAGAATAACCAAGCAGAAAAATGGAAAATGTTTTATCTTTGCATTGATTGATTGATTGATAATGCTCAGTACTATATGCATTGGCTTGTATCATTTCATGAATATCTAAGCACAGTGCTTTTTTTCTATCTTTATTCCAGGACAAAAACGTTATTTGAAGAGATCCGAGCATCTGTTACAAATAATTCAAATGAAGATAGATCTTTCTGGAGACCTGTTCTTCCATGGGGTGGAGTGTATACCATTAAAGCTGGAAGAAAGGCAATGGCTTGCACTCCACTGTATGTTAGGATAAGCCTAAAAAACACTTGCAGCATTGATGGGTTTTTGATGTTGCTGTATGTAATTCTCAGTGAAAATGAGAATTTTTGTAGAGAGTTATCAAGCTACTTAGGAAAGGAATTTGTTGAGCGCTTTCTGTATTTGATGGATTCTTGTAAATTCACAACTGTGAAGTTGTTGTGGATTTGGGATAAAATGGAAAAATGTCAGTACAAATCAGAAGTCCACAAGGCCTCGCTAGAAATTGATCTTTTTGGAAATGAACATGAAAACTTCACAAGAAACCTGGAGAACCTTATGTCCACTATTCAGGAAACTTTCTGTTCTAATGGGAGATGTCCGGCACGTGCGCAGGAAGATCAGCGCAAGACAATTATTATCGCGTAGGTTGATCCTTTTATATAAATAGTAAGGAAACTTTTTTTTTCCTTGCAGCATTGGAACCTGTGTTTAGTACCTCAGATTGAATCCAGCAAACTGTGAGGGTTGTATGAAATAAATTAGGACAGTCTAAGCTGTTCTGACTGGGTTCACAGGACAAAAATGATGTTTTTAAATTGCCATACCAAGGAACTGATAAATAGTTGCTGTGGGAAATAAGACAACCTAAGTGGGTGCAATAGACATGTAATTTTGAAGTTGGGTGGAATATAACGAGCTTCATTCTGGTACAGATTTTTTAATGAGAGTATTAGGCTCTCAATACGTTAGGATTTATACGATCCTATAAAATTTCAGTCTGGGATACATCACGTGGTGACTGAGATTTTACCAGTTAAGTCTGTAATTTTGTTTTACATCACATATCTGAAATAGATTATAATTCTGCTATTGCATTAATGTGAACCTGTCCCCACAAAATGCTACAACTCTATAAATGCTCCTATGATGGAATAGGTTTGTTTTATGCTAAAGTTGAAATTTTGTTTTTAAATATTTAGTTAATTGGAATTTTATCTGTGCATGTTAAAATATTCCTTGGGCGGAGAAAAATGCAATTAGTTGGTAGAAACCAGACAACAAATGAGTACTTTAAGAACAGAAACTGGTTTTGGACTGTCCTTTTGCAATGCAATTCATCAATTTATTCTAAAGCTCACTTGGGGAGAGGGAATGGGCTAAAAACAAATGACTGTCATGTATCCCTTTAATAACATTTGTAACAAGGTCATTTATTGCCACTTAGTTGCATAATTTCTATACCACCTAACTGCAAAGTCCAAAGCTAACACGTTTTATCAGAGTTTTGTATTTTTGTTTACTTATCCAAAGGTGCGTAAATAAAATTGACTGGCACAGATTTTTAAACTTAAAGTTAAACGCATGTTGAAGAGGAATTATTTTTAAACTTGACAGCTCTAAAAGTCTTCAATGCAGGATAGAAGTTTTTAGGAAGTAGATGGAGTTGAAAATCTGCTTTCAAAGACTAAGGAAGCTAGCTGAAAAAAGTAATTAAAATCTACACTGAACAAACATCACATTTATAGCCATTCACTTATGCCATCACCATGTTGTGTATTTACTTTGGGGAAAGGTATTCGAACAAAGGAGGCTTGATTTGCAAGAAAATTACCAGAATTTGTAAATACTACATTCGTTAATTTCATCACGAATTTTATTATAACCAAATACAATTCATGGGAGGTACCTTCTGGCTAATATAAACTTGGGTTCATTATGCATTGTGCATGTGCTACATGCAAATCAAAATGATTAAAAACAATCAAGTTATTGCTAGAATTAGTCCCACCACAAAATTATATTACTATTTTTGAAATCATTATCATAATCAACACATTAGCTGTGTTACTGTGAGCATTTTTAGTCTGAAATTCATTGTCATCTTTTAAACTAATTTTAAGGTGGAATATATTGGCAATATGCAGGTGTTACTGTTTATATGATTTCCAATTTGGATGCTAAGATATCTTTTTTTTTCTGAAGTCCTTCACATGATTCTCTCCTGGGTGATGTAATTCAAGCAGCAGTGAACGAATTATTCTGTCCCAGGACTGAGCTGTGCGAAGAACTTGGGTATGTTGACCGACTTACTTCATGTTCTTATAAACTGAACACAAACTGTAAGTATGTATTTGCTGGTCACTTAATTGTGCATTTAGCATGCACTGGGTTAATGTCCATTGCAGGAAATGAGTTACAATGATAGAAATCTGGCTGGAGCTGTGCCAGTATTTAAATTAAGCAATAAGCAAGCAATTTTGGTATAACCCAGAAGCTGAATAATAAATAACCAAAATGGTGTCCAGTAAACAAATGCCTCTTTGTCCTTTTCTGTCTGAACACATGTCCAAAGTTATTAAAGAGAAACTTTACTTTGCAGTTGACTCTTTTTTCCTCTCCCCGAGAATTCCTTGGCTGAGAGAACTGGCTAAAGACCTGCTCCCAGCTCAATGTCTTTACTGCTCTGTAGCTGGCCATTAGAAGGTATGATAGTGGGCTGGGTAAGTGGTGTTTTAAATATAGAGCCCTCCATTCGCTTTGGATGTAACTGGCATTTAGTCCAACTGTGCAGTTAGTTTTGATTTTTACCGCAGGATGCAGTTTCAGGGTGACTCAAACTTTTAAAAATAAGCTTCATCCATCTAGTCAGGCGCTCAAAAAATACAATATTCCCTAGTAGGATATATGTCAATAATGCTGTGATAATCCTGCCATGACTGTCTGTTTGAAGTATGATTTAGGATGTAGCTCAAAGGGTTTACCTTTCTTTTCCTGAACATTTAAGTACAGATGTGTACTATAAAATTCTTATGTACTATGCTCTTCTATCCAGGGTGTTACAACAAATTTAAAATTGGACACATTTCTTTACAAAGATTTGAGGTTTTTGTGCATTCCTAAAGAAATAAGGAGGCATCTTTTCCCTTATCCCTACCACCCCTTTACAAAACTTGAAATTTTACACTAACAGTAATTCAGACAATCTATAGACTCTCCATTTTTTAAAATTAACCTCACCTCAAAACATTTGAATTAATTTGAGAGTTTAATTGCTACAATACCTTGGATCAGACATTCAGGAAATAAAGGAAAGAGGTCAATTTTTTAAAAAATCATCACTTCAAATGCACGTAATACTTTCTAAATTCAGAGTGAACATTTCCATTGCATCGTCTATCATAAATAGTTTGATTTAAAAATCTTCAGATGTTAGTTGCCCCAAAATTAATAGTTTAAACGTATTGGATCGCCACAAAGAAATTTAAGGCAGCCCACGGGTTTGGAAGTTATTAACCAGCTCACACTCTGCTGATTTTATTAGGGGAGGCAATGGCATAGTGGTATTGTTGCTGGACTAGTAATCCAGATACCCAGGGTAATGCTCTGGAGACCTGGGTTCAAATACTGCCATGGCAGATGGTGGAATTTGAATTCAATAAAAACCTGGAATTAAAAGTCTAATGATGACCATGGAACCATTGTCAATTGTTGTAAAAACCCATCTGGTTCACCAGTGTCCTTTTAGGGAAGGAAATCTGGTCTGGCCTGGCCAACATGTGATTCCAGACCCACAGCAATGTGGTTGGCTCTTAAATGGCCTCTGAACAAGGGCAGTTAGGGATGGGCAATAAATGCTGGCCTAGCAGTGACACCCACGTCCCATGAATGAATAATAAAAAGAAAAATTTCTGTTCTAAGGAGAAGAAAATGTGCATGTTCATCTGGTTCCTTTTTTTTAGAAAACATTTTTTGTACTCCATACAGTACACAGTAAGCTTGTAGTGATGTATGTTGCCAATGTTATTTTTTGTGTTGTCCTTTCTAATTAAATAGCTTTAGTATTAGTTTAAGTTATGCAGTATCTTTGCTTAAAGGTGAGTGTTCATTCTACCAGGAGATGAGTTTTCCAGCTTACCTTTTCACTTTTTGAAGGAGATATAATGTAAGGTTACCTTAAAAGCATCTTAACTGAAAACTCATGCTACTTGGACTGCAGAAATGTTCCAGATTGGAAGTCAAATCTTCTCCTGTTGGAGAATTATTTTGATCATGTATAGGTCAATGGGTATCCCTGAGACTGGTGCTTCTAGCATACATCTCTGTTACTCACTGCATTTCTTCTTCTAGATGTAATGGTCAGCGTGAGTTCACACAAAGAATTTTTTGTCATGATGCTCCTCCATTTGTCATCCTAAATATGGAGCAATGGAAATCTGAGGAATTGCCCTATGTCCCATATACTTTGGCTGTAGCAAAACAAAGGTAGGACTTTGGCATATTTTGCACTAGCCAAAGGTATTTGTGCAGTCTGGATAGAAAGTAATTGAGCATTTAATGCATTCAGACATTAGCTAAAGTGCATATTTTGGGTGGCTCTTTAATCTTAACTGATTCTCTCTTTAAAAGTAGCAAATAGGTAGGAGTAAGTTTGGCTGTAGTTTTTAATGCTTTAGTGTTATCACTAATATTACAGTTGAGGTTTAAAAGATTGTTTTGGGACTGTGCCTTTAATTTAGGGTAAAACAAAGGGGGTTGTGATCTGTTCTGAAGTCTGCCTGACAATTGGCCTAGTTGAGGGGTCTGTTAAAGATTAAAGGAAGGCCAGATTGTTTTGATGGGTAGAAGGTGTAAGGTGTTTATACTTGGAGACAATGGCGGCAGCATCTGTGTTTACAGTGGTTAGCCTGCTAGTCCCCAAAGTCCCAAGAAGATGTTGAGAATGTTGGGTTGTAAACATTTGGGCTTTAAACTGTCCATTTACCTCCAAGATAAGAGTTGGTATCTCAAGGATAGCTAAACAGCATTTCTGCCTGGATGCAAGGTCAATGTGATTCACATTTCCCCTGTTGAAGCCCATCCCCATGGCAGTGTTTTAAGATATACCTGAAACTTGTAGACACAGACAGTCTGCCAGGATCTAGAAGAGAGAGTAGCTAGAGGCCAAAAGTTTCTATGGTTCACTGTGCAGGATTGCAGGTGGGAGCTCACACTTGGATTGAAAAGACCAAATTCATGAGAATTTGAAACAAGACCGGAAGTTTTGTCTAGCTTTCACTAGAGGGAGAATCTCTCAAGAAAAACACTCAGATAATTCTGGAGTTAAAAGTTACCAGACTGCAAAAGGAAAGCAAGTAAACCCTCGAAGTTAAGAATCAGTTTGAACTGAGTCTGGGAAAATTGAATGTCTACTTAAAGGACGGTGTAAAGTATATTTGTGAAGTTTCTTTTTCATTTGCATTAAAAGTAAAATGGGGGATTCGGTTCTGTAATCTAAAGTATAAATACTTTATATATAATTAATTTAAGTATAAAGTATAAATGCTTACAATAATAGTGTTTAATTTGTTACAGTAAACGTCTTAATGTGAAATTTTGCCTTGTCACCCTTTCAGTCATTAACTGGAAGTTCAAATTTCTTTTTAAAAGTTATCAGTCTCTACAGAGATTGTAACACTAAACACAGTGACCTAGATTTTCTGTCCCACAGTGTACTTGATCTGACCCCCACGGTAGACAGCATTTCGTATTTCCTAATACACAGCTGGAGGCCAATCATCAACCTCAAAGCATCACAGCAGGAGTTTGATAGTGGTGTCCTAGAAGCCCAAACTTCTTCAGATGATTCATCGATGACCTCTCCATCATAATATCAGAAGTGGGGATGATTGCAGTGTTCACTCCTATTTGCAAATCCTCATATGAAGTAGTCCATGCCCGCATTTATCAAGGCTTGGGGGTGAAAAGTAGTAAGTGACATTTGTTCTGCACAAGTGCCAGGCAACGATAAATCTCCAAGTGATTATAACCACCTAGACTTGAATTCAATGGCCTTACTGACATTGAGTCCCCCACCATCAACCTCTTGGAGGTCACCATTGACCGGAAACCTAACTGGACCAAACCCATAAATACTTTGGCTACAAGAGCATGTCAGAAACTGGATATTCTGTGCCTGACTCCCAAAGCCTTTCCATTGTATGCAAGTCAGGAATGTGATGAAATATTCTCCACGTACCTTGATAAACACAATTCCAACAACGGTGGAAACTCTACTCTCCAGGATAAATCGGCCTACTTGATTGACAGTCCACCACCACCTTAAACATTCACTCCCTCCTGCATTGGTGCACAGTGCTGCAGTGTGTATCATCTACAAGTTGCACTGTAGTAACTCACCAAGGCTTCTTCAACAGCACCTTCCAAACACAATCTTTACCACCTAGAATGACAAGGGCAGCAGATGCATCAGACCACCAACACCCCAAGTTCCCCTCCAAGTCACACACCATCCTGACTTGGAACTATAATCGCCATTTCTGCATTGTCACTCAAAGTCCTGGAACACCCTCCCCAAAAGCACTGTGGGTGCACCTACCCACATGTACTGCAGCTGCTCAAGGAGGTGGCTCACCATCAACTTCAAGGGCAATTAGGTATGGGCAATAAATGCTAGCCTTGCCAGTGATGCCCACCTCCCGTGAATGAACTTTTTTAAAAGCTGTTGGATAGATGCCAGTGTTCTAACTATTAGAACAGTTTGACCAGGGGCACAGCTAGTTTTGGGACACGTCTTCAGAACTATAACCAGGATGTTGTCTAAGCCTATAGTTTTTGCTGTATTCAGTGTACTCGGCCATTTCTTGATATTGTGTGAAGTGAATCAAACTGGCTGAAGACTGGCATTTGTGATGATGGGGTGGATGCTGAGGTGGATCATGTACTCGGCCATTCTAGCTGATTAACACTGCCACGGCCCTCTTTTCTCATCCCCTATCTTTCCTGAATATCTTGTAGCCAGGGATGTTATGTTTCTAACCCCCCCCCCCACCTTTTTTTGAACCAGATCTGTGTTATTGTCACTATATCATAAACCAATGTAGCGACTTGTGCCTCCAGCTCACCAACCTTGTTTACCACACAACTATTTGCACATATGCTCTCCAAAACCATCTTAAATGCCCTGCATTTGCCATGTCTGAACCACTCTGTTTCTGAACAATCTTTAATCTAGTGTTATTTATCTCTCCCAGTACACTGTGCATCTTGTTTTGTCCTTTGTTTCATCCTGGTGCCCAATAGCCTGCCAGATTATTTTAAGCCCTCCCCCACAGCACAAGTTAACCTCTTAACAAGGCTATAGTCCCAGCTCTGTTGAGGTGCAACCCGTCCAACTCGAGCAGGTCCCAGTGCCCCAAAAATCTGTAGCCCTCCATCCTACATAATTTCTCCACTGGTGTTAAAGTGTCTTATCTTAACTCACGAATTCCTGGCACTGGAAGTAATCTGGAAATTACATTTTATGTCCTGCTCAAAATGTCTGACTGATACTAGTGAAGGGAGTGGCATATTCTGTTTAGAGATACTTGCAGAAGTTAAGTAACCAAAAGTTATAAATACCAAAATTGCAAAAGAACGCCAACCTTCCATATGAAGTGAACTAGTTCAGTCTTAGTCATTGCAAACTTCCTTTGTTTAACCATATGAGTACTGCCTGAAATCCAAACAGAGAAAGTGGCTAATCATAATTATATCATCATGCTTGAACAGAACCTTCTGGTACTAGTGAGAGTTTGGAACGTAGAATGAGTAGATAGTTTTGTAACCCTTCAAAAAGAATTTTATAATGTCTGGTGGGGAGATAAATTTAATATCATCAATAAGGAAGAGAGAAATATATTAATCCAAAGTCACTGAAAGGGACTGTATGAGAATTTGAATTGGAAAGCAAGTGTACATGTGTTTTGGAAACTTTTGGCAGAACATGGGGTAACCATTAATATTGTAATAGTTTAAAGTTTCTACTTAAGAGAATTGTTGAAATAGTTTTTTTTTTACAAAGAGTAATGCTAACTGTTGTCTCTTTGGGTCCTAGATACACATTGGAGGGGGCAACACTTTTCAACAAAGAGGAGCACCATTATTCTGCTGCTTTTATGATTGATGGTAATTGGATGCATTATGATGGGCTTAGAACTGAGAACTTGGTCTTTTTAAATAAACCTCCAGAGCTGCTGCTCTTGTCCTCCCTTGTCTATATTCGAGATAGAAGTGATTAAAATGTCTTGTGTTGCTCAAGAAGGCAACTGATGTACAGGACTACATAAGTCATTCCATCTTTTTATAACTGTGGGGAGAAAAATTAAACCAACTTGGCATCCAAGAATAATGGACTGTAAAGTTCTGATTTATTCACCAAAAAAATTACAACTGAATGTACAATTGAATGTACCTTAGTTAACTTTAAAACTATGCAAATGTGTACAAAAGTCATACTGCCTCAATACTGACTTTTTTTATACAAAATTGTTCCTTGGAATAAAGTATCTGTTTTTATATGACATTTGAGCAGTAACTGATTATGTAAAAAATTCATTTATGTAAAGCTGCAAAAAACCATCGCTCAATGTAGGTTTTCTAGTGAAAAAGCACAATATTTTCAGTGATGTATAAGGTATTAACTTGAGAAAAATTGGCTCGTTTAAAAATACTTGGTTGCCGGGTACAATTACTACAGGAATATTAAGACAACGAGATGACTGGCTATAAATATACTGTCATCATGGTAAAAGGAGGGAATCAATTCAGATGCAGTGTAGGATGTTAGGATATTGTTCAAAGCATAGTAAGGGGAATTTTAAAACTTAAACTTGAGTTTTAACCATTAGCTTTTGCTTTAAGAAGTCTCAAGTCAATGTGTTGAAACCACTTATAGCTGAACCATTAGTCTTGACATTTTACCTTTCTTAAGTTAACAGGATTCATATCTCTGTAAAAGATGTGAAAACAGTTGAGACAAACATGCAGGTCCTTGTTTTTGTCAATTACTAAAAATGAGTTAGTGTTACTTGCAGCAGACACTAACACAGCAGAATCAAAATAAGGCAATTCCAAATACTTCTGTAATGACCTGTATATGTAAAATTACATTGTACATTAACCCAAGATTAATTTTAACCGTTGTTTAGTTTCTCTTCCAACTTTTTCTGATAAGTAGATTTTCAGGCAAAGGTGCAACTTCATAGGCCTCATCAGACTTCTAGTACTTGTTTAAAAGGCAAATAACATCAACCAGTATACATTCTGAGGATCAGATGGCTCATTAACAACTCTAATGATAATTGGCAAAGTTCCTCCACAGTGAAGAGAAGCTTTATAGAGTCAATTTTTCAGTATTTCTGGATTGTGCAACAATGTTAACATAGCAGCTGTGCATTTTTTGGTTTTAGTAGGAGTGAAGACTTGTACTGCTCTGGTCACAGTCCAAGGGCTGACCACATCTTCTGTTGTGGAGAATGAACTCTGGCATTAATTTGACTTTCTACAGCCTGTTGGTGTTACTGCACTTGGGTTGTAGGCGGCCATAAGAGATGTCAAGCAAAAGTCCAAATCTTGGAAAATGAGATTACTTTTATTGAATGTCTTTGTTTGACTATTGTGGCATTATAATTAATCATGGACTACTTAAGTCTTGCAGGTCTAGCAATGCATTGTTTTTTCAGGTGTGATTGTTTACACTACCCAAATACACAAACACATTTTTATCCTACCTTAAAGAAGTTTTGCTATACTCTCCGTCAGGATTTTCGTATCTCTCTTTTGCCTTGTTTACCTTCATTGCTTTCCATTTCTCTCCTGGTGTTTGACAAGGTGTTTACTAAAACCCGCTTTCACAGCCATATTTCCTTTCTCAATGACTGTCTCCTTCTCCGACTTACCCCATGTGGATTTCAACTGAAATTCCATCCCTCAGGTTTCGAACCCACCCAGGATTACAGGTATCTCCGGGACATACAACGTTCCTCGGACTGCTGTTCCCGTCGCATTCTGAGATCCACACTCAGTGCCATGCGCCACCATATGAACACACTCGACCTCTCCCTCCAGCAGCACCGCCGCACCCTTTTTCAAAGCTGCGCGTGCCCCCAGTTTCATTTTATTCTTCATCTCATCCGACGCCTCAACAAGAAACTTTTTCTCTCAAGTGCTAGGGAACGCAAGCTCCAACAACTCATTGACGTCAACACCCATCCAGGACCCTCCACCCCTGCCTGTCCCTCTGTCCCCATCCCGTCTTCCAATCCCAGCCCCAGCCGTGTATTCACTATACCCCCTGACCTTCCCCTCTCCGATGCTGAACGTTCAGTGCTCAGCAAAGGACTTAGTTTCATACCCTTACGTCCTCATCTCAATGAATTTCGGGCTCGGCACGATGCTGAACTCTTCTTCCGCCGCCTTCGTCTCCGTGCTCACTTCTTTGGGCAGGAGTCCTCTCCCCGTTCAACGGATCCTTTTACCCACCTCCAATATTCTCCCTCCACCTGGACCCCTCCCTCTGGATTCTTACCTTCTCTTGATCTTTTCATTGAGAACTGTCGGCGTGACATTAGTCGTCTCAATTTCTCTGCTCCTCTCATCCATTCTAACCTGTCTCTCTCTGAACTTACTGCACTCCATTCTCTCAGGTCCAACCCTAACATTGTCATCAAACCCGCTGACAAGGGTGGTGCTGTTGTTGTCCGGCGCACTGACCTCTACCTCGCGGAGGCTGAGCGGCAACTTGCAGACTCTTCCTCCTACCTCTCCCTGGACCATGACCCCACCACTGAACATCAAGCCATTGTTTCCAGGACTGTCACTGACCTCATCTCCTCTGGAGATCTTCCTTCCACAGCTTCCAACCTGATAGTCGCCCAACCTCGGATGGCCCGCTTCTACCTCCTACCCAAAATCCACAAACAGGACTGTCCCGGCAGACCGATCGCATCAGCCTGTTCCTGCCCCATGGAGCTCATTTCTCGCTATCTTGACTCCCTTCTCTCTCCCCTTGTCCAGTCCCTTCCCACCTACATCCGTGATTCCTCTGACACCTTACGTCACATCAACAATTTCCAGTTCCCTGGCCCCAACCGCCTCCTCTTCACCATGGGTGTCCAATCCCTCTACACCTCCATCCCCCACAGGGATGGTCTGGTGGCTCTCTGCTTCTTCCTCGAACAGAGGCCCGAACAATCCCCATCCACCACTACTCTCCTCCGTCTGGCTGAACTTGTTCTCACACTGAACAATTTCTCCTTAAACTCCTCTCACTTCCTCCAAATAAAAGGTGTGGCTATGGGTACCCCCATGGGCCCCAGCTATGCCTGTCTCTTTATGGGGTATGTGGAACATTCCTTGTTCCAGTCCTACTCCGGCCCCCTCCCACAACTCTTTCTCTGGTACATCGATGATTACTTCGGTGCTGCTTCATGCTCTTGTCGGGACCTGGAAAAATTTATTAATTTTGCTTCCAATCTCCACCCCTCCATCATTTTCACATGGTCCATCTCTGGCACTTCCCTTCCCTTCCTTGACCTCTCTGTCTCAATTTCTGGTGATAGACTGTCCACCAATATCCATTACAAGCCTACAGACTCCCACAGCTACCTCGACTACAGCTCCTCACACCCCGCTTCCTGTAAGGACTCCATCCCATTCGCTCAGTTCTTTCGCCTCCGTCGCATCTGTTCTGATGATGCCACTTTCAAAAACAGTTCCTCTGACATGTCCTCCTTCTTCCTTAACCGAGGTTTTCCACCCACGGTGGTTGACAGGGCCCTCAACTGTGCCAGCCCATCTCCCGCGCATCTGCCCTCACGCCTTCTCCTCCCTCCCAGAAACATGATAGGGTCCCCCTTGTCCTCACTTATCACCCCACCAGCCTCCGCATTCAAAGGATCACCCTCTGCCATTTCCGCCAACTCCAGCATGATGCCACCACCAAACATATCTTCCCTTTACCCCCCCGGCGGCATTCCGTAGGGATCGTTCCCTCCGTGACACCCTGGTCCACTCCTCCATCACTCCCTACACCTCAACCCCCTCCCAAGGCACTTTCCCATGCAACCGCAGAAGATGCAACACCTGCCCCTTTACTTCCTCTCTCCTCACCGTCCAAGGGCCCAAACACTCCTTTCAAGTGAAGTAGCATTTCACTTGCACTTCCCTCAATTTAGTCTACTGCATTCATTGCTCCCAATGCGGTTTCCTCTACATTGGAGAGACCAAACGCAGACTGGGTGACCGCTTTGCAGAACACCTTCGGTCTGTCCGCAAGCACTACCAGACCTCCCTGTCGCTTGCCATTTCAACATTCTACCCTGCTCTCATGCCTACGTCTGTCCTTGGCTCGCTGCATTGTTCCAGTGAAGCTCAACGCAAACTGGAGGAACAGTACCTCATCTTCCGACTAGGCACTTTACAGCCTTTCGGACTGAATATTGAGTTCAACAATTTTAGATCATGAACTCTCTCCTCCATCCCCACCCCCTTTCCATTTCTTCCCCCTCCTTTTTGTTTTTTCCAATAATTTATATAGATGTTTCTTTTCCCACCTATTTCCATTATTTTTAAATGTATTTCCCCCCATTGTTTATCTCTACCTTTTAGCCTTTTTAGTATTCATTCCCCCCACCCCACCCCCACTAGGTCTATCTACCTTGTTTGTCCTGCTTTCTACTCTTAATTAGCACATTCCTTTAGATAATATCACCACCTTCAACACCTCTTTGTCCTTTTGTCTGTGACATCTTTTGGTTATCTCCACCTATTACTGGCTTCTTGTCCCAACAACCCCCCCCCGCCCCCCAAACCACCTTAAACCAGCTTATATTTCACCCCTTTCCTATTTTTACTTAGTTCTGTTGAAGGGTCATGAGGACTCGAAACGTCAACTGTGCTGTTCTCCGCTGATGCTGCCAGACCTGCTGAGTTTTTCTAGGTATTTCTGTTTGTTTTTGTTTTGGATTTCCAGCATCCGCAGTTCTTTGCTTTTACATTTTTATCTGGGTTATTTACATTTTGTCACTAAATCAATGTATGTAGTTTGTATTCTATGCAGTCTTTAAAAGTACCTTGAAGTTTTTGCAGGGGTGTAACTGGAGACAAGTTGACACAGAGCCAAGGAAGAACATTTGTAGAATGGGTAACTAAAAGCTTGGTCAGAGGTGGATTTTAAGGAGAATCTTAAAGGAGACTGAGTTGCAAAGAAGCTTGGAGAGTACAAATCCATTTGAACTGGTCCTTCAAGTAAGAAGGTTCACGAACCACTGGAATAGAAGAATATAGGAGTAGGGCTAAATGGCTACCCCTTCGAGACTGTACTGCCATCCAGTGAGATCTTGATTCATCTGTAACCTAACTCCATATACCTGCCCTTGCCCAACAAAAATCTCACTTATTTTTTAAATTAACAATTGATCTAGCATCAATATCCCCTTGTGGAAGAGTTCTACCTTATACCACCCTTTGTATGAAGGGTCTGGCTCAAACTTTCAGATTCCCTAACCAGCAGATATAACTTCTCCCCTTTATCTTAAACTCTGATCAAATCACCCCTTAACCATCTAAATTGCAGGGAATATAACCCTAATTTGTTTAAAATCTCCTTGCAATTTAACCCTTGATATCATTCTACTAAAGCTACGCCGTATTCTCTCCCAGGGCAACATATCCCTCCTAAATTGTGGTGCCTAGAACTGTTTGGACTACTCCAGATCTGGTCTAACCGGGACTTTGTATAGCTGAAGCATAACTTCTAAACTGCTGTACTCTATTCCTCTAGGGCTAGCATTCCATTAGTCTTTTTGAATGTTTTCTCTACCTGTTGTGATTTTTTTTAATGATGTGTACCCTAACTCCACTGTTTCTAGATTATCATTCAGAAAGCACCCTGGTCTATCCATTTTAAGATCCAAATTGCATGGATGAGGATTTTAGGAGCAGCATAATGGAGTTAAGTGGAGGGAGGAAGTCTGAGAGTACATGGGGTCAGATTGGATACCAAGTTTACAAACAGCTGATTCAACCTGAGACAGTAACAAAGGAAAAGGGAGTTCCAAGGGTCTGCAGTTTAAGGCAGGGACCAAAGAGTAGCAGCTTTGGTACTTTTATTGTTTACTGAAAAAATAAAGACTTGCAAATAAACATGACCCTACAAATGCAACACAAGTGAGATGGACCAGCTTTCTGATTGATCCTCTTGGTTATCAAGACACACCCATAGCTTGTTGGAATGTGTAATTTAATCCTGTCTACTGTTAGTAATTTGCTGTTTTTGCAATGTTTAATTTGATTGTCATTGTCAGATAGGCAAGCAAGCTTCAGAACTCAGTGCTGCTTTGATTGAAGTAAGGAAGGTGTAAATCATGCAACAACGGTCAAATAAATAAAATGATGGACCACCCCATGTTATTTAGCATTAGAAATGTTAACGGCTCAACAAGTGCAGTCGACTCTGCAAAATTCTCCCTAGCATCTGGGGATTTGTGCCCAAGTTGGGAGAGCTGTCCCAGAGCGGAGTCAAGCAACAGCCCTACAGTCACACTCAGAATCGTAGCTTAAAGCCAATGTCTCAGACACCTTCATTACCATCCCTGGGTATAGTTTAGTCTGTCTTGCTGGCAGAACAATGAGAGATGGTGGCAAAGTGGTATATAGTCCAGAGGGAGTGGCTCTGAGAAACTTCAGCATTGACTTTGGGAACCAGGTCAGATGAGCAAGGAAACCTCTGACTGATTATCACCTACTGCTCTCTCTCAGGTGAAGAATTAGCAGTACTCATCGGAAGATGCACAGGGTACAGAATGTATTCGGAGCAGGGGACTTCAATGTCCACCACCAAGAGTGGCTCAGTAACACCTCTTCTAACCGAGCCCTAAAGGACTGGACAAACACGAGGCAAAATCCTATTTAATCTCATCCTCACTAATTGTCACAGATGCATCTGCCCTTGACAGTATTGGCAGGAGTGTCCAACCCACTAAGCATACCTCCTAATGTGGTACTATCACTGTGCCTCACTCTCTTTTGTTACCTTTAAGCGAAGGGGCTCAAGTGCCAAGTAACATTCATGCCTCAAGTGCTAGGCAATAACCATCTCCAACTAGAGAGCACCCCGTTTCCCTTAGACATTTCAATTGCTAAATCCCCCACCATCAACATTGTGGGGGTTACAATTGGCCAGAAATTAAACTGGACCAACCACAAATACTGTGGCTACAAGAGCAGGTCAAAGGCAGGAGTAACTCACCTTCTGTCTCCCCAAAGACTGCCCACTACAAAGTATGGCAGAGGTTGAGCTAGATTGTTGTCAACATGCATGTGGAAACTGACCTCATTTTTGGATGGCATTGCATGGGGCAAAATGTAAATGGTGGGGAATTCTCCACTAGAAAATCACTAAGGTTGCTTTACTTTAGGAGATCTGAAATTCCTTTTCATGTGCAGTTTTAAAAACCAGTGAAATGCAAGTAATAGTAAAGTACCATGATCTACTCAAAAAGCTCATTAATCTTTACATAGCTATAAAATGCACCGCTCATATTTGAATGCAAAGTTTTATTTTAGTCAAGCCACCAACTAGACTTGCATCATCTTGTACTGAACATTTGGCAACCAGTGATACCAAGCCAAGGAGTTGATTAAAGTGGAAAGGGAGAAATGCAAGAAGACACTCTAGAAATGTTTTTGTATGTTTATTTAATAAACCCAATGAAATACTGTAACAACAGTATTTGACACAGCTGTACCACATGAAAGCGCATGAAATCTGGACACTAAGAAAACTGAGCTCAAATGATAATGTGAAATAGTCCTTCAGCACTTTTGTTCATATAACAAAAAAAGAGCAGGCAAGACAATTGTCAGACTGTAAACAAAAGATTCCTGCCATTTGCAGGTACAGAGCATATAACTACATACTCCAATACAATTTAACATTTAACCATTTACAATGTCATTCCCTCACGAGTCCGAATACAAATAGTTTTACCTTACCGTTCATTTACAAAGATTGAGTTTCACTCAAAAAAAAATATACTAGTCTGGTTTTGCTAGCGGATAGCACTGAGTATAAGGCAGTTACGAAAAATAATCCAGTTCTTCAAATATGAAGTTAAAAGTTAAGGCAAGCTATGAAATCAGTAATGACTATAGCCAAGCCTCTGGCCCTTTTCAATTTACAATTAACTATCATTTATAAGCTTTCCTAATTATCCAGCGTGTATCATCATAATATAAACTGAAGTGTTATTTTAGGCCATTCATTAAAAAGTTCAAATCTTTCAATTTAAATTGCAAATACTGCAAATGACTCCACCCATCAGAGATTTCACAAAGGTTTGTGAGCATGAAGATCAGATGTGTCATTATTTTCATAAATTTGATAATTAAATGAATGGAACAAATTTGGATATGGTAAAGGACTGATGAACTATTAAGAGCTAAACTATCCAAACTGTCACCCTTAGTTACAATAATCTAAAAAACAGAACATCTGTAACGTTTTGTTAGTGAAGTAATCAATCAAAAAATACCAAAATTGTTCATTTGTAGCTTGCTTGGATGTAAGCCTCCCACTGTGTCCAAGACATAGGATCATTAACATTGCATCCAATTACATCCCTTTCCATGTCCATTTTTTCAGCAAAAAAAATTTCAAAAGAAGAAACACAGCATATAGAAACTTAATAACACACCAATAGGTTGGTAATTTGTAGTATCCAAAAAATATGCTGTGTACATTTCATACACCACTGGTCAAAAAGGAAAAAACTTCCCCTTGGTATGAAAGATCAGGAGATGGGGCAACCTCGATCACAACAAATGATTAAAAAGTTTTCATTCTAAAAATACATTTTTAGGTTATGACCAATATATACATATTTTTAAAGTATCACGTCTGAATTGATTGCATCACTCTGAGTATTTCCCAAAACTAAAGACAAGTTTTGATTTGTGCACAATGTCCTTTTAGTAAATGCTCATTTTTGCACTTGTAATCAACTTATCAGGTACTGAAATTTCTTTGTATACCAGAACTGGATAATTCAGGAGAGTATGATGCTAACAAAATTCTCTAATTTCATTGTGAAAGAAGCTGAAAGCCATATTTATAAGTTGGAGAATCAAGGGTACTGCAAAAGCGACAGTTGCTATACCCTATTAACAGGTTGCTTACGGAGTTTATTCTGCGACCCAGTAAACCAAGTAATCAGAAATCTACCCCAGAGGCTAAATGATAATGTTCCAAGTTAGATCTATTAAATTATATAGCAAAATAGAAGCTTGACATATTTGACATGCCAGACACCAGAATTTCAGAATCATTGCGTCACAGCTCAAGTTAAATTGTTACTGAACTCGTGGAAGGACATAATGTAACAAAAAAAATGTAAACTGAAACATTTCCAACTATATTGTAGAGCAAGGAGACAAATATGTTAAATTACAATTGGATCTACACTTTTCATTATAGTGTAAAATCTACCCTTTGCACATCCTTTATACCAAATAGAAAATGGAGTTTTTTTCAAAAATGTGTATCTTTTTAAAAAAAATTCTTGTTAGTTTTGGCCAGTTATATTTGAAACTATAACAATTTTCTCAAATCCCATCACTGACAGTAATTATTGCTATAACATCAGCTACTGTCATCAAAAGTAACACTTGTGCCACTAAACCAGCAGGATGTGTCAGTTGCCAAGCCTCCGGGACTACGCTTGTTTTGGTGGGCTTTGCTAGTTTATTTACTGTAGGTTCAGTGTACATTAAATTACACTGTCATTTGTGGAACAAAATGCATGTCATCTTGTTCTACTTTTATTTGGAAGTATGGAAGGACACGGAGAGATGCAATTTTATATCTACACAAGGAACAACACAAGTGTAAATTTAACTGTACACACTTCACTGATAGATGCTATATTTACAGAGCACAATGGTAGTTCCATAAAGCAATCCATCCTTTAATTTACATAAGTATAAATTACACCTAATAAAAAAGCCATATAAAAATGTTATTGCACCATTTTATTCAAAATACCAAACATTTGAAGCCTTCACTCTCAAGGTCTAGAAACTTCCAGAGGGTTAGGATAGAAACTAACTACAGTAGCATGATTATTCAGCGTGATCTGAAACACTAATGTGTGTACACAGACGTGTGTTCATGCGGTCTCAAACCATTGACTTTTCCAATCAGAACTGAAATATACAACTTGTGTACAAACATTGTGCTGGCACTTTGCTGATCTGGTAAAAACATACTAACTGTAGCTGTAATCAAACTTCTGCCAAAATTACGCAAATTATTTTTTGCAGAATAAGAATAGAGGAAAAGCTGCAGTATTTTATAGAGAGATAATATTTGTAATGTTTTTAAATAGTGCAGTTTGTTTTCACAGAGTTTAGCTATCAATAAAAAAAAAATTATTGAGGTGTATCACTAAATCATCAGTTTGGTTGCTTAAAATTCCTTGGCAGAACCTGTCAACTCTACAAATGTGCTTCCTCTGCTGGAACATATTTCAAACCTCAGTTAATGTCTAACTTTTCTTGCATTACATACTTCAATATTTTCCTGTATTTCGGCATAGAGTACATTCTAAACAGCCAAAAACAAAAAGTATTTTTCATGCAAGATACTGCAGCTTTGAGATGAGAATGGAAAGTGACACATTGATGTTGTAGATACAAAAGGTAACTTGGCAGTGAATGTAAAAATTTGGCAACAAAAGTTAACAAAAAGAGGTCCACACACACATTGGCAGTGATGAAATCATATATCATGTAAAGCAGATGGTAACAATGAACAGCTGAACTATTAACCCACCTTTACAACGTTAATCACTTCAACTGGAGTCTAAAAGCATCAAGGTTAGGGTTCAAAAAAGCACTGAAAACTCATTATACAAACTATTCCTTCACTCCAGCTTTGATTGCTCAGAGGTACATACAAGTCCTACTAACAAAACCATTGGAGTAAAAATATTCAAAATAATTCATGAGCAGACATATTACAAAATAAACATATGCAATATCTGTGTCCTGAATCCTAGGATAGCACCAGTTACTAAATCTAATTATTCTCCCTCAACAGCAGCTGTAGAATATTACAAAGGATCACATCAACAAACCCAACACCTGCTCATTAGAGCTGAAAAAAATGGCAGTTACAAATTTTGAAATTTCAGTACTGATTAAAATAAATCATTGAAGCCCATATTCAAAGTCTATTAAGTAATTATCTAAAATCAGAAATGGTGTTCCTATGCTATATGTTCTGCAAATACAGGCTTGTAACCAGAAGTTCAGAACTTCAAAAACTCATTAGCAAGCTATGAAAGTACCAATTGCAACTTCATATAACCCAATTAAGATCCCTTTTTAGCTATACATTTCCATTTAGTCCCTTTGAATAACAGATCAAATATTAAATATTAACAGCTGATCTTATTATGGTTCTGTTTTCAGATTGTCAAAGGAACAATCATACACAAATGTTTGTAGCATGTTACACATTCCTATTAACGGATCATTCCAATCCTAGCTATTACATAAATCACATTACACAATACAAGCAAGCACACAATGGGAAGTTGTACCGAATTCAAAAATTGAGTTACAGATATGCAGCCCTTAAGTACAAATTTTCTTACTGTGAAGCACTGATGTTAAATAGAACACGATAAATGCAATGGACATACATTGCACAAAACAGACATGGACTCTTCAAGTTGCATACATACAATGGGTTGATTATTGGTTTTGAACGTGTGATCCTTTATGATTAAAATGAGGAAGGATGGAGGTAACAGCTAGTTAAAATGGAGGGGAATGTTTATAAGGTGGAAAAGCTAGAGCTCTGGTTAGCCCTGGCTGTTTCAGGCAACAGTTTTTCTTCCCCGCAAATGTACAATCATACAATATAACCAATTCGATCGAAAACATGAATGAAAACTTTCTGCGCAGTAAAAACCAACAGTAGCAGCCAAGTTTCTCAGTAAAACCCAACAGATTGAGGAGCTGCACAGTTTCAGCATAATTGGTCATCTTGCCATGCAGGGTTTATTACCACAGTACATCCTTCATAATCAAGTCAACTGTCAAAATGCAGTCAGCCCAAAGTTGCATCGGCATGACAACATGCCAGCAAAGTCTGACCAGGTATCTAAGGTTGGGTCGTACCTCTGCACCATATTCAGGTATGATGACCCTGAGTGACCTCCCACCACATAGAGGTAGTTGTCTACAATGGCTGCACCAACTCCTGTCATTGGGAGGAAATAAAAATACATTTGATCAAAACAAACTCTAAAACAGATGGAACAATAAAACAAAAGTTGTACATTTAAAAGATTTGCAAGGTAATTACAGAGTTGCAAAAACTATGGAGTAGCGGTAATATGGGACTTTAATTATCTTAAGAGACTGGCATAGTAATAGTGTAAAAGGAAGAGTTTCTGAATTGTGCTGAGGAGAATTTTCTGGCCAGTATGTTTCTGGCCCAATGAGGAAGGAGGCATTGCGAGATTGATTAAGCAGATCAAGTGTCAATTGGAAAAACATTTAGGGAACAGTGATTATAGTATATGGTTTATGGTAGCCTTGGAAAAGGACAAGATGCAGTCTAGAGTAAAAATACTTAACTGGAGCAGGACCAATATCAGTGGGGTGAGAATGGATCTGTCCCAGGTAAATTGGAATCAAAGATTGGCAGGCAAAACTGCAATGGAACAAAGGCTGCCTTGGTTTGTGTACTTTCAAAACGCATTCCCACAAGGAAGAAATGCAGGGCAAGCAATGCCAGAGCTCCCTGGATGACAGAAGAGATAAAGTGAGATGAAGCAGAAAAAGGTGTGTATGATAGATTTCAGGTTGATAATACAAGTGAGGACCAGGCCAAACACAAAGTTCAGAGCAGAAGTGGAAAGGAAATAAGAGACAAAGAGAGAGTATGAGAAGTGACTAGCAGCTAAAATGGAAGGGAATCCAAAAGTTTTCTATAAAAAGTAGGGTAGTGAAAAGGAGGGGCAGGGACCAAAAAGAGGACATAGCCCCTCTGCCTCCATGCCTATCTGAGGTACTAAAGTACCTCGCATTTGTCTTTACCAAGGAAGAAGATACTGCGAAAGTCAGTGAAAGGGGAGATAGCTGAAATGCTGGATGGGCTAAAATTAATAAAGAGTAAATATTAGAAAGACTGACTGTACTTAAATAGTTGAGAAATTACCAGGACTAGATGGGATGCTTCTGAGAATACTGAGAGAAATAAGGGTGGAAATTGCAAAGGGTACTGACCATAATCTTCCAATCCTCCTTAGATACATATTAGAAGACTGGAGAATTGCAAATGTTATACTTTTGTTCAAAAAAATGGGGCAAGGATGAACTCAGCAACTGCAAGCCAATCAGTTTAACCTCAGTGGTGGGAAAACGTTTAGAAGTGATAATTTAGGGCAAATATAAGTCACTTGGACAAGCGTGGATCAATTAAGGAAAGCCAGTATGGATTTGTTAATGGAAAATCCAGTGGAACTAACTTGATTGAGTTTTTTGATAAAGTAACAGAAAGGGTGATGTGGACTTCCAAAAGGCATTTGATAAAGTGCCACATAACAAATTGAAGACCATAGAATAACAGGGAAAGTAGCAGCATGGATACAAAGTTGGCTGAGTGACAGGAAACAGTAATGGTCAACAGCTGCTTTATGGAGCTGAGGAGGTATACAGTAGGGTTCCCCAAGAGTTCGTACAAGATCCACTGCTTTTCCTGATACATATTAATGACCTAGACTTGGGTGTGCATGGAACAATTTCAAATTTTGCAGATGACAAAACTTGTAAGTATTGTGAACTGTGAGGAGGATAAATGTCAAGAGGGCACAGGCTGGTGGAATGGGCAAACAAGTGACAGATGAAATTTAATGCAGAGATGTGTGAAGTGTTATATTTTGGTAGGAAGAATGAAGAGGGCCAATATAAAATAAAGGGTACAATCCTAAAGGGGTGCAGAGAGAACTAGGATATGTGTATACAAATCATTGAAGGGGGCAGGACAGGTTGAATAAGTGGTTAAAAAGGCACATGAGATCCTGGGCTTTAAAATAGAGGCAGAGAGTACAAAAGTAAATAAATTATGAACCACCTTTATAAAAACACTGTTTTGGCCTCAGCTGGTGTACCGTGTTCAGTTCTGGGCACTACAGTTTAAGAAGTATATGGAGAGGTGCAGAAGAGATTTACGAGAATGATTCCAGGGATAAGACACGACAGTTGTGTAGTTAGATTAGAGAAGAAAAGGTTAAGAGGACACTTGATAGAAATGTTCAAAGTCACAAAAGGGTCTAGACAGAGTAGATAGGGAGAAACTGTTCCCATTGGTTCCCAAGAGTTGAGAACAAGAGGACACTGTTTTAAGCTGATTGGTAAAAGAACCAACGTGGAGCGGTTCTGATCTGGAATGTATTACCTGAGAGTGTAGTGGAGGCTAATTCAATTGTGGCTTTCAAAAGGGAATTGGCTAAGCTCCTGAAGAGAAATAATTTGCAGGGTTACAGTAAAAGGGCAGGGAATTGGAACTAGCAGAGTTACTCGTCCTGAGAGCTGGTATGGACATGACAGGCTGAAGGTCTCCTTCTGTGCTGTGACCATTCTATGATTCTCTCTCACAACTGTAACAATTTCATTAAACCATAAATTATCTTTTAACGAAATTGAAGAAAAACTGTATACATCAATTGTAGTCATAAGACACCATCTGGGACTACGTAAAGACTCATTTACCTGTTCTAGGATCACTCATCGGCCTGCATAAGGTCCACTGATTTTGATGGGGTTCATATCTCTCAACACTTTGCAAGTGTGACACACCATTGTGTCCACCAACGACAAAGATGAATCCAAGCATCGAACCAACACCGAAGTTAATTCTTTTATCAGCCATTGGAGCCACCATCTCCCAGGAATCTTTGCTTGGATCATAACGCTCCACACTAATTTTACAATCAGAAGTAAAAAACATATAAGTAGTTCAGATTCCACTTGCTCCATAAATGACAAGGATCGTGTACAAGAAACTCAAATTGGATAACAAGTACATGGAGCTCCCCAAAAGACTAGTTCAACAGTTTAATAAGCACAGCCGATTTCAAAGCTTTAAAGTAAAAAAGGATGGAGAGTGGAGAATGAAATGGCAGTGTAAAACTTTTAATTCCCCTATCAATTTTTCCATTTATTCATGATCTCCTGAAGGTAGTGACTGATGCTAGAACATTTCATAGATGCCAGAGGCTCTTTAGAACTTGCACGTTTGAGCCCAGTTAGCAAGTGATAGCTTTTTGACTATAGAGGATGTCATTAGTTAGCAATCAAGCAAGAGAACCGGATCAGATTTTCTCCCCTTCTTTCTAACCCAGGGAATACAAAGGTTAATTTTAGTGCCCCAACACGTCTTGGCTAAGATCAGCTAATTCCGCAGATGCCAGAGATCAAATCAGGATCTTCCTGAACTGTATAGTTCAGTATTGCAACACAAGGTTACATGTCAGGTCATCAAGGGAAGGTCCCAAATATGTTTTATACGAGAAACATGATAGTCAAGTAGTTCTATCGACAATGTATATACTATTAGCTTAGATAATTCCTTTCAAAGCTTAAGTTGCGTATTTACAAAGTTTCAAGATCAAAAATATAGTCATCACTGCTCTAAATATGGAAGTTTGCAGTTAAAATACTTAATATTTTATTCCTCCATAAATTGCTCAGATCAAATATATTTTGTATCTTAGTATCCACAGTTTTAGCACTCAGGGTCATCCAAAGGAGAATATTTTTCCCCTTGAATCCTAATACCACAAAAACTGAATCCAGAATCTTTTCAGTAAACAGTAACTCCTTAGTCCTTCTCATTGTATGGGGGCTTTGGGCAGCAGGTCGGGGTTAGTTTTACAAAAAAATTTCCAGGTGTTTAAAACATATGCACAATCATACATAAACAAAATGTAAGTATTTAAACATGCTATCAGGAAAAACAGAACAATTTCAAAGGAACTTTTCAGACACAACACTGTAGAAAATAAGGCTAAAGAACAGGGATAGAATAACTTAAAGACAACATTCTGAAAGGTGTCAGGATTTTAAGATTAAAAACTCAGTTTCAGGTTTATAAATTTTATATTTTTGGGGAGGGTTTTTCTACTTTAAAAAACTGAATGATATTAGTGCTAGGCAAATTTCTACTTTCCCAGTTTTTGGCAACCAAAGCATCAATTTCAAGGTCTCAGATGTACAATGCAGGTCTATTGTCTCAAAATATCCGTTAAGTATAATGTAAGAAATGTATCATGAATTTTCCTTTTTTTAAAATGAGCTATGTTTAAATTGATCTAGCGAGATTGCCAATTTATTGCTAAATTGTGGGCAGTTTTGTGTTCACTCAGACTGTCTGCATTTAAACCGAGATCCTAGAAACAATGAGTAATTTTGCATTCATTAAAGAACATACAATTTCTGTGTTTTGTATAGCAAAAAATCAAAACGTCAGGACATTCGACAAATAGGAATTATGTTATTAAAAATGATGTCCAGTCATTTACATAAAAAACCATACCTGCAATTTTTGGCAGAAACACTTGGTTTAAAAAAATCACTGTGGAAAGAAATTACATTCCAGCCTGTTCTCCATATTTAAATTGGGATCTAATTAGTTTAAATAATGATCAATTGTAGAAATATTTCTGTACATAAAATTTTGTGCAATATTTCAAATTGCAACAATTTGGTCATTAGAAAGGCAGGCAAATTTATTTTGCCCAAGAAATTGGGTACTACGCAAACTACTGGCCTCCTGGGGTTTAACATGTGGAAATTGTTTCTATTAGTTATTTCATTATTCTTTGAAAAATCCAAAACTTAAAACATTTAAGATCAAAAAGGTCACAAAGTAATCTTTTGTTAGAATGTGAAATGTGGTCGATTAATTTCTGAAATTTGGGAAGTTTTCCAAATACTACTACTTGGCACAACAAATGCTCCCAAGTAACAGTATTGTAGTCTTATTTCAAAAGTTCATCATTAGGTTTGACCACACAAGTCCATCTGATGACTTAATCAGTGAAGATATGACCTAATAAAGGACAAAATACAAAATTTAAAGAACAGAAACTTGGGAGGTTTTATTTCTGACACATGTGGAATTAGCTAATCTCAGGTCAGCATGGGCTGTGCAGGGTTTCCATTCTTGTTCACTATTCAATAATTGCTGCTCAATAAGATTGAATGAGATGTGAAGGGCCAAGACAAGATGAATCACCATGCAGAAATTTGTGGCAAGCAATCACACATGAAGAACCACCAATTGGGCAGTGTACAGAGGGACTACCGGTGCTGTAACACAGCAAGGCTCAGCACCTTCATCAGAGAGAAAAATTTGGAACAAAATAAGAGATTTTAGTTTAATGAATTACAATACATTTTTTGAAATTTCTTCTGGGAAGTTCCTACTTCACTTTCAAAGTAATTGTATTTGTTGAGAGCAAATGGAAGTTTAAAATACTGTATCCTATGTAACAAAAATTATACAGTTTTACCTGTTCATGTGAGCAGGACCATATCCTCCTATAGCATATATCATTCCGTCTAAAACTGCAGCTGCAAAACAGCTTCGACTTTTCCCCATAGGTGCAACTGGCTGCCACTTTTTGATTTTAGGAATGTATTTTTCCACAGATTGTAAGTAGTTCTCTCCATCATAACCACCTATTGCATACAGTTCGCCTGCTAATACTGCCACTCCGAGAGTGCTTCGACACTCATTCATTCTTTCTATAGATGTCCACTTATTTGTCTCCGGATTCCAACCTTCCACCAAATTCTCATGCTTCCGATAATTGATGCCTTGCTGAATGTGGGTTGCAATTCCTCCTACGACATACAGTTTCTGATCGACAACAGCAACTCCACATTCATAGCGTGGACTACTAAGTGGTGCCAGACCTGTCCAGGAATCTGTCTGAGGGAAGTACATCTCCACACTGCAGCAGGGACGGAGAAAGAAAAAATGGAGTTCAGCTTACAGCAACATTTATATATTGCCTTTAGGAAAATGTCTCAAGACAATTCACAGAAGTGTAATAGACAAAAATTGATAGAGACAAAGGAGATATTAAGACATGAGTAAAAACATGGTCAAAGAAGACAGAGAGAGACACAGCGAGAAAGAGGAAACAAAACAGACAGAAGACAAAGGAGGCAGGGACACACACACACACCCCACCCCCTCCTGGACAGTCACACCAAACCCAGAACTTTTTCTATTGAATATACAACAACAATTTGCATTTATCTAGTGCACTTAACGTAGTAAAACATCCCATGGAATTTCACAGGAGCATTATCAAACAAAATTGATCAGCCACATAAGGAGATACTAGAACAATGACCATACTGGTCAGCTTAGGTAGAGAGGATTAGGGAGGAAATTTCAGAGCTTAGGGCCTAGGCAGCTAAAGACATGGCAACCAATGCTGAAGCGATTCACATGAGGCAAGAATTGTTTGGACAGGGATCTATGGCTTATGGAATTAGTGATAGTTACAAATGACAAAGGGGCATAGCCATGGGAGAATTTGAGAATGAGAATTATAGAATTGAGGCATTGCCAATAATAGGTCCCCAAGCATGGGGTGAACAGAGCTTGTTGAGAGTTAGAACATGGGCAGCAGAATATTAGGATACAGGCAGCAGTTTGGATGAGCTTAAGTTTCTGAAGGTGGAAGAAAGGCTGGCTAGGAGGCAATTGGAATAGTCAAGTCTAGAGGTAGAGGTAACAATGACATGGATGAGCGGAGGCTAGGGTGGAGTTAGGCAATGTTATGGTGGTAGAACTGTGACAGACAACTCAGGAGTGATAGATGAGCCTACAAAGAATAGCTTCAAATGCAAACCAACTTAATATTCTAAACATACAAGTCTAGTACTGTGTAGTAGTCAACAAATACTTAATCCAGAGGACCTGTGACAAGCTTTTTTTAAAAGAGGTTCCTGCATGAATGGACACCCTCCATGGTGCTGAGCATCATATTAATACAAGCTACTAGTCCCTCGCTCCCTGTAACTATTTTTCCTTTTATCACAACTACACCTCAAAATTTAGGCCTGGAGCATAACGTGGACTAAAGGAAGTATTTCTATTGCATGCCTCAGGTTCCTGAAGTATTGTGTTGAGATCATGCATTTTTTATGCCACAAAGCTAACTTGCATTGGTACTCTGTAGTCAAAAAGACGAAAGCTCCTGCATCAACATGGTCACAGGGAAATGTGACCAAGCTGCATTTATCACCACTAGGACCCCTGGATATGGAGATGGGAGCAGGCATCCTGAGAAATCCCTGCTGAAGGTGTATGGAAAAAGCAGTGCACACTTTTGAAAAAAAAAATTTGGCATCTCCAACAATGGATTTATGGAGCTTACAAGCAAATGGTTGAGACAGAAAATTAAATGTAGCAGCTGGACTATGCTAAAGCATCAAAAAAATTCTCCATTTCAACAAACTGATGGAACACCAGTCAAACAAAACAGGACTGATTTAGTATCATAGCACTTTACTACACATAGCCAGCCAATCCTGTCTGTTATCTGGTGTTATCTAGGAGCTAAAATATACACTATTAACGGAGGAAGTGATTTACTTATATGAACTCTTTTTTTTATTTATTCGTTTGTGGGATGTGGGCGTCGTTGCCTAGGTCAATATTTATTGCCCATCCCATTGCTTGAGGGCATTTAAGGGTCAACCACATTGGTCACATGGAGGCCAGACCAGCTAAGGACAGATTTCCTTCCCTAAAAGGACACCAGTGAACCAGATGGTTTTTTACAACAATCAACAATAGTTTCATGGTCATCACTAGACTTTTAATTCTAGATTTTTTACTAAATTCAAATTCTACCATCTGCCGTGGTGGGATTCAAACCAGGCTATTGCCCTGGGTCTTTGGATTACCAAACTAGTGATAATACCACTACGCTACTGCCTCCCATAAGCTTTACTTTTCTGATGTCTCAACCATTTGCTTGTAAGCACCATAAATCCATTGTTGGAGATGCCAAAAAAAAATTTTCCCAAAAGTGTGCACGCTTTTTCCACAGGATGCCTGCTCCCATATCCATATCCAGGGGTCCTAGTGATGAAATATGCAGCTTGGTCACAGTCCTTTGTGACAATGTTGATGCAGGAACTTATGACCATAATTCCAAATTCAACAATCTGAAAAATATAAATATAGCCTTCCCTTGACACACTGATTTTTAGTGTCATCATGGATGCAATGCTACTTTTACATGCTCTCAAATTTATTATTTTTTTTTAAAAGAATTTTTCAGCTTTAAAATGCTCAACAAAAGTTATGGCTGCATAGCTAAAAATAGTAAACATAACCTTTTAGTGCTAAGTCTGCTACTGATTCATTTCAATGAATGTATCACCTCCTTAACATGCATTAAACCTGCTGTTCTGGAAAGCAATTGCTATTAATAGTTAGTAGTACAGGGCCCTTTTTTTTAAAAAAAAACTTACAAAACCTCAGGAACACAATCTTCAATAGCCGATTTTGTGCAAGGAAGTGTGGATTGTAAAATTATCGATTACTTCATGGCACATGCAAGCTGATAAGGTCAGACAGAGCATGAAATACAATTCAGATATTTTGTGAAGACCTCAAATGACATACACAAATGAATTCCATTTAGCCCCTTATGTCAATAATCCAGAAACACCAACATTCCACTGTTCCTTCAATAATGCCTGGTCCTTGAAATAGGCCCGTGAAATTGTGGTATTTCTGTTTTGTTAAAACACTCTCCTGTCCCCTTCAACCTCACCTCTAACAATTGCGAGGAACTCATGAACTTCTTTGTCACTGGATTGTCTCAATCTTAATCAACTGCCTCTGCCACACCCCTCCCTTCCACAAGCCTACTTGGTCAAACTTCCTTTAATGCTCCCCCCTGCCCTAGTCCTGAACTCACATCTTTATCTGGTTTCTTTTCTATCTTTACTCATGCTCTCTGAGCTTACCTTTTCCAAGAGACCCACCTCCTGTTCCTCGATCCTATTCCCACGTAACTGATCATACAACTTTCCCTCCTGGCCCCCATGTTAATCAATAATGTACACAGTTCCCTCTCTTCATATGCTGTACCTCTCTTTAAACTTGCTATCATCACCCCTCTCACCCAAAAACCAACTCTTGCAAATTATCATCCCATCTCCAACCTCCCTTTCCTCTTGAACGTGTGGTCGCCTCCCAAATCCATTCGCATCTTTCCTGGAGCTCCATATTTGAATCCCTCCAATCAGGTTTCCACTCCTGCCATTGTACCAAAATAACTCTAAAAGTTACAAATGACATACTCTGACTGTGACAAAGGTAAACTTTCCCTCCTCATCCTTCTGGACTTGCCTGCAGCCTTTGACACAGTTGACCACACCATCCTCCTCTAACCCTCTCCACTGTTGTCTAGTTGGGTGGGACTGCTTTCACCTGGTTCCATTCTTATATAATCATGGCTAGAGAATAATTTGCAATGTTATTTCTCTTTCTGCTCCTCCACTATTACCTCGTGTCCCCCAGGGGTCTATCCTTGTCTCCTTCTTATTTGTTATCTATGTCCTTCTCTTTGGCGACATCATCTGAATGCACAGAGTTAGTTTTCACATACACACTGATGACACCCAGCTCGACCTCATCACCGCTCTCAATTCCTCTACTGTTGCTAAATTATCAGGTTGCTTATCCAACATCCAATACTGGATGAACAGAAATTCCTCTAATTAAGTATTGGGAAAACAGAAGCCACTGTTTTTGGTCCTCACTCCAAACTCCGTTCCCCAACTACCAACTCCACCCTCTCCCTGGCAACAGTCTGAGATTAAGGCTATTTCCACCCCCCTAACATTGCCTGACATCACCACTGTCTCAGCTCATTTCTTGATGAAAATCTCATCCATGCCCTTGTTACATCCAATGTACTCCTGGCTGGTCTTCCACATCTTACCCTCCATAAACTTGAGGTCATCGAAAATTCTGCTGCCCATGTCTTAACTTGCAGCATCCCATTCCCCTATCATCCCTGTGCTCATTGACCTACATTGGCTCCCGATCAAGCAATGTCTTGATTTTAAAATTCTCATCCTTGTTTGCAAATCCCTCCATGGCCTTGCCTCTCCCTATCTCTGTTATCTATTAATCTATTAATCTATTCCAGAACCACAACCCTCCGAGATATCTGTGCTCCTCTAATTCTGGCCCCTTGTGTTCACCCAATTACATCATTGGTGGCTGTGCCTTCAGTTGCCTAGGCCCCAAACTCTGGAATCCCTCCCTACACTTATTAACCTCTCTAGCTCAGTTTTCACCTTTGTCACTCCTTAAAACCTACATCTTTAACCAGGCTTTTGGTCATCAGACCTAATATTTCCTTATATGGTGCCATACTTTGTTTTATAATGCTCCTTTGAAGTATATAAGCCGTTGAACATTTGATTTGGAATTTTCCAATAAATAATTAAGCTCAGTTTTCAAAATATTGTTGCTTTTTGGAAATAATTTTAACATTTATGGGTTACAAGCAGTTGTATCTTCCTCTCCCAGAAGAAATATTGCCAGTTTTTGAAAATAGTCCAAAATGGCTGTCATTCATTTTGCATCCAAAGGCGTCTTAAAAGTAACATTTATTACACAATTTGAACCTTCAGGCATGTCCATTTTTCAAAGGTACCCTAGGACCAAAGGCTGATTACTTAACAAGACCGGTTAATAAAAGTTCTAGATAGAATAAATAAAGTATTTAAGGATTTGTAACAAGTCTAATGTTTGCTTAACAGAAGCGGTATCGATGAATTTCATTTAAAACAAAATGAATCAGAGGTATAGAAGGTAACTTACACCATTCCAGATATCCGCTTCACGTATATAACTACATACAACTACAATACATAAAGTTAATGCAGGTTTGATAAAGGTGAATGCACACATGAATTTCAACACCTAGGGGCAATACTGCTACCAGCAAGAGCACATTTTATCTACATGTTGGGCAAGCTAGAGAGTTCATGAGCAATGAAATTTGATATTTCTCAGCCTGATAAATAGGGAATGTATTTCCATGATTAGACCTTCCATTCATAACATGGGTCTGTTTACAAATAGAAAACAGAAGTCACGACCAGAGTGGAAAAACAGAATTCTGTCTCAGTGAACAGATACATTTAAATAGAAGCATCTTACAATGTTTCTGGTCAGCTGGATGTGCAACACAGACACCCATTATGATACAAGTGTAGCATAATTTCCATTCTGCACCAATACTAACTGGCAGTGTAAAATTCCATGGAGTCAAACATCACCCAGACGCAAAGGAGTGTGACTCCCCAAAGATTGTAACCTTGTACTGCACAGAATATACATTAAATACACAGTGTACACATTAAATACAGTTCAAACATGGTTTTACAAAATACTCAGGGAACACTTTTTAAATCTGCCCTACCTGCTAAACAGCAGGGACTCTCCCGTCAACACTAAAAAATTACATTTCTTGGTGTTGTGGGAAAGCACTTTGAGATAATCAACCTTTCCAAGACCAATAAAATGAGCTGGACTATCTGGTCCAGTCATATCTTTATTTCACAGATACTTCGCACTTGTGTTTAAAAACAGGAAAAGTTATGAGATATGTTTATAGCAGATTCAGGGAGCTACCAAATATAGCACCAAAGACAAACATATTGAGTCAATAAACATATCCTTATGCCAAGGACAATAAAATGAAGGGATGGTGAATAGTGCATACATTTCATTGCATGCTTCTGTACAGGCATTCTTATACAGCAGTATCCTAGCATATAATTGTATTATAGGAAAACATACACTACTGCATTCAGCCAATGGCTTGACAGATGGAGACACTGTACACAATGTGGAATGCTTATATTACATTCTATGATCCATTACGATAATAAGTGCACATCTACCAAAATAATACATACAGATAAAATGAGGGAGTTGCTGGATGTTTTCTGCACTCATTGTTTCCCCATTATCAGTATAAAAATAAGTGGTGCATGTTAATTTGAACTCGACCTTCTTACCTGTCTAAAGTAGCAAACAGTCCAGTTTTTCCACCCACAGCACACAATACTTTGGGAGCACAACGTGGCCGTGTCAATAACTCAGTCTGATGGGAAAATCTGTGCTCTGGCATAAAATGATACTTAAGTGCTTCATTTAGAAGGTGCTTGCAGGTATGTTCATCACGAATTAGCTGATTTGCTTCATATAATCTTGTTAGAAACTTCACACTTAGCAATGGCAATCGGACACAGTGCAACAGCTGAGCCAGATATTTTTGTCTTTCTTGTACATCATATTTAATCCATGACTCCAAAGCATAAAAAACAGACTCCTCAGTCACAACATTCAGACAGTCATTTGAAATTATTTCATCTAACTCTGTGTGATTCAGCTCAAAAAATTCCTCAGTCTGGCATACCTCTTCAAAATTCTGACAAATGTACTTGTTGGCAGCAAGGTACAAGTCATGGCAACCATAAGTTTCAGCAAACCGGGAAATGCCAATGCAGTTGCCAGGATCAAGCTGGCTTTCAAGGAATGTGCAACATTCCTTCAGTACTAGTTTCATTTGAAGCAAATTTGCAGCTGGTAGTAAAGATTCTACTGTATCTTGTGAAATGAATATAGTTCCTGTGTATGCATATTCCACAATAGCCTGCAAAGCAGTTTCATCTATACACTGGAATTCAACCTCAGAGTTTTCATTCTCTGACAGGTTTCCAGTAAACATGGCTTTAAAGTATGGGCTGATGCTAGCCAGCACCACCTTGTGGGCATGGATCTTGACATCCCCAACCCTGAGGATGATGTCGCAGAGCTCACGATGCTGCCGAAGAAGATTCAATCCCTGCAGTAACTGCTCAGAATGTGGGTGAGTCAGATTGGCAAGCATGTAGGATTGAGGGGACTGGTCCATCTGAAGGAGAGAATAAAAGATAGTTATCAGCACAAAATTTCCAACTGCAAAACATTTATCCATACAATATTTCAATTTAGCATGAAACATATTCACCACAAACAAATTCAAGAAAATAGATCAAGTTTTTATTTAAATAAAAACTGCTTCAAATAGTCTACAACTCTTCAAAAGAAAAAAAATGAAATTAGGATATTTAGCTCTTGAAAACAGTGATCCAAGGTACATTTTATGGTTACTAAAAGTCTTGCTGCCTATAATTATATAATATAAAACTACTAATAGATTAATTTCACATGTAGTTATTCAGGGATTACTCTCTGGTGAACAGTTCCTTACATATGGAAACATTTAAGGTGATATTTCAGGATACACAGAATAGATACATTCCAATGAGTCCGTGGTTAACTAGAAAGGTTAAAGATAGTATCAAACTTTAAAGAAAGCATATAATTGTGTAAAAATAAGTGGAAGGTCAGAAGATTGGACAGGGTAATAGAGGTTACTGGGTACAATCTTATAGCCATTACGGAGACATGGCTACAAGGAGATCAAAGCTGGGAACTAAATATTCAGGGGTATGTGACTTTTCGAAAGGACAGACAGGAAGGAAAGGGTGGTGGGGTAGCTTTGTTAGTATAAGACGAAATAAGTACGATTCCAATATCATTTCTTGTTTCAGAAGATTTAGAATCCATATGGGTGGAGGCAAGAAATAACAAGGGGGAGAAGACACTGGTGGGAGTAGTCTATAGGGGCTCTAACAGTAGCTATACTGTAGGACAGAGAATAACTCAGGAGATAATGAGGGCATGTAAAAAAAGCAGAACATTAATCATAGGTGACTTTAATCTTAAAGTAGATCGGGAAAATCCAATTGGCAGAGGTAGACAAAAGCAAGAATTCATAGTGTATATTCAGGATAGTTTCCTAGAACAATATGTTGTGGATCCAAACACGGGTCATGCTATTTTGGAATTGTTAATGTGTAATGAGGCAGGTTTAATAAATGATCTCAGAGTAAAAGATGCCCTAGGAAACAGTGACCATAACATGGTTGAATTTAGCATTCAGTTGAGTGAGAGAAACTTAGGTCAGAAACAACCATGCTAAGCTTAAATAAGGGTAATTAGAAAGGAATGAGGGCAGAGTTGGCTGGAGTGGACTGGGAAAGGAGTTTAGCAGAAAAGGCGGTTGATGGGCAATGGTAGACGTTCAAGAAAGCAGTTCATGGCTCACAACAAAGATATATCCCAGTGAGGGAGAAGGATTCTAGGAAGGGGATAAACCAGCCATGGTCAACCAGAGAAGCTAACGATTGTATATATTTTCTTTCAATTTGATACTATGTGGCAAAGATTAGTGGTTAACGATCAGTAAAAGCTTCTTTAAATATATAAAAAGGAAGAGAGAGGCCACAGTGAACATAGGCACCTTAGAGAACGAGGCTGGGGAAATAATGGGGGACCAGGAAATGACAGAGGAGTTGAATAAATACTCAGCTTCGGTCTTCATGGCAGAAGACACTAATGGCATTCCAAAAATACTAAATAATCAAGGGGCAAAAAAATGGGGGCGGGGGGGGGGGGAAATAAATACAATAACTATCGCCAGAGGAAAGGTACTAGGGAAACTAATAGGGCTGAGGGTCGATAAGTCCCCTGGACCTGATGGGTTGCATCCTAGGATATTAAAGGATGCAGGTACAGAGATAGTGGATGCATTGGTAGCAATCTTCCAAGAATCCTTAGATTCTGGAAAAGTCCCAGATGATTGGAAAACTGCGAATGTAACACCCTTATTCAAAAAGGTAGGGAGACAAAAAAAACAGGTAACTGGAGGCCAGTTAGCTTAACATCTGTCATTGGGAAAATGTTAGAGTCTATTATAAAGAATGTAATAGCAGAGCATTTAGAAATGCATAATATAATCAAGCAGAGTCAGCATGGCTTCATGAAGGGGAAATCATGCCTGACAAATTTATTAGAATTCTTTGAGGAGGTAACAAGCAGGATAAAGGGGAACCAGCAGATAATATATTTGGATTTCCAAAAGGCGTTCGATAATGTACCGCACATAAGGCCACCTATTAAGATAAGAGCCCATGGCGTTGGGGGTAGTATATTAGCATGGATAGAGGATTGGCTAACTAATTGAAGACAGAGAGTTGGGATAAGCGGGGCATTTTTGGGATGGCAACCTGTAACTAGTGGAGTGCCACAGGGATCAGTGCTGGGGCCTCAATAATTTACAATATATGTTAATGACTTAGATGCGGGAAGTGAATGTACCATCGCTAAGTTTGCAGATGACACAAAAATAGGTGGGAAGGCAAGAGGTGAGGCTGACACAAGGAGTCTACAGAGGGATATAGACAGGTTCAGTGAGTGGCAAAACTTAGCAGATGGGAGTACAACGTGGGAAAATGTGAGGTTATGCACTTTGGCAGGAAGAATAGAGGAGTTGAATATTATTTAAATGGAGAAAGACTGCAGAAAGCTGCAGCACAGAGAGATTTGGGAGTCCTCGTGCATGAATCCCAAAAAGCTAACATACAAGTTCAGCAGGTAATAGGGAAGGCAAATGGAATGTTGGCCTTTATTTCAAAGGGAATGGCGTTCAAAAATAGAGAAGTCTTGCTAAAACTATACAAGGCACGAGTTGGACCACACCTAGAATACTGAACAGTTTTGATCCCTTTATCTAAGGAAAGATATACTGGCATTGGTGGCAGTCCAGAGAAAGTTCAATAGGTTGATCCTGGGCATGGAGGGATTTTCTTATGAGGAGAGGTTGAGTAGGTTGGGCCTGTACTCATTGGAGTTTAGAAGAATGAGGCGCAACCTTATCAGGGATAGGCATGATGCAGATTTGAGGTTACAATCAGATCAGCCATAATCTTATTAAATGGTGAAGCAGACTTGAGGGGCCGAATAGCCTACTTGTGGCTCTTTGTTCATTAGTTCGTATGTATGTTTTTATAGAAAAGTCACAAGGGAATCTAGAATATTTCACAAAAAAAAGTCAATAATTCAAATGATAGCACTGAATGTACAGATCCACAAATAGTATTTTTTGAATGCATGCTGCTCTTTTATCTTGGTTTAAAATTGACATATGAGACAGTCCCCTCAATAATCCATTCACCTCTCGAAAAAAGTTATATGACTCAGTAACTTTTAAAGGCCAAAGCAGCCCACTTGATTAGCACCTCATCTATCAACTTAAACATTCACTTTCCATCACCATGCTCGGTGCCTGCAGTGTGTACCATCTCCAAGATGCACTGCAAAAACTTGCCAAGCCTCCTTCAACAGCACCTGTGACCTCTACCACCTACGAGGACAAATAAAGCAAGCACGAGAAGAACAACACCTGCAAGTTCCCCTTCAAGTCACACACCATCCTGACTTGGGAGTATAATCACCATTCTTCAGTGTCTCTGGGTCAAAATCCTGGACCTTCCTACCCAATTTTACTTTCACCACACAGACTGTAGCAGTTCAAGGTTCTCCACCATGTTCTCCAGTGCAATTATTGGCAGGCAATAAATGCTGGCCTCACCAGGGGCAGCCACATCCCATAAATGAATAAAAAAAGGTACAAGCAATTACTTCATCTATTGGAGAACTTTGAATGGGTAGTTCTCCAATAGGTCTTCCTTTTCCTCAGCTGAGGATCCCCCACCGTGGTTGACAGGCCCCTCAACCATGTCCGACCTATTTCCTGCACTTCTGCCCTCACCCCTTCCCTCCCTCCCAGAACCACAATAGGGTTTCCCTTGTGCTCACTTTCCACCCCACCAGCCTCTGCATTCAAAATATCATCCTCCGCCATTTCCACTGACTCCAGCATGATGCCACCACCAAACACATCTTCCCTTCCTTGTCAACTTCCCAAAGGCACCGTTCCCTCTGCGACACCTTCTCACTTCTCAATCACCCCCAACACGTCATCACTTCCCATGCAATCGCAGGAGGTGTAACACCTGCCCCTTTACCTCCTCACCATTCAAGGCTCCTTCCAGGTGAAGCAGTGATTTACTTGTACTTCTTTTAATTTAGTCTACTGTATTCACTGCTCACAATGCAGTCTCCTCTACATTAGAGAGACCAAATGCAGACTAGGTGACCACTTTGCGGAACACCTTCACTCAGTCTGTAAGCATGACCCTGACCTTCCGGTGGCTGGCCATTTCATTTCACCATCTTGCTTTCATGCTCACATTTCTGTCCTTGGCCTGCTACAATGTTCCTGTGAAGCCCAATGCAAGCTGGGGGAACAGCACCTCATCTTCCGATTAGGCACTTTACAGCCTTCTGGGCTCAACATTGAGTTCAACAACCTCAGACCATGAACTCTGTCCTCCGCTTTGAATTCCCCCGCCCCCACCAAAGTGCCAGTTTGTATCGTGTTCTCGTGTTTTTGCTTTCAGACAGTGCTAGCCTTTATTCTGCTATTAACACCTACTCTGGACCAAAGCTTTAGTCTTTAATATTACCGCTCCCTCTGTGTAGTGTTCGATGCTGTATTTATCAGTTAATCTCCCCCACCTTCAATTTGCTCCACCTGCCCCTACCCCTTTTCAACAGCATAAAGCCCATCACATTTCTACCTCTCTCTAGTTCCAAATAGGAGTCATATTGGACTTGAGATGTTAACTCTGTTTCTCTCTACACAGATACTGCCACACCTGCTGAGTTTTTCCAACATTTTCTGTTTCTATTCCGACTAGTCCTTGTAGCACCAGTTGGTTCAAACACTTTGCCTTATTTTAATTACAAAAGAGGCTAATTACAGGTTTTGAACAATTGACCACAAGTGGAATCATTTACAAGTAATACAAGCAGTGCAGTGGAAGATTAATTCCGATGGTACAGGCAACCTCAATGTTTCTTTCTGCCTTATACTAACTGCACTCAAAATTATGAGGCCAAAAAAAAAACAACCTGAAAAGGGCCATTAAAACACAAAGTTTTTTTAAGCAATCGCAAAACAAACTGAAACCACAACCCCTGAAAGCCTTCTAGCTTTCTAAAAAAGCTCACTACATTGACAGATAACCCCTTCCAGTTGAGCTCAATTATATTATATAGTTGCTATGTCCATGAACCTCAAAAGATAAAAATACATATTTTAGAGACAGGCACATTACTTTTTTTTTTAAAGGTAATATTTATTTTTGGAATGTGGGTGTTGCTGGCAAGGTCAGTATTTCTTACTTATCCCTAGTTCCTCTTGAGAAACTGGAGGTGTACCACCTTAAATTGTTGTAGTCCATCTGACAAAGGTGGCCCCGCAATGCAGTTGTTAAGTAGGAAGGTCCTGGATTTTGATCTAGCAACAACCAAGGAACAACAATAAATGCCCAAGTTGGGATAGTCTGTTACTCAGAGGGAAACTTGGAGATGTGGTGTACCCATGCACCAGCTGCACTTGTTCTTCTTGGTGATGGAGTTTGCAGCTTGAGAGTTGCTGCCGAAGAAACCTTGGTGACTTGCTGCAGTCCATCTGTAGATAGGTACACACTGCAGCCTGGTAATGGAGATTTAAGCTAGTGAATGAGGGTGCCGATCAAACATACTGCTTTTTTCTGGATAGTCCTGAACTTCGTCAGAACTGCTGCAACTGCATGGCGCAGTGGGTTAACACTTAATCCTTTCACCACTGGAGTATGGATTTGAACCAACTCATGTAAATGTAATCAAGGATTCTTGTTCATTGCAAGGATCTATCAAAATCAACTTAGGTGGTTTCAACCCAGTGTCTATTGTGAATTGGCCAGTAAAACTAGTTTGCAATCTCACTCAGAAAGGGCACAAGGATGGCTAGTTTGGGAAATGGAAGTGTCCCTCTGGTGCAGAAGGAGTGATCTAAGTTTAACATTGATACAGTTATCTAGAACTGAGTAAAGGAAAACTTGCTATGAATGTCACAGTGCTTTTGTTGACCCAGGGATGATTAATTCTAACAGAATTCCAGCAATCTAACTCGGCTATGGTTGACTGGGAAATATTCAATGCTAACAGAATAGTCTAAATAGAAAGTTCTTGCATTATTCAAAGTTCAACATCTCTCACTGTGATAAGCATAAAATTGATCAGAGAGAGAAATAAAATAAAATAGTGGGATGGCTGAATCTCTTCAGTAAAAGCGAGTCATTAAATAATTGGTCAGTTCCCTTGTCAGCTAATTGTTTACACTCAACGTACTGCAATGCAACAAACCAACAGTAAAATGAAAAACGGCAGATAGAAAGTATAAGGAAAGATGTCAAAACCGCATTAAGCAACCAGCTTAACTTTCCTAAACAAAAATAGAATAAGCTTCATATTAAATCTAGCCATATAAAAACAAAGACAGATGTATTATGGCAGCAAAAGCTCTTCTTCCCTGCTTTGAACTGAGGCCACCCTCAGAGGCTATTTTCGCACAGTCCCTTTTTCATGGTTTCACTATAAACTAATTCTATTTCCTTGCTCAGTTTTCATTTATTTTTCTTAAGTAAATAACCTTTTCAAAACCATTAATCAATTTAGCATTGTTATTGGTGGTTGACATTATAATCTCAAGAGTGATAGATACCCAAGGTGTCAAATTTGGGCAACCCGACAATTTTTCTTCTCCTTTCAAATCTTTGACATTGTTCTTCATCTCAGAGCACAAAAAAATCAGGGCTGGTTAATGGAATGCTTCATTTGCAACATTAGGCACAACTTCTCCAATGCGAGGGACACTCCCAAAGGCAAAATAAACTTCAGCTTTCACATTTTTCTACACATATCTATTATCTTCAAAGTACATTCATGACATTACTTTTACAATGTTACCATATTGTCACTAAACCTACAGCATTAGTAGCAATAGAATATATCTTCTATATTAACTTAAAATTTATCCAACCACAGCCTGCAATTTCAACTTAGTGTTGCACAGCTTAAAATACTTTCCCATTGCACAATTCAAGTTCTAAAGGAAAGAAAACTACATTGCAAAACTGATTTTTGACTACAGAACAAGTGGATGCTGGTTTTGAAATAAGAATATAAATGAAACCAGGGAACCATTAGAAAACATTACTACACAGAGCAATGACTGAAAGTTTGCAAAGAGATTTGGGAAACATTTATCTTTGAACAGCTCTACTCAGACCATTGTGGTATAATTCAGATTTATATCTACAGCCAGAATGCTTCAAGTAAAATGCACCTGATTTTAACTTTATATTTAAAGAGCTTCCTGTATCACAATATTTAGCTTTCATCATGCACCCAAATTAGCTTTTTAAAGAAAGTGAGCTGCGGTAGTTAACATTCAAAATAAGCATATAAGTATCTACCTGAGCTATTCAGGTAGATAGAATGAGTTTGTGGTTGATGATTGCCAGTTTCCTCAGTAAAGCAGTTTTGCCCTTTTAAACATTGGTTTCTGATTACAACATATTAGGCAGATTGTATCACTTGCGTGCCTTTGGTCGCTGCCTTTTCAACTTTGATGTTCATTTGAAAATCTAATGAGAAAAGTTTGAAGGAACGCTTCAGACCTCTGCTCGTTTAACTGCAGTTGCAAACTAAATTATCAGTACAGTAGGCTTTAGGCCATGAATCTGTATTAAATCAACCCAATTCATATTTATGTGTTAGACAAGAGTTTGAGGGTTTATCTAATTAAATAAGGACAATACTTGGAAATTATTTTGAAAGATAAATAGCTTCAAAACTTAAAACAAAAAAGTTCGTACTTTTTAATATGTATAACTCGCTTTGTGGCGTTGGTTTCATTCAAATGTTGAATTTATATTTTAAACTAAGACTAAACAAAAGACAGCTCACGTATAGACGTTTAATTTTGCAATCATATCCTTTAACTTTTAATAACTTAAACCTTCACCGGAGTTATCCATTAGATTAGGGGCCTGGGCCTGTTACAGATAAATCTCCGACATATCTATTAATAGCTGCATTTAATTATAAACTAATTGAAAATATGTGGAATGTAAAATGCATCATAAACTTACCTGATAGATTACAATAATAACCAGCCAAGAAGAAGATGGGCTAACAAATCCCCCAAAACCTATCAAACACAAATAAAAAACAGGTGGGGTGTGCGTAATTTCCGGCTAAGGTTATTATATTATCAAAACAAAACACGAATAACAGCTGAATGGCAGACCATAAAACATCTTACATGCTTAAAATCACAACACCCTCACATTTGTCCGAGTTTATGATCTAATTCTTTGCAATTGTAGTCAAGCCGCGAGCACCGAGCAACTCTGGGAATTGCAGTTTTCACGGCAGCTGCGTCACCTTATCAACGGCACTCTTTGAAACTACATTTTCCAGTGTGCATCGGGCACAAGGCGGGTGTAAAGCAACCGGGTCGGGGCGTTGACCTCTATTCACCATGGAAGCGTTCGGTATCGAAGGGTTCGTTTTGTTCACGTGACTTGGCTTGCCTAGTTACGGCCATTTTGATGGGAGTTTTTTTCAAACCCCGGGTTGTGAGAGAGAGTTAGAGAGCGCGCGCACGAGAGGCCGGGCGGGCGCTGGGTAGCAGCGCGCGCCTCCCTGCCTGTGTTTGCGCGCGCGGCCGCCGCCGCTCCCCGGTGGTGTTGGGGTAGGGGGGGGGGCTGGGACGGTTTGTTATGAGGGAAGGACAGTGAGGTTTGTGCCGCTAGCTGGTACCGGCGGCGGGAGGTGAACGCGGTGATTATTGTAAATAAGGGGCAAATGTCATGTAAACGATTGAATGACGTCAGAGAGGAAGGGATGAAGCCCTGGAGACGGCGGCGTTTACAGTCGCTTAAAGGGCTCGGCCGGCCGCCGCTCCCCGGCAGCTTTGATGGCAGGTTCGGTTGCCAAGTTGATGCGGCCGGCGTTTGCTAAGCACGAACAGCACCGCTTCTCGACCGGTGACCGAAGTGAAGGCATTGAGGCGGGCCGCGGTGGCGGCGGCGGCTTCTCCTGCAGGAGCAGCGATACTCGGGATGCCGTGATGTCGGCGAGGAGGAATGGCAGCCCAGCAGCCGCGGCGCCGGCCAACATGGAAGATGATGTGATTCTCCAGCAGCTCAACAGCCAGACTTCGCTCAAGCGCACCGAGGCACTTCAAGCTCTCCGTGCCAACGTCAGGCAAAACGCAGGGAGGTTAGTCTTTGGCAACAAGAAAGCTCTCTTCTCAACTTTGAACGAAGTGCTCCTCGACGGCAGAAGGGAGGTCAAAGTCTCGTGCATTCAGCTCATATCGGAAATTATTCAAGGATCGGATTCAGATCTGGATTATTGTAGGGCTGCCGTGCTACCCAAGCTTATATGGAGTCTGCGGGACGACAACCCTACTGTGCGCAAAGAAGTCGTGCAAACTTTGCATGTATATTTGAAATACTCTGTGATCTCGAAGGACGTTTTCTGGGCTTTGATAGAGCATGGACTGGAAAACCATGATCCTGTTGTCAGGAAAGCAACGACTATTATTTTACCCATTTTGCTCACTAAGGAATTTAACAACGACAGTTTATTCGACGTGACCCTATGTTTAGCTAAAAAACTAAGTGGTGATAGTATGGATGACCCTTTCTCAGCTTTCACAACTATGGGACATATAAAACGCCACATCGGAGAAGAGGAATTTAACTCGTACTTAAAACGTTTGCCACCGTCTCTTAGGAGAGATTATAACAAACTAATGGAAATAAAGTTTGAACCACAAGCCAAGTTAAATGGAGGTAACGTACCTGAACTGGAACAAAGTAGAACCTTTAAGACCAGTTCGGGATTTCGTGGTAGATCCATCGGCAGCGTTGAAGATGCCTCCCAATTTTCCAGGCCAATTTCGAAGGATCATAGTAACCTGGAGTTTCGAATAATTCCGCAAGAGTTATACGCCCGGCTTCTAGACCGGGAAGACTATAAGAGTAGAACGCATGCTGTTGAAGAACTGAAGAATGTTGTCGATGATTTTAATTTTATGACTGTGCCTTCTACATCCATTTTAGGTTTAATTGGCTTTTTATGCACTTTGCTTGATGACTCAAATTTTAAAGTTGTTCACGGTACATTGGAAATCATCAACTTGTTGGTAGTTAAACTAAATCATGGTGTGGTAAATTATCTCAAACCCATTACATCTGCAACAATAAAAGTGCTAGGTGACAATAAAGTTGTCACCAAACAGGAATATATGAAAGTCTTTATAGGTTTAATGAAGCAGGTTGGTCCTCAAAAAGTACTTGATATGCTGCTTGACAATATAAAACACAAAAATTCTAGAGTAAGGGAAGAAATATTAAATATTATAATTGCTTCACTTTTGACTTATCCAAGTGAAGACTTTGATTTGCCCAGTCTTTGCCAGGTTGTCGCACCAGCATTAACTGACTCTAAGAGAAAGATCCGCCATGCAGCTTTAGAGGCTTTTGCCATGTTGGCTTCATCCCTTGGTTCTAACAAAATGTTCTTGGTTAAGGCAGTGGATACTGTGGAGTTACAGGAAGATGGTGATGGTGTGATGGCTGCAGTGCAAGCCAGACTAGCAAGAAGAATCCTGCCAAAATTAACTCCACAAGGACTTGTGGAATATGCAATACCAATGCCATCTTCTGCCCATGGTAGAGGGTTACAGATGCCATTAGGAGCAGATACTGAGTGGCTGCTGGCGAGTGGAAGAACCCAAAGTGCACACAGTTACCACGGTGATCATGAAGCTCACTCTTTGGGCTATGGATCACCTAGCCCCAGTACTGATGAATATACCTCATTCAGAAGAGTATTAAGTGCTGGCCGAGGGAAGAATAAATTACCGTGGGAGCACACAAGCTCAGTTACCAGGAGGTGTGGTCAGCAAACTAGGTTTTCAAATACGGCTCCTGCAGAACAGGTAAGATTTGGAGCATGCAAATTCGGAGTTGCGAATAATATGAAAAAGTTAAATTATGTAGTTTTGATTTTAAATTATGCGTAAGCGTACAGCATTAATAATTCAGTGTCTTTGACTTTCCAAAGTTGCCTAAGTGGATGCAAGCTTTTGGTATGAAATTTAACAATGCTCGAAAACTGATTGTAATCATTCTATCTTACTGAATTGTGGACATACTGTGATTGCCAGCGCTGTTCTCAATGGTTGATGTAAGTAACATGGAGGTGACAACAAACCTACAGAGGAGTTCTCATAATTGTGGCTGAAATCAAAGTTCAAAGCAGAACCCACATCCCACCACTGCTTGGTGCTGCAACCTATTGTGCTACTGTGCTGCTCAAGCACTGTAACTTGGATCTCCTTGTAATTTGGCAAATCCTAAACCTGAACAAATAAAATTATAACTGAACTTAACTTGCCAAAATAAGTTTTTGCTTATAAATATGTATAATCAGAGATGAAAATGTGGGACATCCTTAATGAAAAATTCCATCTGTTAAGTAGTTTCTGTACAAATGTATTTTTAAAGACCTTTTCAATTTAAATGTACAATTTTAGACTTGCTGTTTGGCAGCTATTAACTGTTTTATTGAGTAACTGGTGACAGAAAACTAATGTGACTGTTCTACCTAAGTGGTTATTAAGATTTTGCAAAATGCATTTTTGCTGTTGGTCAGTTTTTATGTGCACAATGGTCATTCTGTAGAAGGAGGGGTCTAAAAACTGCAAAAATCTAATTTCCAGTCTTTGTGCAGAAATATTTAGCCTGACATTACTAGCAGATGATCATATTCTGTTTATGCATCCCCCAAAGTTTGTCGCAAACATATTAGGCCTTGCTGCGTCAGACACTGCCATATTCAATATCTAATCTATTTGGAAATATTATTGAAATGCCTGTTCTTTTAATAGATTGTAGACAATTTGTTGAGGCTCTTGGGAAAGAGTCAGAGAGTGGAATTTGTTTTTGATTGTGGTAGTAAAGAAGCAACACCAATGTAATCGGTGAAATTACCTTAGCACCAAGCAATTCTCATTATCTTTTCAGCTAGCAAAGCTATCCAGTATAAAAACTAGAGATGAAACCAAGTTTTGAGTCCCTTAATGATGGAAGGTGAAGCTTTTCCATCTTGCATTTATTTTGCAAGCACGTACATCCTCTTGAATGTGTTTAATTTATGTTTTCAAATTTTGCGCACACATGTACACATGTACATTGTTCTTCTCTTGAAAGATGGCTTTGACCCTTACCAAAAGCAGTTGTAAACAATTCAGAATAAGAACAGTTTGGTTCCAGTGGGTCCGAAGTTAAAGAGCATGTTTCCAGAAAGACCAGGTTTTCAGCAAACCATAGTTTCCCCACTGATTTATAGCACTTGTGAATGAGTGTCAGTCATGTCTCACCACATACAAAAATGTTCCTTTAGAACAAGAGAAGCTGTCACGTTTTAATCTACCTGTATTATAGGCTTTAGTGTAGAACTAAGTTGCTATTCTTTCCTGAATTCCGCTACACTTAACATTTTTTTCACGTTCATAGAAATTTGGATAGTTTTCATCCTTTTTGATGTCTGACTGACAGGTTACTTATTTATTTTGATATGAATCAATCTGTTCTGATGGATGAGTGGATAAAGGTTTGGTACTAAAACAAGGTATGAGAAGGACCCAGGTGATCTGACCTTGGCTGGGAAAGCAGTTGGGAGATCGACGATGGGACTCCGTGTCCTGCAATAGACAGGGAGGTCATGGTCCAGATTGCAAAAGTGTCTATGCATGGATATGTAACAATGACGAAACATGGCATGATATGGCATATGATATATGTGGCCAAAAGTCCTGCTGGCAATCACTGCAACCCAGCATGTTGGAGCCTACAGAAGGGGAGGGGAGAAAATAGGGAGGATACACGTGATTTAGGCCTAATGTTGTCCAAATACTTCAACCATTTAGCTCCTTCATGTTAGTTATAAGAATTCCAAAATCTATTGGTCTTTATTATGTCTCTATCTACTTGCACTTTGAAGGATTTATGTTTTTTACCCCAGTTGATTCTGCAGTGTGCTGATCTGACCATAAAGCCACATTTAATGTTTCCATTTATATTATAGTGCAGCCTTCAGAGCCAGCACTGTCATGTAAACTGAGCCCTGCAAGTCTTCAGAAGCACAGAGCTTCATCTGAAGTGATGGTTTCATGTCATGGTTCAAAAAACAAATCACCACCAGCAACAGAAGTAAATGCTAATCAGGGAAGCTGGACTACACACTGCTATTTCAATCCATGCACGAGTAAGCTGAGGTCACAGCCTGCCTAAACAGGCAAACAACAAGGTTTCACATTGCTGGGCTAAGAACCTTTTCTGACCTTAGAGAAGGTTGGTGGTCAGAAATTGTTACACTTGGATCTTCTGAACAACTGCGCATAGAGGTTGGGCAGCAGAGTTGCTGCAGCAATGCCAAAATCCATCTGAAAATAACAGGCCTGAATTCAGAACATTGAAAGGGATTTTGTGATAAATGTGCAGCTGTAAATTTTAAATAGTTTATGTAAGCAAGTTTTGGTCCAGCGCAAATTTCCGATTGGCTGGTCTATAAAGCTGAAAGGGCACTAAACTGTATAGAGTTCTGCAGTTTATTCCAGGCAAGTATATACCAGCTACAGATCAAAAGTGACTGATGTGGAACAAAATAAGAGTGAGCAAAATCACTGTCCTTGGAAAAACTCTACTGCAACAGCTAAAAATAACTTTTTTAAAGCAACCTGCTTCTGGGCCTCAGGCAGGTATTTGTTGTAAAATGCTAACAACTGAGGATTCTGTTTTTGTCCACAACTGCCCCATTTTCTCAAATTGCATAATGTAAAGGAACATCTTTTATAAGCTGGCCACCCATTCTGTGTTGTACTTGACTTATGGTACATATGCTGATGGTAAATCTTTGTCTTAAAAATAACTATTAGAATTTAAGCAGAGAAGTTAGAATGACTTAATTTTGTTAAACTCTTGTCAAAGCAGAAATTGAATTTATTTAGTGCCTTTAATAATCTATTTCTCAAAATGTTTCACAGCCAATTAATTACTTTGAAGTGTCAGAGAATCATAGAATGGTTAAAGCACGAGGACACAGTTTGGCCTATCATGTCTGTGCTGGGCCTCTAAAGGAACAAGTCACCCAGTGTCACTCCCTGCCTTTTCCCTGTAGCCCTGCAAATTTGTTGTTTTCAGATAATGATCCAATTCCCTTTTGAAAGTCTTAATCGACCTTGCCTCCACCACACTTTAAAGCAGTGCATTCCAGACTGTTCGCTGTGTGGAAAAGCTTTTCCTCATATCACGTTGCTTCTTTTGCCAATTACCTTAAATCTGTGTACCCTTGTTTTTTATCCTTCCACCAATGGGAACATTTTCTCCCTATCTACTGCCTAGACCCCTCATGACCTTGAATACCTCTACAAATCCTCTATCAACCACCTTCTCTAAGGAAAAAAGTCCCAAATTTCTATGTAACTCACTCAAGTCCCTCATCTCTGGAACCATTCTTTATTGATCTTTTCTGCACTCTCTCTAATGCCTTCAAGTCCTTCCTAAAGTGTGGTGTCCAGAACTGGGCACAATACTCCATTTGAGGCCAAAGCAATTTTTTATTTATACAGGTTTAACATAACTTCCTGGCTTTTGTACTCTGTGCCCCTTTTGATAAAGCCCAGGATGTTCTATGATTTATTAACTGCTCTCTTAATCTGTTCAACTACCGTCAATGATTTATGCACATATACACCCAGGTCCCTCTGCTCCTGCACCACCTTTAGAATTAGAATTCTAATTTATAATACATTATTTTAATTTATGTTATCTCTTTGCTTTCTTCCTACAAAAGTGAATCACTTCATACTTCTCTACATTAAATTTCATCTCCCACTTGTTAGCGCATTCCATCAACCTTTCTATGTCCTTTTGAAGTTCTACATCGTCGTCCTTGTGGTTCACAGTTCTTCCAAAATTTGCTGATGATAGGAAACTTGAAATTGTACCCCTGTGCACAAAAGTCTAGGTTATTAACATTGATCAGGAAGAGCAGAGGTCCTAATAATAATCTCTGGGGAACTCCATTATGAACCTTTCTCTAGTCAAAAAACAGCCGTTCATTACTACTCCTTCTTTCCTGTCACTCAACCAATTTTGTATCTATGTTGCTACCGTCCCTTTTATTCCATGAGCTCTAACTTTGCTCACAAGTCTGTTGTGTGGCAGTTTATCAAATGCCTTTTGGAAGCCCATGTACATCACATCAACAGCATTACCCTCCCTTGCCTCATTTAAAAACTCAAGTTAGTTAAATACGATTTGCCCTTAAATCCAAACTGACTTTTCTTAATTAATCTGCATTTGCCCAGGTGACTATTAATTTTGTCCTGTATTATTAGCTCTAAAGCTTCCCCAATGCTAAGGTTAAACTGACTAGCCTGTAGTTGCTGGGCTTATCTTTACACCATTTTTTGAACAAGAGTATAACATTCACAATTCTCCAGCCCCCTGGCACCACCCCTGAGTCTAAGGAAGACTGAAAAATTATGGTCAGTGCCTCCATAATTTCCACTGTCACTTCCTTCAATATCCTTGGATGCACCTTATCTGGCCCTGCTGCCTTATCAACTTTTACGTACGGACAACCTATCCTCACTAATTTTAAACCCTTCAAGTGTTCGAACTGCTTCCTCTTCACCATGACCTGGACAGCATTTTATTTCTTGGTAAAGACAGATGAAAAGTATCCATTTAATACTTCAGCCATGTCACCTGCCTCCACGTGTAAATCTACTTTTTGAGCCCTAATTAGCCCCACTACTCCCCTTACCACCCTTTTACTACTTATATACACATAGAAGACTTTTGGATTTCTTTTATGTTAGCTGTCAATAGGAACAGAAGTCGGCCGTTCAGCCTGTCGAGCTCGCTCGGCCGTTCAGCCTGTCGAGCCCGCTCGGCCGTTCAGCCTGTCGAGCCCGCTCGGCCGTTCAGCCTGTCGAGCCCGCTCGGCCGTTCAGCCTGTCGAGCCCGCTCGGCCGTTCAGCCTGTCGAGCCCGCTCGGCCGTTCAGCCTGTCGAGCCCGCTCGGCCGTTCAGCCTGTCGAGCCCGCTCGGCCGTTCAGCCTGTCGAGCCCGCTCGGCCGTTCAGCCTGTCGAGCCCGCTCGGCCGTTCAGCCTGTCGAGCCCGCTCGGCCGTTCAGCCTGTCGAGCCCGCTCGGCCGTTCAGCCTGTCGAGCCCGCTCGGCCGTTCAGCCTGTCGAGCCCGCTCGGCCGTTCAGCCTGTCGAGCCCGCTCGGCCGTTCAGCCTGTCGAGCCCGCTCGGCCGTTCAATTAAGTCATGGCTGATCATTTATCTCAACACCACTTTCCCGCGCTATCTCTATATTCCTTGATCTCATTAGTCTCCCCAAATCTATCGATTTCTGTTTTTGAAATGATTGAGCTTTCACAGCCCTATAGGGTAGAGCATTCCAAAAGATTCACCACCCTCTTGAGTGAAGAAATTACTTCTCATCTAGGTCTTAAATGGCCTACCCCTTTATTCTGAGATTATGTCCCCTGGTTTTGGACTGACCAGCCAGGGGGAACATCTTATCCACATCTACCCTGTCATGCCCTGTAAGAATTTTGTAAGTTTCAATGAGGTCATCGTTCATTCTTTGAAACTCTAGGGAATACAGACCCAATCTCTCCTTGTAAAACAATCCAGTCATCCCAGGGATTAATCTGGTGAACCTCCGTTGCACACCCTATATGACAAGTATATCCCTCCTCTGATAAGGGGACCAAAACTGTACACAATACTCCAGGTGAGGTCTCACCAAGGCTCTCTACAACTGCAGCAAGACATCTTTGCTCCTATACCCGTATTCCTTTGCGATGAAGGCCAACATGCCATCTCCCTTCCTAATTGCTTGCTGCCCCTGCATGCTAATTTTTAGTGACTCATGAACAAGGACACCCAAGTCCCTTTGGACACCCGCACTTCCCAACCCTTCACCATTTAAGAAATATTCTGCCTTTCTGTTTTTTCTACCAAAGTGAATAACTTCTTCACATATTCCGTTTGCCATGTTCTAACCTTTTCCAAGTCCTCTTGAAACCTCTTTGCATCCTCCTCACAACTTGCATTCCCACCCAGTTTTGATGTCATCTCATTCTCTTCTCTTATACTCTCTTTGCTTCTCTTATTTGCTTTTTCAAACTCCATCTGAATCTTTTATATTCGGCTTGGTTCTCAATTACATTATCCACCTGTCAGCTGTCATAAGCACACTTTTTCTGATTCATCTTATTTTCATCATCCAGGGGCTCTGGATTTGTTTGCCCTACCCATCCCCCTTTGTGGGATTATAACTTGACTGTATGTCAACAATCCATTCTTTAAAGGCAGCACACTGTTCAGCTACAGCTTTGCCTGCTAATCTTGTGCCATCACTGTTGTATTCTAGGCAAGCGTGGCAACCTGCTTGTGCACAGTAAGGACCCTGGGAAGCTAGAATTTGTGTAGTGTAAATATAAAAGCCAGAAATATTTGGAATAGAAGGATGAAATAACCCAGAAATGTAAGTCAAAAATCGGATGACCAGTTTACGTTGCCTGTCGATGCTGGAGCTCATTCGGCTGTGGGGTAGTAGAACATAGTACCATTTTCTCCCCACACAGTTCTCAGTCTCAGGAAGACTTTAGAACAGTGATGGGCAACTTAGGCTAATGAATGGGCTGCATGAGTTGCCCTCCTTAATTGCAGTAGGTCGCAAGATTGAAACCAGGCATGTGCACTAACCATGACCCCATGAATAAGATTAAATACACTTAATACATGCTAAATATTTCATAAATTATAGAAAATGCTTAATCATTCATATCTGAATAGAACTGTCATCAACTTCAAATGGTAAAAACAAAAGGAATATTTACACTTACCTTACATAATATTCCATGTGAGCTCTGGATCTGTTCTCCACACATTAGGACTCAGGGATTTGCAAACGCTTTGCAATTCAGCACTGAGGTTTCCATCCGTTAGTCTGTTGTGCGTCTCGCATTAATGTGTCCCATAGCAGAAAAAGTCTGCAGTGCTTTGATTGGACGCAGAGGGAATGCACAGCTTTCGCAGTCAATGTTGTGTGCAATCAGCATGCACCTCACTTCACGTGCCCTTACTTTATGTGCATACCACTTTAGTATTACCAGTAGGAAAAACTACGTGGATGGAAACTGGTGGAATCTGGCAACCCAGCGCATAAGCAACAGTCAACAAAATGTCTTGTGGGCCGCACTCGGAACCCTGATGGGCCGCAGGTTGCCCACCACTGCTTTAGAGGGAGGGTGCACCCTTACAAGGAAGTGATGCTGAAGGATGAGGTGATGGCGTGCACCTCCTCATGGCCAGTTGATACAACAGCAATGGGAACACAGCAGTAATATCTAAAAGTTACAAAAAGCTAAATATAGAAAAAATTAATGAGTGCATTTATACTTTATGTGGGGCTAATGGAATTGGTTGTCAATTTTAGCTCCTATAATATTGCAGAAGTGTATTGTCAGTTGCTCTGTTTATTTATTTTCCACCCTGTATCTGTATAGCAGGGCTTTTCCCTGTAAAATATAGGAAATCCTATAAACATAAAAACATTGCATTTGCCAACAGCAAAATACAGATGAACAGGAACATGCTGTAGTTGAGCAGAAACACAAAAGCCTTTGATTTGCTAATATATGTATAAAAGAGGACTTCTTATTGTTTTAATTAAGTTGTATGTGTGTGTGTACGTCAGCTATTACATTTTTCATCAGTTTTAAATGTAGATGGTGAAGCATTTTTTTAAAGTTGCAGCTTTAAATTGACTTTGCCATTTTAAAATCTATTACCAATAATTATAACCTGAAACAATACTCTGAAGGTCAGGACATTGTTTTTTTTTACCTCTGTTGGAAATAGTTTAGTCAGTGCAGCTATAGAGTGCTTCATTTGTATCTAAGCAACACTGGCAGAACACATTAAAAATTGGCTGCTGTTGTCAAGGTGTTCACACTCACATTTTGATGAGCAATTTATTAAATATTAGCCATTTATTAGCTAAAAGGTTTAATGTTTGTAAAAATATTTACGCTTGAGCTAAAAATAATTGCTTTAAAAGTAGTTTTATTTAGGATTAGGTTTCCATTATTACGTCCTTCAAATTTTATATTTCCCTTGTACACTCAGGATTAGTGCATTTATGAAACCATGCTTTATATAAAAAAAATAACATTGTGAATTTACTGGCTGGAAGACACTAACTGATTTAAAAAAAAATACTAAAGCCACATTCCAATGACTTGAAATCACAGTCAAAGATGGCTGAACATTTGCATCACTGTACCTTTGACATTCCAAAGCCATTGAAATGGAAGCCTCCCATCTGCCAAGCCTTACCAGAAACAACTCTGCCTTGAAGGAGTATGAATGGGGCTATCTCCTACCCCATTAGCAAAGCACCCAGACAATCATCTGGTTACTCAACTGGATGGAAACAAACCATTAGCTGCAATCACTTGGACAATGGGACTCTGGCTATGAAAGGAACGTATAATCTAATCATGTAAGCCAGGCAACTCTAATCCATGATCTATTTAGGTCACTGTGCAGTTGGAAAGTGTCATGTGCCAAGCTAGCTAGCCCTTTTTGTTTAAGCACCTGTTTTTCCTGCAGATCAGTGCAGAAGCAAATGTTGCACTGAAGAAGCAAGAACCTGAGTGGGTCCTCTGCCTGTCTCACCATCAAACTTCCAAGTTTTGAACTCTGCCGATTTTGACTATCCTTGTGCCACAAGTAGAGATCTTTATAACAAACTCAACCCAGCAGCTGCTATCTCCAGAAAAGCAGCTAAATTGCCCGTCTACATCTTTAAACTGCCTTGATGTTGAACCCAGAAGGACCACTGGGTTCAGCCTGAAGCCAGCCAAGTCTCCAACGTTACCCTTAGCTTTATCCTCTCGTGTGTGTGTGTGTGTGTGTGTGGAAAGTTGGAGACTTTTTATTATTTTTCTTAGACTGGGTTAAGTGCAATAAATACTATTCTCTTTTTAAAAACTCAAGGAACTATGTCTGTCTTTTATAGTCACAGCATGTACACAGTTAAGCACTCAATTGGCTGGCTTATCCTTTTCTAAGAAAAAGTAGGGAAATTGGGAGCCATTCCACCTATCCTCACCTGATTGTATTTGAAATTTGGGGCATCAGGCCTGATAATGGACTCTCAGACAAAGGAGAAAGTGGAAGCGCGGTCATATTGTTCCATAGAAATATATTCAAAACTTTTATGCATGTTTTCTTGTGGTTTGCAGCACAAGAATACTTAATGTCCACAGTTGAGGCCAGTACCTTCCTGGAACAGAGTGAAATAATTTGGGACAGTTTACAAGCCCTATCTATTGAAGAGTTAAAAAATGTAGCTAGGCATTTAGAGATAAGTGTCTGCCTGAAATGCTAAAACTTGTGGCCTGAGCATTTTTCAATTGAACCTGAAGAACAGGAGACAAGCATGGAATCTGAAATGGGCAGGCTAGCATTATCAAAAATGCAGTTGGAGCAGCAGAGACTAGAGCTAGAGTTGCAAGCAAGAAAAAAAGAGAGCGAGAAAGATAGGAGAGAAGTAAAAAAAGTAGAAAGAGGGAAACAAGAAAAAGGGGAAATACAACTCCAAGAAAAAAGAGACACAGGAAAGGAAAGAGGGAGAATTCCAAGAAAGGGAGAAAGAACGAGCTTTCCAGGGAAAAGCTGTGAAGGGAATTAAGACAGCTTGAGTTGAGTAGGGGAAGGTCTACTGTGAAGATGCCTTTAGTGAGGAAAAACAACTCTCGCCCAGGACCAACTGTTGAGATATTAAAGTACTCACAACTGATACTGAAGTTTGAGAAGGATGTGGAAACATTTTTTCCCTCATAGGAAAAGCTTGCAAAGAAGCTGAAGAGGCCAGTGGAGGTTTGGCTCCTTTTACTGCGCAGCATATTAACAGGAAAAGCACGAGACTTATTTCCTATTGTCATACGAATGTTTTGTCAGACAGAGATGACCAAAAATGCTATCCTGAGTATATGAGCTGTTACCAGAGGCGCACTGCCAAAAACTATGAACTTTCTGATAACGGCCCGAGCAAACTTGCATTGAATTAAAAGGGTTAAGCAACTTGCTTTCAACCAATGGATATGGGTGCTTAAGATAGATTCCACCTATGAGAACCTCAGATGTGATTCTCCTTGGAGTGCAAAAGCTCGCTTTCCATTTCCATAAAGACCCATGTGGAAGAAGAGTTTCCAAAGCCAGATACAGTCATCATAGCAGATGACTATGGATTAACACACAGACCTCTAACTTAATGTAAACTAGGATCTGGTAGTCCTACAAGCTAAGGAGAGATAAGAGGGGGCGTAGATGAAAATAAAACGGGCTTGAGAGTAAAGGGAAGTAGTGAGGAAAAATTGATCAGTCCCCAACTTTTAAAAGAAGAAACCAAGATGGTAAACCTGCAGGGGTCTACCTAATGTGTTTTCAGCATGGAAGAATTGTTGGCATGTCAAAAGATCACTGGGACGCTGCAGTCAAGACAGTGTCCGTAGCCGTGAAAGTCTTAAGCCTATGTTCCAATGCGGCAGAGGGCCAGAATACCTATCAGGATTTATTCTTTAAAGGGCAAATGACCCCTAGTTTTTCTAAGAGGCCAGTAAAGGAGACCAGCATTCTTGGAGATACTGTCAGTTTACAAACTTTGCTTGCGGCAGGAGAGGGCATGTGCTGATTAAGGGACTTACTGGGGAATATGTGGAGGTTCTTTTAATAAAGATATACCTGTACAGCGAGCTAGTAACGGTGGGGGTGCTCCCATACAGGAGGTGGACCTTTTATGAGGTAATGACTTAGCATGTTGGAAGGTATTATCCCCAAAGAGTCCAGGGCAGCCACATGCTGAGGACTGAGGGAAACAAGCAAAATTTTGCACAAGCACAGAGGGCTGAGGGAGTCCCAAAGATCCCACAGAAGACCATCGAGCCAGTAAAGATTAAGGAGGCTACAGGAAAGCCGATAGAATTTAAAGGGGCCAGAATAGAGCTCATGGAATTTAGAGACAAAAATAGAGTCAGAGGAAAGCAACAGTGTTGTAACAGAAGCAGCAGAGGTTGAAGGGAATGCAACAGAAGTATGGTTAGCAGAGATCATCTTCCAAGATTTAAATAGGGACCAGGAAAGTTCCCAAACAGTACAACAGAAAGTGAGGGAGATGCTTCACATTGTTGATGTGCAGTGGAAGCTGGGCAGCCATCTGCAGGCAGTAGTGTCAGAGAGGACATGGGACATACTGGGGAAAACCCATTCCCCAAAGGAAAGGTAATGCACCCTCAAATGAACAACATTCGTCGAAACCAAAAAGGGAATGCAAGTAAAATCAGTGTGGAATTAGCCACTGGAGATCAAATGGTTGGGTTCTAAATTCAAATCTAACTAAACATAGCAATTCAGCTTCAGAACCCGCTAAAGTCAAAACGCAGGAATAGAACCTGGATGCCTCACAAGGGCTCAAAAACAATTTATCACCCATTGGCACGCTAGAAATAAGATGTATCAATGTACCAGAAACAAAACTATTGAACCCATGAGTTGTGGACACAATTACAGGCATGCAACCATGCAGTAACAAAAATTTGCATAGTACAAGCCTGGGAGCCAAGAATTTGTCTCCACAGCAACCTGTGAAATTTGATCCCCTCTAAAACTCCCAGTATTGTACTTGAACTTCCACTAAACCATTGAAATGGAGACGACCTGCAAACCCTCACCAGGAACAATTGCCTTGAAGTAGCATGAATGGAAGCCATCCCCTACCCCATTAACAAAGCACCCAGAAAACCATCTGGGTACTCAACTGGGTGGAGACAAACCATGAGACATAATCATTTGGACGATTAACAATCCAGAATAACAGCTAAGTCACCGGTCTGCATCTTTTAACCATCTCGAAGCCAAACCCAGAAGGACCACTAAGTTCAACCTGAAGCCAGCCAAGTCACCAGCCTTCAAGAGCCATAAACTCTTTAACTATACTGGGCCTGAAATTGCTTCATCTATCCTCCCTCTGTGTAATCTACTTGTGTGAGAGAAAGTTGGCGTGTTTTTATTATTTTTCTTAGACAGGTTAAGTATAATACATTTTTTTTAGAAACTCAAGGAAACCTATTTCTTTATGACTTTAATAGTCATAGCACTCACTGAATTGGCAAGCATATCAATTTTTTTAAACTGTTGCAGTCAAATGTAGAGCAGGGAAAGAACGGAACCATTCTACCTGTCCTCACCTGGTTGTATATTGAGGATGCCAATAAGACTTGCTAACATGTTTGTTGGGAAAATAATTGACGGATAAATTCAAAGATCACTTCAAAACTAGAATGCTATGCTGAACTAAATTTTGGGTAAGCCCAGTAAATTCCATCAGTGTCTTAAACAGCGTAAATTGGTGTGTTAGTAATGTTATCATGAACTGTGGCCACTATTGATTTCATTGAGAAACAGTAATTGGATTTGTTTTAGAATTTAAACATTGCTGTTATATATTTACCAAGCCAATAAAGCTCCTAAAAATGTGCTTCTATAGTTTTAGAAGGGTTTATTTTCACTTAAGTAAATGGCGATGGATTGATCTACCAGCGAGCTGGGGTTTCTTTCCAGACAGTAAGTAGAAATTATTTTATTGGGAGCTGATTGCCTGTAGTTCTTATTGAATTCATGCTCTAATAATCTAATGATCTTTAAGAGGATAATATTTTTTACATGAAAACTGGAAAATATATTATTGATCAGTAACTTTTATTTTAAATGTCTCCCAGCATATTCTGTAAGATGAAGTCTTGGAAAGATCAGGTTGAATGTTGGCACAAACAAATCTAACTCTTAGAAATGGTGGGGGTGACAAAGTTGCCAGTTAACTTTTTTCAGTCCCTCTGGTTGTGTACAGTAGGTTTATAAGTTTTTGTTGGTAATGCATCAGTTATATAACCTTGCTATGTAAATTTTTATTGGTTATGGTTTAACTCTGAACATGTTAACTGCAGCTGGTTATTCTCTTGATTACCAGAAGGAAAAAAACCTAGTGATTAAAAGTGTTTTGTTTCCTTACTCTATCCCTGCAGTAACCATACAATATGAAATGACCAGATTAGTTTTGTGTTAGAGTTGCCAAGCAAGTAGTTCTTTTGGGGTGGGGAACCTACATTAATATCAGAATTGTTTGCATGTGCATTTTTCTGTTCATAAGCATGTACCATATGTCATAGAGGTCTAGCACAGCACAGAAAAAGGCACTTAGGCCCATCGAGTCTGCACCGGTCAAACAAGTGCCTACCTATTCTAATCCCATTTTCCAGCAGTAGGCCCAAAGCCTTGTATGCCATGGCATCGCAAGTGCACATCCAAATACTTCTTAAATGTTATGAGGGTTTCTGCCTCTACCACCCTTTCAGGCAGTGAGTTTCAGATCCCCACCACTGTCTGGGTGAAAAGATTCTTCCCCTCACCCCCTCTAAACCTCTTGCCCCTTATCTTAAATCTATGCCCCCTAGTTATTGATCCCTCCACCAAGGGGAAAGTTCCTTCCTGACTACCCTATCTATGCCCCTCAATTTTATACAACTCAATCATGTCCCCTCTCAATCTCCTCTGCTCCAGGGAAAAAACCCCAGTCTATCCAATCTCTCCTCATAACTAAAACTCTCCAGCCCAGGCAACATCCTGGTAAATCTCCTCTCTAATGCAATCACATCCTTCCTATAATGCGGATCCCAGAACTGCACGCAATACTCTAGCTGTGGCCTAACCAGCGTTTTATACAGTTCCAGCATAACCTCCCTGCTCTTATATTCTATGCCTCGGCTAATAAAAGCAAGTATCCCATATGCCTTCTTAACCACCTTATCTATCTGTCCCGCTACCTTACGGGACCGGTTGACATGCACAACAAGGTCCCTCTGATCCTCAGTACTTCCCAGGGTCCTACCATTCATCGTGTATTCCGGTACCTTGTTTGTCCTGTCCCAGTGCATCACCTCACACTTATCTGGATTAAATTCCATTTGCCACTGATCAGCCCATCTGACCATCCCTTCTATATCCTCCTGTAACCTAAGGCTATCCTCCTCACTATTTATCACCCCACCAATTTTCGTGCCATCCGTGAACTTACCTATCAACCCTCCTACATTCATGTCTAAATCGTTTATATATACCACAAACAGCAAGGGACCCAACACCGATCCCTGTGGAACCCCACTGGACACAGGCATCCAGTCACAAAAATACCCCCTCGAATATCACCCTCTGCTTACTGCCACTCGGCCAATTCTGGATCCAATTTGCCAAATTGCCTTGGATCCCATGGCCTCTTGCCTTCGTTATTAGTCTCCCATGCAGTTTCCCACACATTCTATACTCCTCTAGGGCTTCATCTATTTTGAGCCCTTGACATCTGCCATAAGCCTCCCTTTTCCTCTGTGTCCAAACCTGTATACCCTTCGACATCCAGGGTTCCCTGGATTTGTTGGTCCCAGCCTTTTATCTTTACTGGAATATGTTGGCCCTGTACTCCCTATTTCCTTCTTGAATGAGTCCCACTACTCTGATGCAGATTTACCTAAAAGTGGCTGCTCCCAGTCTGCTCTGGCCAGATCATATCTGAACTTATTAAAATCGGCCTTCCCCCAATTTAGAACTCTGATTTCTGGCCCACCCTTATTAATGAGGTGTAACTGGGTTTTTAACAGTGTATTAAGCCTTAACTACTGATGAAGAACCTCTCTGGCCCTGGAAAACTAATTATATACTTGTGTAATGTCAGATTTTTCCATTCTGAAAAAAAGTCCCATGTTCTTCAGTATAAAATTTTAAGCTTGCTTAATATTTCAGCTTTTAATGTGCATGCCCCAACCATTTATTTCACGCTCTGAAAAATTAATGAATGTAAAGGATTATCAGTGCATTTTACTGCCTTGTTTGCTATCTGTGAGAATTCTTCAATGTGATTGGCTACTTAACCTGCATTGCTGATGCCTGGCGATCCCTTGACTCGGCGCAAGAATCAAATTAATGTCATGAAAGATTAAATCCATGCTACAGAGATTGCTAGATCGCAGTGAGCAGCTTTTCCTGAGGTCAGTGACAAATGCCATCACTCTATCACTGACCACAAATTCTGGGCCATTGTGTATAAAAAAAAAAACCAGCATGACACATTGTTATATGATGGGCTTCCCCATTTAACAGCAAAGTCCATTATAGAAAAAATAAACATACAGTCTGGATGGAGTAGGTTTGATGCCCCCGGGTGGACCATAAAATGTACTATTGTGTGATTTTGAGTTGCAGTAGTATATGGCATCTTGAAGGATAGTTGGAGTTCTTCCCTGGTCAACATTTATACCTCAACCAACATTACTGACGAGAAAACACAATCTGGCCATTACCACATTGCTGTTTGTAGGACCTTGCTGCATGCAAGGTAGCTGCTGCATTTCCTACATTACACTTCAAAACTACTTCATTTGTTAAGTACTTTGGGATGTCCTGAGTTCCTGAAAGGAGCTGTATAAATGCAAGTTTGTTCTACCTTTTTTATGGACAGTGGCCTTTTCTCACTCCTGATCTTCTACACTCATAATACAGGTCGCGTATCTGTTATCCGAAACCCCTGGGGCCAATTGCATTTTGGCATTCGGATACTTTCGGTTTTCAGATGTGATGTCGACTCCGGACCCCATGAAGTCTCATAGCATCAGGTCAGACATGGGCAAGGAAACCTCCTGATTGCCACCCTCCCTCAGCTGATGAATCAGTGCTCCTCCATGTTGAACACCACTTGGAGGGAGAACTGAGGATGGAAAGGGCGCAGAATGTACTCTGGGTGGGGGACTTCAATGTCCGTCACCAAGAGTGACTCAGTAGCACCACTACTGACTGAGCTTGCTCGGTCCTAAAAGACATACCTACTAGACTGGGTCTGTAGCAGATGAGGGAACCAACAAGAGGGAAAAACATTCTTGACCTCATCCTCACCTACCTGCCTGCCGCAGATGCATCTGTCCATGACAGTATCGGTAGAAGTGACCATCACACAGTCGTTGTGGAGATGAAGTCCCGCCTTCACATTTAGGAAACCCTCCATCGTGTTGTGTGGCACTACCACTGTGCTAAATGGGATAGATTTCGAATAGATCGAGCAACTCAAGGCTGGGCATCCATGAGGGCGCTGTGGGCCATCAGCAGCAGAATTGTACTCAAACGCAATCTGTAACCTCATGGCCCAGCATATCCCCACTCTACCATTACCATCAAGCTCGGGGATCACCCTGGTTCAATGAAGCGTGCAGGAGGGCATGCCAAGAACAGCACCAGGCAAACCTAAAATGAGGTGTCAATCTGGTGAAGCTCCAATGCAGGACCACTTGCGTGCCAAACAGTTTAAGCGACAAGTGATAGACAGAGCTAAGTGATTGCACAACCAACGGATCAGATCTAAGCTCTGCAGTCCTGCCATCCAGTCGTGAATAGTGGTGGACAATTAAAGATCTCACTGAGTGAGGAGGCTCCACAAATATCCCCATCCTCAATGATGGAGGAATGCAGCACATCTGTGTAAAAGATAAGGCTGAAGCATTTGCTACAGTCTTCAGCCAGAAGTGCTGAGTGGATGATCGATCTCAGCCTCCTCCGGAGGTCCCCAGCATCACAGATGCCAGTCTTCAGCCAATTCAATTCTCTCCATGTGATATCAAGAAATGGCTGAAGGCACTGGATACTGCAAAGGCCCTGACGATATTCCGACAATAGTACTGAAGACTTGTGCCCCAGAACTTGCCGCACCTCTAGCCAAGCTGTTCCAGTACAGCTACAACACTGGCATCTACCCAGCCATGTGGAAGGTTGCCCAGGTATGTCCTGTACATAAAAAGTAGGACAAATCCAACGCAGCCCATTACCATCCTATCAGTGCTCTCGATCATCAGTAAAGTAACGGAAGGGGTCATCAACAGCGCTGACAAGCAGCACTTGTTTAGTAATAACCTGCTCACTGACGCCCAGTTTGGGTTTTGCCAGGGACACTCAGCTCCTGACCTCATTACAGCATTGTTCAAACATGGACAAAAGAGCTGAACTCCTGAGGTGAGAGTGACTGCCCTTGACATCAAGGCTGCATTTGACCAAGTGTGGCATCAAGGAGTCCTAACAAAGCTGGAGTTAATGGGAATCAGGGAAAACTCTCCACTGGTTGGACTCATACCTAGCACAAAGGAAGATGGTTGTGATTGCTGAAGGTCAGTCATCCCACTTCCAGGACATCACTGCAGGAGTTCCTCAGGGTATTGTCCTTGGCCCAACCATCTTCAGCTGCTTCATCAATGATTTTCCTTCCACCATAAGGTCTGAAGTGGGGATGTTTGCTGCTGATTATACAATGCTCAGTATTATTTGCGGCGACTCATACTGAAGCAAATATCCAAATGCAGCAAGACCTGGACAATATCCAGGCTTGGGCTGACAAGTGGCAAGTAACGTTTGCGCCACACAAGTGCCAGGCAGTGACGATCTCCAACAAGAGAGAATCTAACCATTGCTCCTTGGCATTCAATGGCATTACATTACTGAATCCCCCACTATCAATATCCCGGGGGTTACTATTGACTAGAAACTGAACTAGGCTAGCCATATAAATACTGTGGCTACAAGAGCAGGTCAGAGGCTAGGAGTCCTGTGAGGAGTAACTCACTTCCTGATTCCCCAAAGCCTGTCTACCATCTACAAGGCATGAGTCAGGAGTGTGATGGAATACTCCTCGCTTGCCTGGATGGGTGAAGCTCCCACAACACTCGAAGCTTCGCACTGTCAAGGACAAAGCAGCCCGCTTGATTGGCACCCCATCCACAAACACTCACTCCCTCCACCACCAACACACAGTAGCAGCAGCGTGTACCATTTACATAAGACCATAAGACGTAGGAGCAGAAGTAGGCCTTTCGGCGCATCGAGTCTGCTCCACCGTTCAGTGAGATCATGGCTGATCTGATAATCTTCAACTCCACTTTCCTGCCTTTTTCCCATAACCCTCAATTCCCTTACTGATTAAAAATCTGTCTATCTCAGCCTTGAATATACTTAACGACCCAGGCTCCACAGCCCTCTGTGGTAATGAATTCCACAGATTCACTACCCTCAGAAGAAATTCCTCTTCATATCTGTTTTTAATGGGTGACCCCTTACTCTGAAATTATGCCCTCTGGTCCTAGACTATTCAACAAGGGGAAACAACCTCTCAGCATCGACCCTGTCAAGCCCCTTAAGAATCTTATATGTTTCAAATATAAGATGCACTGCAGGAATTTACCAAGGTTCTTTCGACAGCACTTTCCAAACTCACGACCACTACCATCCAGAAGGACAAGGGCAGCAGATAGATGAGAACACCACCACCTGGAAGCACCCCTCCAAGTCACTCACCACCCTGACTTGGAAATATATCACTGTTCCTTCACTATCGCTGGGTCAAAATCCTGGAACTCCCTTCCTAACAGCACTGTGGGTGTACCTACACCACATGGACTGCAGTAGTTCAAGAAGGCAGCTCACCACCACCTTTTCAAGGGCAACTAGGGATGGGCATTAAATGCTGGCCCAGCCTGCGAAGCCCACGTCCTGTGAATTAATATAAAAAAAATAATTTTGTTGTTGGATTTGTTGAAGCAGAAATGATCTGCTTTTAGCAACTAAAACTTTCTTCACGCACTCAGGCCAAAAAGTGCTCCATTTCTACTATACTCTTCTAGATCGATTAACAAATGACACATGATTGGAGATTCAACATTTTAAGTGTTATTAGAGGAATGTGAAGAACGGAACTGTGTTCAATCCACTGAACCAACATTAGTCACATGCTAAAAATGGCATATTGGCAAAATGGTGTTTTGCTGAGTTTGCATGTATCTGTTTACAAATAGTACTAAAATATCAGGGGAAGTGTATTTAAGCAACAGTGAGCATGCGTTGATTTAAACAATCAATTTAAACCACATATTGGGCTACTGATTCTTTCAAATTACTGGATTCTTAAAACTAAATCTTGAGTAGTTTAACAGAATCAGGATTAGAAAGTAATTTGGGCAATAACTGCTGGCCTTCATTATTTGTGGAGTCGGTAGCACAGCTTCTAGTGACAAACTCAAATTGGTGAAGTATGAACAGGCCTGCAATATCTCAGCAGCAATGTTTGTGCTAAGCTGCATGCACGCACAGCTGCCTGGGAGTACTGTGCAGCTCTTGTTCTGTATTAAAGACTGCACAAATTTAAAGGTACCACACGATAAATATAGTTTTTATGCGAGACTAGTTTTTTCAAAGGGTACATTGTTTGGTGTCAGATGCAGATGTCTCACCACAAACTTTCCAAATTTACTTTGAGATTTCAATTTTGACATCATTGAAGCTTATGACGGCTATCAATTTTTTGCCTTTGTAGCTACAGGTTTATAACATCTGAAGCAAAGGCAGCAATGTGTGTTGAAAACTACTTGTAATTTGAGGTATTAACTGATAACTTGCAATTATTCATGGTTTAAGCCCTAGCCCGAAGTATCTTCAGCACCGTCATCAGTGACCTTCCCTCCAATATAAGGTCAGATGTGGCGATATTGATTATTCCATTGTGTTCAGTACAATTTGCAACTCCCCAGATGTTTGAAGCAGCCTGTGCATGTGTGCGGCAAGATCTGGATGGCATTCAGGCTTGGGCTGATAAGTGGCAAGTAACATTCATGCCACAAGTGCCAGGTGATGACCATCTCCAACAAGAGACAATCTAACCACCTCCTTGATATTCACTGACATTACCTGTGCTGAATTCCCTACCATCAACGTCCTGTGGGGGTTACCATTGACCAGAAACTGAACTATACTAGACTTGTAAATATTGTGGCTGTAAGAGCAGGCCTTGTAGATGGTGGATAAACTTTGGGAATTCTGTGGCAAGTAACTCACCACCTGACTTCCCAAAACCTATCCACCATCTCCAAGGCATTAGCCAGTAGTGTGGTGGAATACTCTCCACTTTCCTGGTGTTGCAGCTCCAACAACACTCGAAGCTCAACGCAATCAAAGACAAAGCAGCCCATTTGATTGGCACCCCATACGCCACAATTGCACTGTGGCAGCAGTGTGCACCATCTAAAAAAGACAGTGGAGCAGCTCATCAAAGCTCCTTGAGCAATACCTTCCAATCCACGCACTTTTATCACCTAGAAGGACAAGGGAAGCAGATGCATTGGAACATCACCACCTGCAAGTTCCTCTCCAAGTTGCACACATCATCCTGATTTGAAACTATGTTGCTGTTCTTCCAGTGCTGTTGGATCATTTTTTTTTATTCATTCATCGGATGTGAGCGTCGCTGACTAAGCTAGCATTTATTGCCCATCCCTAATTGCCATTGAGAAGGTGGCGGTTTGCTGCCCTCTTGAACTGCTTCAGTGAATGTGGGGTAGTTATACCCACAGTGCTGTTAGGGAGGGAGTTCCATGATTTTTGACCCAGTGACAATGAAGGAACGGTGATATATTTGCAAGTCAGGATGGCAAGTGGTTTGGAGGGGAACTTCCAGGTGGTGGTGTTCCTATGTATCTGCTGCCCTTGTCCTTCTAGATAGTAATGGTTGTGGGTTTGGAAGGTGCTGTCTAAGGAGCCTTGGTGAGTTTCTGCAGTGCATCTTGTGGATGGTACACACTGCAGCCACCGTGCATCGGTGGTAGAGGGAGTGAATGGTACCCCATACACACAGTCAAGCAAGCTGCTTTGTCCTGGATAGTGTCCAGCTTCTTGAGTGTTGTTTGAGCTGCATTCATCCAGGCAACTGCAGAGTATTCCATCACACTCCTGACTTATGCCTTGCAGATGATGGACAGGCTTTGGGGAGTTAGAAGGTGAGTTAGTCGCCACAATATTCTGAGCCTCTGACCTGCTCCTGTAGCCACGGTATTTATATGGCTAGCCCAGTTCAGTTTCTGGTTAATTGTAACCCCCAGGATGTTGATAGTGGCGGATTCAGAGATGGTAATGCGATTAAATGTCATGGGGTGATGGTTGGATTCTCTCTCGTTGGAGATGATTGTTGCCTGGCACTTGTGTGGCCTGAATGTTACTTGCCACTTGTCAGCGTAAACCTGGAGATTGTCCAGGTCTTGCTGCGCTTGAACATGGACTGCTTCAGTATCTGAGGAATCGCAAATAATACTGAACTTTGTACAATCACCAACTAACACCCCCACTTCTGACCTTATGGTGGAAGGAAGGTCATTGATGAAGCAGCTGAAGATGCCTGGGCCAAGGACGCTACCCTGAGGAACTCCTGCAGTGATATCCTGGATCTGAGATGATTGACCTTCAACAACCACATCCATCTTCCTTTGTGCTAGGTATGTCTCCAACCAGTGGAGAGTTTTCCCCCTGATTCCCATTGACTCCAGTTTTCTACGGCTCCTTGATGCCACACTCGGTTAAATGCAGCCTTGATATCAAGGGCAGTCATTCTCACCTCACCTTGGGAGTTCAGCTTTTTTGTCCATATTTGAACCAAGGCTGTAATGAAGTCAGGAGCTGAGTGACCCTGGCAGAATCCAAACTGGGCGTCAGTGAACCGGTTATTGCTGAGAAAGTGCTGCTTGAGAGCACTGTTAATGATGACTCCTTCCACCGTTTTACTGATGATCGAGAGTAGACTGATGGGGCGGTATTTGGCCAGGTTGGATTTGTCCTACGTTTTATGTACAGGACATACCAGGCGCATACCCACCAATTTTCCACATTGCTGGGTAAATGCCAGTGTTGTAGCTGTACTGGAACAGCTTGGCAAGCTCTGGAGCACAAGTCTTCATGACTATTGCAGGAATATTGTCAGGGCCCATAGCCTTTGCAATATCCAGTGTGTTCATCCATTTCTTGGAGTGAATTGAATTGGCAGAAGACTGTCATCTGTGATGCTGGGGATCTCTGAAGGAGGTTGAGATGGATCATAGGCTCGGCACTTCTGCTGGCTTTTCCTGCAATGCTTACATCCCAAGGCAGAATAAATCTTTTTTAGTGAAAACATTTAAATTGTTTATGTAAACTGATGCATGTGTCTTCACTGGTGAGTATTAGCTTTTTTCCTTTGTCGTTCATTGAATAATATTGTCCAGTAGCTTTTAATGAATAGGAAATATTTTAGTTCAGTATTTTATCATTTTTTGACAAGAGTATAACTGAAAAAAATTATGTCACAAAGAAAATACACAACATGAATATTTAGTATAACTGAAATTGTGTGTTTTTTATTCTGAAACATTAATGCCACCGACTATTCTTGGAGGAAATATTTAGAAAGTCAAATATTTTTCTGTAAGTTCACATTTCAGATAAAGATTGTATCAAATTGAAAGAAAAAGCGTACAATTCCACAGAGATTAGTGGCAGGTTAGAAGATTGGGCAGAATATAAAAAAGGATCAAAGAATGGCTTAAAAAATATGAGGGAGAAATTAGCGTAGGAGAGGAAGTTAGCTAGAAATCTGAAACAGAAAGTAAGCCATTTAAAAAGGAAGAGTAAGGAAAGCGAATGTTGGTTTTCCACAGAGTGAATCTGGGGAATTAATAATGGAAAATAAGGAAATGACAGATGAATCGAACAGATATTTTGCATCTGTCTTCACTGTAGAGGATACAAATAAGATCTCTTGGAAATAAGTGTGCGGGAAGTGAAAGGAGGGAGGATCTTAAAACAATTGCAAGCACTAGGGAAAAAGTACTGAGAATTATTAAAACTAAAAGCTGACAAGGGGCCTCCCATTTAAGATGGAGATGAGAATTCTTTTCTGTGGTCTGCGAGCCTTTAGAACTCTCCTCCTCATAGTGGCGGAGGTAGGGTCATTTAATATTTTTAGGGCAGAGATAGGTAGATTCTTGACGAACAAGGGAGTTAAAGATTATTGGGGGTAGGTGGGAATGTGTTGAGGCCACAATCAGATCAGCTATGATTTTATTGAATGGCGGAGCAGGTTCAAGTGGCCAAATGGCCTACTCCTGCTCCTAATTTGTATGTTCATATGTAAGCCCCCAGGTCCTGATGGACTTTATCCTAAAACCTTAAAAGAAATAGCTGCTGAGATAACAGATGCATTGGTTATTAATTTCCAAAATTCCCTAGATTCTGTAAAGGTCCCATCAGATTGGAAAATAGCAAATGTAGCTGCTCCATTCAAGAAAGGGGGGAGACAGAAAACAGGAAACTTGAGGAAGTAACAGCAAAGTTGATAAAGGGGAACCTGTGGATGTGGTGTACTTAGACTTCCAGAAGGCATATGACAAGGTGCCTCATCAAAGATTACTACGCAAAATAAGTGCTCTTGGTGTAGGGGGTAACATATTACCATGGATAGAGGATTGGTTAACTAACAGGAAGGAGACAGATTAGGCATAAATAGGTCATTTTCAGGTTGGCAAGATGTGGTGAGTGGAGTGCAACAGGAGTCAGTGCTGGGGCTTTAGCTATTTGCAACCTATGTTAATGACTTGGCTGATGGGATCAAGTGTTTGGTTGCTAAATTTGCTGATGACACCAAGATAGGAAAGTAAGTTGTGAAGAGGCCATGAATCTGCAAAAGGATATAGGTAGGTTATGTGAGTAAGCAAAAATTGGCATTTGGAGTATAATGTGGGAGAATGTGAACTTGTCCACTTTTGCAGGAAGAATAAAAAAGCAACATGTTATTTAATTGGGGGGAAATTGTAGAATCCTGAGGTACAGAGGGATGTGGTCCTGGTACATGAATCACAAAAAGTTAATATGCAGGTACAGCAAGTGATTAGGAAGGCAAATGGAATGTTGTATTTATTGGAAAAGGAATGGAATATAAAAGTAAGGATGTTTTGCTACAGTTGAATAGGGCATTGGTTGAGACTACTTCTGGAGTACAGTGTACCGTTTTGGTCTCCTTAGCTAAGAAAGGACATAATTGCATTAGAAGCAATTCAAAGAAGGTTCACTTGGCTGATTCCTGGAATGAGGGAGTTATCTTATGAAGAAAGGTTGAACAGATTGGGCCTGTATCTATTGGTGTTTAGAAGAATGAGGGGCGATCTTATTGAAACATGCAAGATCCTGAGGGGACTTGCCAGTCTGGGTACTGAAAGGATGTTTCCCCTTGTGGAAGAGATTGGAATTAGGGGTCAGAGTTTAAAAATAAGGGGTCTTTCATTTAAGATGGAGATTAGTTTTTTTTTCCTGAGGGTCATTAGTATGTGGAGCCCTCTCCCCCAAAAGTGGTGGAGACAAAGTCATTGAATATTTTTAAGGCTGACTTAAATAGATTTTTGATTGACAAGGAAGCCAAAATTATGGGGGTAGGAAAGAAAGTGGAGTTGAGGTCACAATCAGTCTAGCCATGATCTTATTGAATGGTGGAGCAGACTCGAGGGGCCGAATGACTTACTCCTGCTTCGAATTTGTATCTTTATATGTTTTCTGAATCATAATATTGAAAAATATTCTCCAAACCACCAACACAAGATTTTTTTTTCTTTTATCTTTCCAGCAGACCAAATTAGAATGATTTTTTTTGGCTCACTGCTAAGAAAATCTTTTGACTAATGGGCACTATATTTCTTCATTAGTACTATTGGAGATTTAGGTGTGTTTTGTGTTTTTTAAAAAATAAATAACGTATCTTTTGGGAAAGAAAGTAAAGCAGTGATTTGAAAAGAATAGCATAATTTGATGTAACTGCAATGAGTTACAATGACCATAAAATACAGGGCATTAAGTTAGTAAGAAAGGGAAGGCGCTCACCACTGAATTGGAAACTATTCAAAGATTTAGCGGGAGCACTGATTTCTCCTATTCTGACATGACTTTCAATCTGACGCCATCTATAGGGGATCTGTGGCATCCAGCAGCAGCGATACCAGCAAGCAGGCTGAGCAGTAGCCAATTATATTGAAGAATTCTCAGAACAAACCAGGAAATAAAAAGCATGGATTATTATTCACTTTGTAATCATTTTATAGAAAGCGAGCTAAAGATTGGAATCACACATTGGATGAAGATTGAAACTGAAATATCATAAACGTGTAAAAGAAAACATGGAATGATACTTCACTCATATAAAATTAGTTTCTCAGGGCCAGATGTTTAGGAATTGACTTAGTGCATCAATAATAGTTTGGTTACACCTCATTCAACAAGGCCTTTACAGCAACATTAATGTATAAAAAGTCGAAGTTCACATTCAGTCATTGACTCTTGTTTAAATCTGTGAAGATTGCAACAGTGCACCCTGTGCAGTAGCAAGATATTACTAACAACAGCTTCCACATTTCCATGTTTAACTGCGGAATTTGCTGTCAGTGTGATACAATAATGACAAGCGCTGACAGTTTCATCGTCATTATAGCCGCAGATTCCAGGCCAATACATTGTCAATCTCTGAACTAAGCCAAATGTTACTTAATATTCAACTTCAATCGAGTATTGGAACATAGTATAGATTGTGTACAATCTATAAAGGTTACAAGGTTTTTTTTGAGACTGATTGACTAAATAATTGATCTGAGAAACTCCTAGCTTTAGATTATCTTTTTTAAAGAACTCACATTGTAATTTCTTTTCCTTGTAGGTTCAACCATACAATGATTTGCAGCTGTCTCCAAAACTAAGGACCAGTCAAATGATGCAAGCCACTGAAAACGTGTTTTTTACCCGAAAACCTAATGTCAGCAGTACAAATCTTGAGAATAACTTAGCTAGTCTGACAAACTCTGGTAAGATGTTTGAGATTTGCTAGCATTGTACTAAATCACAAGGGAACATAGATGATTTGTAAATGTTGCCACTCTCACAATTTTTTAATTTTTAGCTCATTATTTCCATGCACCTGATTTCATTTTTTGGTGTCTCCATGTTTATAATGGAACCTCTTTATCCACCAAAGAATCTCTCTTTCTGAATAATTGCAATAAATCTCAAAATAAAGCCTTGCATGAAGCACTACCTTCTTACAAAGATGTTACCACCAATTTTCTGTCTGACATGGATCAGACCTAGCCCAATAAAGACTAAATTCAAAAGCAAAAGATTAAATTCATCTTATTTGTCTGGCACTTCTCTTCATTTTGGCTCCTAGGATATAGAAAATATAGCTTAGAACATGCTTCAGGAAAACGAAGCTGTTGAGCAACGCATACAAAAGTTAGGGATCATGAGTAGTGGAAATTGGTCTGAAGTGGAACACATCCATGGGTATTGAATAATGTACATGTGCTTTATAATAGTGCAAGTGATTGTATTAAATATTTTAATTAACTTGGTATTTTGTTGGCTTGCATGTGATGCAGTGAATGTCATGGCAAATGTATAACTATTATGATTATGTGATGAGGGATCAGAAATTGTTCTTCACTCAAGATGGGGAGTCTATAAGGAATTAGAAGTTGAGGTTCTTTTGCTTCTTACTTTACCATCAAGCCGTACGTAGTCAAATAGACCTAGTTTAAACAAAAAACAACTGTTGGTGCATTAAGAGAGAGAAAAAAAACTGTTGTAATTTGTGTAATTACGTGAAGAGGTCTTCATCAGATAAGGAAGTGCTCTAATTACCTAAAACGATGGGACAAGCAGAACTGGTAAGCAAATGGCCCCGATTGGATTGAGATATCTCATGTTCTTGCAATAGCCAAATGGAAATAACTTGCTTTCTAAAAGGCTGTTTGATCAAGCAGTATACACACTGTCTGTTAAGGGAAGGCAAAAAACTTGCAAGCACTAACCAATGACAACCTGTTTTTATTTCATGGGATGTGAGCATCACTGGGAAGGTCAACATTTGTTACCCATCCCTAATTGGCCTTGAGAAAGTGGTGATGAGCCTCCTCAAACTGTTGCAGACGGTCTAGTGTAGATACATCCACAGTGCTGATAGGAAAGGTGTCTCATGTTTTTGACCCAGTGACAGTTAAAGAACGGCGACTAGGTTCCATGACGTTGGTGTGTAGCTTGGAGGGAAACTTGCAGGTGGTGGCGTTCCCATGAGTCTGTTGTCCTTGTCCTTCCAGGTGGTAGAGGTCGTGGGTTTGGAAGATGTTGTTGAAGGAGGCTTGGTGTGTTGCTGTATTGCATTTTGTAGATGGTGCACATTGTTGCCACTGTGCATCAGTGGCGGAGGGAGTGAATATTTAAGGTGGTGTATGGGGTGCCAATCAAGTAGGCTGCTTAGTCGTGGTTGTTGTCTAGTTTCTTGAGTGAGGTCGGAGCTGTACTCATCCAGGCAAGTGGAGAGCATTCTATTGACTTGTGCCTTGTAGCTGGTGGATAAGCTTTGGGGAGCCAGAAGGTGAGTTGATCACCAAAATATTTTCAGCCTCTGACCTATAATTAAACAAATTAAACAAGTTTATATAGGGATGGCAGTGCAGGCGGAGTTCCACAACTGCAGCTTGTGGGAGTTTGTGGACAACATTGTGATTCTAGATTCCCAGCCTCTGTTCTGCTCTTGTAGGCACAGTACTTGTATACTGGGTCCAGTTAACCTTCTGGCCAGTGATAGCTGCCAAGATGTTGATGGTGGGCGATTCGGCGACAGTAATGCCATTGAATGTCGAGGGGAGTTGGTTAGATTTTCTCTTGTTGGTGATAGTCATTGCCTGTGTGCCATGAGCGTTACTTGCCATTTATTAGCCAAGCCTGAATGTTGTCCAGATCTTGCTGCATATTAACATAGTGTTTCAGCATCTGAGGAGTGTGAATGATACTAGACACTGCAATCATCAATGAACATTCCCACTTCTGACCTTATGTTGGGGGGAAGATTATTGAAGCAGATGGTTGGGCCTAGGAAACTATCCTACAGGGTTGTCCTGGGACTGAGATGATTGACCTTCAGCAACCGCAACCGTCGACTTTTTTTTTTACTAGGTATGACTTCATCCAGTGGAGAGTTTTCACTCTGACTCCTGTTGACTTCAGTCTTGCAGGGGCCCCTTGATGCTATACTTGGTCAATTCCTGCCTTGATGTCAAGGGCAGTCACTCTCACCTCATTTCATTTCTGGAGTTCAGTTCTTTTGTCCATGTTTGGACCAAGGCTGTAATGAGATCAGGAACTGAGTGGCCCTGAGAGAACCCAAACTGAGCTTTGGTGAGCAGTTTATTGATGTGAAAGTGCCACTTGATAGCACTGTCAGCAACACCTTTCATCACTTTGCTGATAACCATGAGTAGACTGGTGGGACAGTAATTGGCTGTGTTGGACTTGTCCTGATTTCTGTGGACTGGACATACCTGGGCAATTTTCCACATTGTTGTGTAAATGCCAGTGTTGTAGCTGTACTGGAAGAGCTTGGCTAAGGGTGCAGCAGTGCTGAGCACAAGGTTGTGGGTTACATGACTGAAGGGGATGTAAGAACACAAATGAAACCGCTTCTAATTGTGGAGGTAGAGTTGCTGTACTGGAAGGGGCCAACCATGCGTTGTACCCAAAAGAGGACCGAGGTAATACCATTTTCTTTCTATGTAAATTATTGCCTAAATAATGAAATGTATTAATGCTTGTGTTTGAAATAAAGGAATGTTGTATCCAATTTGGTGTCAACTCTAAATCAATTACAAGTGACAAGTTGGGCATGAGATGACAAAGTGTTTTAAGTGGGACAAGCTATAGGATATAGGTTAACAGCTAGCAGTTAGGTGGAAGATGCAGAGAAATGTGGGTTAAAAGTAAGGGAAAACTAATGAAACTTAAGGCTGACAAGTCCCCTGGACCTGTTGGCCTGCATCCTAGGTCGTAAAAGAAGTGGCTGCAGAGATTGGTTTAATCTTCCAAAATTCCCCAGATTCTGGAAAGGCCCCTATGGATTGGAAAAGTGCAAATGTAATACCCCAGTTCAAGAAAGGAGGGAAACAAGAAGCAGGAAACAAAAGGCCAGTTAGCCTAAAGTCTGTCATTGGGAAAATGCTAGAATCCATTATTAAAGAGAGAGAATTATAATTTTCTAAATGTCCTGCTACTATCAGGCAGAGTCAACATGGTTTTGTGAAAGGGAAATCGTGTTTGACAAATTTATTTGAGTTCTTTGAGGATGTAACAAGCAAGGTGGATAAAGGGGAACCAGTAGATGTGGTGTATTTGGATTTCCAAAAGGCATTTGATTAGGTGTCACACAAGGTTGCTACACAAGATAACAATTTGTAGTGTTGCAGGTGATATATTAGCTTGGATAGAGAACTGGCTAACTGACAGGATACTAGAGTAGAGATAAATGGATCATTTTCAGGATGGCAAACTGTAACTAGTGGAGTGCCAGAGGGACCAGTGCTCGAGCCTCAACCATTTGCAGTCTATATTAATGACATGGATGAAGGGACCCTTGACTGTATTGTAGCCAAATTTGCTGACAGTACAAAGATAGATTGGAGAATGCAAGTTGTGAGGAGGACAAATTGAGTCTTCAAAGGGTTATAGAAAGGTCAAGTGAATGGGCAAAAGTTTGGCAGATGAAGTATAATGTGGGAAAATGTGACGCTGTCCACTTTAGCTGAAAGAATAGAAAAATAGAATATTATTTAAGTGGAGAGAGTCTACAGATTGCTGCAGTACAGCGGGATCTGAGTGCCCTTGTACATGGATTACAAAAAGTTAGCATCAGGCACAGCAAGTAATGAGGAAGGCAAATGGAATGTTGGCCTTTATTGCAAGGTGGAAGGAGTATAAAAGTAGGGAAGACTTGCTGAACTTTACAGGGCATTGATGAGACCGTGCTAGAGTACTGTGTAAAGTTTTGGGTCACCTTACTTAAGGAGAGACATACTTGCATTGGAAGCAGTTCAGAGAAAGTTCACTAGGTGATTCCTGGGGTAAATGGGTTGTCTTATGAGGAAAGGTTGAGCAGGTGGGTGTATACTCATTGGAGTTTAAAAATATGAAAAGTGATCTTATTGAGACTTATTATCCTGAAGGGGCTTGACAATGTAGATGCTGAGAGGATGTCCCCACCCGTGAGGAATCTAGAACTAGGTGACAGCTTAAAAATGTGTTTCCCATTTAAGATGGAGATAGGGAGGAAGGGTTGTTAGTGTTTGGAATTCCCTTCTCCAACGAGTAATCATCTTCAGCTGTCCTTCGATTCAATCTGATGTCTGTTCAGGGCTGAGAGTTTCTGCCATGGATCTTCATTTGACTGAACAGACTGATTCACGATCATCAGATTTTTGGGCAGATGGGGCAGGATATCCCATGAGGTAGTGGGATCCAGATTGCAGGATTTGCTTCCTTTTCTTTCTCTCTCTGCCATCGCCCTGCCTCATCAATAAGGCATATGGATTCAAAACATGATACAGCTTGATGGACAAGCTGTGAACAATTGGTAGGAAGCTCCTCCCTGTCATTAATGTCAATAATGCAGTGCTTCAAGGAGAGCTTTAGAGTGTCTTTGAAGCATTTTCTTTGTCTGCACCCGCAACTCCCCCCGCCCCACCCCCTCCCAGGACATTGGCCATTTGAGAGTTGAGAGAACAAGACTTTGCAGGGGAAGGTACTTTTTGACCATCCAGACACAGTGCCCAGTCCATTGCAGTTAATTTTGCAGCAGTTTTGCCTGGATGATTGTGGAATTGGCTTCAAGGTAAACACTAGCGTTTGTTTGACAGTTCTTCCATTGAATCTAGAGGATGTGGCGGAGACATTACTGGTGGAATTTCTCTACCACTCGTGTTGCTAATGCACAGTCCAGGCCTCGCTGCGGTACACGAGTGTGGTGACGAACTGCTTCGTACACCAGGACTTCTGTTAACTTGCAAAGTCTTTTTTTTTTGTCAAATGCTCACTGTCATAGTTTGTAGAAGGCTGAGCTGGCGCAGCTGGTCCATTGTTGGATTTCCTCGTCAATGGTGGCTTTTTGAGCAAGGTAGCTGCTGAGGTATATGAAGTGCTCCACCTATTCCAGAGTGTCTCCTTCAACATATATGGGAGGTGGAATATTTAGCTGACCAGGTGTGGCTTAATATGGGTTTGTTTTGGCAGCATTCAAGGACAGCCCAAGTCTCTCTTATGCAGACTTGAAGAGATTGAGAGTGGGCAACAACATTGCAGTCAACCCCCAACTCTAGATCATGTATGTGTGTGGCGTTCAGTTTAGTTTTGGCACAGAAGGAACTGAGGTTAGAGTTTTCTATCTTATTTAGACTTAACCCCCCATGAAACTGGAGGAACTATGGGCAGAAGACTCTGCCAATGGCCCTGGTCCATTGCAATCTCTTTCACTCCAGCCCAGTGAGGTCCTGCCCTTGAAGGTCCTGAGACGTACTTTGTCAGACCCTCTTTGGCTGGGCCCGTCTTCTTTTTCTGCCTGGTGGCATCCATTCTACTGCCACTCTGGTGGTATGTCTGAGAGACGAAATACATATCCTGCCAGCCTCCATCACCTTTCCATGATGTCCTGCAGACACCTCTGACCAGTCCTCTGTAGCACTTCTTCGTTGGTAGTGATGTCTCTCTCTGTGATGCCCAGGATCTTACATAGGCAGTGCTGGTGAAAGACATCCAACTTACATGACACCTTCGCCAGAGAGACACGGAAGAGAACAAAGATTTCAAATGGTACTACAACGGACAGGTAGAGTTGCAGCATCATAGCTGTGTTGATGGTATTGGCTGTGCAGACAGTGTGGAGCTATTGGAAGACTGATACTGCTTTGACGATTCTTGTGTGGACATTGATCTATCACCCTCCCTGTAACTATTCCCCATTGGTAGGGGTAGTGGTCGACATCCTCAATGTTCTGTTGCTGATGGTATTTTGTTGCCATCCAGTCGTCATTGTCTTGATCTTCTCACCAACCTTGGCACCTTGGCGTACACCAACCTTGGCACCGCTACTCTCAAGACCTGTGGTCATGTCTTGACGTGCATGTGATTTTTCGGCCAGCAAGGTGATGTCGTCTGCGAAATCTATCAACCAATGGTGTTGCCAAGGGATGGAAAAGTCTGCACTTACCATCACCTTCCTCATGATGAAATCAACACCCAAGAGGAAAAAGGAATGAAGAGAGTATGCAGCCTTGCTGTACTCCTGTGATGATGTTGAAGGGCTCCATGGTGCTTGTGCTGATCATGACACAGAAGCTGGAGTCATGGTATAAGGTTTTGAAGATTTAATATACCACATCAGGATACCATAATGTCTAATGATGTACCAGAGTGACTGCAGATGACGCTATCAAAAGCCGCCTTGAAATCAATGAAGTTGATAACAAGTGGCTTCTGATGCTCTAGGTTCTGCTCTATGATGATCCTGAGTGTAAATATCTGCTTGTTGCATGATCTGTGACCCTGAAAACCTGCCTGTTCTTCACGAAGGGTACTGTCTACTTCTGCTTTCAATCTGTTGAGCACCAGATTGCCAGGTACTGAAGACCTTGTCAGGTGCTGACAGCAGTGTAATGCCCCTCCAGTTGTTGCAGTCGCTGAGGTTCCCTTTCCTTGGTAGGTTGACGATTACTCCTCACCTCCAGTCATCCGGGACGTTCGCCTTAGTCCAGACCTTGTGGAATAGGACTGCCTGCTCTGTTGTGATGGCGTTCTTGCCATGTTTCAACAGCTCTGCTGGTGTCTCATCGATCTCAGGTGCCTTGTTGATCTTCAGGCTCTTTGGACCTCCTGATCTAGCAATTTCTTCCTCATCAATGTTCAGCTGCTGAGGTGCTGTGCCATCATCAAACTCTAACATGGAGCTGGGGCTGGGCTGATTGAAGATCTCCCAAAAGTGTTCCACAAACTTGCCTCCAGACCCTCGTCTGTCAATAGCATCCTGCTGTCCTTGCCCTTGATTGGTATAGTGGTGTTGCTTCTTGCACCAATCTGTTCCCTTATGAACCTGTACGGTCTCTTGGAGTCATTCCAATTTGCTGCTGCTTGTGCCTTCCTGCCTTTCAACACTCCACCTTTGTTACTCCTGCAGCCCTTCACAGCTTTATCCAGTCCTCTGTACTTCTCGTCGTCTTCTCATCTTCGTTCAATGTTCTTTTCCTGGCCCCTTTCCGTCAGCTTTCCTTAACAATCAACTTCCACATTGGGTCAGTGATCCAATGCTCTTTTGTCTCCCCTGTCTGGCGACTTCTGCACTCTCCTTAATCCTATTTTTGCAGATTTCCCACTGCTCTGCAATGTTGCCTGACCTCAGAAGTACTTTCAATCTGTTGGAAATGGCCAGCCGGAAACTTACCGTTGAGCATGCCTGTTGACCCATGGGGCCTGATCGTACTGTTAAGTTCTCGCCAATTGCCATTGAGCTTGGCGTTTAGTTTACCAACCAGTAGCTTGATGTCATAGCTGGATGTCTCATCCAGTATGTCCTACAATTGGTGGTAGAATTTATCCTTTGCCTCTGTGTCTCTCTGGTGCATAAAATTGCACAACAGTGACTTTAGCTCTGAAGAAGGGTCATATGGACTCACTCAAAACGTTAACTCTGTTTCTCTCTCCACAGATACTGCTAGGCCTGAGTTTTTCCAGCATTTTCTGTTTTTGTTTCAGATTTCCAGCATCCGCAGTCTTTTGCTTTTATGTTAAGTGACTTTAGCATGCCTTGTGTGGAATCTGGTGGTGACAGTGAAATAGTTTACTGGCTTCCACCTAACTAATGCTTGCGTTTAGCATCTGTTGAGTACGAGGCCAACTCCACGAATGTGGTGTCCTTTCTTGCCCAGAGTACAGAATCGTTGCACCCTCACCACTGATTCATCCTTGTCCTGTCCACTGTATCTCACTGTTGCCTAAGATGTCAAGTTGATAGGTGGTGCGAGAGATGAGAACTTCGGACATCTTCCCACACTGGAAGAGTGTTTGGACATTCCAAGTGCCAATTCTGGTGATAGTTTTGACCTTGAAGATTGGGCTTGTTAAGGATCGGACTTACTTTCAGTTTTATCCAGTCCTATTATATGTATATCCTCGGATGTGCCGGGGTTTGCTGGTATGGTGGCTACTTGCAGTTTCTGTGGTTGTGATGAGTTTTTACAAGGGGAGGGTGCTAGCCCCATGCCTATTCCTCCTCTCAATCAGGCTTGGGACTGGCTTGGCTGGGTTCTTGGCTTCAGCAGAGTTAATAGCGGCATTTTTTTTCCATCGATGCAGTATTTAATACTCACCAGAGGGCAGTTGATCTTTGAGGTGAATAACCACTGTCAGGAAGATTTTAAATAGCATGGGGGGCTATCACACAGACCTGCTTGATACTGGTCTGGATTTTAAAGTCACCTGTTTCAGATCTCCCATTGCAGACAGTGGCAGTCTGAGCATCTTGAAGCAATTTCAGGATTGTGATTAAGTTCCTTGGACATCCAAATGTTTGGAGCACAATCAACAAAGCCTCACGATTTACTGAGTCAAATGCTTTGGTCAGGTCAATGAAAGCAATGAAGAGTTCCTGGATGTGTTCTTGACATTTTTCTTGGATTTGTCTAGCAACAAAGACTGTGTCATAAATTCCTCTGGAGGGTATAATCCCTGGAGGATTTTCTCAGCCACAGGAAGTTGATGATTCAGGAGAATGCGTGTCAGGATTTTCCCAGCGGGAAATACCTTGATGGTTTCCACAGAATGATTTATCTCCCCTCTTGAAGGAAGTTAGAATTGTTTCATTCCTGAAGTCTCGGGGTTGGGAAGTTCTTTTTTCTTCTAAGTCTGTAGGATGAGTGCATGGAGTCTCGATGTGAGCAAAAGCCCATCAGCTTTGAAGACCTCAGCTCGAAAACCATCAGGGCAGCAAGCTTTGTTGTTTTTTACCTGTTTAACTGTTTGTTGCAGCTCTCCTATCATTGATAGTTTGCCCATGGATTCTACCACAGAGCACTAGGGAATAGCCTGGAGAGTATCAGCTGCCACTGAGGATTCACAGTTAAGGAGTTGTTGAAAATGTTCTTTTTTAGCCTTGACTGGTGGAATTGTCATCCTTAAGAGAAAACACCATTCTGTGAGCAAGGGGATTTTGTCTGTTTGACCTTGGTTTATAGGTGACCCTGGTAGCTTCAAAAAAGCTTTGCACGTCATGATACTCGGCATATTGTTAGACCTCTCAGGTTTTCTCTTCCACCACATGTCCTTTATCTTCAGGGTTTGCCTTTGGGTATCAGCCTTGAGCTGTTGGAATGTTGCCGCCTTGACTTGCAACCTTGGGTTGTTCTGCCAGGTAATGAAGGCTGTTTGTTTTTGGTCCAGGAGGTCACATATTTCAGCATCGTTTACGTCAAATCCTGGTGGCAGCAATGCACAAACCCAGTGATCTGGACACAGGAGTCTAGTACAGCTGGCTTTATTTGATTCCACTGTTCTGAAACTGAGTTGGAAGTGTGAAGCTTTTCCACAAGATTGATTGTGAGCTGTGTTAGAATCATATCTCTCGAGACTGAATTTTTCTTTTACGAAATGGAAGGACATGGCATGACCTGGACATTTGGATGTTAACCTGGGATTTTTTTTAAAGAAGGCCATAAGTTCACCTTGGAACTGTCAGCAAGCAGGCCACGTCCAAGAAATCATCTGACCTTTATGGTACTTGTGGAAGATCTGGTTATTTGTTTTAAACTACAATCAATTTAAGTGATGGGGGAAAAAAACTGGAAAGGTTGATAATTTGCTTGAAGTCACATGGGAGAGAGGGCGAAAAAAACTTGTGAACCTACTTGTTTTTGAAGGTAGTCCTGTTGGAGAACAAGCTGAGAAAGGAAGGCTATCTATCTTTATCTCACCTGAAATTGTGTGTGGCTTTCAACCTGTAGCCAGAGAATCTTCATCTGAGTGTAACCAGCCTGCATTTGGACCTGCAAAGCTGAAACCAATTGGTGGGAATTTCCAGGCATCTACCAGGACCAGCAGCCCGTCTGCACACGAGAGAACTTCAGGTCGACAGCATCGAGACCCTGCAGACTTTATCCTTTTAACGCCCATCCTCCCAAGGCCATCTCTGCAGAGAGACTCTATCTGTTTGTCCATTGTTTGTTTGTGTGCCTGTGTGTGTTCTTGGGGATTTCTTCAGGAAGAGATAAATAGCTATACTTCCTGATTACAATTGTGTTAACCAGTACTTGCAACTTGTTAAAAGAAGTTTTGTTTTGAAATAAATTTATCATTGAGTTTTTGAAAGAAGCCTGGTCAGAGTCTCTTCTCTTCTGGGTACTTGAGGTATAGGTACACAGTTGGCCATTTCAGTGATAAAATAAACATTTAAATTAATGGTACGGCCTGCAGAGTAGTGGGGCTTGATAATTTGCACACTCTTCCCATCCCGGTCGTAACAGCTGCACTTGGAATTCCGCTCTTCAGTTGGGCTGCTGTAGGCTGAGACATTGATTTTCATCCTCTTGGGCCTTGCGAAGTCTTGGTGTTTGGTGGATGTTCATCACTGATTGACCAATTCAGGTCACCTCATTTTGGAAAGGAATTTAGAACCATGGAAAATGGCACCAATTCACTGAAATGATATTAGAAATGAGAGGTTATGGTTATGAAGAATGGTTTGAAAAATGTTGGCGTTTTTAACTGGAAGTTAAAAGGATTCTAATGTTTCCAAAATTGAAACTTTTTAAAAGGATAAATAATAAAAGCTTGTTTTCACAGGTTAACTAAATTGTAATGAGGGTATTGACTCTGGATTTGCATAAGAAGCAGCTCATCCTAACTTACTGCAGGCCCTGAATAGTGCCTGTGCTTGAAGTGGTAACATTTGCATTTCATATGTGGCCAGCGTTCTCCCCTTAAGTTTCACATTGAACCCCCAATTAATGTCTTGAGACTCACTATTGACCAGCCAAATCAGAACTATAGCTGCAATGCTAGGGCAGAGGCTGAGTACTTTGTGATGAGTAGCTCACCTTTTGACCTCTCCATCTATCATAGAACCATAGAAAAGTTACAGCACAGAAGGAGGCCATTTGGCCCATCTTGTCCATGCCAGCCTGAGGGCACCCAGGTGCCCTTTCTAATCCCACTTTCCTGCACCTGGCCCATAGCCCTGCAGCTTACAGCACGTTAGGTGCAGATCCAGGTACTTTTTAAAAGAGTTTAAAGTTTCTGCCTCTACCACCGGCAGCGAATTCCAGACACCCACTACCCTCTGCGTAAAAAAAGTTCTTCCTCATGTCCCCCCTACAACTTCTGCCACTTATCTTGAATCTATGTCCCCTGGTTCTAGAATTCTCCATCAAAGGAAACAATTTTACCCTGTCCACTCTATCTATTCCCCTCATAATTTTGTACACCTCAATCAAGTCACCTCTCAGCCGCCTTTGTTCTAAGGAAAAAACCCCAACCTATCCAATCTCTCCTCGTAGCTACACTTTTCTAACCCTGGCAACATTCTTGTAAACCTCCTCTGCACTCTCTCCAGAGCTATTACGTCCTTCCTGTAATGTGGTGACCAGAACTGCACACAATACTCCAGTTGTGGCCTCACCAGTGTTTTATACAATTCCAACATTATATCCTTACTTTTATATTCTATACCTCTGCCATTGAAGGGGAACATTCCATATGCCTTCTTTGCAACCTTTTCTACTTGAACTGCTGCCTTCAGGGACCTGTGTACTTGTACGCTCACTTCATCTACCCCTCTTAGTATATTCCCATTTATTTTGTAATCCCTGTAACTGTTTGACCTCCCTAAATGTATGACCTCACACTTCTCTATGTTAAAATCCATCTGCCACTTTACCGCCCACTCCACCAACCCATCTATATCGTTTTGGAGATTATGTCTATCCATCTACACTACTCAAGTCAAGAGTGTTATGGAGTGCTCACCATTTATCTGGATGGGTGCAGCCATAACAACACACAACTCAAAACTAACTTGGACAAAGCAGTTTGTTTAATCCACCTCCAGGCCATGGACTCAGTGCACTAGTATACCGTGGTTGCACAGCAATAATTCATCAAGGTTACTTCAACAGCACTGCCCTCCTCTATGGCTCTCAATAGTGGCAATAGCAGCAATGTCCAAATGTCATCACCTGTAAGTCACACACTATCCTGACGTAGACGTATGCCTTCATCATCATTGCATCAGAATCCTGGAGTCCCTACTTAATATCATTGGGACCACCGTTACCCTAATAACTGAAACGGCCTGAAGAAAAGGTCTGCCATCATCTATGCGGATGGGCAAGAAGTGCAACTTTGTCATTGTTGCCCACACCTTAAGACCAAAAAATAATATTTGTTGACTTACTGCACTATATGGTCTTGTAAACAGCTGATCCACAGTAAAAGTAATGTTGAAAGTACAATGGAGTTCTAACAAAATATAACATTTAGCTGGGCAGTATAAAAGCTGGTTTAAGTGATGATGTTGAGCTAAACAGCAGGAATGAGTTTTTTTAAAAAGCTGTCTCTTTCTCCTAAGCATTTTATTGTTCAGTTCCTTTATATGAAAGCTGTTGAGTGCAAAATTTGAAGACCTGAGTTTAATATCCTAATGCTGGGTGAAATCCTAGATAAAAGACTGAAGATCAATTAGACACAAACATTGTATTGCATCCTGAGGTGCATTTTTAGTTACCCTGACTTTTCAGCAGACTGAAAAATGCTTAACTGGATGAAGTAAACTGGTAAAGTTACTTAGAGGTATTGCAGGGCAAAACATGGAATAGTTGAATAAATTTCAAAGGCATTTTCTGTGACCTTGATTTACATAATGAAAGCAGTAAATTTAAAGCTCTGCAGAAGTCAGAACTGGCTTTGCTATGGAAACGTTTTGTTTGGCCAAGGGACCTGTGATTGTTGCTACAGAAACCTTTTTACTAATGGTTCAGTTTATAGGAGAAAGATCAATTAAGCAGAATTTTCAGTGCTTCAGGTTAGTTTCTTGTTACAGTACCACCATTATGGACCATGCTCTTTTTTTTCCTAGTGTGCTTGACCAATGGCCTTATGACTGGGGTTGTACCACAAAGCCAAGCTGACACTATGAAACATTAATGATTTTTTAAATTATATATACATGGAGGATAAGCTGCAAGAAGTAATAGGATATGAAATTTATTTCTGCAAACGAACCAAAAACAAACTGTAGTTCATTTTTAATTTTCACATTGGTAGTGATTTTTCTCAGAAAAACTTTCACCCTTGACTGTAATTTAATCACAGTATGTGTACTTTGTAGCATTATAGTACTTAAAATGTTTTACATTTTGCCTAATAAGTAAATATGCAACTAATATGCAGAGAGTAACAGATGTATGGGGTTTTGCGTGCAGGTGAGGTCACAAATCACAGGAATATAAATTAGGCCCCCTGAGCTGTTATATGCACCTGGAGATTATTACATTTTATTCAAGTTCTCATTTTAGTACACTTCAAATTTGCTTCTCATTACCACCAACTTGTTACCAAGTTTTTTTTTGTATCTTGTCATATTGTAAAAGGTTCCTTTTTATTTTAAGTTGTTTTTAAACCAGGGAAATTCTATAACTTGCCTAAATAATATTTGGAGCCATCTTAAAATTAGTGAAGTTAAAACTACCACCTAGTCCCATAATTTTTGTAGCCTAACAGCTGTAACATTATTTTATCATTGTTCCTTGAAACATTATAAAAATGTTGTAAGCAGTAATTGTACTGAATTCTTTTACTGGTGCAAGTTGTGGTAATCTTAAAACTGTTGTGGTAACAATTTAAGAGGCGTAAGCTTTATTATTGTGATTTGTGACATTGCCATTGTTTTGGCCTTCCAAAGCCCCATACACCTTTTATTCTCTGCACATTAGTTGTATATGCTCAATTTAGATAAAATGCAATATGCTTTTAGCACCAAGTACCTATGATTAAATGGCATGCAAGAATGAAAGGTGTTCTCAAAAATAATGCTGACACCATATAAAATAAAAGTTACCTAGTTTGATTTTGGCTTATTTGTAGAAACTAATTTTCTGCTTACTGATTAATTCCTGGAAGCAACAGAATATAGTGATGAAAGTACGTCTGTGTTATAATTCCAGTTTAGACTTACCATGATTGTTTTGAATCCGGAGATGGGAGAGTAATTACATAAGGTTTGCAGTGTATACTTATAGTTGTACCTCATTGGTAACCACAGTGCTTGCTTCCATGCTGAGAGAAAGTGGCTCTCTGCTTCTCTTAATTCTGAGACCATATCAGGTAATGAGTCAGTATGCATACCAGAGGTATAATTTGGTAGTGGATGTTGCTGCCTTTATTATTGAAGCATTCTTTTCAAATTGGTTTGAATTTGCTGTGCGCATTTGCAGTAGTCTATAGTACAGTACAATGATTTCCATGCTTTCAGTTTAGTTTGATCTATGTAACCTTTGTGAAAGAAAAAAAAGACTTGCATTTACATAGCGCCTTCCATGCACTCGTGTGTCAAAGCATTTTAGAGCCAACTATGTACTTTTTTGAAATGTAGTCAGTTTTGTAACGTAAGAAACGCTGCAACCAATTTACGACTGCAGGCTCCTGCAAACAGCAATGTAATAATGACCAGATAATCTATTTTTATGATGTTAATTGAGGGACAAATATTGGCCAGGACACTGGCGATAGCTCCCTTGCTCTTCTTCGAAATAGTACCAGGGGTTCTTTTGCATCCACCTGAGAGTGCAGATTGGGCCTCAGTTTAATGTCTGAAAGGCTTTACTTCGACAGAGCAGAACTCCCTCAGTTTGCACTGGAGTGCTGGCCTTGATTTTTGTGCTCATGTCCTAGAACTGTGTGACTCAGGTGTGAGTGCTACCACTGAGCCATGGCTCACACACTTCTATGAATTTCCTAACCATACACATGAGCAGAACATTCTATTTTAATGCAATTCCTGAGTTAAATCAAAGAAGGAAGATAACTCACATATTGCTGTGTACTGTAAAACTAAGTGATCCTCATTTGTTCTGTAGAAGCAGTGCTCTGTTTTGCTTGAAGCAATAACATCTTTGTAATAAATTTCAGATAGGCCAATATATTGTGAATTTAAAATGTACTTATTTGTATTCTTCAATGTACCTAGAAAATGTAGGCCAAGGAATATTATTTATAAAGGTGTTCAGAGATGGCTTTTTTTGTGAGTGGCTGGGAGAAAGTTACCCAACCCAGTTTTATTATGTGTACATACTAATAAATTGCAATGGAAACTCCAGGTATCTTTAAAATGTTAAATGCAAATGAAATACTGACTCCTTCAGATACTATTGTGGTGATCTCAGAGCCAAGCTATTTGATAGGCAAAGGGAAATAAAACCAACAATCAATGAGCTGCGATTTACAATCTCTCAGGCTGAATGGTGAAAACAAATTTACATGCTGAATTGAAAAGAAATGCTTTGATCTGAGTGTGTTCTTCAAAGAAGCCAAACTTCATTTCAGATAAATCATATCTAGACAACAATCTTACATTCTTTAGTTTTCAGATGTTTGTCTGCCGGCTGTAACTACTTTTGGAGTATTGAGTGGAGCTTCAAGTACCCATGTTACATCCATCATAAACTTAGTCAAATTATTTTGAAAAGAACATGAGCTTGGAGTTGGTCATTTTTTTGTGACAGTTTGAAGTACAATGTACATCAAGCGTTGTATTGATGCTTTTTAAAAATTTAACAAATTTGAATTACAGAAGAATTATAATATTATTGATAAATGTGACTTAGTTTCAGCCTAAACAACGAAGTCTGACAGCGTGATATTCACTGAGTTTTTGAGTGAACAGGAACGGAGCGTGGAGTGCAAAATGTCCTGTAGTATCCAATTGAATTGTGTCATGCATAAGTTTGCAATTTTCATATAGTGAGAATTGTTTTTCTTCTGCCTTGTTCTTTGATGTAGATGAGAGTAGAGTTGGGAGAGTCTGAACTGTAAAATTTTGCACGTTAGTAGAATAGTACCTAGCAGTTATGGTTCAATGGATGCTGTTGTCTTGCGTCATTTCTCTAGGTGATTGTAGGAAGTCGATACTGTTTCCCTGTGCTCTGTTTTACACATCAGGGCTCAATGTCTTCCAACTGTGCATAAACCGCGGCCTCTCTCCAACGATCAAAAGACATGAGAGATGGGGTTGCCCAATTGTATAGCTTATAAGAGTGAGTTAGATGCAATACTAGTAACAAAGGTGATTCTTTCAAGATCCAGAGGTCCCTTTAACATTTCGATTTTTAACCATGCCATACAATACATAAGCAACGATAGAAGACCTTCTATTTATATAGCAACTTTCAGATGCCCTGAAGTGATTCAGCATCCAATGAAGTAGACTGTTGTAATGTAGGCAAAATCAGCAACCAATTTGCAGAGAGGTTATGACGAATTTGTATAAGACTATGGTTAGGTCAATTAACATGCAGTTTTTGGCGCCCCACTACAGAAAGAACTTTAAAGCCACAAAGTGTTCATCATAAAGATTCACCAGCATAATACCAGGGATAAGACACTGAAGTTATGATGACTGTAGAGAAGATTAAGGAAATTTATTAGTTTTTTTAATTATGGAAAATTTTGATAGGGAAGGAATGTTTCCAGTGGTCGTGGGGAATTGAATACATCAGTAGGGAGGTTATGCTTCAGTTATACAGAGCACTAGTGAGACCACATCTGGAGTACTGTGTACAGTATTGGTCACCTTATTTATGGAAGGATGCAAATGTATTGGAAGCAGTTCAGGGAAGGTTTACCAGACTAATACCTGGAATGAGTGGGTTGTCTTATGAGGAAAGGTTGGGCAGGCTAGGCTTGTATCCGCTGGAATTTAGAAGAGTGAGAGGCGACTTGATTGAAGCATATAAAATCCTGAGGGGACTTGACAGGGTAGATATGGAGAGGATGTTTCCTCTTGTGGGAGAACCTTGAACTAGGGGTCGCTGTTTAAAATAAGGGGTCGCCCATTTAAAACAGAGATGAGATGAAATTTTTTCTGAGGGTTGTGAGTCTTTGGAAAACTGTTCCTGAAAAGGAGGTGGAAGCAGAGCCTTTGAATATTTTAAGGCAGAAGTGGATAGATTCTTGGTAAGCAAGGGGGGTGATAGATTATTGGGGGCAGACGGGATGCAGATTTGACGTTACTATCAGATCAGCCATGATCTTATTAAATGGCAGAGCAGGCTTGAGGGGCCAAATGGCCTACTCCTGCAGTTAGTTCGTATGTTCAATGACAGGGTCATCTATTTGGAATTGTCACTGAGGAGAAGCTTAGGAGAAATTGCTATACACAGAGGGCAGTTGGAACATTTTTTTAAAATTGAATCGTTCATGGGATGTGGGCGTTGCTGGCTAGGCCAGAATTCATTACCAATTCCAAATTTTCCTTTAGAAGGTGATGGAGAGCCGCCACCTTGAACTGCTGCAGTCCATGTGTTGCAGGGACACCCACAGTGCTGTTAGGAGGGAGGGAGTTCCAGGATTTTGACCCAACAGTGAAAGAACAGTCATATAGCTCCAAGTCAGGAATTTGTGTGGCTTGGAGGGGAATTTGTAGGTGGCGGTGTTCCCATGCACCGGTTGCCCATGTCCTTCTAGGTGGTAGAGGTTGCAGGTTTGGAAGGTGCAGTCAAAGGCACCTTGATGAGTTGCTGCTGTGCACCTTGTAGATGGTTCACACTGCTGCCACTGTGCATCGGTGGTGGAGGGAGTGAATATTGAAGTGGTGGATGGGGTGCCAGTCAAGCAAGCTGCTTTGTCCTGGATGATGTCGAGCTTCTTGAGTGTTGTAGGAGCTACACTCATTCAAGCAAGTGAGAGTATTCCATCATATTCCAGACGTATGCCTTGTAGATGGTGGATGGGCTTTGAGGAGGCAGGAAGTGAGTTACTTTTCGCAGAATTCCCAGCTTCTGACCTGCTCTTATAGCCACAGTATTTATATGGCTGGCCCAGCTCAGTTTCTGGTCAATGGTAACTCCCAGGATGTTGTTAGTGGGAGATTCGGCAATGTAATGCAATTGAATGGAGAGATGGCTAGATTCTCACTCGCTGGAGATGGTCATTGCCTGGCACTTGTGTAGCACGAGTGTTATTTGCTGCATTTCAACCCAAGCCTGAATATTGTCCAGGTCTTGCTGCATATGGGCACGGATTGCTTCGGTATCTGAGGAATCGCGAATGGTGCTGAACATTGTGCAAATATCATTTGGAATCTGTGACAGTTCCAAATGGATAACCCCCTGTTATTGACTCATTGACCAGAGGAAATATTTCTTCCTTATTTCCCATCAAAATTTTTCATCCCCATGTCTGACCTTATCCCCCATCATAAGGTCATCAACGAAGCAGCTGAAGAAGGTTGAGCCTAGGACACTATCCTGAGGACTTCCTGCAATAATGTCCTGAGACACAGATGATTGACCTTCAACAACCACAACCATCTTCCTTTGTGCTAAATATAACTCCCAACCAATGAAGAGTTTCCCTCTGATTCCCATTGATTCCAGTTTTGCTAGGGCTCCTTGATGCCACACTCAGTCAAATGCTGCCTTGATGTCAAGGGCAGTCAACTCTCACCTCACCTCTTGAGTTCAGCTCTTTTGTGCATGTCTGAACCAAGACTGTAATGAAGCCAAGAGCTGAGCGTGGAATGCTTTGCCATGAGAATTAGTTAAGGCAGTGACTGCTATATCTTTTAAGGGAAATTAAGATTTTTATTTCGAAATATAGACAATTTATTGTACAGAATAGGCCATTTGGCACACCCTGTCTGTGCTGGCCGAAAAAGAGCTACTTTTCATCTCTTTAGTCGTAGCCCTTTAGATTATGGTGTTTGAAACAAAGGAAGATGAACGGTATGATTGAAAGAAGAGCAGTGGAATAAGTTTTTTATATTGCTCTTGTAAAGAACCAGCATGGACATAGTGGGTCAAATGGCTTCCTTCTGTGCTGTAAACTGATATGGTCCTATATTGGCTCCTCTAATTTTTCATGTTTTCTCTCCACCATATTAAGACACTAAAAGAGGTAATGTTTTTACAGTTCTATATTATGGTGCTATCCAAATAACAGGAGACAGTGCAGAAAGTTTGTTCTTGATCTTTTCAAATCTATAATTGAGGTGTTTTGCCTTGTCTGAACTCAAAGCAAAAAAAATGTTGGCAAAAACACAAGTTCAAGATGATCACAGTCTCCAAAGTTAGGATGACAATTTCTGGGAATTGACTGTTGAAAAAATATGCACGGAAACCATCCACAGAAAAGTTCTCCTCTTAACGCCCCCCCTAGCTCTACAAGCAAGCAAGGAGTCTACCGTTTTTAGCCGGCTGGCTAGTGAGGACTCTCTTACCAGGATCATAGGAATATGAGTAGGCCATTCATTCTGTTAAGCCTGTTCCTGTTAAGCCTGTTCCACCATTTGGTGAGAAAATGAAAGAAACTAAGTATTATGTCACAAATTTTCATTTAGTTGACACCAATAATAAGTTGACTAGTTTTCATATTTGGCTCTTAAAACATTTGCTCATACTCCCTGGATTACATGCACCTCGCTATCATAATTAGGACAGATGGCAGAACAGGATTCCAAAGGGAGAATGCTATAACTCACAAAATTCAGGTACTTTCCTAAATCTTTTTGTTGTAAAGGCATTCTTCATCTACATAAACTTAACAGTCATAAAAAAACAGATCCACTATTCTGGCTAGTGCCAAACCACTGCACTTCATGCCTTCCTTAATTCACGTTATTGTAGTCTTCTCTTTTGGCTGGGAATACATGTGTGAAACCAATAGATGCATGATCCATGGCTATCTTTTTTCAAAATCTTAAAGGTACCTTTAACATTGGAGGTTAGTGAATGTAATGAGGCAGGAATGTAATAAAAGTCTGTTGGTGGAGCAGTCTAAAATAGGAAGTGGCAATTGTTATTGGGGAGATCTTGTGGTGCAGTGGATAGCATCCCTGCCTCTGATCCAAAGCTCTGGCTTCACGTCACATCCCAGGACTTTATAGCAACAGAAAGTGCATTCATAGTACGGCTGCACAAGTTGATTATCAACCTGCAAATCCTTCCAATATGCCTACAGCAGGTGGTAAGAGTAGAAGAGGCTCCTGGTCAGCCATACTCTATGTGCCCCTCAAGCTAAAGCCTTTGGCTTCAGGCTAGCGACCTGTTCTAGGAAAAACAAGCCCATGGAAAACAGATGTAAGCATGCGCTTCATCTGCCTCATGCGCCTTTAGGTGTGGGAAGAGAATTGAGAGAGAGTGAGCTATTATTAACACTCAAGATAAGAGCAATTCCTAAAAGCATGGTTCGTGATGCTGCAAGATATGATTTTTCCCAAGAAGAGGGGAGTTTTTCTACCCTGTTTTATCGCTTTTTCCCGATTTAGTCTGTTTGTTGATTTGAAAGGGACAGACCAAATACTGGTGATCTGCAACTTCAAGAGAGTTAAGCCACTGGGAAGTTACTAATAATAAATGTTGTGACTAACAATAGATGAGACTTGCTGTAATCAAGAAAAAAATCAATAACGAGTGGCCTCTTAAGATTTTGTATTATAGTCATTTGGTAGTACAGAACTTGAGTATTGCAGAAAAAAGGCACTTTGCCAAAGCTTTTCACCTTGCACTAATCAGGACAATTGCAAGAATACCAATTATGGGAAGCAACAACTTTATGCTGTATGAGAAGAGAGTGCTGATTGGTTGGCAAGTGGACCCTGATTGGTAGAGGTGTTGCTATGGTGAATGCATGCTGTTGGGGGGTGGTTTCAAAACAGATGAATGAAGAGATGTAGATGGAGAACAACTGTGGAAGAGAGGAACTTTAAAGTTACAGTTTAGTTACACTGAAGAGTGAAAGTTAGTAGGAAACTGTAAGGAAGATTGCAATGTCCCCAGGAAGTCATGGAAGAAGCTGTGGAAATGCCCGAAGCCAAGCAGCCCCCCCCACTTCTCTGATGCCTACCTGCATGCACTCATAAATGCTGTCAGTGATTGCCAGAAGATATTGTTGCCATGAGACAGCAAGAGGAAGCCTCCGCGCAGGGGCAGATTTACAATGTTGTGGCATGTACAGATTTACAATGTTGTGTTCCTGAACATTGGTGTACTCTTACTCTTAGCACAGCACCACCCGGAAGAGTCAAATGGCAGAACTGGTAAAAACTTCCTAGTAGGAATACATTCATCAATGTTTTAGTCATAAAAACAAAAAACTGCGGATGCTGGAAATCCAAAACAAAAACAGAAATACCTGGAAAAACTCAGCAGGTCTGGCAGCATCGGTGGAGAAGAGCAAAGTTGACGTTTCGAGTCCTCATGACCCTTCAGTTCTGTTGAAGGGTCATGAGGACTCGAAACGTCAACTTTGCTCTTCTCCGCCGATGCTGCCAGACCTGCAACGTTTTAGTCAGCTTGTCTGGGAGCCACTTTCTGTTTTATTAAGAGTTGGCAATTTAGAACCATTAGGCAGGTGTCAATATTCTGCAGCATTAAATCAAAGCAAACAAGACGAGACAAGCTCGATAGTGATTCAGGTAATCAGTGTATTATCTGATCACCGAATAGTTTGCCTGCATGATGTACTGTACGAACGTTGACAATTTTATTCTAGCATTCAAGCTCAAATGTACTAGCAGTTCGAGATCTATTTTAATTCCTAAAATGCAACTTGAAGCCAAATTGAAGTTACGGTTTCCAGATTATCTTTGGTATAACGCTTTCTAAAATGTTTAACAAGTTAAAGGTATATTACATGATTATTTTTTCGGAATTATAATCATCAAAATTACAAACCTGTTTATGTTCTTTTGTAAAAGTGCTGATTTGGCGTTTTGGTACTGTTTTCTAGAAGAGCAAAGGAATTTTTCCTGCAGTCATGCTACCATCAACCAGCGTCACAAAAGCAGGTATCTGGTAAAGGTCATGAGTTTGTGCAGGCTTTCTGCGTGTAACAGTGACTGCAACTCAACTGTACTTTATTGACTGCATTGTCTTTGTTCACAACCACCGGATGCCTCAAAGCGTTATTATATTTCAGTCTTTCTTTTAAAAACTCCAGCGTAAAGATGGGGAGAGAGATTTAAGAGAGCACTATGGCACAGCTGACGGTAAATGCCAAGCTGCCCAAATCGCAAGAAACTTGAAACGGCTGCCAAGATTGTTTTTGCAATGTGTGTAGTATGAGGAGCAGTTCTGAAATCAGGAAATGATGTCCCCAGCTACTTGTGATGATTTTATAGTAAAGTCAACTTTTATTAAAAGAATAAAGGGAAAAAACACAATTACACTTAAACACAAGAATGGCTTTATACAATAAACAGTACTTTAAAACAGTTCCACAAGATCTTAACTTAACTACCCTCAGAGCTAACCTTCCCCTTTACTGTTCAGCAACTATTCTTATATATTCTAAAATCTAAAGAATTCCAATCATTTTTACCACACAGTGCCCTTTTTCCTTAGGGTGCCCTCTGAAACTGACAGCAACTGGGTCTTCACATGGCCTTGTTCACATGGTGGTCTTGGAGTTCTGCCCAACTACCCTGCTGTCTTCTGGGCGATCTGACCAGCTACCCTGCTGTCTTCTGGGAGATCTGACCGGTTATCACCCCCACCCCACCCAACACCACCTAGGCATCAGTATTTCCTTAAATGCATTCCATCCTTTTGATATCTCTATTATCTTAACCAATCTCTTCATAAATGCTTTTTTCCCCCAGAATTGATTAAACTCGTTTCGTTACCTTAGCTCTTAGATTTGTAAAAACAAACTTACTCATCTTTTCCTTACACCTATTACAACCTGCATATATCCCCCTTTGAACTAAAACAACTCAATTCAAAAACACTCCTGTTATTGCTTTATGTAAAACTCTGATTGAAGTTCCCCTTGGCTCATTAACATATCAAAACCACATCTTACTGTTGGCTTTAGACTCTTGCAGTCACTCCAATTATTATATTTACACCTTTAACAGCCTGTCTTCCAGTACATAAGAAAAATGACAGTGATGTTAGCAGAGGAAAAATATTACAATTTATTGACAAGAGTTGCAGGTTAAATTAAAAGCAAAAAATTGCGGATGCTGGAAATCCAAAACAAAAATAAAAATACCTGAAAAAACACAGCAGGTCTGGCAGCACCTGCAGAGAGGAACACAGTTAACGTTTTGAGTCCATATGACTCTTCAACAGAACTAAGTAAAAATAGAAAAGAGGTGAAATATAAGCTGGTTTAAGGGTGGGGAGGGGGGGAGGGGGACTGGTATAGCTGGATAGAGGGCCAGTGATAGGTGGAGATAGCCAAAAGATGTCACAGACAAAAGGACAAAGAGGTGTTGAAGGTGGTGATATTATCTAAGGAATATGCTAATTAAAGGTAGAAAGCAGGACAAGCAAGGCACAGATAGCCCAGGTGGGGTGAAGGGAAGGGATCGAAATAGGCTAAAAGGTAGAGATAAAACAATGGATGGAAATGCATTTAAAAATAATGGAAATAGGTGGGAAAAGAAAAATCTATATACATTATTGGGAAAAAAAGGGGGGAGATCGGAAAGGGGGTGGGGATGGAGGAGAGAGTTCATGATCTAAAATTGTTGAACTCAATATTCAGTCCAGAAGGCTGTAAAGTGCCTAGTCGGAAGATGAGGTGCTGTTCCTCCAGTTTGCGCTGAGCTTCACTGGAACAATGCAGCAGGCCAAGGACGGACATGTGGGCATGAGAGCAGGGTGGAGTGTTGAAATGGCAAGTGACAGGGAGGTCTGGGTCATGCTTGCGGACAGACCGAAGGTATTCTGCAAAGTGGTCACCCAGTCTGCGCTTGGTCTCTCCAATGTAGAGGAAACCGCATTGGGAGCAACGAATGCAGTAGACTAAATTGAGGGAAGTGCAAGTGAAATGCTGCTTCACTTGAAAGGAGTGTTTGGGCCCTTGGACGGTGAGGAGAGATGGGGGGAGGGGGCGTTGGTGGTGGAGGTTAAATTAACCTGGAGACCGCTAGTTGGGAAATAACATGATGACCCCCACACCCACCCACACCACCTAACGTACTTCGAGACTTCTGTTACCTACTTTACATATTGATGAGATGAATGCGAGTATAAATTAACTGTGTTATTAGATTGAGCTTAACCACAGACTTTAATCTCGGTGCAGAATGTTTAACTTAGGCATTACATCTTATATTACCGATAAAGATTGGATGGTTTCGATTATAGTAATCATCGCTGCTACTTTATTTGATCCAAGAAAGTACCAACAAATTGAGCAACATGGAACGAGCTAAAGAGTCAATACCAAGATGAAAAACACTGTGTAGAATCAGCGATATCAGAAAGATCATCACTTTCGTTTTTCTTTCCGTAGAAGCTGTTACATCTGTTGAGTATTTGCAGCATTTGTGTTGATACTTGATACAATTAACCGAGACAGATCTGTTCTCAATCTACAGAAATTGGTCCCTTCCAGTTACATTTTTTATTGTTCAAGATTGCAATTGTTCAAGACTGCACCGTGTCCCGCTTCACAGCCAGTTGAAAGCTCGTTTTTTGCAACATGAGCTGCTCAAAAGAAGCTCCTCTAGGTTTGGCTTGAACTCTGAACCTCAGCATTGCACAGACCTCAATCATGCTATTAAAGTACCACATGCTAACCAATTGCACCATGAGAGCAAAGCAACATTCATTTGCATATACCCTTTAAGTTGTATCATCTTGCTAGAGGCAATAGGTTTTTTTCGATTGAGTGGCGAGAACTGAGGTCATATGATATTATACAGAAGTAGGTACGCAACTGGAAAAAGCCAGTGAAATAACCATTCCCCATAGCTTTGGGTTGTGTTTGGGGATGGGCCTCAAAAGTGAAGCTGAGCGCAGGGCTCCACTAACTGTAAATCCGTCACTGCCCCTACATCTCGCCAAGAAGGCTTGGTCAGAGGTGGCAGCATAAATCCAGGGGGTCATCCAAAGGACTTGGATGCAATGCTGGAAGAGGGTGAATGACCTTTTCCATTCTGCAAGGATGAGTAATAAGACCCCATTTCACCTTTAATAAATATGCGTGTATGCTTGCATTTATTGGAGCTTTCGGGTGTAAAGCCATGAGCTTAAGTTGGCTGATCTTTCTGTGCCCTTAAAGACTGCCTGGGACTAGACAGGATGATGGGCCTGTCTGGAAGGGGGAAGCCCTGCAATGTGCTGGGCACTTAAACCAGCGCTATTGCAGAGGAGGATGCAATGTTCTGGTATATAGAGGGGATACTCATGAAGTCACCATTGTCCTTTCAGAAGAAGAATCGTCACAATGCCCAGGAGCAAAGCTGAACTAGTGGGGGAGTACCAAATCTAGCATTGCTAAGTCCAATGGAGGAGCATATCCTGGAGCTGGTGTAGAGCGAGATCCACTGATTGTGGAGAGGAAGGGGTCTTAGAGGAGGGTAAGAGTAAAGTGGACACAGAAGAGATTGAGGGAGGGAATGAGAATTTGAGGGCAGTGGGTGTAAAACTGACAGGTGAAATCCACTAATCCTTTATGTTTGTCCATTCAGAAATCTTTGTTTAGCTAGATTACCAATTTCAGAATCTAGCAGAATGCATGTACTCTGAATCTTAAATGCTAATGGATACTCACAGTTGTTTTTCCTCCATCAGATGAATCATCCCCAAGACCACTTAATAATCTGAAAGGCCCTGCATTGACACTTAAGGAGGATGAACAGCCAGATGCACCTGCATCACATCCTCTCTCTGCACCTTGCACCACCTCAGATATCAGCACTTCAGTGGGTTTCAGTGCTCCGGCACAGATAGGTGAACATGCTGGGGAAAGCACGTCAAACTCACTTGAGGAGCTGCCGGAGACAGAGATTTTCCAGGACTCTGACAAGTGGAGTATTGTTGGAGACCAGGACAGTGCTGAGCCCCAAGCAGATGATGAGCCTCTTGAGTCGTCAATTAGGCAGCAAATGCTGGATGTCCAGCGGAATGCACATGGAGATCTGGCAGAGATTCCCGAGGGTTTTCGTGCCATGTCCGTGTAATGGAGGAGTCCATGCAGAGTATGAGCAGTGCATTGACCCTCAGCTCTGAACGCACAGCATCTTCCATAGAGTGATGACTCTCATGGAGCGGCAGCTCCAGGAACTCAATCAGGGGTTTCCGGGATTCCATTCAGACCTGCGAGCCCACTCACTGCCAGTGACCTCAGCTAGCTGCTCATCCATCGATGGTTAGCAGGGAGGTTCAAGCAGACCTCATGTTGGTGGATGACCTGCAGTTCCATGCATCTGCAGGCTCCACACAGGGCAGTCCTGATGATGACAGAAGCTCCTCCTTCTCCCCTCTGCCAGTGTATCTAAGAAGTTTCAACTAAGAAGTTCCCAGCCAATCGTGCAGGACTTTCCCGCCCAGTCGAGGCCATCACAGGCCCCAGCAACCAGAGGACAGCCGCCAAAGCTATCAAGGCCTAAGGGGCATCAGAGTCAGCAGCCTGCCTCCATTGTTGCTGCCGGCAAGGGGGAAACACCTAGATGCAGCACTTGTAAGTGGATTAGTAAATCACTGTAATCACAGAAGGTGATCATGAGTGAAATCTTTCTCATTGTCGCTTGTCTGATGTTGTATATTGCGGTCGTACATCACTATTAAAATGTGACCTCATGTCAGGTGCCATTAATTGTGCTTTATGTGACAGTAAGATAGGAAGCCTGCAACTCAGAGCAAGGCATCAATTGAGCAGGATAGAAGGAAGCACAAGGGAAGAGGGTGCCAGGAGGACTTCATGAGCTTGGAGCAATAAAGTGACTGATTCTTTGCAATGATTTGGAGTCTTGACTTTGGAAGCTGACTGGAAGCTCCTTTGAATCAAAGCCTTTGGTTTCCCTGGCTCCCAAAAACTGCCTCATTGCTGGGTCACCATCATGACCCTGTGGCTAAGCAGGTTCTCCCTCAGAGTCAGTGCTAGAATCTTCCTCAGCAAGTTCTGGGGGCACATCACTTTCTTCACCCTCCATTCGATCTCCCCTTGAGAGAGCCAGATTTTGCAGGGCACAGCACACAACCCATAATGAGGGACATGTGTTCTGGAGGATATTGCAGAGATCCTGAAAAGAGGTCCAGACAATGAAACCTCATTTTTAGGAGGCCTATTGCCCCCTCAATGATGGCCCTCGTGGAGACGTGGCTTCTGTTATATCTCTCTTCCACGGGTGTTCTTGGATGTCTGATCAGTGTCATTAGCCACCTTTTGAGAGGATATCCTTTATCCCTCAGTAACCACTCATCCAAGCATGCAGGGGCTATGAACAGCCTAGGTACTTGGAAGTGATGGAGAATATATGAATCATGGCAGCTCCCAGGATATCTGGCACAAACGTGCAGGATCTGATGTTGGTGATCGCACACTAGCTGGACATTTGGATTGTAGAACCCCTTACGATCTGCAAAGGCCCCAGGCTCTCAAGCAGGTGCCTTGATGGGCACGTGTGTGCAGACAATAGCTCCTTGAATCCTTGGGAAGCCTGCAATAGCTGCAAACCCTCTGAAGTGCTCTGCCTGGCTGTCCTCATCTGTCTTGTAATGTATAAAGGTATTGACTCTTCTGAACAGTGCATCTGTCACACGCTTTATACAGCTGTGTGCTGCAGATTGTGACGCTGCTCACGGATCTCCAACAGACCCCTGGAATGAACCCGAGGCATAAAAATTAAGATCAGCAGTTACTTTTAGTGACACTGGCATTGGTTACCCACCTACACAGTTGGAAACTATCTCAGGACCCATCATGTCACATATTGAGGTTGCTATCTCCCTTGAGAGGCAGATCCTTCTTTGGCACTGGACCTTGGTCATCTCAAGGTAGCTGGATCTCAGCCTGTAGACTCTTCTGGTAGGGTATTGGCTCCTTCTCCTGCCACTTCTCCCTTGTTAGGCTTGCTGGCCTTTGACCTCTTCAGGTTGTGCTTCTTGGTCTTGAGGGCAGATTCTATGATGTTCCAACTGGTCTCCTCTCCCTTCTTGCCCTTTCCTCCTCATCTGAGAATGTGTCTCCAGCTGAATAAACAAAGTCTTATGTTTTGCAGAGTTTGAATGATGAGGCCTGTCTGTAAAAGCCTCTGAAATGATTTAAGCCTCCTAAACTACATAGGAAATGAACAGAATGTTTCACTAATTAATCAGTATTGCACAGACTTACGACTCACTTTTAAACTCCTATCTCCTCACTTCTCCATTCCTTCTGAACCTTTTATCCTACCCTAGATGTAGGAAGTTGAAAATATGCAATTCCCGCTTGCTTGTTTTGCCTGTGCATCAACTGTAAAACTGAAAGAACTTCTCAAAATTGCTGTTGATTGGCTCTTTAATTGCCTTAATAGGCCCTTTAATTGACAGCGGGCGGCTTCCGACATTTGCGCAAGTCTGCCTAGCATAATCTCACGATGCAGCTTGATGACATTGGGAACCACTCCCGACGCATCATGTGCTATTTGACACTATGTCAGGAGTGCTGGGTATCAGCATGGGCGACGTTAAATTCTGATCATTAGTAAATAACATAAACCCGGTTAGTTAGAGCACTACATCTGTAATCCATCCTCCCTTAGAGTCTTAATGGGAAATGTCCTGTCTGCCCAGGCTTGTGGGATATGGAAAGCCGGACCACCGTGAATTGTGTGTTATCTAGAATGTGAATGAACTGCATGCTGTTTTTCATTAAAAGTCTATTTCATTTGTCACAACAATAAGCTATTCAAATATCCTAAACCCCTTCCTCGCCTGATGTTTTAAAATCCATCTGATGCAAAAGAAAATTGCCATTTTATTTGTTTTCCTTGCTCTGCAAAAATCAAAAGTGAAATGTAGTTTCCAGGATGATAGAAACAGAAAGATACAGCTACTGTATAGATTGAAAAATCAGAAAATCACCTAAAAGCGCTTTAATGTGGAGATTTTGCAAATTACTTCAACTTTAATAGTTTTTATCAAACATTAGGTAATATTCTTTGATTAGTCTCTGGTGGTGTAGGTAGTAAAACTGTTGGTGTGATTAAATGGTACTGAAGAAAATAGTTCCTGATTTGAAGACACTGCTGGAACCAAGTATGCCAATAACTGACGTGCATTAGCTGAAAATGTAACTATATGTAAAGCTAAGTACCTGATTCCAAACTATGCTTTGCTGTATGCAGAGGGAAGCCACCCTTCTTTATTCATTCTCCGTATATGGCGAGGTTTGGTTTGCCTGTTCTATCTTTCAATAAACTGTTTCTGTCCCATTAGAGATGTCATAGAAAATTCTTTCAGTAGTAGCCACAGTTCCTATTCCTACAAGACAGCACACACTATCCCACAAATGTAGTTAAGGAACTGGATGCATATCAAGTGTTCACAGGTAGTTCCTGTTACAGCACTGGCTTTGCATACTCATTACCTCTACCATTGTCTGAAAACCTGGTAGAATAATGCAAGCCTAGGTGAATTACGGGGAATAGAATAACTAATTAATAAACAGGAAAATCAGTAAACTGTTCTATTGTGTGGATGCAGAATTTTAAACCAAGATTTGCTAATGGGTTGCTTGAAAATATTGATGCCAAACACTGAAAAAAAGCACTAAAATAAAAGCAAAATACTGCAGATGCTGGAAATCTGAAATAAGAACAGAAAATGCTGGAAAGACTCAGCAAGTCTGGCGGTGTCTGTTGAGAGAGAAACAGAGTTAACGTTTCGAGTCCATAAGACTCTTCAGAGCTCTGGAGAAAACTTCTGATGGAGTTGAAAAGACTAAGAGTGGCTTGGCTGAACTAGATAATTTTAATTTCATTGACAAGGTGGTGGTGATAGAATAATTTTCATACTATTACCAAGTAGTTTTCTAGGATTTTGATGTTTTTGATAGTTTCTACTTACTGAAATTTCTTTTGTCTAAAACCTATATAGAACGTTGGAGGCATGTAAATCATGCTTTGAGTGTCATTCTTGCAAACTTTTGTACCGGAGTTACTGGTATTATTTTTTGGGAAAAAGCATTAAAAGGAAAATAATATAAATAATTTCCAATCCACAGAGAAACATCCCAACAACTAAAAGAAATTGCTCCCAATTGATCTTAGCAGTCACATTATTGTGTTAAAAGCAAAAAACTGCGGATGCTGGAAATCCAAAACAAAAACAAAAATACCTGGAAAAACTCAGCAGGTCTGGCAGCATCTGCGGAGAGGAGCACAGTTAACGTTTCGAGTCCAAATGACCCTTCAACAGAACTAAGTAAAAATAGAAAAGAGGTGAAATATAAGCTGGTTTAAGGGGGGGTGGGACAAGTAGAGCTGTATAGAGGGCCAGTGATAGGTGGAGATAACCAAAAGATGTCACAGACAAAAGGTGTTGAAGGTGGTGATATTATCTAAGGAATGTGCTAATTAAGGGTAGAAAGCAGGACAAGCAAGGTACAGATAGGCCTAGTGGGGGTGGGGTGAGGTGAAGGAATCAAAAAAGGCTAAAAGGTAGAGATAAAACAATGGATGGAACTACATTTAAAAATAATGGAAGTAGGTGGGAAAAGAAAAATCTATATATAATTGGGAAAAAAAGGGAGGGGAATCGGAAAGAGGGTGGGGATGGAGGAGAGAGTTCATGATCTAAAATTGTTGAACTCAATATTCAGTCCAGAAGGCTGTAAAGTGCCTAGTCGGAAGATGAGGTGCTGTTCCTCCAGTTTCCGTTGAGCTTCACTGGAATAATGCAGCAAGCCAAGGACGGACATGTGGGCATGAAAGCAGGGTGGAGTGTTGAAATGGCAAGTGACAGGGAGGCTTGGGTAATGCTTGCGGACAGACCGAAGGTGTTCTGCAAAGCGGTCACCCAGTCTGCGTTTGGTCTCTCCAATGTAGAGGAAACCGCATTGGGAGCAACGAATGCAGTAGACTAAATTGAGGGAAGTGCAAGTGAAATGCTGCTTCACTTGAAAAGAGTGTTTGGGCCCTTGGATGGTGAGGAGAGGGGAAGTAAAGGGGCAGGTGTTGCACCTTCTGTGGTTGCATGGGAAATTGCCGTGGGAGGGGGTTGAGGTGTAGGTGGTGATAGAGGAGTGGACCAGGGTGTCCTGGAGGGAACAATCCCTGCGGAATGCCGCCGGTGGGGTGAAGGGAAGATGTGTTTGGTGGTGGCATCATGCTGGAGTTGGCGGAAATGGCGGAGGATGATCCTTTGAATGCGGAGGCTGCTGGGGTGATAAATGAGGACAAGAGGGACCCTATCATGTTTCTGAGAGGGAGAAGGTGTGAGGGCGGATGCACGGGAGATGGGCCGGACACGGTTGAGGGCCCTGTCAACCACCGTGGGTGGAAACCATTATTGTGTTATCCTGTTGAATTATTTTAACTTTGCTTTGGCCTCCAGATTCAATCTAATTGTTCGTGGGATGGCTAAAGAGGGCCACACTGGATTATCCTTGTGTGCTGAGCAACAGAATAATGCATTGTGCTTTTTTTTAAAAAAGGAAGGACTTGCACTTATATTGCACCTATCACAACCTTAGGACACCCAAATTGCATTACAGCCAGTGTAGTATTTGTTTCAATCCACCATTCAATTTAAAACAGCACATCATATCACATAACAATGATCAATACTGAGACGTCCACTTTTCACCAAAAGGACAGGTTTCATCAAATGAGAAGTACATTCAGCAGCTCCACTGGTTGAGTGTTGAGAGAATGCTGTCATAGATTTCCCTAGTTATCACTATTTCAGACATCTGCATTAGAATATGATGAAAAACTAAATCAATCATTGCTTTAACTTGTTTAAGTACATTAATGATGAAATGAAAATATTCCTTCTACTTAGAGTTGTCCAGTGAAAGTAAACTTGACATTTGTTGCCCTAATCATATCACATCATCATGGTGAAAAAGAATTATACACTGCTTTGACAATAGCAGCATGGGTATTCTGGGCAAGACCAGGCTTGATTTTAGCTGCAGTGCATTGTCTTACAGATGGATTAACTCTGTGATTAAATGATGATAATGTTGAGTTACCTACAGTATTAATAGTTAGCCTTTACTTTAGCCAGTCCTGTACATAAAATTTATTTGAAAGTACAATTATGTGGTCTTTAATTGCACAATATCATTCTGAATAAGGGTTTATGTTGAAACTAGATTAAATTTTAAGTTGTTACTAATTTACTTTTTATAAAACTGTGTTCTGCAATCAGTGCTATGATTCAGTGGATACGTTAAAAACAAAAAAGTGTTCTCATTGCAATGCAAGTTGACCTAAAGGCAATTAGAATATACAGAAAATAGTAGACGTGCAAGCTGGAAGAAATTTGTTGAGAAAATTGCAATATAAATAACCAGGAGCACTGAAGAACGTTTAATTGAATCAGTTTTAGACCAATAGCAAATCTTTATGATGCAAGTTGAAAGATTAAATAGAGGCTATGATGAGCATACAAACCCCTCAAGGCTGATCCATCATTCAATTAGATTATGGCTGATCTGTAACTCAATTTACCCACCTTTGTTCCACATTCCTTGATACCCTTGCCTAATCAAAAATCTTAACAATCTCAGGCTTCAAAGTTTCAATTGTTCCAGTGCCCACAGCATTTTGGGGGAATGGGCTCAATATTTGTACAACCCATGGTATGAAAAAATGCCTCCTAACTTCAATTCTAAATGGTCTACTTCTAAATGTAAGATTATGCTTCCTTGTTCTGAATTCCTCCCCCTTTCCCCACCCTCCAAGAGAAATAATTTCTCAGTATTTACTCTCCCGAATCCTGTTTGTCATTTTAAGCACCTTGATTAGATCAGCCCACAACCATCTAAATGCAAGAGATTAGAAGCAAGGTTTAAGCAACTCAAAGTCATACTTGAACTTTGAAGCCCTGATATCCTGGTGTATATGCCCAAACCAAACACAGTACTTCAGGTGGGGTCTGATGTAAACTTTGTAGAAATGAAGCATCATTTCCTTTTTTTTGAATCTTAACTCCCTTGAGAAACAGGCCAACATCCCACCAGCCCTTTTACACAATTGAAGCAGAGATAGTTGGTTTAATGGTTACTACCACCATATTTTTTAATTTACTCCCAAGAATTTTTTTTTTTAAAAGAGTGTTCATTTTAAAAACAATTGATAGCCAGCAATTGGTCATATGCACATCAGGCTCCTGGTTTAATTTGCTAAAATCCTTCCTTGGATCTTGTAAGGGGTAGGTTGGGGGAGGGGAGGCAGGGGTCACCTTCATTAATGTGTTATGAAAGTATTGCTATGAAAGCATTGCTAAGAAAAGAGACATGCTGTCAAAGCTCTTCGTCTTGCCAAATTCGCAAGAATACTAATTGTAAAGGGAACAACAATTTATACTGCTTGAGAAGAGAGTGCTGATTGGTAGAGGCATTGCCTTGGAGATTGCACCAGGGAACAGTTAACAGCCAAGCTTTTGTTTAAATTCAAACCAGGCAGGCTGCTTCTGATTGGTCAGGGCATTTCCATGGGGAATAAATCATGGAATGGCTGTCCCTCTGCCATTTGCTGGTTCATTCCCCATGGCAATGCTTTGACCAATCAGAGTCCACTTACCAACCAATAGCACTCTCTTCTCATGTAGTATAAATTGTTGTTCCCTTTACAGTTGGTATTCCTACACATCTGATGAGTGCAAGTTGAAAAGTTTTGACAGCATGTTTCTTTTTTCAGTAATACTCAAGTTCTGTACCACCAAACAACTATTTGTTGTGACAGTAGTAACTATATAATAAATTACATATTGTTGAATTTTGGAGTTTAGAAATATATTTTTAAATTAAGTTCATGATGATTGTTTGAAATTAATTTCTTGAAGCTTTTCTTTCTACTGTTGTTTTGTGAAAGGTTGAAGCGATTCTTAGAATGTTAGTTATCTTCCATCTATAGTTTTTGCCATATTCAGGATAGTGATGCTTATGGTGCAAGCCATCCCCCAATTCCTGCTGGAATAGATTACATGACATTGAGAGAAATAAAAAGATGAAGAGAATGTTTTGGAAAAGTTGGCTTTTGCAAGAAGGCCACGTGACTATGTGGCAAGGTGTGGGTGTGTCCTTGATTCTCTGTGTAGCAAATTCTTGATCCAGCTGGGTGCAAGAATATATCAAATGGAGAGCCAACATTATGCTCACAGAAAGGGAATATTGATGGATAAATCTGTCCTGCTTTTAGGCAAAATTACCAAATAAATACAAGAATTTTTTTTCCTGATTTGGAGATGATAATGTTAGAATACCAATCACCCTCCAGGCCATTCTCCTCGTCTCCTGACTACAGGATATTTTTTGCAGAAGTATGATAGTAAGTTACAGCGTCTTCTACTGGCATGATTTCTTAGCCAGGGAATGATACATCATGATGAGTACTTTTCTACCCTAAAAAAAAGATTCAATTTAATTTTTAAAAAATGAACTTATTTCTGTTGAATAATAGAAATAGGAGCTTCCATTTTATTACTGTGGCAAATACAATGATTTAATCTTAAAGATTACAATCTCAATTAGCAATAGAAAAATACATGAATGCTAATGCTATGGATAATCATTAAAAATAACATTACTTCTTTTTATTACTAGGATTTGGAGAACCACTTCAGCCTCAACCTTTAGCCAGAAGGATACCTTTTGGCCCCTCCAGAATGTTAAATACACAAAGTCATAGCGTGGACTGTGATCTCCAATTTTTAGGAAATGGAAAGCAGTTGCCACAAGACAAAGGTATCCATTATTTATTAATTACTAGTTAACTTAAATTCCTTTAAATAAATAGGTAGCACACTATCTGTAGCATGTGACAAACCAGTATCATATCAAGGGTCTAATGTGATGTTGTAAGCCTTAAAAGCTAAGAAAACACCCTGCCTGCAGAGTAGGGTGTGTACAATGATAGAAATTATAATGACTTTTGACCATCTCAGGCTTACGCTTTTTATATAAAATTACATGATTCAACAAGCGGTAATACTGAAGATTGATTTAACCATCTTACACATGGTTGTATCATAACCTTAATGTGTTTTAAGTTACACCTATTATAAGTATCTAAAGTTTAACATAGTTCAGCGAAGTATCTATATATAGCTTTGAGAGTACTGTTGCATACAAAGTCATATCTGAAGTAGAACAAGTATTCAAAGGCATCTTAATAGAAAAGTTAAGTAATTTTATGAAAACTTTTTTTATCTGATGAAGGAGTCAATAAAACAGACTTGCATTTATATAATACCTTTCATGATCTCAGGAGAACCCAAGTGCTTTACAGCCAATGAAGTACTTTTTGAAGTGTAGTCACTGTTGTAATGTGGAAAAGGTGGCAGTCAGTTTACACACAGCAACTTTTCTCAAACAACAGATAACTTGTTTTTGTAATGTTGACCAGGGGATAGTAGATGCATTAGTTTTAATTTTCTAAAATTCTCTAGATTTCTGGAAGGCCCCACCAGATTGGAAAATCATGAAAATAACTGCTCTATTCAAAAAAAGCTGGAAACAGAAAGCAGGAAAGTACAGTTAGCCTAACACGTGTCATAGGGAAAATGCTAGAATCTGTTATTATGGAGATTATGGCAGAGCACTTAGAAAATCTCAATGCATCAGACAGAGTCAACATGGTGTTGTGAAAGGGAAATTGTGTTTGACTAATTTATTAGAATTCTTTGAGGAAGTAAAAAGCCACATGGACAAAGGGGAACCTGTAAATGTGGTGTACTTAGATTTCCAAAAGGCATTTGATAAGCTGCTGCACCAAAGGTTACGACATAATTTTTTTTAAAATTATTTGTTCGTGGGATGTGGGCGTCACTAGCTAGACCATCCCTAATTTCCCTTGAGATGGTGGGCCATCTTCATGAACTGTTGAAGCCCATGTATTGTAGGAACACCCTCATTGCTGTTCAGAAAGAAGTTCCAGGATTTTGATCTAGTGACAGCAAAAGAATGACAACATAGTTTCAAGTCAGAATGGTGTGTGGCTTGGAGGGGAACTTGAAGGTGGTGGTGTTCCCATACATCTGATGCTCTTGCCCTTCTAAGTGGTAAAGGGTTTAGAAGGTGCCTTTGAAGGAGCCATGGTAAGTTGCTGCAAGTACATCTTGTAGATGGTACACACTGCTGCCACTGTGCATCAGTGGTGAAGGGAGTTAATGTTGGATGGGGTGCCAATCGAGCAGGCTGCTATGTGCTCAGTGGTGTCAAGCTTCTTGAGTGTTCTTGGAGCTGCGCTCATCCAGGCAAATGGAGAGTATACCATCAGACTCTTGACTTGTGCCTAATAGTTGGTGGACAGGCTTTGGGGAGTCAGGAGAAGAGTTACTCACGCAGAATCCCCAGCCTCTTAGCTGCTTTTGTAGCCAAAGTATTTATATGGCTGGAAAAACTCAGCAGGTCTGACAGCATCAGCGGAGAGGAATACAGTTAACGTTTCAACTCCGAATGACTCTTCATCAGAACTAAGGAAAAATAGAAAAGAGGTGAAATATAAGCTGGTTTAAGGGTGGGTGGGACAGGTAGAGCTGGATAGAGGGCCAGTGATAGGTGGAGATTGGCCCTCTATCCAGCTCTACCTGTCCCACCCCCCCTTAAACCAGCTTATATTTCACCTCTTTTCTATTTTTCCTTAGTTCTGATGAAGAGTTATTCGGAGTCGAAACATTAACTGTATTCCTCTCCGCAATTGCTGTCAGACCTGCTGAGTTTTTCCAGGTATTTTTGTTTTTGTTTTGGATTTCCAGCAACCGCCGTTTTTTGCTTTTATCTTATTTATATGGCTGGTCCAGTTAGTTTATGGTCAATGGTAACCCCTAGGGTGTTGAGGGTGGGGGATTCAATGATGGTAATGCCATTGAATGTCAAGAGGAGATGGTTAAATTCTCTCTTGTTGGAGAAGATCATTGCCTGGCACTTGTCTAGCGTGAATGTTACTTGTCACTTATCAGCTCAACCTGAATATTGTTCAGGCCTTGCTGCATATGGACACGGACTGCTTCACTATCTGAGAAGTCGTGAATGGTCCTAAACATTTTGCAAACATAGGGAGTGGCATTGTATCATGGATAGAGGATTGGTTAGCTAACAGGAAACAGAGAGAAGAGATAAATGGGCCTTTTTCAGGTTGGCAAGCTTTAACTAGAGGAATGCCATAGGGATCAGTGCAGGGGCCTCAACTATTTACAATGTATATAAATGACTGGATGAAGGGATGGAATATATGGTTGCTAAATTTGCTGATGGCACAAAGATAAGTAGGAGAGAAAGTTGTGAAGAGGACATAAGAGTCTGCAACAGAATATAGAAAGGTTAAGTGAGTGGGCAAAAATTTGGCAGATGCAGTATATTGTGGATGTGAACTTGTCCACTTTGGCAGGAAGAATAGAAAAACAGTATATTTGAATTGGGGAGAGATTGCAGAACCCTGTGGTATAGAGGGATCTGAGTGTCCTGGTACATTTTTTCATTTATGGGATGTGGGCATCACTGACTAGGCCAGCATTCATTGCCCATCCACAATTGCCCTTAAAAAGGTGGTGGTGAGCTGCCTTCTTAAACTGCTGCAGTCCATGTGGTGTAGGTACACCCACAGTGCTATTAGGGAGGAAGTTCTAGGATTTTGACCCAGTGACAGTGAAGGAAAGGCGATATATTTCCAAGTCAGGATGGTGAGTGGCTTGGAGGGGAGCTTCCAGGTGGTGGTGTTCCCAAATGTCTGCTGCCCTTGTCCTTCTAGGTGCCCTTGTCCTTCTAGGTGGTGGCAGTTGTGGATTAGGAAGGTGATGTCTAAGGAAGCTTGGTGAGTTCTTGCAGTGCATCTTGTAGATGACACATAACTGCTGCCACTGTTGGTGGTGGAGGGAGTGAATGATTGTGGATGGGGTGCCGATCAAGTGGGTTGCTTTGTCCCGTCAAGCTTCTTCAGTGTTGTTGGAGCTGCACTCATCCAGGCAAGTGAAGAGTATTCCATCATACACCTGACTTATGCCTTGTAGATGGTGGACAGGCCTTGGGGAGTCAATCTACTTGTCGCAGATTCCAAGTCCCTGACCTGCTCCGTAGCCACAGTATTTATATGGCTAGTCCAGTTCAGTTTCTGGCTAATCGTAATCCCCAGGATGTTGATAGTGGAGGATTCAGCAATGGTAATGGCATTGAATCTCAAGGAATGATGGTTAGATTCTTGCCCCTAAGTGAATGATATAAAGTTGGTATGCAGGTACAGCAAGTGATTAGGAAGGCAAATAGAATGTTGGTGATTACTTCAGGGGAATTGAGTATAGAAGTAGGGAAGTTTTGTTAAATTTGTACAGGGTGTTGGTGAGATCACATCTGGAGTGCTGTGTACAGTTTTGGTCTCCTTACTTATGAGAAGATATAGCTGCTTTAGAAGTTGTTCAGAGAAGGTTCACTCCATTGATTCCTGGGTTGAAGGGGTTACCTTGTGAGGAAAGGTTGGACAGGGTGGGCCTATATCCATTGGAGTTTAGAAGAATGAGAGGTGATCCTATTGAAACACATATAATATCCTGAAGGGTTTTGACAGGGTGGGTGCCAAGAGGATGTTTCTCCTTGTGGGAGAGACTAGAACTAGGACACAAAAGTTAAAAATAAGGGATCTCCCATTTAAGATGGAGATGAGGAGAAATATTTTCTGAGGGTCGCTAGTATGTGGAATTTTCTTCCCAAGAGAGCAGTGGAGGCAGGCTCATTGAATATTTTTAAGACCGAGTTAGATAGATTCTTGATTAACAAGGGAGTCAAAGGTTATAGGGGGTAGACAGGAAAGTAGAGTTGAGGACACAATCGGATCAAGTATGATCTTATCAAATGACAGAGCAAGCTCAAGGGGCCGAATGGCCTACTCTTGTTCCTAATTTGTATGGTCATATAAATATTAGCCAGGGCATCGATGATAACACCTCTTTTCCTCTTTCAGATAATATCATGCGATCTTTTATGTCTGCTTGAGGGGGCTTTGGTTTCACATTTCATACGAAAGACGGTACCTTTGACCGTGCAGCACTCCCTCACTGCACTGAAGTGCCAGCCTAGATTAATAATTCAAGCAGAAAGTGCAGGAAGTACTCAGCAGATCTGGCAGCATCTGTGGAGAGAATTTTGAGTCGAACATGACTTAAGAACTGAAGGAAGATAGAAACGTGATGGGTTTTATGCCATTGAAACAGTGGGGGGGCGAACAATAGGGAAGGACTTTTTTATGCGTTCACAGTATGAGGGCATCACTGCAAGGCCAGCATTTGTTGCCCATCCTTAATTGCCCTAGAACTGGGGCATTTCAGAGGGCAGTTGAGTCAAACACATTGCTGTGGGTCTCATATTGCAGACTGGATAACAATGGCAGATTTCCTTCCCTAAATGAACCAGATTGGTTTTTACAACAATCAAAGATAATTAATGGTCACATTACTGAAACTAGCTTTCAATTCCAGATTTTATTATTTGAATTTAAATTCCACCATGGTGAGATTTGAACACAAATCCCCAGAGCTTTAGGCTGGGCCTCTGGATTACTAATCCAGTGACATTACCACCACGTCGCTGCCTTCCTAGCTAGGGATAGGGTAGAAGGTGGGAGAGATTAAATGACAAAGATGTCATGGAACAAAAGGCAAAAGAGTGGTAATGATTATAGTAAAGTAACAAAGCATTTGCGAAAAAAAAGCAGAATCAAAATAGGTAACAGTTCCTGGTCTGAAATTGTTGAACTTAAGTCCAGAGTGCCCGCTCCAGGCTTGAGCATAACAACCTAAACTGTCTTAAAAGTAAAATACTGCAGATTCTGGAAATGCTCAGCTGCTCACAACGTAGTCCCCTCTACATTGGGGAGACCAGATGCAGATTGGGTGACTACTTTGCGGAAATCCTCCACTGCAGGCCCACAAGCATGAACCCGAGCCTCCGGTTGCTCGGCATTTTAATTCACCGCGTTGCTCTCATGCTCATATTTCTGTTCTTGGCCTACTGCAGTGTTCCAGTGAAGCTCAAAGCAAGCAAAAGGAACAGCACCGCATCTTCCATTTAGACACTTTGCAGGTTGTGCACAAGAAGCAGTCCTTTTAAGATGTGCGCATGTGCAAGCACGCAACAATCTAAAAAGGAGCAGTGGTGCAACAAACAGGCCAGGGATGGTGAAGGGAAATTAGAAGGAATATTGCTTGACAATAAAAACAGAAATAAGCACTTCTTCCTTTTTAAATAATAGTTGATTATATTTTTTTGTATTAAAACTGATGCATAAAATGAATAACTCAAATGAAACCTTGATTTAATTCTGAAGCTTGACTAAAGCGATGTTCTTGGAGACTGAATTTAGTTTTGTGCGGGGGTGGGGGTGGGGGGGTGGGTGGGAAGAGAAAAGGTAAAATTGGAAATAGCTCTGGCTGTGATGTAGCAAAATGATTTTGCTGGTAAGTGTGTGAGCCATGATCCAGCTAGTAGCAATCTTGTCACTGAGTCAGAAGATTGTAGGTTCAAGTTCCAGCATGGGGCTTGAGCATAACGATCTAAACTGACATAAAAGCAAAGTACTGCAGATGCTGGAAATGCTCAGCTGCTCACAATGTGGTCTCCTCTACATTGGGGAGACCTAATGTAGATTGGGTGACTGTTTTGCGGAAATCATCCACTGCGGGACCACAAGCATGACCCCGAACCTCCTGCATGGTAAGTTAAGGACTTCACGCAGAAATGAAGTTGAGGTATTGGAGAGAGCATACAAAGGGTATGCTGACCCTTCAGGCACCACCTGCCCAACATGTGGCAGAGTCCGAGTTTTCGCATTGGACACCCATCTGCTCTTGTTTCTCCTCTATCCCATGAGGTAAATAAACTCAATTTTGTCATTTTTATCTAATCCGTTAAAAAATATATAGTGTACAATTTCAGAAATGTTAATGTGATTTACAGTAAGAAATAGAAGTACACCTTTTATAAAGTACACATGATTTAGTCACTTCTGGCCTGTGGAATCTTCCACTTGTATCCGTTCTATGCAATTAGATACCTTCCTTTCATTTTTCATAGTAATGCTTTTTGAATTCAGTTAGGCATTTCCAAAAACTAAATAATTTACGTGCCTTTTGTTTTTTAGTGGTCCGTTCTAGTTTGGCTCATTCCAGCAAGTACCATGCTTTCTACAATCCTATTGCTATCGATCATACACCATTTCCAACTTCCAGTTGCAGCCAAGGGTCTCACTACCTTCCATCTTTTCAACTGCCAACTGGAACTAAGCCAATCAACGCCTCTGTAAGTGAAGGATCCTCGAAGAAATTTCAGGAACAAAGTGTTCATTTTTCTAACTCGTGGCCTACCGAACATTTTGATGGAGTCTCTAAACGCAGCTCTCGGAGGCTGACCAATCAGTTGTCTGAGGATTTGCTCATTTTTGGTAAGTGAGTTTTGAGTGTTATACGTTATTAACGTTGTCCATTTCAGTGTTTGTAGGAAATATTAAAAACATAAGCTTTTTAAAACTTTTTATTTTTCTACCACCTCCAACACCTATGGAATCACAGAATTTTATAGTACCAAAGATGTTACTCAGCCTAAGATAAAAGCCAAAATACTGCGGATGCTGGAAATCTGAAACAAAAATAGCTGGAAAAACTCAGCAGATCTGACAGCATCTGTGGAGAGGAAAACAGTTAACTGAGTTCCGATGAAGGGTCATATGGACTCGAAACGTTAACTCTGTCTTCCTCTCCACAGATGCTCTCAGACCTGCTGCGTTTTTCCAGCTATTTTTGTTTATGTTACTCAGCCTAACTGATAGGCCTGTCCACTTACTTTCATTTCCCACACTCATATTATTTATATGTTTATCTATGTTCCTTTTAAAAGCTTTTATTTATAATAACCATTATTCCAGTCGTATATTCCATTAACTAACAACCATATGTTAACCATGCTTCCCATTCACAAGGTGATTTTAAATTTATGCCTCCTAGTTACTGATTCACAAGTAGTGCAATTCTTTTTCCCTATTTATTGCATCATGATGTGAGAGAGATGATGTTATACATCAGTGTAGTCGCACTTTGTGCATTCCACCATATAAGCCATGTTAAACAAGTTGGCTACCTCAACTTTTGAAAAATAAGCCTAACAAACTTAAAAAAAAACTTCAAGGCCTAAAAAAAATGCCTCCATGTTTTGGATTAATATCTTTCCTTGGATTATTTACTAATGGCCTTGGTCTCACATGATGGCTATTTCAAGCATGATCATTGAGTTTTCCCTCTAATATTTTTGAAAACAGTCATTTCAATTTCAGGGCATGTTCAAAAACGGAGTTTTTTTAATAGTGAAATAAGAACACAGACAAAAGCACTTTGCAAATCCAGCACATGACACAGCAGATGGCAGACACAAATTTGTATCAGTGATTCTTCGCAGTACCAAGTTCCTTACCTAACCCACTACATGTCACCAAGTACAAAACTAAGACAGGAACTACTCCATAGCCAAGGGACAATGGAGGAAGAGAGAAGAGAAACCCATTGCCACGTCTTTGTAATTGATATATACCTTGCAAGGGTATATATCAAGAAAGAAGCAAGTTAATTAAGTGTGGTTTCTACTGCTCCCAGTTCATATTGTCACCAATCATAATTAGGCTTGATAAGTGTGTACATGATATCAATATTCACCTTCTGACTTTTAACATTTTTACTTCTATTCACACACATTCCCAAAATAGATATTCTGACATTTGTTGGTGGAAATTACTGCAGTATGAGTTTCAACACATGTCACCCAGTTGCCCAATTGGTAAATACACATTGTAGTGTGATACTGATATATGCATACCAAGAAGGTTCCAGATTTTATTCCAAGCCCATCGTGACTTTGTTGATTTCAGTTGCCACAGTAACGTGGATAGTAAAATTAGACTTGATCTATTTTTGGCTGAATGGAGGAAGTGTGGACACAGAATCAGCTGGAATTCATGATTTGATCCCTGTATGGTAGAAAGTGTACTTGGGTGGAGTAGGTTAAAGACAAGATTAGTTTGTTGTGATGTATCCTAGAACTGTGCATACCACCAGTGCTTCCTATCTAGGCTCACAAATGAGGAATGACTTCTTGGAACAATGTATCTAAGTGTTGCTGCCAATAGAGTCATGTCATAGCAGTGGTTGCTGCCTTCAGATTGACACCAACTAATGTCATCTCAGTTCATCAATTTCCCATTGAATTTATGAACTGGATCAGATCTGTTCGAAATACGTTGGACCAGGAAAGAATGAATTTCTGCAGGCCAGGAACAACAACATGTAAGAAAGGTCTGTTACAATCCTAGACCAGACCCCTAAACTGGTTTGATCCGGTTTGGACCATTAACTTATCGTTTAAAGTAGACAAAATTTGAAATCCCAGTTGCTTACTAAGAGAATAAAGCCACAAAATTCCACAGTTTTAAGCAAACAAAAGAAATTTTACTATATACAAGTCAGCAAAGCAAACGGTAAATACTATCTTATACTCTTAACACCCAAAATTAATATGAGGTAAACATGAATTAACAGGCAAACTGTGGTCAATCAGCCCACCAAACTGCTCATTCGGTGGCAGACACAACCAAGATAGATCCCATGGATTTGTCAGCAACCCACCCAGACATCAGTGAGTCACAAAAATTCTTTAAAACTCTGTCTCCCTCATGAGAGTTTTCAGCTCTTCCCTTTCAAAGATATGCCCTCTGATTTCCCTCAAAAGCTGCCCCAACTCTCCATCAAGACTGCCTCAATGACTGTTCACCTCCCAGTTGCCTCATTTCTTTTCTGGAGACTGTGTCCCACTGGGTTCACAAGGCTGCACTCCAGCATCTAATCACCTTCATAACTCCAGCTCCTCTGAGCAGAACCCTACTGCCCATGGGCCTTCCTTTGCTCCAACTGCCAGCTTAAGTAACAGACAACCATTGCTCACAGGCTTTTTTTTGCCTAACCGCCAGCTTTCTAGCAGACACCTTCCTTTCAGCTCCACTGAGCTGATAAGTGCCCCAGGGCTTCCCTGAGACCCAATTGTCCAGCAGCATGGAGCCTGTGACCTTCTGCAGCCTTCTCAGCTTCCCACGCGTTTCCCTGATCCCCAACTGCACGGAGTCTGCGGCCTTCAGCTGCCCCTTCAGCAGCACAACTAACAGTAGCTGCATGGAGCCTCTTTGTCTGCTCCCGATTAACTGCTGTTCACTTACCCTTGAATTGATCTGTATGACCTATTTAAAAACGGTCCCGCCCTGTTTCTCGGCTGAATCGAATGTAGCAACCCTTGGACATGCTGTGCCTTGAATGTTACAATCTCTAGTTAACCAATTGTCACTCTTCACAAGTGCTAACTTACAAGAACACAGACAAAAAAAAAATCACCCCATAAAGCTCTCACTTCAGGTCTTAAAAGAAAGAAAGGCTGAGTGGCTTGGGGAGGAAATACAGAAAGTGAGATGTAGCTGGCTGAAGCCACAGCCCCCAGCCATGGGGGCAAAGGGAGGGATAAAGTTCCACAGGAGGGAAAAAGGGGGGTAAGTTGGTAAGTGGCATGAAATGTGGAACAGAGGCCAGGGAAGAGGAGAGAGTTAGCAGTGAGGTGTTCAATCTTTGTGGTGGTGTATTAGCCTGGAAACTGGCCCATTCAATGCTAGATTATATCTATTATAGGGAAATTGCTAGAATCCATTTTTAAGGAGGTTATAACAGGATACTTAGAAAATCATAATGGGATCGGTTAGAGTCAACATGGTTTTGTGAAAGGGAAATCATGTTTACCAAATTTATTAGAGCTCTTTGAGGAGGTAACAAGCAAGAGGAGAAAGGGGAACCTGTAAATGTCGTGTACTTGGATTTCCAAAAGGTATTTGATAAGCTGCCACATCAAAGGTTGCTACACAAAATAAGAACTCATAGTATTGGGGGGAGGTAACATATTAGCATGGATAGAGGGTGAGAGAGTAGAGACAGGCCTAGGATGTAGTAGGCTATGTATGCCACGCACATCATACTCCCACTCAAGGGAGCGGCAAGGCCTGTGTGCTCAATTGGGAGAAGGTGTACTTGGTGTGCAGGGCCTGTTCACAGTCTGTGGCTGTGGGCTTGTCTGACCGGTACTGGGTAACAGATGGGGATGGTCATGGTAAGAGGAAGCTTTTGTAGCCTGTAGATGGGGGAAAAATGTAATAAAGGGGGGAGGGGGGGTCTCCTCTGAATGTGACAGTTCACCCAGCCTCTAAATGGGGAGGGGTGAAGTCCACATGGCACATCAACAGTGATGGGTTCAGTAGGGAGGGTTGGAATGTTCAACACAATGACATTGGGATCCAGTATCACTGGGAGGCTGAAGAATAACAGGAGGGAGTCTACCTGCACATGAGGTTTCAGGAAAATTGGTGGGACCTGAACAGGGGGAGGAGCGAAGCTGGTCTCCAAATAAAACTGAAGCACCACCATCTTGAATCAACGATGTAATTGCACAGTTTGAAATCAAAACTGGTAACGATTCTGCACAGAAGGGGTCAGAGGCAGTGTGGAAGGAGCGCACGGCTGGACAAAGGGGCACTTTCAGGGGGCACCCTTAAGCTTCTTAGAGGCACAAGATTGAAATTGAGTCAGAGCTGAGAGAAAACTTTCTTGAGAAGGTGACATTGGAGCCAATGCCTTTTGCTGCTCAGTGACAAGAGACTGCAGGAATCATTGGCTTCACATATTTTTTTATTCGTTCATGGGATGTGGGTGTCACTGGCTAGGCCAGCATTTATTGCTTATCCCTAATTGCCCTTGTTCAGAGGGCATTTAAGAGCCAACCATATTGCTGTGGGTCTAGAGTCAGACCAGGTAAGGTCGGCATATTTCCTTCCCTAAAGGACATTAGTGACCTGATGGGTTTTTAAGACAACCGGCAAAGGTTTCATGGTCGTCATCAGACTTTTAATTCCAGATTTTTATTGAATTCAAATTTCACTATCTGCCGTGGTGGGATTTGAACCCGGGTCCCCAGAGCAATACCCTGAATCTCTAGAATACAAGACCAGTGACAATACCACCATGCCACCCCCCATCGAAGAAGCATGGCCAGAAAGACATGCTGATGCCACATTGAGAGCCACAAGATTCCAGGAGGAGGAAGGTGAAAGCAACAGGAGATGGCCATATTCCTCCTGTCCCTTAATGCTATGCCATTGTACTGAAAGAGAATCACAACTAGTCACATTGAGAGTAAGTTCAGCATTTGGACTTGCACCTTCAACCTTCATGATTCACCAGGCATGATCTCTGAAAAGATCAGTGGTGCACCCTGTATGCGTACACTCTGGGAAGTGATAATTGGCACAACAGCACAAATGCTGTGTCAGAGAACTTGATGCAGTCATGGCCACCTTAATGAGAAACTAAAGCACACAGTGAGATGAGCGCATGATGGAGATAGCATCATTTCGTCAGGCCTTGTGCTTTGGCACTACCACTTAGGAGACATAACTGCAGCTATCCCTTCAAGGCTGCTGAGCAGCCCTCATACAGTGTCATCTTGCAAGCTATAAGGGTTACAAGTTCATTTAGCACACACTTCCAATAAAGATATTTGACACATCTCCCTGACATCACACTAAGGTCCGGTAATTATCTTGGGTGAGGTTGACGTCACATGAATATGAAGCTCACAAAGGGAGGTGATCACAGAGTGGGAGGTGATCACAGAGTGGGAGGATGGCTCACCCTCGCAATAAGATGGCACTACTTATATGAATATGCACGATACCTTCAAATGACTAAACAATTCTCATTGACATCAAATGTATTTACAAAAGTACAAAATTCATACAGTGATTGAACACCCATGACCCAGAAATGATCCTAATATTTCTTAATTTTCCTAATCCTATCGCTATACCTGGGTGCAGCCTTGACATTTGCAGCAGAGTTGGAGACAGCCTGCTGACTGCTACACATTGTTGTCTGTGATAACCTTGGTGTGCCCTGTTGTCTCTGATAACTTTGCCATATGTCTTCTGGTTGCCCGAAGCCCAGAAGCCTGATAAGGGCCTCCTACTTGGGGCAAATGCACCTTCCTCAGCCTGACCAGCTGGAGTGGGTGGGGTCACAGGCAAAGGGCATTCTGAGCAGTTGGACACCCTTGAACTGTCCTGTGTGGAGGCCCCAGGGTGTCTGGCTGACGCTCATCCTCACTGTGGATGCCCGAAGGCCCCTCCCTGACTACTTGAGGAGAAGGGGCACCTGGAGGGAGGTCAAGGTGCCCTGCCTTCCTCTCACCTAGCCACCAATGGATCCCACCAATTCATATAGCCATGGAGTGAAGCTGTGAGCGCAAATCCGGTGAGGCTTGCTGGGCCAAGGTCTCCAGGGTGGTCACCCTGCTTCCCATGGTGACCTCAAGATGCTCACATGTCAGAGCCATGACATCAGACAGAACATGGATGGACTCCTCCATCCTTTGCTCTAGTCTGCTGAGTGGCTTACCCATCTGTGACAAATTTTCTGCCGTCTGTCATTCCATCTCCAGCATTGCCGTGGCGGCCACTCACTGAGGCTCATCATCTGACTCTGACTCAGCAGGTTCCTGATCTCCAGCAGTCCTCTGCGTTCTTGAAGCCTGGGCTGTCACTGCCTTCGACTGCTGTGGAGACGTGTCAGTGAGGTGTCCTCCAGAAAGTGACCCCGAGCCTGATCTAGAACTATAACCAGCCAAGGTGTGTGTCTCTGCACTGGTGGCAGGTGCAGGTGAACACTGTGATGGATCTTCCTCGGGTGGCTTCTCAGAATCCTCTGAGGTGAGCTGGGGGCACGACGTCTTATGTTGGCCCTACCGCTCTGCCTGGACTTTCTGGGGCCTGTAAGAGAGAGAAGACCGATTTAGTTCATGAGCAGGCTGAGTACAAGATTGCATGTCACTCACTGCGAAGGTCAGGATGTGATCAACTCAGGGAGGTCTCATCCATACAAGATTGCTGGTAGAAGCTGATCTCGCCTTCCCCACACAAGCGATCCCTGTCCTCCCCAGCCAGCTTGACAACATCCTCCTCAAATTTGGTGAGCTCTGTGATGTTGGCCATTGCTCCATGATGTTGCCATCCCCCCTCTCATCTGGGATCTCTCCTCTCGTCTGGGATCTCTCCCTCCTGTTGTGGGCTAACTTGGACCGCATGAAATCAAAAGGAAGGAATGTGATGAGAAAGGATGGAGAAGAGTTTGGGAAGTATGCATGCTTCCCGTATGTAGTGAGCCCTCCCCAGAAAGGGCTGAGGAAGGGGTTTGCACAGCATGATAGATGAGATGGTAGTGATTTGAAAGTATCCATAAGACAGTCAGTGCTGATATGTGTCTCCCACTAATGGCATCATGCGCTCAAAGGGCTACACGACATGAGAGTGTGATATTGAAGTGAGCTGAAGGTTGACTTACCCTAGTGGAGTGGATGAGATTATTCATCCTCTTCCTGTACTGGAAAGTGTTGCAGGGGCAGTTGCCAGCTGCGCTGACTTATTTTGCTATCCTCTCCAGGCCTGAGAGGTGAGGCTGGTGTGCTTCCTGGAGCAATTCTGTGGCCATTTCATCTGTTTAGCTAGCTTCTCAAATGAAATAAAGAATGCTTCAATATCCTTTTCCTCAAACTTTGGAAAAGTTTGTACAAATTTAAACATCTCCCCACTGGGTTCTACTCTGGAGATAAGTCCTTCCTCACTGACTGGCATCTCTTTTTTTAACTTCCAATATTTTCAGTTGGAATTCTCTCTCTTTTTCTCTTCCCTCCTTCTCTATCTTCAAAATTTCTAGTTCACTTTTAAAAGCCATTTCTCTGCCCCTTGCTTCTAATTAAAGTTTTTTCAGTTCCTTTGCTTATTCAAATTCAAGCGTCTTCATTTGTAACTGAAGCCTCACTCCCTCCAGCTGTGACTCAATAGCATCAGGTATGACTTCCAACTGTAGATGCTGTGCTATACTTTTAATTTTATCTGAATCCTAGCCCCTGCAGGTAACCCCGATTTTAACTTATCTGCCAACTCTGTTATCTTACTGTTGTTTATTTGCTACAACCCAATCAGAATTATATCTTCTACTCCCAGACAAGTCTTAGCAATTGCAAAAGCCATCTCTCAGTCTCACCACTTCTAAAATACCTCACCAACTCCTGAATTCAAAGTGCTTCTCGTACTCGTAACCTTACGATTCACCAATTCCAAACCAATCAAGGAAATATAATTTTTATCCCGGACAAGCCCCCAATTGTTTTGACACAGCAGTTTGTAAAGGCTAAGTTATTTAAAATCCCAGAGAGAAACTTTAAACAACTGTCATGACCTATATTTTCAATTGGTATGTTTTGAGCTGCAGCTCTAAATTCAGGAATAAGACCACCAGTTCTCAAGAGGTTTTATATCAAACTAAATGAAACATTTATTAATTTACAACAAATTAAACACATACACATGGCTACAAATTACTACTATCATAACTTTTTAACAAATTCCCAAATTAATCTCCACTAAAGCAACAATAACCAATAGACTTAACCAGACACCAGGCAAAGCATTTTTACCTTATGAATTCAAAATAAGATTCCTTTCAATTTGGTTCCTTTGCAGACAGTTGTAGGCTTACAGGCTTTGATCTTACATGCCTCTGCTCTGCACACACAAACTCCCTTCTGTTATACCCAGCACTCCCCTTTGAATGTAAATTCTCATTGTATCACCAGGCCCTTTGAACTCCTTTCATAGTACCAATTTTATTAGTAATATAATCATTGTTTGGTGTCTCCTAGCTAGGTACAAGATTTCACCCCCACTCTTAAATGTTCTATTCAACAAAATACAAATGTGCCCTCAACCCCTGTTTACATCTCAAAACTACTATACATCAAAGCACCCAGACTAACTGGCTTTAATCCAATTAACACACACACAATGACTAAACCTCTATTTAAACAAATAATTTCCAATAACATTATATACATTATATTAATATCTCTTATAATTAATATCTCTTCCTGACAAGTCCGACAGCACAGAGGCAGTGGAGGGGGGTCAAGAGAGTTGCAGAAAGTCCCATTTCTTTATCGCCCCGTTGCTTGCTGACCTTCATTTGCTCTTGGTCAAGCAACATCTTGATTGTAAAATTCTCATTCTTGTTTTCAAATCTCTCCGTGACTTTCCCCTCTCCCTCCCTTTCTCTGTATTCTCCTTCAACCCCAAAACCCTCCCAAAATATCTTTGTATTTTGGCCTCTTGTGAATTCCTAATCCTAATTTCTCCACCATTGGCGGCATTCAGTTTCCTAAACTCTGGAATTCCCTCCTTACACCTCTCCACCTTTCCACTTCACTTTATTCCTTTAAGACATTCTTAACACCTACCTCTTTGACCAAGCTTTTGGTCATCTGACCTAAATGTTCTTATGCGGCTTAGTGTTTTATAATGCCCTTGTAAAGCGCCTTGGGATGTTCCATTACATTAAAGGTGCGATATAAATACAAGTTGTTGTATTTATTTTTAGTGTTGTAATTTTAAATGCACATGTGGAAGTTGAGCTCATGTTTGTGGATGACTTCACTGTGGGGCATTGTACAATTAATGAAAAGACGGGATCCATGGAACATTTCTAATATAACAGTTAACAAGCCATTGCTAGAGTTGCCCAGGCTATGAATGGATAGGAAAGAGTGGAACCAGATGAGCGCAGTCCCACCAAGCTGGTTAGCAGAGAGAAGGTGTTGGTGGTCAACCATGTTAGAGCTGCAAAGAAGTTAAGTTGGAGGTGTAGAAGTACTCTATTATTTTACTTAATGAAATCCATACAACAGGATTATCTTTTTTAACAAGACTATGTAGCACTAAGCTGCTCTGTAATTATTTTATTCATAACAATGACTACCTATTTATATAGTGCCTTTAATGTAATGAAACATCCCAAGGTGCTTCACAGAAGCATTATAAAGCAAAATTTGACACTGAGCCAATAAGGCAATATTAGGGCAGTTGGCTAAAAGCTTGGTCAAAGAGTTAGCTTTTGAGGAGTGTCTTAAAGGAGTTGGGAGGCATAGAGGTTTAGGGAGAGGATTCCAGAGCTTGATCTTAATTTTTTAATAATGGAGGCCAAGTACTTAAGTCTAGATTTTCAGCTTGTTAATTTAACAGTGCAACAGCAGGTTGCTGTTGAACACAACACCAGTCAGAAAATTAGACTCCGTGGCATTGAAATTTCAGCAAAGCTTTTGCTTTTAGGCACTCTATTTGTCTTTAAATAAATTTTACCAAGAGGAATTAAATTATTGTATTCTATATTGCATTCTTCATAATTTTGCTCATTAATGTTCAGCATAATTTCATCAACATAGCTAAATATGTTGTGCAATTAAGTGTAAAACTTCCATCTACTTGGAAGTCAGCAAAACATGCATTGCATTTGCAGGCCCTAAATATCTGAATAAAGTTAAAGATTTTGTATTTTGTAGTGTTTCCTCCAGTGGAATAGTTTGCATTGAATCCAGTGATAGAATTGTGGTGGTCAGTTTCAAATGATGTGAAAGATTTGGAGATCCAATAACTTTGAATACGTTTTATTCAAATACACTTTAACATCTCCAGTCTGGAATTATTGGGACCAAGTCATTGCTGGATTTCTGAATTGTCTAGATTGTAGAATGTCGTTCGAATGCCTAACCACAAGCGTGTAAACCGGAAAAGACGGTAGATGCAAATACTTACCTGAAACATATAACAGTGATCCTAGCCTGGCCTCGGTGGTTGGTTGGGAGGGGGTGTATGGTCGTGTCAGACCTCCGGTGGGGGGGAAGAGTAGGGGGACAGAGTGGGTGGGTCGGACTGGGCCTCGGGGCAATTGGGAGGGGGCGGTTTGGAGGGTCAGGTCAGCCGTTGAGAGGTGAGGGGAACGGGTCCAGCCTTGGGTGGGGGTGAGGGGGTCGTGTCGGGTCTTTGGGAGGGGTGAGGGGGACGGGAGGCTGGGTCAGACCTTGAAGGGGTTGGTTGAGTCGGACCTTGCAGAGAACAGGGTGAGTCATGCCTGGGGGGGAACCCATGGCGTTAGGGCGAATCCTGTGGGTTGGGGAGTTCCCGTCAGGGGGTGCAGTCCCTTGGGAGTGCAGAGAAACCCATGGGGGGTTAATTGGGGGAGACTTCTCGGGGGTTGGGGGTGCTGCGGCTGTCCTGTGGTGGGGGGGTAGTCAGGGGGTGGGCAGAGTCCCCGGGGGTTTTGGGGACATGGGAGGAGTCCTGTGGGGACCCGAGGGGAATCCCGTGGGGACGTGGAGGGGGATGGGAGTCCCCGGGGGCATGGGGGGGTGGGGATGTACCCTGGGATGGAGTCCCCTGGGGCCGTGGGGGAGGTCCCTAAGGGGTGTGGAGGGATGGGGTCAGTACAATAGTTACCCAGAAGTTAGAAGAGGTTTTAATTCTTCTGACTTTTTCTGGGTAACTATTGATTTAACCTAGTCAGAACAATCTGAAGTATGTGATTTAAATTGCATTTTCTGATGGTGCCCAGGGGAAGTTTGCACTTCTTAGCAATTGCTGTGCAAACCTTACCTGTGAACGTCTGGGGAGGGGTTTGCCAGCACATCTTTGGCATACCCCGCAAATACGACACCCTGAAGCTCAGAAGTTATGGCCCATTATAAAACAATATTAGAAATTATTTTACTTATCCAAATTGTGATTAATATCTAGTTCATGGTTCATGTTAATATTTTAGAGCTAACTTTTAGCTCTGGGAAGATTAAATTTTAATTGTAGAAAAAGGAATAAATGCAACTAAAGCAGCTTGGAGTCTATTACACTTAAAATGTTGGGACCATGTTGAGTTAAGGGGTTGACAGCTGGAACAGTAAGATCCTAAAACAATAGGTGGGTTTACTTAACTGGAAAGATGGAGATGTGATGTCTAGATTGCTTGCAAAGAAGTGCAGTTCAGAGTGTTGTTTTGAAAGTTAGAGCTAAATTAGTTTAAAAGCACTTGGTGAACCCTGAAAGGCTACATTTCATGGAGATGGGTGGAACTTAAGGTTCTCTGGTTTCAATTTATCTGTTTGCTGGGAGAGGGTGTTGGTTGCAGTTTGTATCTCGTGTGGTTTGCAGCTCACTGAGAAGCTGTAGGAGCTGTTAGCAGGTTCCAGGCATTTAGGGCTCAGCGAAGTCCAGGGGAGCTGAGAAAGTGGTAGGAAGGTCACTGGTTCCAAGCCAGGCAGTTAGGGCTCAAAGAAAACCTGGAGCTATTACTAGCTTGGTGCAGCTGGGAGACTGGAGTTCGGAGAAACTGAGGGACAGTGCCAACTTAGTGAAGTTAGTGGCCTGCGAAGTAGTTGGAAGTGAACTGGTAATTAGAGATGGGAGTGCAGATTGTGAGCTCTGTGGAACACAGTCTCAGGAGAAGAGGCTGAACTGTTGGGAGGTGAGCAGCCATTGAGATAGTCTGAGTCAGAGCAGCTGTTGAGGGAATTTGGAGGCTAAATCTTCGAAAGTGAAGAGTTGAAATCCCTCGAGGGGAACAGAGTTTCAGCAAGATTTTGTGACTCTCAGCAACGCATCCAGACGTCAGTGACCACTGAGAAATCTTTGGGATCTGCCTTGGTCGCACCTGCCATTTAAGGTGCAGTGTAGTGTGTTGGACCAGAGTTTGTCTGTTAATTCATATTTACATCCATATTTACCTCATGTTAATTCTGAATGTTAGAGTAAGATAAATATTGTAGATTGTTTGATTTTTCTGACTTTGTATAGTAAAAATTTATTTTGTTTGTTTGAAAGCATGGAATCTTGTGGCTTTATTCTTCGAGTGGGTAACTGGGATTTCAAACTTTGTCTACTTTAAGCAAAAATCTACTGGTCTCTAACTAGATTGTAACAAAATACTGCATCTTACATTTTTCTGCTCCCAAAGTACTTCACTAAATTGATGCCTTGAGTTTTTTGCGTCTGCTCACAAAATTTCCAGGCAACTGGTGTTTCCGAACAATAGATTCCCAGAATGGAGAGGTTACAGGACCTATTCAAATATAGGTAAAGGTTCCTGTCGTATATATTTTTCAGCTGTTCACTATCTTGCTTGTCATTTTGTGTCTATTTACTTAATTGTGTGATTATCCAGGAGACAGCTCGCAAGAAAGCCGTTCTCCCATATCACTCAAACCTGCATTGGTAAGGTTACCATCATCTCGGAGAGATCTCAACACTACAAAACCTGTCCCTCCAATTCCAAGAGGTACTAGTCCAATGGTTGAAACAGAAGTAGCTGCATATGGTAATAGAAAAGGAACAAATGGAGCAGAATCTGAGGTGGTTTGGGAGGAAGGGAAAAGCATTAACAAAAATCTGGAATTAGATCTTTCCTCACTGGACAACAATGATGATGAAACAGATCATGAAGAGGTTAGTATGCACAAGTTTCAAAAATATTGGCCTTATTCTGTAAATATGTGTATTAGTATATCATAGTGATGATAAACTTGGAAAATATAAATATTTACATTTATATAAAGTATTTCACAAGGAATTATTTTGAAGTACAGCAACTGATATGATGGCAAGTGCGGCAGCTAGCCTGTACCAACTACCTTCCAAAATTAAATCAGATGAATGACCAATTAATGTAGTGTTTTTTTGTCTGTGGCATGGGCTAAGGAAGGAATGTTGGCCAAGGTATGGGGAGAACACTCTACTCAATCTGAATAATAAAGGATCTGACATGTCCACCTGAATCATTGGAACTTGCTTAGTATCTCATCCAAAAAAAACTGTGCTTCCAACAGTGCAGTGCACTGTCAGGGCTACAGAGGAGTGCCAACTAAATTTGGTTAACAAAAGCTGTTTGGAGGATTAGTTCTTGAAATGCATTTTGGACAGTTTCCTGGAATAAACCAGGGAAGAGGCTCTTGTGTAATGATACAGGGTTAATTAATACTCATACGGTAAAGCACCCTATGGGGAACAGTGATCATAATTTGATAGAATTTCATGTTGAGCTTGACAGAGATGTACTTAAATCTGAAACTAGCATATTAAACATAAATAAAGCCAATTACATAGGTATGAGGGGTGAGTTGGCTCAGGTAGATTGGGAAGTATGATGGTAGGACATTGAAAGAGATATTTTATAATTTTGAATGATCATACATTCAATTGAGAAATAAAAATTCCATGGAAAAAGTGATCCATCAATGGTTAACTGGAGTGGCAAAGGATAGCATTAGACTAAAAGCGGTTTGTAATATTGCCAAGAAAAGTGGTAAGCCTGAGGATTGGGAGAATTTTAGAAACCAGCGAAGTACAACCATCAAATTGATGTAGAGGCAGAAAATAAAATAGAGTAAATTAGTAAAGAATGTAAAAACAGATTGCAAGAGCTTCCACAACTATGTAAAATGAAACAGAGTAACAAAACATGGGTACCCTAGATCCTGAAACATGAGAAATTATGATGGGGAATAATGAAATGGCAGACGTTAAGCAATTATTTTGTGTCCGCTTTCGCGTTAGAAAACATAAAAACAGAGCAGAAATAGTGTGGAATCATGGGTCCAATGAGAGGAACTTAAAGCAATAAATATTAGTAAAGAAAAAGTACTGGAGAAATTAACTGGACAAAAAGTTAACAAATTCTCGATCTACATTCAAGGATTCTAAAAATGGTGACTGCAGAGACAATGGATGCATTGAGATCTTCCAAATTCTCCAGATTTTAGAATAGTCTCATTTGATTGGAAGGTAGCAAATAGAACACTACCATTCAAGGGAGGAGAGAGAGAGAGAAAAAACAGGAAACTACAGGTCAGTTAGCCTGGCATCAGTTGTCAAGCAAATGCTGGGATCTATCATAAAGGAAGTGGTAACAACATGTAAGTCATAATATGATTGGGCAGAGTCAACATGGTTTGATGTGAAGGAAATCATGTTTGACAGATCCATTCGAGTTTTTTGTGAATGTAACTAGCAGAGTAGACAAAGGGGAGCGAGTGGGTATATTTTCAAATTTTCAAAAGTCATGGGATAAGGTGCCATGCAAGAGATTGTTGTACAAGATAAGGACTCATAGGATTATGGATAATATATTCGCTTGAATAGAAGATTGGTTAAAGGACAGGAATCAAAGTAGGAATAAATGGATTACTTTCAGTTGACTAACAGGGTGCCGCAAGGATCACTGCTGGGGCCACAGTTATCTACTATCTACATTGTAAAAGAAATTTCATTTTTTTCCTAATGTTACAGTGGGATACTGAAGCAAGTTTGTGGGAGCTGTGTGTGTGTAGGACTAATTTAATTAAACTGAAGACAGTCAGACTGCAAGGTTTGAATCATTAGAGAGGTTAGGTGTAAAAGAAGGCATTTTGAAATAGAAATGGACGAGCTAACATTTGTATTTGTAGGTAAGTTGAGAGGTGGTTTAAATTTCAAAATAAACATAACAGGAAGCTTTAGAACTGGCAAAAATCCTAAATAAATAAGGCAATGTTATTAAGTTTATTTTTCCCAGAGGCGCTGGCCATAACGACAACATGAAAGATTTTTATATTCTGAGCAATGTAACTTCCAAAGAAAGGTAAAAACAATGCATTTACAGATCAAAGGGGGAGATAATATATTTAAGGAAAGAGTTAAAGCTGTAAGGGGAGTGACCATGTGAGATCTTGAAAGGTGGGCTGCGTGAAGACAGTCTGTGAAAAAGCAGCCTCTCGCCACCCCAAAGAAGTGCTTGCTTTTGTTCCAGAAAGCAAGGTTTTGTTAAAAGCCTTGGAGACTCGTTGTTGAATGAGAGGGAGAAGCTGTGAAGTGCCCCCCTTATAGGAATAATGGGTGCATTGTGGTAATATTACTGGATGTTTTATAGATTAAGAATCTATTTGGACTGTTGCCTGGAAAGGGGTGTTTATTTGGGAGCCTAGCTAAGTAGAAATCTTTTGGGAAATGATGTAAGACTACATTTAATTATGTAACTGTAATCTTGTGTGTTTAAGTTTTCTTTTTTTAATAAATGTTTTAATTTTAATAGTTAAAATCTCCAAAAATGGTAGTGGACTTTGTACTTCTGACTTCAGTGCACATAACATCTCATAATAAAAATACAAATTGCAAATCGTTGTGATAGCTTGGCCAAGTTTCCCTTTGGGATTTGATCAGCCCGGCAATTACCACCTGCCATATCATAACAATATTCATGACTTAGATGAAGGAACCTGGTGTAATATTTCCAAGTTTGCTGATATAAAGCTACGTGGGAAAGTGGGTTGTGAGGAGGACACAGAGCCTGAAAAAGCATACAGATCATTAATAGGATTGCACAAGAAGGAGGCAGATGGAGTATAATGTAGGGAAATGTGAGGTTAATCATTTTGGTAAGAAGAGTAGAAAAGAAGAATGTTTTTAAATGATGGTAAGAGGGATTTAGGTGCCCTTGTACACGAAACACAAAGTTAACATGGAGATACAACCAGTGATTAGGAAGGAAAGTTGGCCTTTATTGCAAGGAAGCCTTGCTGCTATTGTTCAGGGCTTTGGTAAGACCACACCTGCATTATGATGCACAGTTTTGTTCTCCCTACGTAAGGAAGGATATATTTGCCCTTGGGAGAGGTGCAACAAAGGTTGATTAGATTTATTGCTGAGTTGAGAAAATTGTCCTATGAGGGGAAAAAGAGTAAAATGGGGCCAATAGTCCATGCAATTTAGAAGAATGAGGGGTGATTTCATTAAAGATTCTGAGAGGGCTTGACAGGGTTAATGCTGAGGGGCTGTTTTCCCAGCAGGAGAGTCTAGAACTAGGGAGCATAATCTCAGGATAATCTCAGGTCAGCCATTTAGGACTGAGTTGAGAAATTACTGCACTCAAAGTTGAGTCTTTTGAATCCTCTACCCCAAAGCGGTGTGGAGGGTCAGTCATTGAGTATATTCAAGGCTGAGATTGATTCGATTTTTGAACTTATAGGGAATCGAGGGATATGAGATTGGATGGGAAAGTGAAAGTTGAAGGGGAACATCAGCCATGATCTTATTGAATAGCACAGCAAGCTTGAGATGCTGTATGATCTACTGCTCCTAGTTCTTGTGTTCTTATGACATTACACTACTGAGGGAATGTTGGGTTGCCGGAGCTGCTGTCTTTTAGATAAGACGTTAACCCGAGACCCTATCTGTCCTTTCCGTTGGAGGTAAAAAATTCCATTGAGTTATTTCGAAGAGCAGCAGCAGAATTCTCCTTAGTGACCTTGCCAATATCTATCCATCAGCCAACATTACTGAAACCAAATTTTCTGGTCATTATGACATTGTTGTTTGTGGGAGCTTGATGTGAAAAATCAACTGTCACGTTTCCTACATTACAACAGTAAAGTACACTTCAACCCTGAGGTCATGGAAGGTGCCAAATAAATGCCAACCTGTCTTTGAATCAGAAGAAGAAAAAAGCAAGGCAAGAATTTTATTAACTGATGCCCTAATGCACTGTGCCACAGAATGTTAAGATATTTTCTCCTTTTATGTATTTCCAATACCAACTGGCATATCAGTGAGATATTTAGAGTGTAACCAAAAATATAAGGGGGGGGTGAGATTTCAGCTGCACCATTTACATTTTTCATTTATGATGCAGGAAGTATGTTTCTCCTAGCTGGCGGGAGGGGGGGTGGCGGGGGGGTGCTCTGGAACCAGGGGATGTAATCTCAGAATAAGGGGTAGGCCATTTAGGACTGACATGAGGAGGAATTTATGCACTCAAAAGGTGATGAATCTTTGGAATTTTCTGTGCCAGAGGACTATGGAGGCTCAATGATTCAGTATGTTCCAAGACTGAGATTGATAGATTTGTACATATTAAAAAACATCATGGGATACAGGGATGTGCAGGAAAATGGTGATCAGCCATGGTTTCATTGAATAGCAGAGTGGACTTGAAGGACAATGGCCTATTCCTGCTTCTATTTTTTATGTTCTTATTCTTTCATGGGATGTAGGCATCACAGGCAAGGCAAAATTTGTTGCCCATCCTAATGGTCTTTGTACTGAATAGCTTGCCAGGCCATTTCAGAGAGCAGTTAAGAGTCAACCACACTGCAGTTGAGTCTGGAGTCACATGCAGGCCAGACCAGGTAAAGACAGCAGATTCCTTTTCCTAAAGGACGCTAATGAACCAGGTACGATTTTACGACAATAGTTTTATGGTCACCATTACTGAGACTAGTTTCCAATCCAGAATTTTCAATTTAATTTAAATTCCATCAGCCACCATGGTGGGTTTTGAACCTGTGTCCCCAGAGCATTAGCCTGGGTCTCTGGATTACTAGTCCAGTGACGTTACTTGCCATTTTGAGTTTAGGAATAGATTGCATGCCTTTTGAACTCTGCAGGGCACTGGAGTACCCTTATGGAGTGATTAAAAATTTTGCAATGATGATGAGGAAAAGGGTCCCATTGACCTTTTAAGGTACAAACATGATTCAAATTAAATCCCTAAGCAACCGCATTCTAAGATCGCTATAGTAGGATTTCAATTGGAAGACTTGTTCAATTTCCAATGCCAAATGTGTTGATATTAGCACTTTCTACAGAAGCTGTACTTTGTGATCTAAATTGAATACACTTGAGTTAGGTAAGGGCAAAATGTCTGAGGGGAGGGGTATCTTATAGCCCGTCAGTCCACAGCAGTCGTAATGGTGTTTGTGGATTTGGAACACATCTCAGCTTCCTGATTTAGGAAGATCATGCAATTAAATTATAACCCGAGATTAAGCAATAAAAATTCCCAAACAAAATATTCTCAAGACTATTTTTTTGATGCTGCATTACATAAAAAGCTGTCTTGCAAAGTTTTTGTTGAACTGCCTTGTTCTGAACATAAAAATCTGAATACCTTACATAAAAATAAATCAGCAAGTGAGCGTTCTTCTCTTTCCAGAGTGAGATTGCAGTATTAGACTTTGCTACCAAAATTGAGGTTCTCTTATTTCTTACAGATGATGAGTGCCCTGAAGTCTTTGAGAAACAGTGCTGCAAAGAAAAGAGCTAAACTGAGCAGCAGTGCATCTGATGTTGAGAGTCCAGACTCAGCCCTTAAACTGGAACTTGGAGTGAATTCCACATCGCGTAATTCATCGCCTTACACAAGTACTTGCAGTGAAAGTGATGTTTACAGCCAGGAGTCTTTGACTTCTCCATTGCCTTGCAACCCCTGTGGCAAGAAAATAATGTAAGTAGTAAAGTTGACCGTATTCAGTCTTACTGAGTTATCAATATCTGCGTTGTGATTCCAATAACGCAGATAAACTGTCAAATTCATTTTTCAAAGCATTCACTTAGTTTTCACGAAAGTTAATAATACCTAAAGGTTTGCATAATGCAGTAAAAAAAATTCTATCAATACCTTGTCGCGCTTTATCTTATGATTTCATTTCACTCTTCAACCATGTCTTAATTTCTTTTTGTTTTTTTTTCCCCCCAGTTTCCAATTAAAATTTTGTTTGCAGCACACATTTTAACCTAACAGGTTAACATTTTGTAATACTCCTGTATTGGACTGGATTTCTCTCCTCCCAATTTCCCAAAAGCACTCAGGCCAGTTGTATTAGCCACTGCTGCCACTCCAGCTGAATTGAACTAATTTAAACTAAACTAAGCAGCTGCACTATCTTCCTAGCCTGAGTTTCAGTTCCAACTTGCCAAACGTGGATGCTACAACATTATTATAATGGACCTCACTGTATTCTGCTCATCCAGACTTGCTGTTGGTTTTCACTTTATTTTTATTTTTGCTTACTTCCCTCTATTTTAATTATTTTATAGCCTTCTCAATCTCCAGCTTTACAAAACTTTCTGACCTCATCGTGAAAACACTATAATTGCTGTGGTAATGTGATAATTATTTAAAGCTATGTTCAAATGATTTTAAACAATCATTTTATTAGTTACTAGGTTTAAATGAATACCTCTTTGATATATGTCTTAAAACTTTTGCATTGATCTTTCAAACTCCTTGATGTGCTTGATTGTGGTTTCAATAGGTCTGATGGTTGCTCCCAATTAGGATCCAAACCACGTCATGGCCAGATACCATCGGGAAAGGCCAGGCCTTCTCCAGTGGAATACAGCCCTATCTCGGGTACCACCTTTTAAAATTTTTTTTGCTTAAGAAATTGCAAGGCAATCCAAAGGTGTCATATAGGTTTTAAAATGTATTTATTGGACCATTTCATTTACTTAAAGCAAGCTTATAGGTTACTCAGAAAACTGTTATCATATTGCAATACATATCTGCATATATTGCTCATTTAGTCACTAGCACACAGTCTTTAGAAATTTGACAGTTTGTTTAAACTAACCTGACCGGCAAGATGTCACATGCCTAGATCCTGCCCAATTTTGTGCTCCATTGAACTTTAATGAAATTTAAAATCAGACAGGGGTAAATCTGGCACCCAACCCAAATGTTCCCGGCATCTGTCAGGCAGATTAGGTTACAGCTGAGTTTCTATTTCAGCAATGTTTTGGTGTGCATATATGTGTCTTTACCAATCTTGTTTATAATTTGCATACCTAATTTTATTTCTTTCCTCTCCACATGAATTGGAAATCTTTCCTCAGTCACCTATGTGATCAATTGTCATAGACACTGCGCGGGAGTGTTGGTAGGCTGCTAATTTATGGGGAGCATCATGTCTTTATTGTCCTGTTCGTACCCAATTTTCATGTGTTCTCATGTTTTTTTCCTCATTTATTTTCCTCTGCTATCTGCTCTTTTCCAGCAGGAAGTACTGAATTGTGACGTGGGGCATGAACCTTGGCCTTGAAGCCTTTTATAGCATGCCTATACATCCCTGGCAGATATCAGCTAATTCAGTACAGAATAGAAATCACATCTTAACATGTTTGGGGTCTTTATGACTTAGTGCTACATCATACAAGCACTTTTATTCACTAGGCTATTGAAGCTGCAGTCCCTTTACCCGATATTCCCTCCTGCTTTATTGACTGTCTATTTTCCTCAATATATAAGACAAGAGGCCTGTATTCTATGTTAGTAATGACAGCAAAACTGTCAGTGTTCATCATCATTGCATGTCTGAAATTGACAGCAACTTCTGCAGTCTGCACATATGCAGTTAAACATGAAATCCAGAAGATTTTTTAAAATTCTTGCGTGGGATGGCAAGATCAGCATTTATTGCTCATATCTAATTGACCTTATGGCAGTTTTTTTCTACCACTGAGTGGCTTATTAGGCCATTTCAGAAGGCAATTAAGAATCAACCACACTACTCTGAGTTTGGAGTCATGTGCAGGCCAGACCCAGTATGGATGGTAGATTTCCTTCCCTTAAGGACATCAGTGAACCAGATGAGTTTTTATGACAATCCAATAGTTTCATGGCCACCATCAATGGTGCTAGATCTTTGATTCTAGATTTATTTGATTAGCTAAATTTAAATTCCCCAACTGCCATGGTGGAATTTGAACTCAAGTATCTGGCCTCTTAATTGCTAGGGTAGTAGCATAACCACTAAGCTACCGTACCCCATAAGATGCAGACAGCAATTGTAAGCTTCACTATCTGGCACGCTGGTGAAGTACTCGCAAACTGCAATCAAGTAGAAATCACTGAACTGATGAGAACTTTTACACTATTAGTCTTTCTGCAAAAAACTCTTGGGAAATGTTACACCTTATTGAATGAGATGTAACAATTTTTTTTTTATTTTAAAATTTTTTTTAACAACATTCATAATGAGTAACCGTACAAAAAAAAACTAAGTACAGCAATAATTCAATACACTTACATTTGGAACAGAAAGAGAAAAAAAGGAAAAGAGAAATAGGAGGAAGAAGAAGAAAAAGGAAAGAGAAAAAAAATCCTCCCCAACCCCCAAAAAATAAATAATAAGAAAATCAACAACAATCATAGGTCAGATATAGTTTCACCTGATATAATACATAAAACCTAATTAAGGTCAGTTATATGAAAGTAAAGAGCTGTAATTCCTCAAAGTAATCAAAGAAAGGTTGCCAAGCTATATAAAATCCATCAGCAGCGCCTCATAGTGTACTTTATTTTCTCAAGTTTAAGATTCTGCATAAGATCACGTATCCAATTAGGAAAAGAAGGTGGGGCAGACTGTTTCCAATTTAATAGGATATTACGCCTAGCCAATAATGTTGAAAAGGCAACTGCATCAGCCTGAACTTTTGTAGGAGGGACGCCATTTGGTTCCACTCCAAAGAGTGCTGTAATGGAGAAGGTTCAATGTTGCTACTAAAAATATGAGTGATGTAAAAATATTTGTCCAAAACAAAGCCAATTTAGGACACAACCAGTATATATGAATTAGAGAGGTTGGGGTAGTATGACATTTATCACAGGTTGGATCAAAATTTGTATAAATCTTAGATAATTTCACCTTGGATAGATGGATACAATGTAAGGTTTTAAATTGTAGCACCCCATGTATTGCACATACAGATGAGGACGGTACATGAAAGAGAATAGACTTCCAGTTATCTTCTGATAAGCCTGAGTCAAAACCTTGCTCCCAGAGTTTTTAAGGTAGAAAGCAAAGGGCAATGTAGTGAAAAAATTAGAGAATACAATTTGGAAATGAACCCCCTAACAAAAGGATTTAATTCTAACATAATATCAATCGGTGATTTAGGAGGCAGTAAAGGAAACTGGGCGATATTTTTTTTTTGCACGCAAAATCCCTGATTTGTAAATAGTGAAAGAAGTGTGTGTGGAGCAGATCATATTTCTGAGAGAGAGACTCAAAAGAAGCAAAACTATTATCAATGTATAAGTTAGCAAGGGTTTTGACACCTCTCGCACGCCAGACTTGAAAGGCAGAATCCCCTAATGAAGGTGGAAATAGATGGTTTGCATTAATAGGGCTGCATGAAGAGAGAGATTGCAGCCCAAAGTGTGTTCTGAACTGGGTCCAGATCTTAAATGACTGTCTAGCAATAGGGTTTGAAGAAAAGTGACCGGTTGAGAAAGGAATGAAGGAGCACAGCAGAGCAGGCAGAGATGTGGATTGACAGGAGGCTGCCTCCAATAGCAGCCACGCTAAACTAGCCAAGTCTGAATAAAGCCAAAAAGGAATATTACGGATATTAGCAGACCAATAATAAAACTGAAAATTTGGCAGTGCCAAACCACCTAAATGCTTGGGACTTGGTAGAAAAACTTTATGAATTCTGGATGTTTTCTTATTCCAAATAAAGGAAAAAATTAATTGGACTATTGCAACAAAAAAAGTGCTTGTGAATAAACAATGGAATACAATGAAATAAGTATAGAAATTTTGGTAAAATATTCATCTTTTCAGAATTTATATGACCAACTAAAGAAAAGGGTAAGCTAGATCAACGTGCTAAGTCCTGCTTTGTACATTCCAACAAAGGGTCAAAACTGAGCTTAAAAGTAACTAAAATTCCTAAATATTTAAAACTGTTTACTGAAACCTAGAAGGGGAGGAAGAAAGAAGGTAACTCTTTGCAATAGAGTTAATAGGAAAAAATTACACTTTTTTGCAAATTAATTTTAAAACCTGAAATATGATCAAATCACTTAAGAATAGAGAAAATATGTGGGAAAGATGAGGCCTGATCAGAGACGTAAAGAAGCAGGTCATCAGCATATAAGGAGAGTTTCTGCTCGGCTCCACCCCGTATAACACCCTGTATATCTCCCCAGGTCCGCAGTAAAATTGCCAGGGGCTCAATAGCAAAAAGTAGTGGGGAGAGGGGACAGCCCTGTCTAGTACCTCTGTGGAGGTCGAAGAGTTTAGAGTGGATATTATTTGAACGTACTGAAGTAACCAGTGAGGAATATAATAATTTTATCCATTTTATAAAAATGGATCCAAATCCAAATTCTTGAAGAGTGAAGAAAAGGTTGCCCCATTCCACTCTATCAAAAGCCTTTTCTCCATCCATTGTTATAAGAACCTCAGGGAGAGGAGTTGTTGAATGTGTATAAATAATATTGAAAAGGCACCTTAAGTTAGAGAAGGATTGCCTGCCCTTTATAAAACCTGTCTGGTCGGGAGAGGTAAGAGATGGAAGGACAGGGTCAAGACGGTGGGCTAAGGCTTTAGCTAGTACCTTGACATCTGCATTTAAAAGGGAAATAGGCCGGTATGAACTGCAATGCAGTGGATCCTTATCCCTCTCTAAAAGAATAGACAAAGATGCCATGGTAGGAGGGAGTGTTTTTGAGAGGAAGCATTCGGAAAACAAAGACAGTAATAATGGAGAAAGTTGTGATAAGAATTTTTTATAAAATTCTATTTGAAATCCATCGGGCCCTGGTGCCTTATTACTTTGCATGGATTTAATTGCCTTTAGTATTTCATCTTGGGAAAGGGGTACTTCTAACGCATTCATAGCATCAAACGTTAGCGATGGGATGTCCATATTATCAGAAAAATTGTGAAATAAACCAGGACCTGAAAAGAAATCTGAGGTATAAAGCGTGGAATAAAAAAGTGGTGGTTGACACTGTTGGAGTGGTGATTTCAGCTATAAGTTGAGAGGAAGCAGACTGGTGAAGCTGGTGAGCCAGGAGCCTACCAGTTCTTTCACCATGCTCATAAAGCGTACCACGTGATCTAAGTAAAAGCTTTTCTGTTTGTTTAGTGGAAAAAAGATCAAATTCCGTCTGTAGAGCCAGACGCTGTTTGTATAATACTGGGGTAGGTGCAGTAGCATACTGCTGGTCCACTAAGAGAATTTGGTGAATCAATTGGGACAATTTTGAGGCATTGCGTTTGTTGAGTTGAAAAATTATTTGTCCCCATGGACAAGCCTTCATACTCTCCCAGACAGTAGCAAAGGAAATATCTGGAGTAGTATTAAGTTCTATAAAAGTATCTATTTGCAAGGAAATGAATTTAGTAAAATCTGGGTCTGCCAGAAGAAGAAAATCAAGACGCCATGGTGGAGAAGAAACAGGTTGGTCATGGAATCATATTGCTAAAACTAAGGAGCATGATCAGAGATCACAAAACTATTGTATGCAGAAGACTGAATAAACGTGAGCAGCCTCTTGTCAAGGAAAAAATAGTGAATACGCAAATACGTGTGGTGAACAGGAGAGAAAAAGGAGTATTGCCTTGCTGATGGGTATAGAAAACGCCATGAGTCTACCAATCCGTGTATACAGAGATAAGAACTGATGGCTGAGGCTAATTTTGATCATGGAACAGATTGTGTGGATGAGTGATCTAAATTTGGGTTAAGAACACAGTTAAAGCCTCCTCCAAGAAGTTAATGATATGAATCTGAATCAATTCACCATCACCTTCTCAAGGGCAACTAGGGATGGGCAATAAATGCTGGCCCAGCCAGTGAAGCCCACATCCCGTGAATGAATTTAAAAAAAGAAGTATGGAAAATAAGAAATTTGAAGTGAAACGATGATCATCCCAGTTGGGTGCATATACATTAGCTAGGATCAATAGACTGTTTAAAAAGCCTGCAGTGAACTATAACATAGCCATTAGGGTCAGCTATAAGCTGAGACTGAACAAAGGGAATGCCTTTATTTATTAAAATTGACGCACCTCTCGCTTTACTATGAAAGTTAGAATGAAACACCTGCCCAACCCAACCCTTCTGCATTTGAAAATGGCCAGATGCACGTAACTGAGTTTCCTGCAGGAAGGCAATGCCCACTTCCAAATGATGTAAATGAGAGAGAACTTTAATTCTTTTAACTGAGTGATTTCGACCTTTCACATTCCAGGTGATAAAATTGATTGAACAACCACCCTGAGGCCTTAATATTAGTGGACATTATGATAATAAAAACATATCAAAGCATATGGCCCCCATAGGTTAACCATTGCAAATAAAGGATTAAATAATTTTGAACCAGAGCTTATCCACCCAAAGAATGTTTGAAAACTGACTAAAAGGAAAGTATATATGTATGTTTGGAAAAGAACAAGAAAAAGAGAAAAAAGAAGAGAGAATAAAAGGGAGAAAAAAATAGGAAAGAAAAGTTTACATCGCCTCCCCAAACGAGGTGATTGCTACTTCTCAAAGCTAGTGTACTATTCATACCTATCTTACCAATGTGCCTTTAAAAGACAGCCCACATTCAAGCAAGAGACAATCAAATATTGCAAATGGAAGTACTGTGAAGTTTAGCATATGCTAAACAAGGTGCAGAATCTGTCCGAAGCAACAGTTTTGTAATACAGTACTCCACAAAAGAGGGAGAATATAAAAGGGAGATTCAACTCTCACAAGAATTCAATTGCACATGTGGTAAAAGGTAAAAAATAAACACCCGTAGGGTTTATGTAAAACTTCTGCGATTAGTGCAGTTTGGACATAAGATACAAAGAAATTGGTATAACCAATAACAAAACTTATCATGTAACCGAACCATCACGCATAGTTACCTAATTGAGCATTGAGTACCATTTTGTCCTGGGTGAAGGCACAGTATGATTTATTAAGAGAATGTACAATTGTGTCCTTGAGAAAGGCTGAAGCTTCTTGCGGCGTGTTGAAAATCTTATTCACTCCATTGAAAGTTACACACAGGCGAGGAGGGTGGAGAAAGCCATATTTAAGCCTGGCTTCATGAAGTTGGGTTTTAAAGATTTGTATTCTCCGCAATGCCAGGCTAGATCCACACCGAGGTCAGGGTAGATGAATATCTTTCTTCCATGGAAGTATAGTTAACCCTTTTCTCTGGACAGACACATAATTTGCTCCTTCACTCTATAGTGATGCATTCTTAGTATTATCAGCCTTGGGGACTCGCCATGCTCTGGCTGCAACACCAAGGAGCGATGGGCTCGATCCATTACCAGAAGTGAATCGAATCTCCTTGCCAAAAGCCTCCAAAAGAAGTGCCTCAGTAAAACTTGTAGGGTTTCCCTGTCCGCACCCTCGGGCACTGAGAGAATCCTTAAATTTTGTCTTCGGCTGTGATTCTCCAGATGATCCACCTTCGTCAACAATTTAATATTTGGGCTTCCAACTGGGTGCAGCATGGCTCCAGAGCCACAATCCTGTCACTCGAGTCAATAGCTGATTGTTCAACATCCCACAGCTATTGATTGAAGGAGGCGACAGGCTTGTAGAGTAACAATAGTGGCTTGTAGAGTAGCAACAGAGAAACGCAGTTCCAAACAGAGTCCAGCAATTCAGTGAGAATGGTGCTCTGTAAGTCAGCAAGTGTGCTGAAAGAATTAAATTCAGCGAGGGAAACCACCATGTTGTTACCAGCTGTACTATCGGACACCACAGTCGATAAAGCACCAGGCCCAGTTTCATTCCAATTGCGTTTACCTCCGGCTTCAGAAATTTCAAATGTACTTTGAGCGTAAGAGCAAACCCCAAAACACTAATAGTCAAAAAGCTGAACCTTTTAACCCAATATCAGTAATTTCCATAGGGATAAACCACAGAAATCATGGGAGCTGTCTTCAGCCACATCTTTCTCCATTCCCATCACGTGACCCAACATTCCCCCTACTCGTAACACCGTTTTTAGTGGCGTACTAAATTCATGATTACTGCTAAACAATCTCACTGACCATGAAAAACTAATTCTATATTTGTGGAATGTCAATTTTCACCGTTATGATAAACATTCACATTTTTTTCAAAATTTCTTAATGATATTTCGCTTTCTACCCGAATCCCATGTGTATGTTCCAATCACCTCTTTAACTCTCTGTAAAAATATTTTAAAAAGTGAAAAATTCAGCACATTTATTTCCTGGTTTGCTGTCTTTGTGAGAATTCTTCAACTTGACTGCTCATCCTGCTTGTTGATATCATTGTTGCTGGATACTGCCTGAAGATTCCCCTTGACTTAGCAATAGATTCAAACTGATGTCTGGAAAGGAAACTCATTCTACTAACCTGTCTATGTCCTCCAAGTCTGTTGTAGTCACCTCTGTTTGCCAAAATGCCTACGTTTGTGGATGCAGGTATTGTAATGTGCAATTCAGGACAGTGCCATGGAGATGGACTGCAGATCAGATAGATTGGAGAGCAATGAAGTGGTAAATTGCATCTTAAGGCAGTGGAGAGATTTTTTAGAATGAGGTATATTGGTTGATTTAACAAAAATTCATTGGGGACAGGGAGGAAAAATGCTTTCACTGTTTTAATTCTTGAGGGAAGCACTTCCAAAACCGCAGCCAAACTCCACTTTTCTTATTTCTTTACCATAGACAGTGGTGAAGAAACCAAATTATTCTGAACCTGTCTAAATGTGTTTTTGAAGTTTTCCTATTATTAAAAACCAACCTAGAGCAGACCCACACCCACAGAGGAGCTGGTAGATTCTGGTGTATAAACTGGGAGTGGACCTGACCAAATCCAGCAACCCGAGATATTGCCCCCTCCCGCCACAGTTTCTTGCAATACCTGTACTATTTTTATTTTCTTATAAAAATATATTTAATTTGTATTGCATTTCATGCACATGGAGCAGGAAATATAAGCCTATTGGGGTTAAGGAATGTAAATCTTAAATCGATAAGTGTTAATTTAAACAAGTATGAGGAGCACTGTCTTGGTGATACCTCTAGTATTGTTCTTGATACTTGATAACCTTCTGGTTATCAGAATGCTTCCTGTTGGTTCTTGCCCATAATGTGTCCCTTAGCTTCTGAGCTGCAATGTGTGTAAGCAAAAGATTTGAGTAAAGGATGGGTCACAATAGGCAACTATCTCATGACCCTGAGAGGGTTGTGTATATGTTGCATCATTACCATGGAATGTTGCATGGTATTTGTAAGAAAGGAGAAAAGACCCTAGTAGTGAAAACAATTTAAAAACAAAGCACATGTTAATTGCTTTTTTTTTTAAATAACAGGAGTAACTTTCCGTGATAAAACAACCTCTGATGTGAGTATTGTTGGTCAACGCATGACTTATGGAAATGGAATCCCAGATTCTGAAGAGGAGAAACAAATTGAAGTATCTCACTCTAGCTCGCTCTCTAAATTTCAATCCAAAGAGCATCAAAAAAATGTAACTAGTAATAAATCCGCAAGAGGTCAGTATAGTTATTTGTAAAGGATATTCTTCCTATAGATCAACAGATGCTTAATTTGTTATGTACATTATTGATACATAAGTATCTTCTCACTTAGCCATATATAGCACAAGTAGTATTTTTATTTACTAAATGGCTGTCAGTAATTGGAATAGTTAATTAACACTTTTTATACATGAGTATTATTATTAACTAAAAATGACAGTCTTTGCTTTAGCAATACCATTCACAATGTTTTCACAATATTATTTACAATATTATTGTTAAGTGTGTGCACTTTGGATTCTGGGAGCAATTCCTGGGAACTGTTTAAAATCCATCTTAAACTGTGATGATGTGTTGTGTGAAACTAGCCATTTAGTGACATCCTAAATTAGTATTGTATTACCCAAGTAATTGCCCATTTTGAAAATTTAAATCTGCTTTTCAAAAAGTAATGAGATATCTATTGCAAAGACATCCGCTGTGATTATAGGCTGAATTGTGGTCACATCAAGTCAAAGTTGCACAGTTGTTTGAAGATTTTATTGTGTTCTAAATATTTGTATATCGGGATACTGCAGATCACAGATGAAATTGTAAAGTCGTTGAAGCTAAATGGAACGATGAATAACGTAATTTATGGATGAATTCAATTCAGAAGAAATATAAACCTTTCCTATTGAAAATGCTTTAGAATTCTATATAAACATTGTAGATGGTGCAAAAATACTACCTTGAAAATAAGTTTTGCTGACTTTTTCTTTGGAAGGAATAGCAGCTGATTTCATGAAATTAAAACTGCCTATGCTAAAGATCACTTCAAAGACGGGCATAATTTTGGATTACAACTTGTTTTATGTTAAAACATCTCATTAAGACTATTTACTCAATTTCAATACTGTTGCTATAAATGAGGTATCATATCAATTTCTGCTTATTCTCAGCAATTTAATTTAATTTCATCTCTTAAAGAATGTCATGCTCCTGAAGGTTATCTTTACTCTTTAAAATCTGTAAATTTGAAACTTTGCCGGGTATGCACAAGATATTCTATTGAGTTCAGTGTCACCAGTCACTCCCATAACCAGATCGTAAGTCCCATATGATGAGCGGAATTTTCAATTCTGGAGACTAATTGCATTGGCAGGCGGGAAAGTCAACATTCCCGCTGGGTGTCGAGGCAAATTTTCACACCCAATTTTCCGCTTTTTAGCCTATTTATTATGCACCAACAAGGAGCTCTTTGAATCTTGTGGTGGGACAGGCCGGGCATTGATTCGTCCATCTCACCATTACCTCATGGGGTTGAAGGTTCTGGCGCTGTATTTGAACGGCACCTGGACAGACATTCACTTACTTCAGGCCACATGTGGGCTGAACGTGTGCATTACCATGGCGATCAAACACAAAACAATCCCTCAGCTCCACGGTTCAGCGAGGCCTCCCTGGGGATTCCCATCCAGGAAAGACAGGTGGTCCTCTTTCCGATGGATGGGAGCAGGAGGTCCTCTCACCTGACCACACCTGGCCTGAGAGGGAGTCACCAGGTAGGTCAGCACCCATGCCACTCAAAAAAGGACCAGCTTGCAGTACAGGAAACAAATGATCTGATGAGCTCTGCCAGGCTAAGTGAAACTTTGACTCACTCCAAACTCTCTCACTCATAAGAGCATCAGGCAGTCCATTGGGATGTCACACACTACCGGCCGATGAGACTTCAGCACTGCATGTCTACCAACCCACTTTGAAATTGCCGTCTCATGTAAGATCCTGCCCGAACAGTGCATTTATCCCTTATTGGGAAGGACTCAGCACACACAACAGACATGCATGCTTCTGAAATGCCCATTCAATCCATCTGCCTTTTTGTGGGACAAGATCGTCCACAATCGACGGGAAAGAGCCAAGACCAGAGGGGGTACCCCAGAGCTCAAGGCATTCTCCTCCCACGAGGAGCATGCAGCAGAGCTTGCTGGAGAGGATAGGGATCGCTCCTCCATGAAAGGTGAGATTGACCTCCCTCATCAAGCCAGTGAGGGCACATCTGGTATATCTCAGTCACATGTGGATAATCACTGTGAGTGACCTGTAGTGTAGAAGCCTGCCTAATCAATCTAATTATCTCTCTCTCCCTATTCCAGCCATCACCCAGAAAAGGTGGCGGAAGAGTTACAGCAAGCGCCTCAGCCCCAGTCCCCAGAGCATCTCAGATGAGGAGACAGAGGAAACATCTGTTGAAGACCTATCTCGCCGTTCACCTGCACCCTTCACCCTTCACCAGCACAGATACATGCACCTCGGTGGATCTTCATTCTGGAGTGGCTTGGGGGTAACAATCTAGTGATCACCTCACGGATAAGTGTCCACAGCAGGCAGAAGCGGTGACAGCCAAGGTCTCCGACACTCGGAGGACTGCTAGATACCAGGCCCCTGCTGAATCTGAGCCTCTGCAATTGGCCCTGAGAGAAATGTTGCAGATGAAAAGACACGTAGAGGAACATCAGGCAGACTAGACTGGAATGAAGGATGGAAGAGTCCATCTACATTCTATCTGATGTCGTGGCTCTAGCATGTGAATGCATCGAAGTCTCCATGGGAAGGGTGGCGGCTGCCTTAGCAATCCAGGTCCAGCAGCTTCTGGTGGATTTGCACTTGGACCTGCACATCATCACTTTAGCCATGGGCACGTTCCAGTAGTGACTGGGGAGAGGGGGCGGAGCACCTCAACCGACGTCCACGTGCCGCCTCTTCTCGAAGAGTCCAGGAGGGGCCCTCGGGCACCCATGGGGGGAGGAGCACCAGCCAGACACTCCAGAGTATCCACCCAGAACGCTCCAGGGGTGTCCAGCTACTCCAAATCCCGCCTGCCTGTGACCCCATCAATTCCAGCAGCTCAGGCCGAGGAGGGTGCACCTGCCCCAGAGCAGGGGACCCTTAGCAGGCCAGGGCCTTCACAACCTCGGGCCTCCAGAGGACTCCTGCCAAAGTATTCTCAAACAAGTGGATATAGCAGGCAGCCTCCACCTTGCTGTGGATGTCAGGGCTGCACCTAAACATAGCAGTAGGAAAATTAAGAAGTCTTGAATTCACAATGGTGGCACAGGTGTTCGTTCATTGTACATAACCTGCATTATTGTAAATATGTTTCGTATTTATCCCTCTCCAAGTCTGAGATATTGAATGGCCATTCGATGTGATGCAAGTTCCCACGTTCATTCAAGGGTACAACGTGAACCCCCTACATTATCTCCCATCTTTTTCCTCGTTTTCATTATGTCTAACTCAATCTCATCACTGTGAATCAACTTTATTTTCATGTCAACATTTTCAACATGAACAAAAGCACTTTCCATATCAAAATGAAAGCTAGACAAGACACGTAACCCTTGCATCTTTGACAGACAATATGTGACCTCATGGGAATTGTTCATCAAAGTTAATGATTATCCTGATGCTGTTGCACTGAAGTCTGTGGTTTGTGGATGTTATAAGTATTTGTCATGACCAAGGTTGCAGCCTTTTCACCCAAATGCATTTTGCAAGTTTTGGTTAAAGTTATATTCATCGTTGAGCACCATAGCCTTTCATGCCTTCCTGCAACATAATTTCGTCTCTGCTTTTAAGGCTGAACATTATTGCTTTCTTAGTCCCCACTCTCCCATGCATGGCACAGAGCAGTGGAAGTTAGTTCCAATTGGTGACATTTGAAATGTCTGCTAGACTGGAATGAGTCTATACTGTCAGAGGTGTGCGCTCCTCCTGATGAAACTTTGTCAACTTCGCCCCTCCCCTTCTCAAGGCCACATGCACCCTGACTTTCCGGGACACTCCACCCCACCATGGGACCATACTCTCCCATGACTTTTCAGCTAACAAGTTACAGGATACAGGTGCCTCCCCTGACCTTGCCATCTGCCTCACAGTACCATTAGACTAACCTAGAGAACCAAAATCCTTAGGTGACTGACCACGCCCTGCATACCATACTGTGCACGACTGTCACTGGCACAGAGAGGTCTTCCCCACCCAAGACTGGGACCAAGACATGCGTAGATCCATGCAGAGCCCTCTAACATGGCCCGCACAGCCTCAGGACAGACTTGGACTCTTCCTTGGACTGTCTTATAGCTCTTGCCCAGAACAACCTTTCAGAACTCCATTCTGTTCCTTGACCACTCCCGAGTCTTGCCCCTGTCTCTCCCCTCCCGCCCCCCACTCCCCGCCAGTGTTCCACAACCTTTCCCCATGCCCTTGCTGGTATTGCCTCCTACATCCTTGGCGCAGCTTGTGATACAGGCACCCGAAATCTCGCAGGTAGGCAAAAACAGTGCTTACATACCTTGAAGTCATTGATGAAACGAAGTTCGTCAGCCGCATGCCACTTATATACAGTCAGGAAACATACCGTCCTAATTATCCACTGGCAGGGCACTTAATTTGGAGGAGGTAAGTAATTCTGGTGAGTTGGTCTTTTAATGATCATTCATGAGATGAAAGCATGGTTCCTAACAGGGCTCAGCGGGAAACCCGACCCACCTTCAACCCGACATCAAAGTTGGGAGAACAAGATTCCAACTGATATCCCGCCAGCGCGAAACTGACATTTTCCATCATGCCAAGTTTAGTGCCCCCGCCCGCCACGATTCCTGCCATTGGCAGGAGCAGAAAATTCCCAATATCTTTACTGCCAAAAATCTAATCGGATGAAAATCCCGTCCACGTGAGGAAATTTCTTTCATGTGCTATGTCCGGGTTGGAAGGCGTGCACGCTTTATCTTGCCCCACTACTCCACAGGTTGCACCATTAGTGTAAATGTTTAATTCATTCACCAAAATGGCCAATTATTTACCTTCACTACTGTTAGACCCAGAATAAGAGACTTGAACCAGACTTCTTTCAATAAACTCAGAATGATTGATTTATTATGAAACAAAACTTTTTTAAAACAAGTTGCAAGAGCTGGTTAAGATACAATTTGTAATCTGTAAATGTAACTACCTATCCCTTTTAAAATTTCCCTGCACGTGCACACAAACACAGAAACACATGACAAACAAGTAGGGCCTCTGCAGAGATGGGCGGTTGAAGAAAAAACTTTACAAAAAGGATAAAGTTCACATAGTTTTAATGCTATCAATCTGGTGTTCCCTCATGTGAAGATGAACTGCTAGTCCCAGTAGATGTCTGGAGGCTCTTACCAACGAGCTTCAGCATGGCGGAGAATAGAGCTGGATCAGTCCTTCTCATCTCAGCATCTTGGGTTTCCAAACACACAAGTTCCACTAAGATGAGGATACTGATAACCACACTGTATTTCAGGCAAGGCAAGGAGAGCACGAGCTGAGCAGCTTTCCCCTTCTCAGTTTATTCCCAATTAAGTTCAAAAAAGCAAGTTCAAAACATAACTCATCTCTGTCAAGGAATTTCCAGTAAATCACTAGGGCCTTTGCCTGTAAAGCAGTTTTTTTTTTCCATTAATTAAAGTGGTGGCAGTTCAAATAAACAAATAGCTTTCTTCCACAATTGCCATGTGAATCATTTAGCTGAGACCATGTGATTTCTTGGAAAAGGCATGTTTGCTCACAGTCCAAGGTGAACTTATGACCCTTTTAAAAAAAATCCCCAGTCAGTTCCCAAGTGTCCAAATAATGCAATGTCCTTCCAAATTTTAAAAGAAAATATAGTTCTTGAAGGTATGGTTCTAATACATGGTGTGTACTTGATACTATAATTTCAGATGTGTCTGTCTTATCTTCTGGATAGCAACCTAGTAAACCCTCCAGTGGAACAAAATGAAATGTAAAGCAACAAATTGACTTATTTTGTGGAAAATACATGAATTAACAAAATTGTATTTTAATATCTAGCTTTATCTATTTCCTTTCAATCCTTGTAAAATCAGAAATAATGTACCCTTAACATAAGCCTATCTTGCTATGCTAGTCAGTATTGTTGACTGTCTAACTTTAAAAAATGAATTCTCTACTCCTTTCAGTCTGACTGTTCTAAACTCATGTCTGCTGCAGACTGTCTTTACATAGAGAGAGAGTGAAGGGAAGTCAAGAACTTATTGTTCCAGCGTTTGCAGTCAGTAATGAAGGAAGGGCACTTGCCACTAACCTCAATGTAAGTCTTGCTGAGAGATCAGGTGATCTCTGGCAAGAATTTCACCTCTATCAACATGCAGTGATACTGCAACTGAAGCAGTGTTCTTCCCTGGCAATTCCCATCAGGGAGCAGCAGCAATGTCATCAGGCTGTCCAAGCAGCCAATCACATTAATGGATTTTCACAGACACAAAAAACAAACAAAAAGCACTAAAATAAAATCGCATTTAATAAAATTTTTACATAGACGGAATTTAGGATTAGGACATATATATGGGCTGAAGGTAGAAGCTAAAATATCTGAAAAAAACTTTAAATATTTTTAAGCCATTTTAGCTTAAATCTACTAATTAATAATTTAACAGAAATTCACAATTTTTTTTAGAGTCAGTTCTATTGTTCATCAAATTTTATTAAACATTGCTAAGTTTCCAAACACGCTTGACTGAACATGGTGTAGCTTGTTGAGGGGTTTCAATTAGCGAAGTGAGAGTGGGAAAGTTGAAAATTCTCACCGATTTCAGTGATAGGCAGCTTTGGGAGAGGTCCAGAGCACAGTCTGTGGTGGAGCCCTGACTGACAGACCGCAACTTCCAAATTTCTGTGTTAATCTGTGCATGTCCGTTTGAAGTTGTGGTCAGCTTGAGGGGTAATGAGAGTGAGCGCAGTAGACAATTTGCCATCAGCCACCACCACCCACACCCCCCTCCCCCAACACTTCCGCTGCAAAACCTGGCCCAACAAGTCTCTGCCCCTTCCCAGCACACACTGTCAAGGATTGGTTGGGTAAGCTACCAATCAAAACTACCATATTAAATAAAGAGGCTTCTCTCCCCTATTTCCCCCTCTGCCCGCAACTGCCCCCACCCCACCACAACACACCTCCAATCACAGCCACTACCCCCCTAATCTCAGTATGAGAGTTGTGGGACCTGCGTTATGCTGCTTAGCCGGAAACCCTGCTTTTATTCATGCTTACAGATGAAAACTTTAGGAGATGGTGAAACTTATGGCTGCTGTGCTTCCCTTCATTACAACACTGACTATAATTCATTGCTGTGAAGTCCTTTTGAACATCCTACGGCTGTAAAATGCACAATGTGCAAGTTATTGCTTTCAAATTTTTTAACCAATTAATAACTGTTTTAGGACTGACAGGATCTACTTTCAGTACGCAGCAGATGAACAACTACGATACAAGTTCTGGAAATGGATTCTCCGATGACTCTGTAGTTATTGTAGGAAAAGGTAGGTTTATTGAGCAGTTGTTTTTTCTTCATGTTCTCCATGCACCGAGATGAAAAATCTCTGAATTTATTCAATGAAAATGCCATGTTGCATAGAACTGTCAGAGCTCTACAAGACTGTCCATATTATTAATAATTAAATGCTATAATTCTATGAAAAGTAGTTCATCCTTTGGTACTGGGTTTTTTTTTGTGCTGTTATTTATAACTCAATAAAATTGATGTTGGTCTATTGACATGCATTGGTCTATTGACATGCATTGCATTTTTGAAAATAAGGTAACTCTTTATCAATTTATTTTTGCTTTCTTCCCATAAGGAGTCTTTGGAAGCCCTCAGTCAGTTCCATTAACATACAGCCAAGCCATTACCCCGTCTTTTGACAATGGGGATGAAATTTGTGACTTAAAGCAAACAATGGATCCTCCTTCAGGAATCTATGGAAGGGCTGTACCCCAGAATAGTCAAACTGGCTTTGATGCTTCGGAGAATGAGAGAGAGGTAATGCTACAATAGCACTTAATAAATGGGAGGTAATCGAGTTAAAACAAAAGAGCTGGAATGCAAGGAAAGTATTACAATATTTATAGTTGCTTGGTAGTACAGAACTTGAATATTGGTGAAAAAAGAAACATGCTGTTTTGTGCAATCGTCAGAACAGATGTAGGAATGCCAAATTTCAAAGGGACCAACAATGTATACTGCATGAAAGAAGGGTGTTGATTGGTTGGCAAGTCAACTCTGGCCAAGGCCTGACTCAGAACACCTCGGCCAATCAGAGTTGACTTGCCAACCAATCAGCACCTTTCTGTCATGCAGTGTAAATTGTTGCTGCTTTTGAAATTTGGCATTCTTGTCCTGATAAGTGCAAGATGAAAAGCTTCAGCCGCATGTAATATTTCTAAGAAAAGACAATATTGTTATGGTGTCAAGGAGCGAACGCTGCTAATTTGTTATGCATAGTAATACACGTCGCTATTTTAAAATATAATACAGAGAAACTTTTATACCTGCACTCATCAAGCATTCTCAGTTTAGATTTGTTGCAGATCTAAATTACCTCACCTGCTGCCACATTAATGCATCATAACCTTAATCTCAGAGCAGTTATTCTGTATGAGTTAATTTTGTGGCCTTGTTATTTTAAAATTCATTTTGAATTAAATTGACCCTTTTATGTTGTAGCATCATATTCACAGGGAACTTATTGAGACTAAAATGTATTTTTTTACAACAGCAATATAGTCAGCAGAGAGACAAAACCTTCATTCCATCAATGTTTAATAGTGGTTCACCGCCATCTTTCCTAGGGCAGTTAGCACAAGCAATAAATGCTGGAATTTGGTTTAGATGATATCTGAACCCCCAGTAATTAACTGACAAAACTACACTACAAGATTTCACGTTTTTAAACAAAAACAAATTTTATTGTATATCAAAAAGAATTAAACGAAGTAAGCACTATTAACTTATCAGTATAGCTTATAAAGACTCATGCTTTAAACTCAGTTTTACTTTTTAATCGTCCCCTACGAGTTCTCTTATCTTACAAAATCTTGGAAAGTTCATTCAATTTTCTCTGGGACCGATCCAAAGGTATATCACAGCTCTCTGGAATTCAACCTGATTTCTCTTCAGTGTTCCAGCTGTTCTCCAAGGTACAAGATTTCATGGGGGTTCTTCCAGTATTTTGTGCTAAGTGACCCTCAAATTTCTTTGCAAACTTCACAACTCTGGTGCTTGAGCTGTGTAATCCAGTCTCCCTGTGACTCTTGCTCAGTGGCTTAAAATATCAGAAAACTCCCTTGGTTTCCAATAGTCTGCTGCTATGGTTTCAAACTGCAACCAAGCTTATTACTTCCAGAATTCCAACTACAACAAGATTAACTGCCTTTCACTGGGACTACTGTAGATTTTTTTCCTTTAGCTTCCAGCTAAATAAATCTTCGAGTTCTTTTCCCCTTACCAACTTTTGTCTTAAACTGAATACCAACTCCCCATTGCAGGCTGTGTCATGGAGGATAGCATTTACTCTACTTCAGGTGTACGTCTGGCTTTATCTCTCGACTTTCAAGGAGTTACAAGCTACAAAAGACTCAAAACTGACACCGCCTCTTAGCTGCTTTTCCAAACATTAGCCAGTCTTGCTTGCTGGCTGTGCGTTATCTGAATTCACAGAGACAAATTCAAAAACAAAGTATCTCACTAAGCTCCACTTATCTCCATGGCAATGTAATACACAGGTTCCCAGGTAGAAATGCAAATTGACTACCTTTTAATTCCAAAGCTTTCCTTAATTCTGAGAAACTACGTGAATAACTTATGATAATGCAGATATCATGCCTCCAGTTATTTAGCTAAGTAAGCCCATCTGCTGTTTTATGATCTTACCTTTCTAGCTGTTAACCTCTTAAGTCAACATGGTCCCAACCTTTTAAATGTAATAAATTCCAAGTTGTTTAAATTGCATTTACTTCAGGATTATAACCAGTTTCTCAATCAGGATTTTTTCATTTACCTTACATTTGACAGTTTAACTTCCTAAAGCTAAAAGTTATATTCTAAAACATATTAATTATGAAATAGATATTCACAACATAATTCATAATACATGACAGCTGTTTTTTTATGACTTTGCTGTCAAAGTAATGGTGAAGCTATTGGTGTTTGTCTATATTTATGTTTAAATAGTAGACCAACTTTAGACTAGGGACAGATGCACAATTAAACATGAATATCCAAAAGTTTCTGAGTTATTTCATGAAAACAGCATCTAAGTCTACCTGAGATATAAACAAAAAGCTAAAAGCTTTAGTTCTGCCGAAGGGTCATGAGGACTCGAAACGTCAACTGTTTTCTTCTCCACCGATACTGCCAGACCTGCTGAGTTTTTCCAGGTAATTCTGTTTTTGTTTTTTTATCTAAGTCTACCTCGCCACTGAAATATATGAATGACGTTAAATTGCTGTATTTGCGCATATGAACTAAACTACCCATAGAAAATTGTCTTATCCTTTCAAGTCTAAGCACACTTTTAATGTATTGTTTGTGTTTACTTTGCTGTTTTTCCCTCAATCCAATTTCTCTTTCCCACTCTATATTTCATTTTCTGATTTGACATAGAATTCACTCACTCTAATTTATACTTACTTCCCAGTCCTTGCACTACTTATTTCACATTCCTTCAAGTTGATTGGTGAAGGAGATAGACATTTGCCTGTGCTGTTCACTCAGGCCCTGTTTCCCTCAGTGTTGTTATGATCTTGCACTTTTACAACTTACTACACAACAAATTTTAAATCCTAATCATGCAAGTATAGTGGTAAATGCCATAAGATGCCCTACTGTAGCAAAATATTTTTGGATTGTTTACAGCTTTACAGTTGTTGGATTACTAACAAGTTAAATTTGAAACAAAAACAGAAAATGCTGGACAACCTCAGCAGGTCTAACGGCAACTGTGGATGGAAAAAAAAAGTTAACGTCTCGAGTCCTTATGACTCTTCTTCAGATTTGGTATTCAGAATTTGCAGCATATTTCTCAGTATTGTAAAATTCACAAATCTGTTGAAGGCAGTTTTTAAAAATTTTTCATGGGACGTGGGTGTGGCTGCTAAGGCTAGCATTTGTTGCTCATTCCTAATTGCCCTTAAACTGAGTGGCTTGCTAGGCTAATTTAGAGGGCAGTTAAGAGTCAACTACGTTGCTGGGTCTGGGGTCACAGACTGGGTAAGGAAGGCAGACTTCCTTCCCTAAAGGACATTAGTGAACCAGATGGGTTTTTACAACAATCGATGAGAGTTGTCATGGTCACCATTATTGAGGCTAACTTTATAATCCAGATTTATTAATTGAATTTAAATTCCACCAGCTGTTGAGATGGGATTTGAACCCATCTCCCCAGGGCATTAGCCTTGGCCTCTGGATTCAGTGATTCTTTTTTAATTGACTCATGTGTATTTATGTAAAGCACAAATTAGGATATTATAGATACAATGATAGACATGCTGTTATAAGAAGCCAATTCAAATGCAGAAATATTCTCAATTACTTACTTTCCTAAAAATTTCTAAAATATTAATGGAATAAGATTGTGTACCTGTACCACTGCTCTATACCCAAATACTATTTAAGATTAGGGTCGGGATTTTCTGGCTCTGCCGTGGGAGATTCAGCAACCCAGCCAAAAGTCCATTGATTTTTGGCGGGACCAGACGATCCCGGCAGCGAGCGGGGGTGAAAAACCCCACCCTAGAATTCTGGATGATATTTCTGTGATTGAAGAGATATAATCAATTTTATAATTGAAGTGATCTTTTGCAAGAAGTGTCAGCTTGATTCTGATTCTCACCTAAAAGTCAAAATGGTGTGGATTCAGCTCCCATGGCACATGATCTAAACTCTACAGTACTGAAGGATTGTTGTGTTGTCCAAGGTATTTTCCTTCAGTTGAAACATTGAACTGAGACATCACCTATGGGTATAGTGGATGCTAAACCAAAAGGAAAACTCATCCTGGTGGCCCAGTCGCCATTTCTCTCTCAGTAAACAGCACCAAAAACAAAAAAGCTGACCAATCACATTGCTGTTTGGGAACCCTGCAGTGCACAAAATAGCTGCTACATTTACCCACCTAACAAGGACTGAACTTAAAGCAATTGGCAGTTTGAGAAAACTTTGGAATATTTCTGAGCCATTATTTCAGCACTATAAGTGTCAACTCTGGCTCAGTGGGTAGCACTCTCGCCTCTGAGTTGCAAGGTTCAAACTCTACTCCAGATACATGTGCACATAATCCAGGCACACATCATTGAGGAGTGCTGCACTCTGCCTCCTCAGGTATATAAGAATCCATAGCCCTATTTCAAAAAACGGGTAGGTGAGTTTACCCGAATGTCCTAACCAATATTTATCCTTCAACCAATATTACTAAAAAAAGCAAAGATTATTTTGTCATTATCCCATTGCTGCTTGTAGCACTTTGCTGTTCTCAAATTGACTGCTGCATTTCCTATATTGCAATAGTGACTATGACTATGCTTCAAAAGGACTTAATCAGCTCTAAAGTGATTTGGGATGTCCTGGGGTTGAGAAAGGTGTTATATAATTGCAAATTCTTTCTTTAAAAGATTTCCATGTCAAAATCAGCTCGGGATAAAATGAAGCAAAGGAAACGGGAAGGAGTGCAACAGTGTCATTCAGAGGAACAAGGCGATCATGCAAAGAAGGAAGAGAAATTACATGAAAGACTAAGGAACGTAGATCCAGACAAAACACGAACTGAAAGTAAAGTTACTATATAGATCAACTGCTTTTGTAAATTGTGGCCACTCTTCACACTTTATGTAGGAAAGTCTTACAAACATGTATTAATCATTAGTTTGCTTATCATTAAATGCTTAGTTTGTGAGCATCTTCAAAGAATTCTGTGCTCCATGCTGGCTAGCTAATTAAGAATTCAGCTTGTATGTTGTGACCAATGTACTCTCTAATTTTATTGGGAACGGGCAAGCAATTTGTTCAAGTGCGCGGCCCCTTTAAATTTTTTCTCTGCAGCTGAGCACTTGTGGTAATTTAAAGGGGTTGAGTTGTGCACAGTCTGCATGAGAACTTTCAGATTGCTATGCAGAAGTGTCAATTGTGATACTAACATAAATTACCAACGCTCAGTTAAACACCACTCAGGAATAGTATTGCTGCAAGTAATCTTGTGTTTATAAGTTAAACATTTAACAAAAACAATTTGAAATGATTTAGCTGCCCCTATCATTTTTTTCTCACCTCCTCTTACTCCTAATTCATAGTACATTTTCTTTGTTCTTGACACTGGGCATTGACTTCCCTGAAATCTGCGTTGCACAGCTCAATGAGACTGTCCTCGCTTGGTTCCACTTCTATCTATGTGATCATAAATACAGTGGGAATAATTTTAACACGTTGGTAAGGAGTTAAAGCTTCTAAAATTGGGGATTGAACCTCAACCCACCTCCAATTCTGGCTTTAATGGGTCCAGCAGAAAAATATTTTAAAGAGGCTGCTTGCCTTGAATTTAGGGAGAGTTTTCCTTTTAATGCCAGCTGGCCAGGTTTCCCAGGGCTCAGGAAACCTGGCAGCTGAAGTGACTTTACAGTAATGCTTGGGGGGCTAGGAGGCACAAGAGTGCTTCCTTCCAGCCCCTCAAGCTAACCTGCTTCCTCCCAGCAATTAGACACCTCTGAAGACCCTCCTAATGTCCTATCCTCATCTAATTACAAACCCAATGTCCTCTCCTCATCTAATTACAAACCCTCCTCAACTCCTGCCCAGTATCATCTCCCTCCTATTACTTTTCTACCAGAGGCCCTCTACGTCTTCCCCCTCCCCTTGATGTCCTCTCCGGGCTCTCCCTCTCTGATGCACTTAGGGTGGGAGGGATAGGAAACCTCTTTGCTTCCCAATTGCAGCCTAGTGCCACAAGGCTTTCTGCCTACCAGGCAGCCAACATCTCAATCTGGCTGGCTGCTGGCTGGGAAACTAGAGTCAAAGAAATTAGACAGGACCTCTAGGAAACTTGTTCCTGCAGTTTTCCCAACCGCTACACCTGTCCTCCGTGCCAACTCCCAGTTTCTTCCTATTAAATATTGGGGCCAGCATTTCTAACAATGGTGTTTCTTCCAATCCCTGCAGTCTGCCCACCAGAGTTCTTAAGGATCTATCCTTGGGCCCCCTCAAGTACAAGCTTCTCCTTGGCCATTGATATGGGACCACCTTCCACATGTGTGCCAAAGACACCTTGCTCTACCCCTCTACCACCTCTGTTCTGTTAATTTCTCCTTACTACTAAAATAGAGGCACTATTCAATTGTACATCTGCCCAAAAATTGTAAGAATTTAATATTTTAGATAATCTTCATAAAGAATTACCTTATTATCTTATCTGACATCAGATCTAACTTGCTCCAGATAAACATTGGGAATACAAAAGACATCAACTTCAGTTCTGCCTCAAACCCATATCCTGACCACAAACTCCATTCCTTTTCCTAACTACTGTCTTAGACTGAACCAGGCTTCTCATAATTTCAGCATTTTCTTCAATATTGAGCAGAGGTTCAGACACCATGACCTTTGCATCACAGAGGTCCTAATTCCATCCCCAGCATTGCCCTCATCTGTCCTGACCTCAACCCGCCTTACTGCTGAAAACTTCAGACATGACTTTGTCGCCTCCACTTAATTACTGCAATGCTGGCCTTGTTAGCCTCCCACCTTGCCTTAACGTTCCTCCTAGTGAAAGCTCTACTTTTCATTTTCTATCCACCACACCCCGCTAAACCAATATTCCCATCCTCACTGTACAACATTAGTTCCTGTTCACAGGTACCTTGCACTTAACATTCTTGATGTTATGTTTTAACCCATCCATGCTGTCACAGCTCCAGGCTTCTTATTTTCTCCAGCTCTACAATAGCTCCCCATTGCTGAACGTTCTGGTCCTCTGACTCTGGCCTCTTGCACATCTCACCCATCCCTTTGCCTCAACATTGGCTGCGCCTGCAGCTGCCTAGGTTCCACATTTTAGAATTTTCTTGATAAATCCCTTTGCCTCAACCCCTTGAAACCTTCTTTTGAAAGTATCAACTATTTGACCAAGCTTTTGGAAAGTCCTGCTTTGGCTCAACATTCTTTTTCCTCTGAACTTTGGGAGATTTACAGAACCAAAGCTTAGAACATAGGCAATTAACCTGTTAGTACCTTTTGAAGTGATTATCAAGCTTTTTATTTCCCTCCTACTTTCAGCACAGCGTTGGGAACTCTGTTTACCCAGTGAAGCAATTGTTTGGCCCAACAGAGTGAGTGCTGACGAATTGGTTTCACTGGCGTCACCCGAGGGGCTAATAATTGTTTAAGTGCATTCCAAAATTCTCCCATTTCATTTATTTTAATTTCTCCTTACTACTAAAGTAGAGGTACTATTCAATTGTAAGTCTACCCAAAAATTTTAAGCATTTAATATTTTGGATAAATTTCATAAACAATTATCTTATTGGATGGTTTCCTTTATACAATGCACTTTTGTTTAAGAGCATTGGTTACCTAATTAATCATGTATAAATGGTTTATTAAGAGATTTTCCACATTCTGGGCCAGTTCACCAGTAGAAAGGAAGGAAAGTTGGTGAGCGAATATCTTGTCACAATGTAAGCTTTACCAATATAGCACGTTGACCAGGAGAAATTACAGTGATGAAAATTCAAGCCATGATTAAGTTCTTGTTTCTTGAAGGGAGGCATTTTGATATGATTCCTACAATTACAATTTAATGAACTTCGCATTGGCTGTGTTCTTCTGTACTTCTAATTTTTTATCTTTGCTTGTAAAATAGAACCAAAATTATTGGAGAAGTTGAATTGTGATTTGTGAGTTTCTAAATTCAAAAAAAAATTCTTTAAAAATAAACCTCAAAGAGCATTTTCTTTTTAATTTAGGTTTGAGCATCAGCAATGATGTTTTCCTTAAGTTGAAAACTGATCCTTCACCTGTGGAAATAGCCACTCTTAGTCCTTCGCAACTCAAACACAGCACTGGTATGAGGAAAAATCGAACTTCCAGCTCACCAAGCTCTGGTAAGAAGAAATTGTTCAATCTATAAGTAAGAATTGATTCCTAAAATAGAATATTTGATGGAATGTGAAACCTCCAGGCAAACGCAATTTACGTAGTTGAACTGTAGAAGCCGAATCATGCTTCAAGGTGAAGGAACCGAGAATTGTTTCATGTATACAGTTACAGCTTCATAATTGTCGCTGTCCATGACGATGGACATGAAAATAGAAATTGTGTCGAGCTGATGGTTTTGCATTCCATTGAATGTCACTGTCTAGTTTTATTTCAGCCATTCTCTGTTTCTTGCTTTTTTCTCAACATTAATTTTTCCATTTCCCATCATTATCTGTCTTTATTTTCTGTTTTATTCTTCCTATAGCCTATTAACTTAACATCAGCCTCTCTTCATTTATCCTGCAGTGATGAGATTCAGTACAGGTCGCATTGGTCATTAATAAAAACATAAAATGTAAAACGGGCCAGTCAGTATCTGTAAAAGAAAGCAGGTGTGCAGCCTCTGATGACAGATGCCTTGTACAAAATTGGAGATTTTAAATATGATCTGAAACAGAATAAGAAAGAATATTGGCAGCTAACATAAAAGGAAACCCAAAAATCTTTTTAAGTAGTAAAAGGGAAGTGGAAGGAAGTGTGGGGACACTTAGGGACCTAAAAGGAGATTTTCTTGTGGAGTCAGAGGGTATAGTTGAGGTACTAAATGAGTATTTTGCATCTATCTTCACTAGCGGAGAGGATGTTGTCAATGTCTCTCAGAGGAGGAGGCAGTAGTAATATTGGATAAGATTTAAAAAAATAGACCATGAGTACACACTTAATTGGTTGACAATGTTCAAAGTAAAAAGATGGTATACATTCTAGGTTACTGAGGGAAGGAAAAATGGAAGTGTGTGGAGGCTCTGACCACAATCCTCCAGTCTTCCTTGGCTTTGGGGGTGGTGCCAGAGGACAGGAAGATTGCAAACTTTAACTACTGTTTTCTACAAAGAAGAGAGGGATAAACCCTGCAACTGGAGGCCAGTCACCCTAATGTTGGTAGTGGAGTAACTTTTAGAGAGAATCTAAGGGCACAATTAATTGGCATTTAGAAAAGTATGATGTTGGGTTCCTGATACATGAGAAGAATGCCAACACCATATATACAAAACTTTAACCTCATTATTTTTAAAAATGGGCTTCCTGCTGTGCTAAAAAGATGGTAGCTAAAAAGATGGTTGCTAAAGTCAACTGACCACAGGGTTGGTCCTTTGTCTGGGAGCTGTCCCCAGAAGTTACAAAAACAAAATAAGTCTTAGCTCAGCTTCTGGAATCTCACACATTGTACAGACTGCTTGTAATCACAAAAGACCAGAAGAGTGGCACATCAGAACTCATTATGCCTACAGAGCTACAACCAGACTCGTATCACACTTGGGGATGTCCTGACCCATTTAACCACAGGAATGTCATTTGCATCTAATAAGCTGACCTTGCTCGTGGAGTCAGTGGTCTGCCTACACAATGGCTTCCCAAACACCCGACCCTCAACATAGATTGCAGCTCTTTCAACCACTAATAACTGAGACATTATCAGCACCAAAATCAAAGCCAATTCCAGACACTGGATAAACATCCCCTTGAAATCAGTGTAGAGAAGCAAGGTCAGGTGACTCAAGTGACCATTTTGAAATCCCAATATGACTTTGAGAACTGAAAAATAGTCAGCCTGCTGTAACATCCAGCTGGGGAACCACCAAGAAGCAGACCCCTCCAGGCAGAACAACAGCCTGTACCTTGAAGCCTGTCTCTGATGGAAGATTTTGTCCTATCGCCTACAGAACCAGCTCAGTCTCTGTGTACCTACTTCATCTAGTGGTCAGCACCAACTGAAAAGCGAATGCTACAACTCTGGTCTTTAGCTAGCTGAATTTGAACGCCTCCTTGAAAGAATTCTTCATTGGACTCTGACTTGGGACTCTGTAAATTATGTGAACCAATATTCATTTCAGTGGTCCTTGTACTTTAAAACTCCTGTGTGTGTGTGAGTGTGTGAGTGTGTGTGTGTGTGTGTGTGTGTGTGTGTGTGTGTGTGTGTGTGTGTGTGTGTGTGTGTGTGAGAGAGAGAGAGAGAGAAATAAACTAACCTCCTGGGTTATTCCTAACTTGAGTTTACTGTGGATTATTAGTAAATTGGATCACAAAAACTGAGGGATTGGGAAAACATGCCACTGCCTATTTTTAAAAAAACTAACTCAAAATACCTTCTGCTTATGGACAGGTGTTAAGAGAGGAAATCAGTGCAGTTTGTCTGTCTATCTCTTCTGTCTGTAACAATGATCTAATAAATGAAAGTCAGCGTGGATTTGTTAAAGGCAAGTCATGTTTGACTAAATTATTTAAGTTCTTTGAAATAGTAGGGAGGATTGATGAGGGTAGTGCAGTTAAAGGCGCTTGATAGCCATGTGAAAGATTTATTAGCAAAATAAGAGCCCTTGGGATTAAAAGGACAACATCACACATGGATACAAAATTGGCTAAGGGACAGAGAGCAGAAAGTAGTTTTGAATGATTGCTTTTCAGACTGGAAGGAAAGGGATGTTGGTGTTCCCAGGGAACTATTTTAGACCCGTTGCTCTTTTAGATATAAAATAATGACATATAGACGTGGGTATACAGGGCATCATTTTGAAATTTGCAAAACCGAACTCATAAATATAGTAAACAACGAGGAGGATAGTAACAAACTTGATGAAATGTACAGACTTGTGATAGTGAATTTTAATGCAGAGAAGCATGAAGTGATTCTTCTTAGGCAGTCCCTCGAGGTCGAGGATGACTTGCTTCCACACTAAAAATGAGTCCTCAGGTGACTGAAGAGTCCAATGCGTGACCCTATCATAGGTGGGGCAGACGGTGGTAGGGGTAACGGGGGGGTGGGGTGCCCGGGTTGCCACACGCTCCTGTCGACACTTGGCTTCAGTTAGCCCTTGGCGATGAGACCCGAGGAGTTCAGCTCCTTCCCGGATGCTTTCCCTCCATTTCGGGTGGTCTTGGGCCAGGGATTCCCAGATGTTGGTGGGTATGTTGCACATTTTCAAGGAGGCTTTGAGGGTGTCCTTGAAGCACTTCCTCAGTCCTCCTGGGGCTCACTTGCCATGTCGGAACTCCGAGCAGAGCGCTTGTTTTGGGAGTCTCATGTCAGGCATGTAGACGATATGACCTGCCCGGTGGACCTGATCGAGCATGGTAAATGCTGGGAATGTTGGCAATGAGCGAGAACACTGATGTTGGTGTGTCTATCCTGCCAATGGATTTGTAGGATCTTGCGGAGGCAGCACTGGTGGTACTTCTCCAGAGTTTTGAGGTGCCTGTTGTTCATAGTCCACGTCTCTGAGCCATATAGGAGGGTGGGTATCACTGCTGCTCTTTAGACCAGAGCTTGGTGCTGGGTTTGACGTCCTGGCTTTCAAACACACTCTTCCTCAGGCAGCTGAAGGCACACAGAAGGTGGTGTTGAACCTCGTCATTGATGTCTGCCCATGTTGACGGTAGGCTTCCAAGGTAGGGAAAGTGGTCCATATTGTCCAAGACCTTGTTGTGGATTTTGATAACCGGGGTGGGGGAAGTGCAGTGTGGTTAAGTGTAAGGCCTGTGCTTTTGTATGCCTCGGTGAAGATGTTGATGATGGCTTGGCCTCCGAGTATGAGCAAACGCAAGCATCTTCTGCAAGTGATACAGTTTCGTAGGAAGATTGAGGAGAGGCAATATAAACTAAATGGTACAACTACAAAGTGGGTGCAAAACAGAGAAACTGGGACTGTATGTACATACATCTTTGAAGGTGGCAGGACAAGTTGAGGAGGCTGATTTTCTTTTTTAAAAAAAAGCATATGGGATCCTAGGCTTTATTAATAGAGGCATAGAGTACAAAGGCAAGGAAGTTATGCTGAAACTTTATATAACACTGATTAGGTCTCAGCTGGAGTATTGCGTTCAATTAGACATGGACATAGACATAGAAAATAGGAGCATAAGTAGGCCATTCGGCCCTTCGAGCCTGCTCTGCTATTCATTATGATCATGGCTGATCATCCAACTCAATTCTGGGCACAAAAGTTTTGGGAACGCTATTGAGGCCTTGGAGAGAGTGCAGAATAGATTTACCAGGAGACTAGTACCATGGGTGATGGACTTCAGTTATGCGGAAAGATCGGAGAAGCTAGGGTTATTCTCATTAAAGTAGGGAAGACCAAGAGGAAATTGGATAGAATTGAAAATCATGAATGGTTTTCCAAATCACAATCACAGAATTGTTACAGCACAGAAGGAGGGCATGAGGCCTATTATGTCTGCACTGGCTCTCCGAAGGAGCAATTTACCTAGTGCCGCTCCCTGGCCTTCTCCCCGTAGTCCTGCACATTCTTCCTTTTCAGATAATAATCTAACTCCCTCATAAATGCCTCGATTGAACCTGCCTTCGCCACACTCTTAGTGCATTCCAGATTCCAACCACACTCTGCATGAAAAAGCTTTTCCTCCTATCTCCATTACTTCTTTTGCCAATTACCTTAAATCTGTGCCCTCTTGTTCTTGATCCTTCCATGAATGAAGCAGTCTTTACTTAAATATTCTGTCCAGTCATCTCATGATTTTGTATACCTCTATCAGATTTCTTCTCAACCTTCTCTTTTTCCAAGGAACACAGTCCCAGCCTCTCCAGTCTATCTACATAACTGAAGTTCCTCATCCTGGAACCATTCTTGAGAATCTCTTCTGCACTGTCACAAGTACCTTCACATCTGTCCTAAAGTGTGGTACCCAGAACTGGACACAGTACTGCAGTTGAGGCCAAACCAGTGTTCTATACAAGTTTAACATAACCCCCTTGCTTTTGTACTCTATGCCTCTATTAATAAAGTGTATGATACTGTATGCTTTATTAATCGCTCTCATAATCTGTCCTGCTATGTTGAATGACTTATGCACATACACACCCAAGCCCCTCTGCTCCTGTACCCTCTTTGGAATTGTACCCATTATTGTATATTGTGTCTCTATGTTGTTCCTACCAAAATGAATCACTTTAAACTTCTCTGCTGTAAGTTTCATCTGCCACTTGTCCATCCATTCCACCAACCGGTCTATACCCTTCTGAAGTTCTACACTATCCTCACTAATTTGATGAGTAAATAAAGAAGAGCTATTTCCAGTGACAAGAGTCAGTAATCAGAGGACACGGATTTAAGGTGACCTTAAAAGAACCAGAGACAATATGAAGAAGCATTGTTTTACACAAGAAGTTGTTGTGATCTGGAAGGCACTGCCTGAAAGGGTGGTGGAAGCAGATTCAGTGGTAATGTTCAAAAGAGAACTTGGATAAATACTTGAAAAAAAAATTGCAGTGCTATGGGAAATGAACAGGGGAGTGGAATTAATTAGGGAGCTCTACCAAAGAGCTGATACAGGGATGATGGTCCAAATGGCGGCCACCTGTACTATATCGTCTTATGGTTGGCAGGGAAATAATTTTTAGTGATGATGTGGAAATTAGGCATCCCTTTCAAAATTAGAAGGATTCTGTAGGAAAGCCTATTTTTAAAAAAATATTGCAAAACTCCAAAAATATTTTTTAGAATGGCTTCTTTTAATATATTGTATCTTCGAGCTTTCAGAGGACATTAAGAACACAGTTGATTTGTGTTTTAGTCTTTATTGCAAAGTGGAATCCTTCCTTCAAAATGTTTCTTAATTCTTAGGTTCTATACAGGTTCTTGAAAATTGGATCCAAAAACTGGATCCAAAATTATTGTTTGCAAGGAAGATGAACAAAATCAACATGTTAATTTACAAAATTACTTACAAAATTTTCTTCTACTCTGTCTAATAGGAGGGGAGAATGCTCCAGGTCCCAGATCATCACACAGGGGTCAAACACCATCGGTTTTGCCTAGTCCAGAGGTTGTAGATCCTTCTGAATTGAGACCTTTTTCCAAACCAGACCTTGCACTCTCAGAAGCTCTTAAACTTTTATCTGATGAAGACTGGTATGGAATGAGTTTTTCGTTTGATTAACGTTAGAATTTCCTGTATTGAGGTTATTCTGTATTGCAGTTATATGATATATCAGCCAAGCTTTCCTATTCTATATTAAAGCTGGTATAATAAACCTAATTTTAGATATCTATGGGTTTGCAAGTGGTCAGCTGAGTAAGATAAATTACCTTCATATATAATGGACTTATTTAAAATGCATACCATTCACTTATTTGAAATAGGCACTATACTATACATTTGGTTTTCTTCTGGACTGCTTCAATGTTATTGCCAATGAAGTGCATCCCAGAGTAAATCCACAGAAAATGAGAAACTGTGTCATAGGATGGCCTCAGAGTTGATCTGGTACCGCTTCAGTCAAAACTCTAAAGAATACATTGTACATTAAATAAAACAACAGCGTGCTTATAACAAAAAACACCAAATTCCCTACCACCGCCCACTTTTATTTCTTTAAACATTGCATTAGAGAACATCGGATGAGATTGTGTCCTACAATTTTTTAAAAATTGTATTGGTTTTCTTTTGGCATTCATAGTTTGTCATTGGTACTTGGAACTTAATTTAGTATTACTAATTCAGTTTTTGTATTCTTTCATAGGGAAAAGAAAATTGAAGGCATCAATTGTATTCGATGTCTGTCTACATACCACTCAGATGTGTTAACAGTGAGACTTCATGAAGCTGTCTTTCCTGTTGTTCAAGAGGTTGTTGTTTTAAATGTTTCCTCATAAGAATTTAATAACCATACTAACTCTATTTAATGTGTGGAACGACAATAAAATGTGCTCAAAAAAATCTCAGTAACGAGAAAAGGAAGGCTGTGATAGAAATAGGATCATAAAGGGATAAACAGGGTAATACCACAGGTAATGATAGAGAGATGGCAAAAAATATTAAATAATTATTGTTTTGGCATTTACCAGGGAGGTAGAATAAAAAGGTGAGACTTTGAAAGATGAGATGAGTAATAAGTTGTGTATTTAAAATAATAAAAGGGGATGTATTGAGCAAACTAAATAAACTCAGAGGACAAAACCCCTGGTCCAGATGGATTGCATCCACATATTTCAAAATAATCTAGGGAAGAGATAGCAGAGGCATTATTATGCATATTTGATAATTTGTTAGAAAAAGGTGTAGTGCCAGAGGACTGGCGGATAGCTAATGCAATTCTCAAATTAAAAGGGGAACAGAACACGCCCAGGGAGTTATAGACTATTCAGCTTAACATCGGTGGTAGGAAAAACCATGTAATTTTTACTAAGGAGTATCTAGAAATGAGAAATATAATAATGAACAGTGTGGATTTCAAAAGGGCAAATCTTGCTTGACCAATCTTATCAATTTTTTTGCAGAGGTAGCAGGGAGAGTAGATAATAATGCAGTAGTTATAATTTATCTGGATCTTCATAAGGCCATCGATAAGTTACCCCATAATAACTAAAGAATAAGATCAGAGAATGTGAAGTGAGGGGACAAGTGGCAGAATGGATTACAAGCTAACTTCAAAGCAGAAAGTGGGAGTAAAGGGTAGCTATTCAGAGTGGCAGAAGGTGTTCTACAAGGATCAGTGCTGGGACCACTGCTGTTGACAATTTACATTAACGATTTGGACTTCAGAATCAAAAGTGCAATTTCTAAATTAATCATCTATGAAACACCATGGAACATGCTGTGTATGTTCAGGGTGTAATGTAAATGCACATTCCTTCCTTTTTGTCCCTTCCTTTTGAATATAATAAAATTATACTTGATTTAGCAATCAAACTTAACATTTTCCATAAGCTCCGTTTTCAGAATTATTTTTTGTTAAATCATGGGAATGTGAGTATTGCTGGCAAGGCCAGTATTTAATACCCATCCCTCAGTGCCTTTGAGAAAATCATGGTGAGCTGCCTTCTGGAATGCAACTGAGTGGCTTGCTAGGCAAGGGGGCAGTTTAGTGGCGAGCATATTGCTGTGGATCATAGTTGGCCAGACCTGGTAAGGACAGTAGATTTCCTTCGTGGACTAGTGAAGCAGTTGGGTTTTTAACAACGATCCAGTAGTTTCATTCCTTACGCTAGCTTTTTACTTTAGATTTATTTACATTATTGAATTTAAATTCCCTAGCTGCAATGGTGGGGTTCGCCCTCGTGTTTCTGGATCATTAGTCCAGACTTCTGGATTACTAGTCCAGTAGCATAATACCGAATCCCCTAAAATTAACTCTATGTCCTAAATTAACCTATTCACAGGTGAAAAATCTACGCTCTGGCGTTTCACGAGTAGCAGTCCTCTGTTTAGCAGACATGTTCACAGTGTTCAAGAAGAATATGGATCAGGAGCTGGACAACACTGTTAAAATCCTTTTGCACAAAGCAAGTGAATCTAATGCCTTCATACGAGAGGATGTGGACAAAGCACTGAATGCGATGGTCATGAATGTTACCCCAGCACGAGCACTTTCATCCTTAATAAATGGCGGACTGAAGTAAATATAATTTATTTTAATATGTATATTTTAACAAAAGAATGTTACCGTTTCTGTGTTTTATGCATTTTTTTTTATTCTTGTTAATGATTCTAGTTGATATGTTTTATATGGAGGTCAAAAGGGGGTTGCTTGTGAACATTAAATCTTATTTTATGTTTCTATGTATTTTATTCTGTACAATAATCTAACTTCATCGATTTAAAAGAAAAAAATGAAATCAGATATCTTTCTCCTAGTACTATTGAGTCTTTCCAATTTTCCAGTATAAGAGAAAGTTCCTTAACAAGGCAAACATCAACTCTTTGTTCCCATTGTCAATATCTGATTCTCTAGAATGTCCCCGAGAGCATGTGAAATCTTTTTCGAATCAGCACTAGATTAGTTTTTCAGCCTGAATGTGACATCGCTAAATAACATATTTTTGAATTTTTAGTTAGCCTTAAGTCTCTCCTAAAAAATATGGTAACTTAAAGAAGTTTTTTCTTACTGGTGCCTGTAAACCTACAATGTTCATAATCAGCGAATTTTTTCCATTTCACTGTTGCAATTTGGGTGCCACTGACGAGGCTGGCGTTTCTTTACTGAGAACATTTGATATAACTGAGTGGTTTGCTCCTTCACTTTGGGCAGTTATGACCAACCAGGTTGGTGTGGCCAACACTTCATGGCAACTTTTACTGAACTTAGATTCTCTAACTGCCAAGGTGGGATTTGAACTTGTTCTGTGTATTATTTTTCATACCTCTAATGTTAATAGTAATTCAATAAACACAAATACTGAATTTTAGGCAGGAATCAAGACCCCTCAGAATCTTAAATTTTCGATCAAGTCACCTCTTACTCTTCTAAACTCCAGTGGATACAAGCCTAACCTGTCCAACCTTTCCTCATAAGCCCATTCCTGGTATTAGTCTAGTAAACCTTCCCTGAACTGCTTCTAACACATTTACATCTTTCCTTAAATAAGAAGACCGTACACAGTACTCCAGATGTGGTTTAGCAGCTCTTTAATTGTATCTTCATTGCTTTTGTTCAGCCATCTTAATGCTGTGGTCAGGAAATGTACAGCACAGCATCTTGCCAATGTAGTGGAGCGAATGGGAGCAGGACGGCTGTTATCTGGAATTAAAGATATCACTGATCGAATTATACATGCGGTAGCAAAATTTGCACAAGATGGATCCCAAGAAACTAGGCAAGTAAATGTCTTTTACTGATAAATTTTACAGAACAATGTCGTGATTCAACTTACAGACTGAGTTCTAGGACTGATTCAATTTTTCTCCAGGACACTAATTTTTATATAGAACGTACAACATAGAAATGGCTCTATTATATCATGACATTGTGCATTCATAATTAGCAACCCTCAGACAACAGGATGCTAGATTGAGAGAAGGTCTGTGTCTTAGCTTATATTCCAAACAAGGTCCAGACCATGTTAATTGCTTCTTTCTATCCTGCCACCATATTTCTACATTCTCTCTCGTGTGTGCATCTAACATCCCCTTAAATGTGTCACTGCTATCTGCTTCGGTCATTCCATTTGACAAAGGAGCTCCACAATCTTGCCACATTGTAAAGAAATTCCTTCTAAATTCTTTATTTGCTCCGATCATAGCTATCTTAAATTTATGCCCCCTTGTTCTGCACTTGCTCACAAGTGGGAACAGTTTCTCCTCATCTACACTATTGAATCCCTTTATGAATTTGACCTCTAATAAGTCTCCTCTTAGCCTGCTCAGTTGTTCCTGATAGTTACATCCTCTCAATTCTAGTAACACCTTGTTCACCTGTTCTGTACTTTCTGTAATGTTTTAATATCCGTGTATAACATGGAGACCAGAAACATGCCAAGTAAGCCAAGTATAATCTAGCCAAGGCTGGAACTGGGCTTCCAAGAGAATGATAACTGAGTTAAACTGAGCAGAATTGGATGAACAGAGAAAAAATGCAAAATAAATTAAATTGACTGTTAATGAGGGTGAATGTTTTCATTTAGATGGGAAAGAAATTCTAATTTTTTAATCCTCCTCTTGTGTTCTGATGTGCAAACGTTGTTCAAAATCAATGGTAGATGTTTGATTATTTAGCTACATAGCCTGTCGCCAATGTCCCCTCTAAATAATTTTCGTTGTGCGCCGTCCATTTATTTGCATGCGCTGTACCTTTACATTTTTTTGCATGGCCACATATGCACGATATCTTAAAGGGAACAACTTGAGTGGCCTGCACAGTACCTTCCAGGTTGCTGTGTGACAGTGCCACAGCTTACAAGGACAATTGCCTGAAATTCTAGGCAGATTTCTTAATTTCATAAAACTCAATTTAGCAAGTTTAGGAAATTTAACTGCTTGCCTGCAAATAAAATTTTTTTATTGAGCATAAAATTAGATTTAAATTTTTTTCATTAGGTTAGAGCCTGAGTATATCAGTATGATGCACCCCATTTGGGTTTTAATTTTGTCAAGATATCTTAACACATTGAAATTCAGATTGTAGTTCATTATCCCTGGGTTGCATAGCTTGTAATTTGGTAATTAGAATATTGAAACACCGTAACTTAGTTTTTGTAGATGATGCATTGAACTTTTTGCTATATTGCAGATACTATGGACGTAAGATGCTGTTTATTATGATGTCTCACCATGATTTTGACAAAGTGCTTGAAAAACATTTGCCACCCAGAGACCTGCCTTATATTAGAGATACTGTTAATACTCTTCGACAAAAGGTACAATATGATTAGTATTTAAGGACCTCAGTAAACAGTTCAGTCATTCTTAAAGCAAATATTTGAAAATATCTTTGCTGCTGTATTAAAAAAATGTCATACTATAGCTTTAAAGTAATGACTAATTTGTGTTTATAGTTGTTTACGTTTTTGGTATTTTGGCGTATTTTCCCTCATAACATTAGACCTCGTTACATTTTTATTTCTGTAAGGGCCTTGGAGAAATGCCATTAGATACCCCATCAGCAAAGGGCAGACGATATCCTGGTAGTGGAGGGAGCATGCGAGCTTCATCTAGCTCCAGGGAAGTACAAAGTTTAACAGGAAGGTATTATCAAATTTACTTACAGTTAATCAATAACGAATTATTTGCAAAAAGAATCTTATAATGTGATGGCTGTATTTCTAGTATTTCATGTCTTTGGGTTTACGATTTTATACTTTGAATTCAGTGTGTAGAATACGACATGTCAATGCAACTATTATAATATGCAGGATGGGATGGGCGGTGCAGAATTGAAACTAGTATCAGGCTTACTCCCATTATCTGCAAATGAAGTTCATTAATTTGTTATATTGCTGAAAAGAGAGACATTGCCGAAACTTTTCATCTTGCACTCATCAGGACAAACATACTGCAAAATTTCAAATGATCACAACAATTTATACAACAGGAGAAAAGGGGTGCTGACTGGTTGGTAAGTTGACTTTGATTGGCTGAGGGATTCATGGAGAAAGCAACAGGGAGCTATAGACTCCCCAGGCTCTTAGGTAATTTAAAAAAGGCTAAAGGCTTGAAAATATTCCTTTTGTTTGCAGAGAATAGGTCCCTGCATTTGAATGTATGTCGCTTCTAGCAAGTGTAAATGAGCCACATTACAAGCTTGACTGATTATCTTGAATTAGTTATTAGTGTAGCTATTAGCAAACTGGGGATTGTTCAGCAAGTGCTGCTGAATCCCGGAATTGCATCTAACAGGCATTTTGTTTAAGTTTTTGCAAGCACGGATTGGTTGAGTATGGTCTGTACTCAAAAAAAATTAAATAAATAAGATTAAATAAAAATAAAATAAATTTTTAGAATAAAATTTAAAACATTTTCCTAGTGGAAATCATTTTTGAGAAATTGACCCCTTTTTTAAAAACAATGCTTTTTATTTGAGTGCAGCTTGGTTACATTTTGAATTTACAGAAGCTTTTTACAGAAAATTTCCTTCAAATATGAAATTAAAATTGTAGCGTTGATTTTAATTTATAACAGGGATATCACAGAAGGAGTAGTTAATTTACGTGATTACACATGGAGACCATCTCCACGAAACCTGATGGAAAATGCAGAATACCTCAAGGAAATTACAGGCCTATTGGGTGCAAAGGACTTTCGGGATCGTAGCCGAGGAATCGAGCAATTATTAACAGATTGTCTAAACAATCAGGAACTTGTTGAAATTAACATTGTTAAGGTAATCTAGGAACAACAATTTAACCATCACTGTGATAAATGAATAGCCCTGAATCATGAATCTAGCTTTTGAAGCCTTGTAGAGTTTCTGTGAGGCGGGGGGCTGTTTTTTAACTAACCACTTGAATTGCTTTAAGTTAAAAGTAGATTAAATGATTTATTTGTAAACTAACCCTGCTGCCCCTCCTGCACTACCCTGCTCACCGCATCGCCCTCCTGTACCACCCCGTTCACAACCATGCCCTCCTGTGCCACCCTGCTCGCCCTTCCACCGTGCCCCACCCGCGGCCTCGCCCTTCCTCCCCTCCCTCGCCTTTTTGCACTGCCCCTCTTGTGGCCCCTCCCTTCTGCTCCACCCCGCTCACGGCCTCACCCATCCATGCCAAATCCTTGCAGCCATGCCCTTCTGCACCGCCCCACTCACAGCCTCACCCTTTCACGCTGAACCCTCACATCTGTGCTGCCCTGCTTGCAGCCACGCCCTTCTACGCCATCCTGCTCGCAGTTTCGCTCTTCCACGCCGCACCACACCCTTTTAATTGTAGAATCCTGTCTTTCCATGTTATTCCTCCCAAAGTGTATCACTTCATGTTTCTATGCATTGAACCCTACCTGACACGCTTCTACTTGTTTCACCATCGTGTATGTCGTCCTGAAGTCTATGGCTATCCTTTACTATTCTGCCTTGTTTCAATCATCTGCAAGTTTTATAATCCTCTCTCTGCATCCAAGTCAAGATCATTTATAAAAACTGAAAAGAGTAATGAACCCATAATTGAACCTTGGGAGCACCCCTGCAAACCACCTCTCAACCTGATTTAAGCATTCATCTGGTTCACCACTCTTCGCTTGCTGCCCCTGGGCTAATTATATTGCCCCCTTCCATGTTAAATGATTTCTGTCCTTCTTGATTTCTACTTCTAATCTCATGCCTGCCATATGGTATCCCTGGTAAATACTGAGGCAAAGTAATTATTTAGTATTTAAACTATTTCACTTTCTTCACCTGTGAATTTATCATGTGCATCCTTTGGTGGCACTATCCCTGACCTGATTTTTTTTTTTTGTTATTTGTGACTAAAGTACGCTTCTTATTTTAAATTTCTTGATAATTTAATTTTCAAGTTTATTTTTCCTTTCTTAACTGTTCCCTTGACTTCTTTCCTAGCCTTTTCATGTGCCTTTTCTCATCCTCTTTTGTTGTCTCAGTACTTAGTTTATTTTTTTCTTTAGTTTCAATTTTGTCCTCATTTCTTATTCATCCATGGTGTGTCATTACTGTATAGTTTGTTCTTGCTTTTTAGTGGGATATATTTCTTCATTCTCATCCCCTTAAAATCATTTTTTCTAAGTTACTACTTTGGCCTTACACTCATTCATCTCAATCTTTATTTTAAACTTTATTATGCTGTGATCACTATTTCCTAGATACTGCTTTATGTTTCTCTTGTCTGTTCTAGTTTATTTCCCATTACTAGATCAAGCTGTGCTTCCTTCTTTGTTTGTTTTACATATTGGGTAAGAAAAGCATCCTGCACACATTGTAAAAACTTCATTCCCTGCACCCCTTTCACTAGTTGTTGGTAGTTAAAATCTCCCATGATTATTATTCCATGTCTTTTACTAACTTCACATATTTGGTTTTGTATTTCTTCCTCCACCTCCTTTCCACTATAAGGTGGTCTGTATAATATCCCTATTAGTGTGATTCATCCCTTCTTGACTTTAACTTCAATCCATGTTTCTATCCTTCTGTTAGTTAGGTCCCTTTTTTGACTCTCATTACCTGCAGTATTCAGTTGCCAGTCTTATTACCTACTTGGCCATGTTTCAGATACAGTATAACAATTCTGCCTCTATGTATCAAATTAATGATAAAACTGACCTGTGACGTGTGTAATGTGAAATGAGGAAAAGATCCAATTCCCAATAATATTCCTTACCATGTTAAGGCATGTATATAACTTTCTACTCCAGATCTTTGATGCTTTCAAACCTCGATTGCATGACTTCAACAGCAAGGTGAATCAGATGGCATTGGAAACCATGCAGAAAATGATTCCATTACTGAAGGATAATCTGGCTCAGGTTCTGAACATTCTTTTCCCTGCCATTGTCGACAACAATCTGAATTCCAAGAATCTTGGGATTTATAATGCTGCCATCGGTGTTATTCACACCCTCATTCAACATATAGGTATGTAGAAGTGGCAAAAATAATTGTTTTGAGCTATTCTGTCCAGAAACAAAACCATGCTTGTTTATATTATTATCTTTCTCAGAGTATGTGTGTATATGCACATGTACAGTGATAGATGTGGTCTTAATATCACAGGAAGACATTTGTTTAAAAAGAACACTTTGAAGAAAGGAATGTATTTTTTACATCTATCTGACTAAAATTTAATATCTTTATAGCTGGAATATGTTTTAAGTTTTTTTTAACATAAATACTATAATGAAAATGGAAGAAAAGAGGCAAGTTTGTACATGTGACCTTCAGTCACCTTGAATTTCATGATCAGACTTTGTGCCAGATACGAAGGTAAGTGACCTCAGCTTCATTGACAGCGATGACACACTAACTTTAGCACCCCTGTATTAGAGAGAGAAAAATCACCTGGGTTCCTAATCCTGATTATTATTACAAGATTCCCTCCTGCATTGCACAGTGGGGACATGATCAGGCATGGCTATGGTGCCTTCCGTGGTAAAATAGTTTTCCGACACTTGAAGAGTGGACACTTGTGAAGTGCAGAACTGGCAACTGTGGAATTGTACCCCAGGAAAGAGTCAACATTTTCAAGATTAAGCAGAAAGGATAAAGTTAATTGGAAAAACAAGCCATTCTAATGCATGGGTGGTTTTCATAGAGTCCATTTCTGAATCTTTTAATGGAATCTTGAAGTACGTACTAAAGCAAAAAAAACTACAGATGCTGGAAACCTGAAATTAAAGCAGAAAATGCTGGAAACACTCAGCAGCATTAGTAGTGAGAGAAACAGAGTTGACATTTCAGCCCAGTGCCCTTTCATCATTTCTGATGAAAGGTCACTAACATGAAAAAATTAACTCTTTTCACAGGTGCTGCCAGACTTTTTGAAGTACATGGAATGCATAAGCTTCAGCCTGCAGAGTCCTCTCTCACCATGGTTAAAAACATTGGCGTGAGAAAAACAGAATAGGGCAAGACTGCAGCATTTGTACAACTCCAAACTGTGTTTTGACACCCTGGAACAATGCAGGAGGATAACACAAATGAGGTTAAACTGGTGGTGCCATGTTTGCATGGTACCCACCACCTTGAAGAGTTAGGGCCAGGCAATCGGGCACCTGCCTGTGTCTAGTGCCTGTATTACTTAAGTAGAGATAGTATTATGTAGCTAAGAACCCATTGCAGTTTTCTGGCTATTCATAAGGGCTACCATTGAGGAAGGAGTCCACACAGGAAACTGGATGTTGTTGGACATTAACAGTGTGTTTGGAGTGTTACTCACAAGTAAACAGATGGATAGTTGGACCTGAGCTATTGAGAATTATTGATTTCTCCAGGGTTCCATAATTGGGTGAAGTTGTTAACGGCTTTTTGTCTCTTGGAAGGTAGAAAGTCTAATTAAAATTGAGCAGTTTTACATACCCTGTGTTCGTGGAGGAAGAGAAAGAGCAGCAACAACAAGTGAGAGCCACCGCTAGTTGATGAGGCTGTGGGACTCTTTTGAAGAAATCAGGAGGGAGAGTGGGGACCATACACAACTCAGCATCAAACACCATAGATTCTCAGAGGAAAAGTGCTTGTGAATGCTGCAGCTCAACTCTATCACCAGTGGCCATCTAAGTCAGCAATGGCCTTGAACTTTCCTTCCAGGTTGTAGCAGTTGGTATGGCACACATTGGCCAATCTGCAGTTCATTCATGTATTTGGTAACAACAATTTGTACATGCATAGTGCCTTTAGCGTGATATGATGGCTGAAGGCATTTAACAGAGGCATTATAAAACAAAATATGACCACAAACCACATAAGTAGATACTAGGGCAGGTGACCAAAAGCTTGACCTCCTTCATTATACTTCTCTTTCTGTCAGTTCTTCAAAAAATTCAATAAGGTTGGTCAAGCATGATGTTCCCTTCTGAAATCCTTGCTGGCTATTTTTTATTACATTTTCAGTTTCTAGGTGTTTTTCTTATTCTTTGAGAAGGATCCAATTTTCTTTCCTATCACCTCTGTTAAGGTAACTGGTCTATAGTTTATAAGATCATAAGATATAGGACCAGGCGTTGATAATTCAGCACATCAAACCTGTTCTGCCATTCGATAAGATCATGACTGATCTGGTTGTGGCCTTAATTCCACTCTCCAGCCCATCTGTCATAATCTTCAACTCCCTTGTCGAACAAATGTATGTCTAACTCAATGTTGAATATATTTAATGACCCAGCCTCCACTGCTCATTGTAGAAGAGAATTCCAAAGACTAACAACAGTGAGAAGAAATTCCTCCTCATTTCCATCTTAAATGGGAGACCCTGTATTTTTAAATTGTGCTTCCAAGTTCTAGATTCTCCCAAGAGAGGAAAACCTCTTCTCAGCATCTACCCTATTAAGCCTCTCAGAATCTTATATGTTTCTATAAGATCACCTCTCACTCTTTTAAACTCCATTGGATACAGGCCCAGCCTGTTCAACCTTCTCTCACAAGACAGCTCCTTCACCTCAGGAATCAGCTTAACAAACTTTCCCTGAATTTCCAATGCAAGTATATCCCTCCTTAAGTAAGGAGACCAGAGTTGTGTACACCACTCCAGATGCGGTCTCACCAATGTCTTCTACAGTAATAGCAAGACTTCCCTACTTTAATACTCTACACCCCTTACAATAAAGGCCAAATTCCATTTGCCTCTTAATTACTTGCTGTACCTGCATGCTAACTTTGTGATTCACGTACAAGGACGCCCAGATCCCGCTGTACTGCAGCATTCTGCAGAGTGTTTCCATTTAAATAATATTCTGCATTTCTATTTTTCCTGCCAAAGTGGACAACCTCATATTTTCCCATATTATACTCCATCTGCCAATTTTTTGCTCATTCACTTAACCTTCTATATCCTTTTGCAGACTCTTTGCATCCTCTTCATGGCTTGCTTTCCTACCTGTCTTCATATTGCAGCCATGTTTGCTGATGATACAGTTACTCCCTTCATCCAATTCATTAATGTAGATCGTAAATAGTTGAGGTCCCTGTACTGATCCCTGTGACACCCCGCTAGTTACAGTTTGTCAACCTGAAAATGACCCATTTATCCCAACTCTGTTTCCTGTTGGTTAGCTAATCCTCTATCCATGCTAATATATCACCCGCAGCACCATGAGCTCTTATCTTGTGCAATAACATTTTCTATGGCACCCCTTATTGAATCCCTTTTAGGAATCCAAATACGCTATGACCAGAATTTTGTCAGGCCAACAGTGGTCTCGCCCAATGGTCAGAGGACCAGCTGGGAACCTCCATCGGTTCCATTTGAGAGGCCTGATGGAATCAAGTGCCTTTCAGGCACTTAATTGGCTGCAATCAGACCTTCCCTGCGATTGTGGTTCCTGCCTAGAGCTGCCAGTCAATCAGAGGCATGAAGTGGTGGCCACCGGAGGCATTGCACTCACCGAGGCCCAGGATTTACAGCTGCTGTTATGTCCAGGAAGGAGCCCCCATCATGCTTTCTTGGTAAAAGCCCTATTTCTATAAAACAACTACCCTTCAATGCAGTGTGAACATCGCTGTGGGAGAACTAAAATAAAGTCAAAAAAACACTGGATGACGTGAGATTCAAGCGCATGGATTTCACAAAGGTTATAAATCAAGGTTTGTTTATTCCACCGGCATCTCAGCTCTCTTGAGAGTATAAACTCTCAAGGGCAAGCTTGACTTCAAAGAACAAACCATTTACAGAGTATATTCATGGCTGATGTTCCAGATCTCTGTCCTATTTGTGGCCTCAGCTCCTCGTTGCAGTGACTCACCAGTCTTGAACTGCTGCTCCTGGTTGTATTCCTGTTCTCCCCTCTCTCCACAAGGTTTCTCAGACTCAGGGGTGCTGCCATTCATTCTGACAAGGTCTCCTATTCCCCTTCCTGGTTATTTAGCCACCCTCAGGGGCTTCAAGCTGCCCTATTCAGGGCCTTGGATCCTGCCGCACAGCTACTCACAAGTCCTGGACTTGCCCTTGCTGCTTTCTCTCTCGCCTTCTGGCATCTGGCTCTGCCTCTCAGCTTGCCAAAGACTTTGCTCCCTACATGGAGGGGCCCACAGGCGTCAACCAGTTCTCCTGCTGAGTACTCTCCCCCACGAACGGGAGGCCACTGCTGGAGGCCCTGCTACACATACAACAGGTCAGTCAGAATATGTGGAGAGAACAAACAAGTCAACTTTTAAGGCTGGGCCTTCCTTTGTAGCTCAGAAATAAGTGACAAGCAAGCTTACTAGCAGAATCAGAAAGGAAGGGAAGTTGGAGGGAGAAAAGAAGCATGCTGACAAGTGTGCAGAAAAGTAATACAGAAAAAAACAGTCAGGGGGGATTAGCAGCAGAATGATGTAATTGATAATCTCATTTAAATACAGAATAGAAATATTAAGACTTCAAAAAAAAGTTTTAAAACCTGGGGGATCAGATGTGAGTTGAAATAGATTTGAGAATGAAGATACTGCTAAAGTCCAGTGTTTTTTAGACCAAAGGGTTGCAGGGTGCCTGGCAGAGAGATGAAATATATTGTTCTTTAAGTTTATATTGAACTTCACACTTTGTATTGCATTTAACTTTGCCCATTTTCAACATATGATTCTCTAAATCTTTCCTACATAATGTTTCCCTACTACTGCTCCCTATTTTAATGTTGTCAACAAATTGCAAGTGATTACATTTGCTTTCATTGCAATGTCAGTTAGGAACAATGTTCCCAGGAGAACATACTCAACCCTTCTAGTAACAGTTTTGCTTCTGATTGAGAACATTGTGTGTTCAAATCTCAATCCAAAGATTTGAATATATAATCTAGGCTGGCACTTCAGTGCAACACAAGGAGTTCAGCATTCCAGAAACTATTTCTCTCAGGTGAAATGTTGAATCAAAACCTCATTCGCTTGCTCAAATGGATCTAAATGATCCCATGCAGTTTTCAAGAAAGAATAAGGAATTTCTTTTAGTGTCTTGGCCCAATACTTAACCCTCAATCAATGGGACTGAAATAGATTAACCTGTACTTTTCTTAGTGTTTGGTATTTGTGCCATCTCATCTATCCAAAGAAGGAAACTCTTTTAAAAAAAAAACAACACATATACAGAAGGTAATGTCGCCACATGACTGCATCAGCTAAAAAAGGAGTTAATGAGAATGAAGAAGTCCCTGAAAACCAAAATGTAGCCCCCGAAAATCAAAAAGTGGCCCTTGAGAAAATCTCAAAAAGAGTCCTCAGGAAAGAAAAATATTTTGACCCTGCTTCCCAGAATCTAGAGAGTTTTGGAAGATTATGACAATTGCATCCGCTATCTTTAGCCACTTCTTTTAAGACCTTAAGATGCAGGCCATCAGGTCCAAGGAACTTGTCAATCTTTAGTCCCATTAGTTTTCGTAGCACATTTTCTCTAGTGATCGTGATTGTTTTAAGTTCCTCCTTCCATTTTCTCCCACTCCCCACCCCCCGCTTTTCTTCTATTCTTGGGTCTTCTCATGTGAAGACAGATGTAAAATACTTGTTCAAAGTGTCTGCCATTTCCTTGTTTCCCATTATTAATTCCCAGTATCATACTTTTTTTTTAACCTATTTACATATTTATAGAAGCTTTTACTGTCTGTTTTTGTAGTTCTTGCTAGTGTTCTCTTATACTCCAATTTCTCCCTCTAGAAACCAGCAATGGGTGACTAAAAAAATAAAATTTTCTCAATCTTCTGGCTACCGCTGATCTTTGCAGCATTGTATATATTTTCTTTGGGTAGAGGATTGGTTAATGGATACAAAGCAGAAAGTGGGCATAAAGGGGCTTTTTCCAAATTGGCGGGCAGTGAATAGTGGAGTGCTGCAAGGATCAGTGCTGGGGCCTCGGCTATTTACAATCTACATTAATGACTTAGAAGAAGAGACAGAAAGTAATGTATCAAAGTTTGCTGATGATACCAAAATAGATGAAAAGTTAAGGTGTTGGGAGGACACAGAGACTGCAAAGAGATATAGACAGGTTAAGTGAGTGGGCAACAAGATAGCAGATGGAGTATCGTGTAGGGAATTGTGAAGCTATTCACTTTGGTTGTAAGAATAGAAAAGCAGAATATGTTTTAAAAGATGTGAAACTTGTAAGTGTTGATGTTAGAAGAGATTTATTTATGCTCATACAAGGAATGCAGAAAGTTAGCATGCAGGTGCAGCAAACAATTAGGAAGGCAAATAGCATGTTGGCCTTTATTGCAAGGGGATTGGAGTACAAGAATAAAGAAGCCTTATTACCATTGTACAGGGTTTTGGTGAGATCACATCTGGAATACTGTGCGCAGTTTTGGTCTCCACGTTTAAGAAAGTATACTTGGATTGGAGGCGCTACAGTGAAGGTTCACTAAACTGGTCCATGGAATGAGGGGGGTGTCCTGTGATGAAAGGTTAAGTAAATTGGGCTTATATTCCCTGGAGTTCAGAAGAATGAGAGGCGATCTCATTGAAACTTACAAAATTTTGAGGGGGTTTGATAGGCTAGACGCTGAGAGTTTGTTTTTGCCGGCTGGGGAGTCGAACCACGGGGGCACAGTCTTGGGAATAGAGGTGATCGTTTAGGACTGAGATGAGAAATTTCTTCACTCAAATGGTTGTGAACCTTTGGAGTTCTCTACTCTAGAGGGTTGTGCATGCTCCATTATTCAATACCTTTAACGCTGGGATAGCCAGATACAAGGAGCGGGCAGGAAAATGAAGTTGAAGCCCAAGATCAGCCGTGATTGTATTGAATGGCAGAGCAGGCTCTACAGGCCATATGCTCTACTCCTGCTCCTATTTCTTGTGTTCTTGTGAAGAAGATGTTGAATTGCAAGCAACACAAACTGACAACTTGTGCAGGTTGAAATTACCAACTACCACTGGCATGAAGTTCTCTCCAAACCCTTCCAAAAGCAGCACACTCTGACATCCTTTCTTCCTCCTTTCTCAATCCACAGATTAAACCAGAAAACAAAGGTTCTGACAATAATGTGGAACCACAGCACACCCGCACACACTATCCAAAGGTTCCGTTCTTTGTGTTCAACAATTGCCATAAAACAATGTAGTCACCCAGACATTGCCCAATTGTATATTTTCTAAGGGCTCTTTTAGCTACCCTGAAGCTCCAATGAAGTGCATTCACTATGACTAGTGGAAAGTTGATGTTGTTCAAAGGAGGGAGCCAGATCTACTACTGGCGGGTGAGCTTTATGAGGGTGGCCCTGAGAAAGACCAGCTACATACTGATGCAAATGTCAGGATAGAATGGCCCAACTGATTTGATGGTCGCTGTGTAATCATTGGATGAAGACATGATGAAGGTGCAGCTAAAAAGTCCTAAGAGAGCAATATATGCAGTTTCCAATGTTCTAGTTGCACACACAAGGGACAGTACATTTGCTCTTCCACTGATCTGCATGAGGACAAAGGTGCGTAGCACTATCTATTCCACAGTCTGTCCAAGCTGCTGGTCAGTTTTTCCTGGGTGCAGGAGACAGTGAATTCCAGAGCCTGATTGGCTACAGTTTGACCTAGCAAAGCTACAATTGCTGGTGACAAAGATTCTCGAATTGCAGATTTTTGATGTATAAATAAGCAAGCTGGGACCTTGGTTCTTTTCCTCATTTTTAAAGATGAGGAAAGTAGGTACTTGGAACAATAGATTAGACACTAGCCTTTCATCTCTGGAACCTGGATACAAATGCAGATGAGAGTGATGAATTGAAGTTTCTTCTAATTGGTTGTAAGGGTTTTGTGTGAAATGAGTTAGGCCCACAGTATGAAACTAGCAGGCTTACTTAGGAACCACAGGAACTAACAAACGTTAGTGTTACAAATTGTAAAATAATGCATTGGGAAGGGGAGGCATTGAGGCTCGGATATGGGGTCTAACTTAGTTATGTTTGATGTTGACACTGGTTATCTGAAATGGAATGTGTGCTGTTCCACAACAGTAACACCCTTCAACTTGATTAACATAAAAATTCAAAGCAAGTATTGTTTTACCACAGTCGCTTAGGAAAGTGTTCAGCTCTTTTTGAACTGGATTGAATATGAAAGGCAAATGTGCTGGTTTAGTAACTTTTTAAAAATTCATCTTCTAAATGTATCTTGAGGATCTGGGCACTTAATCCAAGCTGACTCTCCAGTGCAGTACAGGTGTATTGTCAGAAATACTGTCTTTTAAATGAGACTGAAATTGAGGCTCCATCTCCCTGTTTAGGACGTAAAACAACCCATAGTACAATTTAAAGGAAAGCAGTGAGAGTCTCTGATGAAAAGTCATATGGACTCGAAACGTTAACTGTATTCCTCTCCGGAGATGCTGTCAGACCTGCTGAGTTTTTCCAGCTATTTTTGTTTTTGTTTCAGATTTCCAGCATCCACAGTATTTTGCTTTTATCTTCGAGTTCTCCTAATGTCCCAGCCAAAATTCTTTCCTGAAGAAACATTAGCTAAAAACAGATTAATCTGACTGTTCATTAATTTGCCATTTATAGAACCTTGGTATATCTGAATTGGCTGTCATGTTTACCTAAATACTAACATTAATACTGCTTTAAAGGTTAATTAATTGGCTGTGAAGCACTTTAGGATGACTTGAAGATACGTAAGGCACTAAATATTTGTAAATCTTTATTTTTTTTATTTGTATTCAGATAATTTCCTGCTGCTCCAACATTTCTGCAACAAGGCTCAGTTCTTGAATGGAAAAGCAAAACAAGACATGACTGAGAGGCTTGCAGGTGAGACATATTTCTCCTTTTCAATTATGACTAAGGAAGAAATACAGAACTAGTATTGTGTATTGGACATGCAGTTTGGCACTATGATAAACAAGAAAGATGCCATTCCGGGGTCTCCACAAAAGCTGCTGTAGAGACATGTGCCAGATATCTCATGGCAATCTACATACTGGTTTCCATTATAAATCAATGTGAATATATCCTTTGAGGTGTATAAGATATGGAAAACATTTCCCACCTAAAAGGGGTTTCTTCTTTTATCCTTTGTGTGTCACAAACCAGATTACTTGCCCAGACACTGTCTAGTTGCATTAGTTGCTTGTGTGTATTATGGACAGCAGCCATTTCAGGAGATTTTTAAACTGGTCACATTGATAAATGGCATTAGCCTTCAGAATAGGGCTTTTGATTGGCTGGAAAGCTGGGCAAAAAAAATCTGTTTTTCAGGCAGTTAATAAACTTTTTTTGAAAATGTAAACAGGATGGTCAAATGGGCAGATTAGTGGCAGATGGAATTTAACCCTGAAAAGTGTGAGGTGATACACTTTGGAAGGAGTAATTTGACAAGGAAGTATTCAATGAACGGCATGACACTAGGAAGTTCTGAGGAACAAAGGGACCTTGGCGTGTCTGTCCATAGATCTCTGAAGGCAGAGGGGCATGTTAGTGGGGTGGTGAAAAAGGCATATGGGACACTTGCCTTTATCAATCGAGGCATAGATTACAAAAGTAGGGAGGTCATGTTGGAGTTGTATAGAACCTTGGTGAGGCCACAGCTGGAGTACTGTGTGTAGTTCTGGTCGCCACATTATAGGAAGATGCAGAGGAGATTCACCAGGATGTTGCCTGGGATGAAACATTTAAGTTATGAAGAGAGGTTGGATAGACTTGGGTTGTTTTCGTTGGAGCAGAGAAGACTGAGGGGTGACCTGATCACAGTGTACAGGATTATGAGGGGCATGGACAGGGTGGATAGGGAGCAGCTGTTCCCCTTAGTTGAAGGGCCAATCACAAGGGGACATAAGTTCAAGGTGAGGGGCAGGAGGTTCAGGGGGGATGTGAGGAAAACATTTTGTACCCAGAGGGTGGTGACGGTCTGGAATGCACTGCCTGGCAGGGTGGTGGAGGCGGGTTGCCTCACATCCTTTAAAAAGTACCTGGATGAGCACTTGGGCACGTTATAACATTCAAGGCTATGGGCCAAGTGCTGGTAAATGGGATTAGGTAGGTAGGTCAGGTGTATCTCTTGTGTCGGTGCAGACTCGATGGGCCGAAGGGCCTCTTCTGCACTATGTGATTCTGTGATCCTTCCTGGTACAGGATGGTATTAACTATATATATATGGAAAAATGTTCAAATGTGGAAATAAGCCTTTCATCAATTTTTTCAACTTGTGCAGAAGCCTTTGCCATGACAGAAAAAGCAGGTAATGGACAAAATGGACTGGTCAACCTAATATTGGTAGTGGGTAGCCTTCTAGAGGCTATATCATAGGATAAAATTGGTAGCCATCCATAAAAATATGGGTTCATTAAGGAGAGTCAGTGTTGGTTTGTAAGAAGGCTTGTTCTTTGAGGAATTGTATTAATTTAAAAAGAGTGTATGTTGTGCTAGTCTAATTAACAAACAGCATGAAACTACTGGATTATCCTTAAAAATCCATCTGGTTTATTAATGTCCTTCATGAGAAAGAATCTTCTGTCCGTCCTTGGTTTAGTCTACATGTGATTCCAGACTGTCAGTAATATGGCTGACTCTTAACTACCCCCTGAAGTGGCTTAACAAGCAACTCGGTTGTATTAAACTGCTACAGAAAAGTTGAACAAGAATAGAGTCAGACAGATGACCTGGCATTGACCTGTGCATTGAAAATGATAACGGCACACCCTGCCAAATCTACTTTGCAAAGTCCTCCTCACTAACATCTGGAGACTTGTGCCAAAATTGGTAGAGCTGTCCCACAGACTAGTCAAGCAACAGACTCACGTAATCATACTCACCAAATCATACTTTACAGCTAATGCCCAGACTCCTCCATACCATCACAGGGTATATCCTGTGCCACAAGCAGGTCAAACCCACCAGATATGACAGAGTTGGGGGAGTCCTCTGCATTAACTCCACGCCACAAGACATCTCATAGCATCAGATCACTTATGGTCAAGGAAACCTTCTGCTGATTACCAACTACCGCTCTCCCTCAGCTAATGAATCAATACTGCTCCATGTTGAACACCACTTGGCAGAAGCACTGAGGGTGGCTGTTATGATTTGGCAGGTGATATGTGCCAGGCGGACCAAATCCACAAGGGAACCTTGGCCACGCTATCACACCGGTTTTGCAATTTGTATTTATTACGAGAAGTTTTGTGCTCCGAATTCAGAAGTAATGAGTCCACTAACAACTTTAGAGATTTTAAAAATTAAATTAAAACGTTTATTAACAAAAGAAAATAATTTTAACACATACATAAATTACAGCACATACATATTATATGATAATAAATCCCAAAACTCCTAGGTAACCTGATTCCCAACTACACACCCCCTTTAAGGTAACAGTCCAAAATAGATTTTAAATTTAAATAAGCAATCCAGCAAGGTTACCACAGCAGCCACTTGACAGTGGAATTCAAAAGGCTCTTAACACAACTTTAGTTACTGGAGCAGCACTTCTTCAGAGTGGCTAAGTCTGTGTCACATGGTGTACCTTTCAAGATTTTACACGCCCCACCCCCCACATAGCCTTCTATCCTTCTGTATATATGTTTCTCTCTCTTTTAATGTGTAAATTCCCATTGTTCTACATGTCTTTGAAAATTTACTTTTCCCATTATAAAAATCTTTCATGTTGTCAATATAGCCTTTTTCCTTTTGGGAAAAATAAATTCAATAACCTTTCCCTGTTTATCTTGTTAGTTGTAAACATCTTAGCATCCCTTTGAAAATCAAACAACTCCCTGCTTATCTTAAAATGCAAATTTCATTTGCACCTTATCTACTGACTCTTATAACTCTAGCCCACTCATTAGCATTTCAAATACCCTTTTTACACTTAACTATTTTGATAATTTCAACCTTGCACTCTATCTGACTCTAATTTAATTAAATCAGCCACCCACACAACCATGCTTAAGCCTACCTTATAATATCCCACAATACTATTATGAAAAATATGATAGTTTCATGACCATAGCAAAGGCATGGAATGCACTCTGCTTGGGGGACTTCAATGTCCATCACCAAGAGTGGCTCAGGAGCACCACCCCTGACTGGTACCAACCTGATGAATCTGTAACTCAGGACTATATGCATAAAAAGCAAAAGCAGCATACTTTGAACAGAGTTAAGTGATCTCACAACCAACTGATCAGATCAAAGCTCTGCAGCCCTGTCATATCCAGACATGAGTTTTGGTGAATAATTAGACCACTAACTGGAGGAGGCTCCAAAAACATCCCCATTCTCAATAATGGCGAAGCCCAGCACATCAGTGCAAAAGATGAGCTGAAGCATTTGCAACCATCTTCAATCAGAAGCGTCAAATGGATGATCCATCTTGGCCTTCTCTTGAGGTCTCCACTATCATAGATGCCAATCTTAAAATAATTCGATTCACTAGACATGAAGGAAAGAAATGGCTGAAGGCATTGCATACAGCAAAGGCTCTGGTACCCAACGCCACCCTGGTTGTAGTATTGAAAACTTTTACTGTGCTATGAAAACATAGCTGTGCTGTGAGCCAATCTGCTCTTCCAATACAACTACAATAATGGCATTTACCCAATAATGTGCAATGTCCTGTCCACCAGAAGCAGGACAAATCTAATCTAGCCCCATTGGTCTACTTCCCATAGTCAACAATACTATCAAGAGGCACTTACTCAGCCACAACCTGCTCACTCAAGCTCAATTTGGGTTGCACCAGGTCCACTCGGCTCCAGATTTCATTACAGTCTTAGGCCTAACAATGGAAATTCAGAAGTGAGGTGAGCGTGACTGCCCTTGACATCAAGGCAGCATTTGACCGAGTATGGCATCAAAGAGCCCCATAAAAAATTGTAGTCAGCGGGAATGGAGGGGAAAATTCTCCATTGGTTGGAGTCATAGGTAGCATAAAGGAAGATATTCTGTTTGCTAGAGGCCAATTATCTCAGTTCGAGTTGCAGGAGTTCCTCAGTGTAGTGCCCTAGGTACAACCATCTTCAGCTGATTCATCAATGACCCTCCCTGCAACATTAGGTCAGAGTGAGGATGTTTGCTTATAATGGCATGGTGTTCAGTACCAATTGCAACTCCTCAGATACAGAAGCAACCCAAGCCCACATGCAGCAAGACCTGGACAACATTCAGGCTTGGGCTAAGAAGTGTCAATTGTATATCAATTGTATTTAAGTATATGCAGGTAAGGGGCATAAATTGGGGTTTCGCTTGAGCATATAAAAAGACACTCATTAAAGTTCTGGTGGGGTAAAATTAGGAGGTATATGCTTGTAATTTTTCACTTTGTAAATAAATGTAAGACTGAATAAAGATTGGCTCAATTATCATTCTTCCCCAACTGATTTTTCGGATTATAACAGTGTGACAAGAAATGTTTGCACCACACAAGTGCCAGGCAATGAACATCTCCAACGAGAGGGAATCTAGCCATCTCCCCATGACATTCAGTGGCATTATTATCACTGAATCCCCCTCCATGAACATCCTGGGGTTACCATTGACCTGAAACTTAACTGGACCAGCTAAAAAAATTACAAGAGCAGATCAGAGACTGGGAATTCTCCACAAGTAACTCAGTTCCTAACTCCCCAAAGCCTTCCACATTCTACAAGGCACAAGTCAGGAAGTTGATGGAATACTCTCCATTTGCCTGAATGAGTGCAGCTCCAGCAACACACTAGAAGCTCGACACCATCTGAGACAAAGCAGCCCGCTTGATCAGCAATTCATCCACCACCTTAAACATTCCCTCCTTCCACCACTGGGAGTCTGTAGCATCTAAAAGATGTCACTGGGTCAAAACCCTGGAACTCCCCCCTCACCCCCCTGCAAAAGCCCTGTGGATATACTTACACCACATGGATTGCAGCAGTTCAAGGCAACGGCTCTCCACCCCTTCTCAAGGGCATTTAAGAATGGGCAATAAATGCTGGCTTTGCCAACGATTTTCAAAAAATGTTGAAACGCCAAATAGGAGGCTTGGTGATTAAAAAATAAAGGCTAACAGTATTTTAGAGAGTGTGGCAGCATGCATTGGAATTTGGTTAAAGGACAGAATAGAGAGTAGCGGTTAATGTTTTTTTTTTCTATCTGAAGGATGACGGACAGGACTGGGGGTTAATTTAAACAGCCCTGATTTCTCCTCTCGCTACCTGCCCGTAAAGGGAAAGATGCTTTGATTTTCTTCTCCCTCAGTTATGGCGTGATCCAATTTTCTGTTGATAACCCCACAGCAAACTTGAGATAGGATGATCTCAAAGGGTTAATTTATTTACACACTGAAATGCAGGAGCAGGGTCACAACATAGCCTCCTGTGCACTCGTATAGTAAAAGAAGGATAGAGAAAAGAATGATTTAGAGGGCAAAGACCATAGAAAAAAGGATTATCATTTCACGTGAGTCCAGAATCAAAGTCCAATGAGGTATTCCTTCACGGAGGACCATAGGTTGAAACCCGATGCTATATAATTCACTTTTCCAGAGGAGTTGACTGTACATGAGAAGAAATGATTCAATGTTGTAGGCAATGTTACAGAAGTTCCAGTAGAAAAGGTGTAGATGGGGCCAGGTTTTCAATCTGGACAAAGCCCCTTTTCTGTGCTGCTGCTTATAGATGGTAAGATGGCAGACTGAGCTTTGCAGCTCCACAAGGCACAGTAACTAGTTCCACCAGCTGGAGGTTCATGTCACATGACTCTCACCTCCCCACTCTGGCTTTGATAAAGGGTGTGTATCCCTTTCTCTTGGTTCCTGAGATAGGTAAATGTTCCAACCATTAAGACTTGAAAGAAAGGTTGAGGGGTCCTTTGTCTGAGCAGACGAATAGGTGCTGGTTGGCCTGGCCTGGCTTATGAAATGCAGATGGCCTTTGTATAGTTGTCTTTGAATTTGGTGTCTGCGGCCCACAGGGGTCATTAGTGTCTCTTCAGAGATAATGAGGCGGAAGTTTCTGCGATATTGCCATAGTAGCTCTTTTTGTTCAGGGTCCCAGATGGACATGTTTCAACCATTTTAAATGGTCATTGTCCAGTTTTTAAAATTTTAGAAATCAGCCACAATGATATTTACATATGTTTTACAAAAATATAGAGTGCGAGGTCATGGTCCCCTGACAGATGTAAATGGTATTGTGCCCCCAGGTACCATAACACAAAAATAGGAGCATGGTTAAGAAGGGAACTGGAAGTGAATTTGGAAAAAAAGTAGGTTAGTAGTTTGGGCAAATGGATGCCAGCTGAAATTTAATGGAGCTAAATGTGAAGCAAGATTAAGAGCATGTGCACTGAATGATAAAACTTTAAAAGGTGCATATGGATTTTGTTTTTGGATAAACAATTTCTAAAAATGGCAGGGCAAGTTGTTAAAGCTGTTACTTTAAGAAAAAGCATATGGAGTCCTAGGTTTTATACTTGGGGATAGAATACAAATCAGAATACAAGAGTTAATGATAAACTTAACCAAATCATTGGGTAGTCCAATTTTAGATAACTTTAGGAAGGATCTTGAAACCATGGATAAGTGCAAAAGTGATTCACAAAAATTATACCAAGGATAAGAGGCTTTAGTTACAAGGAGTTGCTAGAGAAGTGGGAGCTCCTTTACTATAAAAAGATGAAGGAGATTTGGGAAAAAAATATTTGCACTTTCCGTCTGTAACTGTGTTACAATTCTAAAGTTCATAAGATTATGTTTTGAGACTGTGCCTCTAATTTAAGGTAAACTAAAAAAGGTCATGTGACCTGCTCTGAAGTCTGCCTGACAGCTAGCCTGGGTGGTTCGATGGTTAGAGATTAAAGGGGGCTCATTGTTTCACTGGGAAGAAGATGCAAGGTGTTCAGACTTGGAGTCACTGTGGCGACAGCCTATGCGCTAACAGTGAATAGACAGTGAGTCTTCAAGTCTCAGAAAAGTATTGAGAATGTTGGGTTGTAAACAGTTGTGCTTTAAATTGTCCCATTTACTTCCAAGGGAAAAGAGAATTGGGGTCTCAAGGATAGCTAATCAACATTTCTTCACAGAAAGAAGGTCCATTTGATTCATTGAGATGGACCTTGAGAGAGGAAGGGTCTAAGGTATCCCTGAAAACTCACAGACAAGATTAGCCTGCCAGGATCCAGGAAAGTAGCAATAGGTAGCACACCGCTATTGTTCACCACGCAGGAATGCAGGTGGGAGTTGCGCTCAGATTGAAAAGACCAAATTCATGAGATGTTAAAACAAGACTAGAAGATTCACCTAGCTTGCTCTAGAGGAAGAAACTCTGGGGGAAAACCTCACTGTGAAAGACAGGTCTGGGATTAAAAACTCCCAGGTTAAGAAAGGAAAAAATCAGAAGTAAACCCTCAGGAACTAAGAATCGCCTTGGACTGGTTCCGGGAAAATTGAAGGTCTACCCAAAGGACAGTGTTGTGAAGTGTGTTTTCGGTTGTGTGAATTAGAATGGTGTGCAGAGTAAAACACTGGTTGGTTCTAGTAGCAGTTAGCCTCACTACTCACCCAGCTGTCACTAACTGCTCCAAGTGCCATACTCGAAAATTTTGTCTAGGTTAGCAAGGAATAATGGTCCAATGCTTGGTGAATTCTAGACCTCTGATAGTGGATGAATTATGAAGGATGAGAAAGAGAATTCATGCTGGATCAGTGGTTGCCATATTCACCATTCGGGTGAGTAAGTTAAGAGGTGTACTGGGAGTGTCAAGGATGCAAAGCATCATTAATTTTAAAGAACATGGTATGGACAAGAAAAATGCTTATACAAAAGGTCAAGCAAGCCATGACTTGGGCTTAATTCATGAATGAAAGCACGCCCTGCATACAAGAGGAACAAGAAGCCAAGGAAGTGCTGGATAGACAGTGTCAAGAATGACTTGTCTCAGAAAGATCACTGAAGCAGCTTGGCTAGTTTAGACCCAACAAAGTGGAGCGAATTCATTCAGCCCCATACTCGCTGCTCAGCAAGAAACAGGAATTTAGTAATACTGGTCAAAGAGGCAGAATGGCCTGTTTCTGTGCTGTAGATTTTATGTGAAGACCATGGAATTAAAGAGGCAGTGGCAGCATGGATATGAAAATGGCTGAGACAAAAAACAGAGTATATATGCATTCTTTCTTGGCTAAACAGTTGCATTTTTCTATTATTTGTTCTTTGAATGTCTGCAGCACTAGCAAACTAGTAGTAATTGACATGCCCTAGTTACCATGGGAGCAATTGTAGTCCAGGAGATAAAGTGGGACAGGAGTTACATACAGGCCATACTAGGCAGGGATATCAGGTACTTTTCCTGAAAGACATTAGTGGACCAGTTGGGTTTTTACAACAACCTCACAGCTTCCATGTTTCTTTATGATGCTAGCCTACAAAAGACCAGATTTTTAAATTTAATTTCCCAAATTTGCCGCAATGGAATTTAATCTCTTAATCTATCTCTTAAATTGTTAGCCATAACTACCAAGCAATTGTACTTTAACTGATTAGCTATTAATCAGATTTACCGCTTGTTTTTCCATTTCAGATCTGGTACCAGACCTCTACACACGGAAGCCTCAGATTGTTGAACAGAAGGTTTTGCCAGTTTTGTGGCATCTTCTGGGGAATATGACGAACAGTGGTTCACTTCCTGGTAGTGGAGGAAACATCCGTGTAGCTGCAGCTAAACTGGCTAAGGCTTTGTTTAAACCAATGGGTCAAAGCTTAATTGATCAAGCCCCAATCCGACCACCACATATTGCAAAGACCTTACAAGATCTGCTGGACTCAACTCCCTAAGACCAGAAAGAACAATTTCAGTAATGTTACTCAGTGGAAATAAGAGGGATAGCAACACAGATGTGTTCCCCATAGTGCCTGCACTTTTCTCACATCAGAATGAATTTATTTTTGAGGACTGGAACAAATCTTTGGTGTTTGCATACTATATATGCTCCAAGTTGATACTGGATTCTAAATTCTGTAATTGTTGCAATATACAGTCTGGTTTCTCCAGTAACCTTAAGCAACCTTTACACTAAAATCACTGCAGCTAATTTTGCACTTCTGTACAGTAGAATCTAATAGACATTTAACACTATATCACTGTATGGAAATTGATGTCATTTATTGTAAAGTTGTAGTGCACATCAAATTATATATGTTTCTATATTTGCAATCAGGTGTATTGTGTTATCTAATATACCCACCAATCTCTATTTAATGCTACATTTCCATATCACTGGAGGGCAGTAGAGGGAAGAATCTAATTGGAGGTCTTGATAGGCAGAGTTCAATCAATGGTTGTTTTATATTAATCCTCTGTGATAGAAAATGAAAAGCATTTATCGCTCCAATTGTGTATTGTACAGTATTAGTTTGCACCTGCTGGTTGTAATTTATTATTTTAATAGCTTGAAAGTTGAACATAAATCCTACCCCTTACATTGTGTTTAAAATAGGTATCATAACATGGCATGACCAAGATCGTTACAAGAAAAATATTTTTGTTACAGATTCTAATGTATACGCAGTTGTCTTAAAAAAGCATTCTTGATAAATGTATATTCCATATTTTTATGTGAGCATACTTAAAAAAATCTTGCTTTTAATTACAAATTTGTGAAACTAATTACACTAAAGTCCATTTGTGTAATTGTGTAAACTGTTGGCAATAGCACAAGCTGCTCATCACTCCACAGGCAAAGGTACATGATTTTAGACAAAATGTTTAAAGGAAGTAAATGATTTTATTTCTTTAAAAGCAGTATCTTTGTTTTTTTGAGAATGTTATAACCTGGTTATTTTTTGGTTGATTGATCAAACTCAGTTGAAATAAGATTAATGTGCCTCAGCAGAGCTCAAGACTCTCTTTACTGACTCCTGTCTATGGTTGCTGTCAGCAATAAAGCTACCCAGCAAATGAAATTATGATTTTTCTCCTTGGTGAGGCTAACTACAAATAAAATCACACTTCTGGTGAAGGATAGTCAGACAATGTCTAAACTGATGATGCATTGTTAAAATTATGGAGTTCCAGCAGTGTTCCTCTATCACTCATAAAGGTCAGCCACATAGAAAATGCACCACACTAAAGCATAACCAATAATGATAAATCTATGAACACTTCTCGTGCCACAGGAGATGCAAGTTCCAAAAAAAAGAATAAAAATAAAACCAAATGTCGCAAGAACAAATCTTGATTGCACTCAACATATCAAGCAGCAAACTGGAAATCTTCAGGGCAGCAGAAAGGTGTTGATTTGTAGTTTGTGTTGTTGGAAAAACTGTTGGGAGAAATTGAGCAACTGGTAAATCTAAGTTTTGTTATTTATAGTACTCAAGCTCAAAATGGTTCACCCTCACAACCTTAAATTCATATTTTCATGCAGCGCAGGAGGCCTTTTGGCTCACTCTGCCTGTGCCAGCTCTGAAAGAAATATCACATTGGTCCTATTCCTAACTAAATTCCTATTTCCCAACATGGGAAAATGTTGGAGTCTGTTATAAAGGATGTAATAGCAGAGCATTTAGAAATACATAATCTAATGAAGCAGAAGGGGAAATCATGCCTAACAAATTTATTAGAATTCTTTGAGGAGATAACAAGCAGGATAGATAAAGGGGAACCAGTAGATGTAATATATTTCCAAAAGGTGCTCAATAAGGTACCACCCATAAGGCTACTTAATAAGATGAGCCCATGGTGTTGGGGGTAGTATATTAGCATGGATAGAGGATTGGCTAACCAATAGAAGACAAAGCTGGGACAAGGGGGACATTTTCGGGAGGCAACCTATAACTAGTGGAATGCCACAGGGATCAGTGCTGGGGCCTCAGTTATTTACAATATATATTAATGACTTAGATGAGAGAAGTGAATGTACTATCGCCAAGTTTGTGTTGTGGATGACACAAAAATAGGTGGGAAGGCAAGTGGTGAGGATGACACAAGGAGTCTACAGAGGGATATAGACAGGTTAAGTGAGTGGGCAAAAACTTGGCAGATGGAATATAATGTGGGAAAGTGTGAGGTTATGCACTTTGGCAGAAAGAATAGAGGAGCTGAACATTATTTAAATGGAGAAAGACTGCAGAAGGCTACAGCAGAGAGGGATTTGGGAGTCCTTGTGCATGAATCCCAAAAAGCTAACAAACAAGTTCAACAGGTAATAGGGGAAGCAAATGGAATGTTGGCCTTCATTTCAAAGGGAATGGAGTATAAAAATAGGGAAGCCTTGCTAAAACTATACAAGGCACTAGTTAGACCACACCTAAAATACTGTGAACAGTTTTGGTCCCCTTATCTAAGGAAAGATATACTGGTATTGGAGGCAGTCTAGAGAACGTTCACTAGGTTGATCCTGGGTATGAAGGGATTTTCTTATGAGGAGAGGTTGAGTAGGTTGGGCCTGTACTCATTGGAGTTTAGAAGAATGAGAGGTGACCTTATTGAAACATATAAGATTCTTGGGGGGGCTTAACAGAGTAGATGCTGAGAGGTTGTTTCCCCTTGTGGGAGAGTCTAGAACCAGAGGGCATAATCTCAGACTAAGAGGGTGCCCATTTAAATCCGAGATAGGAAGGAATTTCTTCTCTCAGAGGGTAATCAATCTGTGGAATTCTTTACCACAGAGGGCTGTAGAGGCTGGGTCATTGTCTATTGAAGGCAGAGATAGACAGATTTTTAATCAATAAGGGAATCAAGGGTTATGGGGAAAAGGCAGGAGCTGAGGGTTGTCAGATCAGCCATGATATCATTGAATGGCAGAGCAGACTCATTGGGCCGAATGGCTTACTTCTGCTCCTATGCCTTATGCTCTTTTCCCTTGGCCTTGAAAATTTCTCTTTTCAACTATCAACTATCTAACAATCTGACTAACATAAATTTAAAAGATTGGTAATTCCCATGTCCTATGTTATAAAACCAAGCTCTCCTCAGCAGAGTAATTATAGAAACCTGATAATTCAAGACATGCATAACAATCTCTCTTTCTAGCCACAATTTAAATGAAATCGCCCAAAGGTGAATGATCTGGAATTGTCATATTAAGAGCCTGAACTTGACAATGAAAATTAAACAGACAGCCTCTCAAAATTGCGCATTACCCAGGAATGGTGTAGACCAATGTAAGAATCTCAGGAGTATCCTTATAGTTGTTCACCAAAATATTAAGATGTAGATCTAAATTAACTTTTTTTATATATATATGTGTGTGTATATATATATATATATATATATAGGGAGATCAGTTATGAGCAGAAGTAAGAGGAAAGGGAAAATGAGTGAATGTGTTATTTAAAGCTACTTCTGCATGCCACTTGGACAAATCAAGAGTAGTATTTTTGTAAAGATCTGAAAGATCACATCCACCACCTTCCCCAAACACAATTATAGGAGATTTTCTGAGGAAAATAAATAATTCCAAAATTTTCTCAATCACTTCTAATAATGAAAAACTTAAACTAGCTGCACATCAATCTTTCTGTTCCTCCTGAGCAAAGGTTACTTTGATTAATTTTCACATTTAAAAAAAAATATCAGTGTCTAGCAACTTGAGCTTGCTGGCATGCAACTGTAAATGCATGTTTGGAGGTACAGCCACTGTCCTCTTCACTCTATCATTACAGGCAGTGAACTATTGAGATTGAGGGATAGAAAACAGTAAGAAACTCAGCTGGGTTTCAAATAACAATTACAACCCATTTTAGAAATAAAGGAGATCAGCGGTAGTAGCTATCCTCACTCAATTTCACTTGGCTACAAAAAATGGAAATCTTGGCTCTCTTATAGCACTGATTTTATTTTGTTTGTAAAATGCTATTAACATCCCTTTATTATCCTGTCCTATGAATCAGTTCCAGTGTGTCAGCTGTTAACCTAGTTAGAATAACGAGCAATTTTTCTTTAAACACAAGTTGGTAGAAATTAAAGCATCTAGAATAACAAACCTGGCACAGGGAAACCAAGGTTCACTGTTTGCTATCATTCAAAATCCTGCATTATAGTCACAGTAGATTTTTCCATGTGGCCTTCATTCCTGCAGAATCTGAATGTGAATGCACTGAAAAAAAAAGGAATCCTTGATCATCTGTGAGGCTTCCTTCCTATCTCCCAATGTTGATGCATTTTCAGATGGCCAAAAAAAATGTTATTTTGTTCTCCAGCGCTGACAGTTCCAGGAAATCTAGCAAAGATATACAATCCCAATAATAGACACCTGAGTGAAAATTTTCCAGCCCTCATGCTGAAATAACAAAACTGGAATGTTGCAGGCTTGCACACACCACTTTCCCTGAATGCTATTAATATGGCATTCCCCAAGATGGCTATATGTAATACATTAAATATTCATACATGGTAGGATGCACAAAGTGGAAGGAAATTTATTTTTGTATCCTTTTAAAAGATGCTAGGAAAGTTTAGTGTGGTCGTTTGAAATTATCTAATTGTATATGATGGCGAAAGCTGTTATATCTGCCTTCCTGAAAGTCCTAAGGAGCGAACAAAAAACAGCCATAAACCAATGGCTAGCACAATAAATGTGTAGACAACCTAGACTACTGATGACACAGTGGGCTACCTAACAGGTGGAAGATGTGGTGGTTTGTTACTGACCATCCATACAGTCTCTGATCTATTCTTCTGTTGGCTGCAGAGGAACTGTTAAATTGAACAGGCTGAGAAATACTTTTCACAATTTGTGCATGGAAAAAAGAAATTTAAATAGCTGCCAATCAAACAAGCCTTGTTTATGTTTGAATTGAATTACTTGCTCTGAAGCTTAACATCTTTCTTGATACTATTTTGTACCAAATAAGCTAGACAATGATAGATAAACTATTTTTCACACCACATGTACATTATAGACAAGATAGCTTCGTGTTTGCTACAACATGGTTGACAAATTTCTTGAGGTGAGGCCAACAAGCTACATTCAGTCAGAGTCACCACAGCACAGAAAGAGGCCATCAAGTCCATGCTGGTTCTCTGGAAGGATCCAGTCAGTCCCATTCTCCTGCCCTTTTCCGGTAGCCCTGCAGTTCTATTTCCCTCAAGTGCACATCCAATTTCCTTTTGAAATTATTCATCTCCATTTCCTTGCTTGCTGACACATGCTCTCCATCATGTTGCTCTATCACTGAACACCTTCAGTTACACACTCCTCACCTACTTGATGTTCTGTGACGTTGCTCCTTGATTTTTCGTGATTGTTCTCACAGTGTTCTCTCTGAGTTCCATTGATTCCCTCAGGCTCCGTCTTGGTGACTCCCCTCTGCCACTCCTTTCTGCACTGTTCTCCTTCAGCCTCCATCTCTCTCAAAAATATATTTTCCTACCCATTTACTCTCTTTCCCATCCTCTTTTTTCTCGTTTACGGGATGTGGGTGTCGCTGGCTAGGTCAACATTTATTGCCCATCCCTAATTGCCCTTGAGAAGGTGGTCCTGAGCTGCCTTCTTGAACCGCTGCAGTCCATGTGGTGTAGGTATACTCACAGTGCTGATAGGGAGGGAGCTCCAGAATTTTGACCCAGCAACACTGAAGGAATGGTGATATATTTCCAAGTCAAGATGGTAAGTGGCTTGGAGGGAAACTTCCAGGTGGTGGTGTTCCCATGTATCAGCTGCCCTTGCCCTTCTAGACAGTAGCGGTTGTGGGTTTGGAAGGTGCTGCCTAAGGAGCCTTGGTGAGTTTCTGCAGTGCATCTTATAGATGGTACACACTGGTCGTTGATGGTGGAGAGAGTGAATGTTTATGGAAGGGGTGCCAATCAATAGATTCTCTATTGTTGGCAATGGTCATTACCTGACACTTTTGTGGCACGAAGGTTACATGCCACTTGTCAGCCCAGGCCTGGATATTGTCCAGGTCTTGCTGCATTTGGACATGGATTGCTTCAGTATCTGAGGGATCCCAAATGGTGCTGAACATTGTGCAATCATCAGTGAACATATCCACTTTTGATCTTATGCTAGACGGAAGGCCATTAATGAAGCAGCTGACAATGGTTGGACCCAGGACACTACCCTGAGGAACTCCTGCAGTGATGTCCTGGAACAACCACAACCATCTTCCTCTGTGCTAAGTATGACTCCAACCAGTGGAGAGTTTTCCTCCTGATTCCCATTGACTCCAGTTTTACTTGAGCTCCTTGATGCCACACTTGGTCAAATGCTGCCTTGATGTCAAGACCTCTCACCTTACCTCAGGAGTTCAGCTCGTTTGTCCATGTTTGCACCAAGGCTGTAATGAGGTCAGAAGTTGTGACTGTGGCGGAACGCAAACTGAGCATCAGTGAGCAGGTATTGTGAAGCTTGATAGCACTGTTGATGACCCCTTCCGTCACTTTACTGATGATGGAGAGGAGACTGATGGGACGGTAATTGGCCGGGTTGGATTTGTGCTGCTTTTTGTGTACAGGACATACCTGGGCAATTTTCCACATTGCCAGGTAGATGCCAGTGTTGTAGCTGTACTGGAACAGCTTGGCTCGGGACACGGCAATTTCTGGAGCACAAGTCTTCAGTACAATTGCTGGAATATTGTCAGGGCCCATAGCCTTTGCAGTGTCCAGTGCCTTCAGCCATGGAGCGAATCGAATTGGTTGAAGACTGGCATCTGTGATGTTGGGGACCTCCAGAGGAGGCAAAGATGAATCATCCACTCGGCACTTCTGGCTGAAAATTGTTGCGAATGCTTCAGCCTTAATTTTTGCACTGATGTGCTGGGCTCCTCCATCATTGAAGATGGGGATATTTGGACAGCCTCCTCCTCCAGCAAGTTGTTTAATTGTCCACCCTTTCACGATTGCATGTGGCAGGACTGCAGAGCTTAGATTTGATCCTTTAATTATGGAACTACATAGCTCTGGCTCTCACTTGCTGCTTATGCTGTTTGGCACACAAGTAGCCCTGTGTTGTAGCTTCACCAGGTTGACACCTCATTTTTAGGTATGCCTGGTGCTGATCTTGGCATGGCCTCCTGCACTCTTCATTGAATCAGGGTTGATCCCTTGGTTTGGTGGTGATTTTAGACTGAGGGATATGATTGCACTAGGATTTGATTGCACTGGAGTGGGTACAGAGGAGATTCACCAGGATGTTGCCGGGATGAAACATTTAAGTTATGAAGAGAGATTGGATAGACTTGGGTTGGTTTCGCTGGAGCAGAGAAGACTGAGGGGGCGACCTGATAGTGTACAAGATTATGAGGGGCATGGACAGGGTGGATAGGGAGCAGCTTAGTTGAAGGGTCAGTCACAAGGGGACATAAGTTCAAGGTGAGGGGCAGGAGGTTTAGGGGGGATGTGAGGGAAAACTTTTTTACCCAGAGGGTGGTGACGGTCTGGAATGCACTGCCTGGGAGGGTGGTGGAGGCAGGTTGCCTCACATCCTTTAAAAAGTACCTGGATGAGCACTTGGCACGTCATAACATTCAAGGCTATGGGCCAAGTGCTGGTAAATGGGATTAGGTAGATAGGTCAGGTGTTTCTCACGTGTCAGTGCAGACTCGATGGGCCATGATTCTGCACTGTGATTCTGTGATATGCCGGGCCATGAGGTTACAGATTGTGGTTGAATACAATTCTGCTGCTGATGGCCCACAGCACCTCGTGGATGCCCAATCTTGAGTTACTAGATCTGTTTGAAATCTATCCATTTGGCACAGTGATAGTGCCACACAACACAATGGAAGGTATCCTCAATGTCTCCACAAGGACCATGTGGTCACTCCTACCAATACTGTCATGGACAGATGCTTCTGCGGCAGACAGGTTGGTGAGGATGAGGTCAAGTATGGTTTTCCCTCTTGTTGGTTCCCCCACCGTCTGTCGCAGAGCCAGCCTAGCAGCTATGTCCTTTAGGGCTCGGCCAACTTGGTCAGTAGTTGCTACTGAGCCACTCTTGGTGATGGACATTGAAGTCTCCTACCCTGAAACCACTGTGTCTTTGTTGGGGTAGGGCTCCAATGGATTTGTCCTTTTTTTACTCACCCAAGTAACAGTGATGTCTCTCTGAGCCTTGGCATGAAGTTCCAGCAAGCTATTTCAGCATCAGAGTTTAAATCTTGTACTTACCCAACACTTTTTTCCATTGTGAGGTGCTAGTGAACAAAACTGAGGCTCATTGAATAGGAGGGTCAGTGTCAGCTTGGATAAAAAATTGAGTTAAGGACAGAAAACAGAGTTGTGGTAGATGGTTGTTTTCAGACTGGAGGATAGTAGACAGTGATGTTCCCAAGGGTCAGTGGTCAGCTGGGACCACTGCTTTTCTGATACATATGACTTGGATAATGGAATACAAAGTAAAATTTCAAAATTTGCCAATGATAATCAACTTGGAGTTGTGGCAAACAGTGAGGATGATACCAATTGACTGCAACAGGACATAGAAAGGCTAGCAGAATGTGTAGACAAGTTGCAGATAGAATTTAGTACAGAGAAGTGTGAGGAAATGCATTTTGGCAGAAGGGATAGGGAGAGATGATATAAACTTAATGGCATAATACCAAAGAATGTGCAGGGACAGAGGGGCCTCGGGGTTCATGTGCATGGATCTTTGAAGGCAACAGGACATATTGAGAGAGTAATTAGCAAGCCATATGGGATCTAGGGCTTCATTAATAGAGGTATTGAGTATAAAAGCAAGGATGTTATGCAGATCCTTTATAAAGCTCTGGTTAGGCCACAACTAGAGGATTGTGTCCAGTTCAGGGAAGGTCATGTTTGACTAACTTAATTGAATTTTTATAAGGAGGTGACAAGGAGGGTAGGAGTTCTTGTGGTGCAGTGGTAGCATCCATACCTGTGGGTCAGAAGCTCTGGGCTCAAGTCCCACTTCAGACTTGATGGCTACGGAAGGTGTGTTATTATGACACAGCCGATGGTAAAAGCTGAGTTGTTCAAATCCCAGAGGGAAACTTGAAACAACTGTCATAACCCATTTTTGCAATTTATATGTTTTGAGATGCAGGTTTTCAATTCAGTAGTAATAAGACCACCCTCAAGAGGTTTTTTTATAAAACTAAATTAAACATTTATTAATACAAGAAAAATTGTAAGCACATACATATGTCTACAAAATTCCTACTATAAAAACTGCAAAATCCCCCAATTCATCTGACTCTCAGTTAGAACCACAGTAAGGCAACAGTAAATCTCATAGATTTAAACAGACACTTGGCAAAGTTCAACCTGGACAGTCACATTCAAAATGAGTTTCTTACAGCTCTGGGTCCTTGCAGACAGCAGCTTGAGGCTTCTCATATTTGTTGGACCTTAAAATGCCTCTCGTTTACACACAATCTCCTTTATACATATCTTACTCTTTGAATATAAATTTTCCATTGTATCACTAGACTTATAACTTTACCTCTACTAACAGTAACATCCTTTCATTCCACCGACTTTATTAGTAAGCTGAAAAAAATAAACACATTGCTTTGTCTCATCCAGCTAGGTGTAAGATTTCACCCGCAGTCTTGAATGGTTTATTTTAACATGCGAATTTACACTTTACCTTCTACCTTACGTTTATCTAATTAGCATCTAAAACTACTAAACATCAAAGCACCCAGACTAGCTGGCTTTAATCCAATTAAGACACACACAGACACACACATAGACACAGACCCCACTAGAACTCTATTTTAAAAAATAATTTCCAGTAATATTATAGACATAAATATCTTCACAACAGCATTCATAACATGGTCAAACAGGTTAATTATCCTATATTCCTTCCAATACTCCTAATGGCAGGTGGTAAGTGTAGGAGAGTTTCCTGGTCAGCCATACTGCAAAAGGCAACACCAAACCACTACCGTACTTTGCCAAGCATAATCATGAACCAATCCAAAGGAAGTCCATGGTCACTGACGCCTTCTCAGAGCATGGTATCTGAAGGAGGAGGAACAAGAAGAATGAGAATAGCACATTTGACATGGACAACATGTATTTTAGAAAGGCCATTTTTATTCATCCTTGAGATTACAGCTTCGCTGGCAGGACCAACATTTATTATCCGTCCGCCGTCTTGAACTGCTGCAGTCACAAGGCATTGGTACACCCACAGTGCCATTAGCAAGGGAGTTGAGATTTTGATCCAGTGACAATGAAGGAACAGTGATATAGTTCCAAATTAGGATTTGACGTGGGAGAGAAAATGCAGATGGTGGTGTTCTCATACGTCTGTTGCCCTAGATCAAGGGTTGGCCACCTGCGGCTCATTAAAGACTCGTGCGGCTCCCAATCTTGATGATTAAACGCATTTTTCAACCTGTCCAGATATTTAGTGAGTCTTCAAAGAAATTCAACAGTAGAAACTGCATTAAAGTAAAAATTTTATTTTCATTTTCTATTTTTGTATCCATCTTTTTATTTTTGCAAATATAAATGTGCTCATCTTTATCATATTTTCCATTATTACAGCATTGCAGCTCTGAAGATATTGCTTTTGTTGAGTAAATTTAAAAATTAGCTCTTGTTATCAAGGTTGCCGAGCTCTGTTCTGGGGGACTAAAGGCTGCTGGTTTGGAAAGTGCTGTCGAAGGAGCCTTGGCGAGCTCCTGCAGTGCACCTTACAGATGGTACATTCTGCTGCCACGGCTTGACAGTGGTGGAGGGAGTGAATGTTTAAGGTGGTGGATGGGATGCCAATTGCCCAATACCATGACTGGGGCCTTCATGCCTTTGACAGAAGACAGCTGGAAACCATGCTATTTCAAACTAGTGCATATTTATTGACTATTTACAGAGATGTACTTTAGTAGGACTCCATTAGAATCTTCTCCCCTCAGGTGCCAGTTACATGTGATGTGACATCATCTAACATCGCTGATGCTGCACTCTAAAATTAGCATATTAGCTATTAACCCGTTATACTACACCATCCCAAAATCTTTCAATGTACCATAAACTATTTACAATTTTATGCTATTCCTATTCCCCACCCCCCAAAGTCACTGTCAGGCCCTCTGAGTCAGAGAAAAAGACTAACTAATCTGCCTGACTGCATCCTCGTTTCTTTCGGAGGAGGGATTGGAACACAGATATCCTGCAAAGGAGGATGTGAATAGTCCACTGGAGGTGATCTGCGGCAGTCAATCCAGGCCTGCAAAGGCCGCTTGCTGCTAGACACCAACACTGATAACTCTATGACTCTATGTCTGATCTGTGGCGTCCGAGGACACCATGGTTAGTGTTGATTATGTAAGAATGAGGATGAACCAAGGGACTCAAAACTTGGCCAGGTCAGTTCAGGTCCAGGAACCAGACAGACTCCCCAGGGCGGAGTGCTGGCAATTATGGCGGTGGCTGAAGGTGACATGTAGTTTGCATAATAGTGATCCTCCTTCTATCAGATCTTATCCAAGTCAGTGCGTGCGATAAAAAAAAACAGTAAGTGCTGGAAAACTTCAGCAGATCTAGCAGCATCTGTGGAGAGAGAAACAGAGTTAATGTTTTGAGTCCAATATGACTCTTCAGAACTGAAGAAAGGTAGGAATGTGATGAGTTTTACACAGTTAAAAAAGGGGGGAGGGGCAGGTGGAGCATAAGAGAAAATCAGGAATAGGTTAGAGGCTGAAGATGATTAAATGACAAAGGTGTCATGGAACACAAGGCAAAGGAAGTGGTAATGACAGTATTAAAGACACAAAACATTGGCCCAGAGTAGGTGTTAAAAACAGAATAAAGGTCAGAACTGTCCGAAAGCAAAATAGCAGAATGAAGGTCAGCACTGTGTGAGAACAAGATACAGACTGGCACTTGCGGGGAAGAAAAATCAAAATGAAGGACAGAGTTCATGGTCTGAAGTTGTTAAACTCAATAGAGTCCAGAGGCTGTAAAGTGCCTAATCATTAGGTGAGGTGCTGATCCTCCAGCTTGCGTTGGGCTTCACTGGAACATTGTAACAGGCTAAGGACAGAAATGTGACCATGAGAGCAAGATGGTGAATTGAAATGTCAAGCGACAGGAAGGTCGGGATCAAGCTTACGGACTGAGCAAAGGTGTTCCGCAAAGCGGTCACCCAGGCTGTACCCTTGCTCTCATGCCCACATGTCCTTCCTTGGCCTGCTGCAATGTTTCAGTGAAGCCCAACACAAACTTGAAGAACGGCACCTCATCTTGTGATTAGGCACTTTACAACCTTCTGGACTTAACATTGAGTTCAACAATTTCAGACCATGAACTCCCTCCTCCATCTTGATCCCTTTTTTAGTCCAATTTTTTTATTCCCCAACTCTGCCCCCACAGGACCATCTCTCACTTGTTCTTATGGTTTGTTTTCACTGAGCGCTGATCCTTGTTCTGCTAGTAGCACATTCTATTTTACCTTTATGCCACTATCAGCACCTTCTTTAGTCTAACACTACCATTAATACTTCCTTTGTCTTGTGTCCATGACATTTTTGTCAAATCTCTCCTGAGCTCCCACCTATCCCTGACCTTCCATTTTGCTCCACCCCCTCTTAAACAGTATAATATCCACCACATTTCTCACTCTCTTTAGCTCTGAAGTCATACAGACTCAAAACGTTAACTGTTTCTCTCTCCACCGATGCTGCCACACCTGCTGAGTTTTTCCAGCATTTTCTGTGTTTATTTCACCCAGTCTGCATTTGGTCTCCCCAATGTAGAGGAGATCACATTGCGAGCAGCGAATACAGTGAACTAAATTGAAAGAAGTACAAGTAAATCACTGCTTCATCTGGAAGAAATGTTTGGGGCCTTAGACAGTGAGGAGGGAAGAAATAAGGGACCAGGTGTTACACCTCCTGCAATTGCATGGGAATGTGCTGTGGGAAGGGGATGAGGTGTTGGGGGTAATAAGAGGGTGTCATGGAGGGAATGGTCCCTTCAGAATGCCGACAGGGGAAGGGAGGGATAGATGTGTTTTGTGGTGGAATCATGCTTGAGTTGGCGGAAATGGCAGAGGATAGTCCTTTGAATGTGGAGGCTGGTTAGGGAGGTGGAAAGTGAGGACAAGAGGAACCCCATTGTGGTTCTGGGAGGGAGGAGAAGGGGGAGGCAGAAATGAGGGAAATGGGTTGGTTGCTGTTGAAAGCTGTGTCAACCACAGTGGCAAGGGAATCCTTGATTGAGGAAAAAGGAAGACATGTCAAAAGCACCATTCTGGAAGGTAGCATTATCAGAACAGATGAGACTGAGGTGGAGAAATTGGGAGAATAGAATGAAGTCCTTCCAGGAAGCAGGGTGTAAGGAGGTGTAGTCAAGGTAGCTATGGGAGTCAGTGGGCTTGAAATGAACATTGGTAGACAGTCTTATCCCCAGAAATGGAGACACAGAAGTCAAGGAAAGGAAGGGAAATGTCAGAGATGGATCACTCAATGGCCACATTAAGGGGCAACGGAAAATTCTCGATGGGAGCTGTCTTTTGGAGATCTGCCTTGACTCCTGAGGCATTGGCAAAGTGGCCCAGGAAGTTGATGGTGGGTTTGGAAAAACTCTCAATTGTGGTTTAGGTGAGGACCCACAGCCTGCAGATGTTACAGTACTGCCTGTACTCTGGTATTGTGTTCCATTATGGTTCAGCCATGGATGAGGATGTCACCCATATGACAGATGACACCCTCAAGACCCTCTAAAATGCCTGTCATAGTGTACTGGAAGATTTTGGGTGCTGGGGTGATTCCAAATGGAAGACAATTAAAACAGTATCTTCTAAAAGGAGTGTCAAACATAATTAAGAGTTTGGACTCTTCATCCAGTGGAAGCTGCCAAAAGTCACTGTTGGCATCTAATTTCGTGAAGACTGAGATCCCCGTGAGCTTTGCCAAACTCTTGTCAATGGATGCCATGGAGTGAATTTCTCTTTCTTATTTGTGTAAGGTTGACACAAATACACAAAGGTTAGGTAAAGATAAGGGCACCATGCCAGAACACCAAGAAGTGGGTTGGGTGACAGATGATATCAACCCCTGGTGTAGCATGACGTCTATCTCATTCCTGACGTTTTGTAAGAGAGGGTGTGGAAACTTCCACAGGTAAACTAGCCCACCAGCTTAGCAGTTGGTTTCAAGGTGATGTGGTACGCTGTTTGTAGTTTCCCCAGTCCAGTGAACAATTCAGGGAATTCTCTCGAACTTGTCAGGTCTAGCTTGATTGACCAGCTGATCTATCTTGCAAATAAGGCGCAAGTCAGTGCAAGCTCTGCGGCTCAGTAGGGCGGCGGCGGCGGGGGGTGCACTCCTGAATGCGGATGACGTAAAGGACATCAGCAATTTCACTTCCTCTATAATGAAGAGTGCAGTCATCTTGTACCTTCAGTGGAATGCTTCCTGGGCCATGGAGTCAGGTGGTGAATGGCTGGAGGAACCCAGGCCAGATGTGATATCAAAAAGAATGGACACTCCCACTCCTGTATCCAATTTAAAAGTTGTTTTGTGGCCATTAACCATTATTTTGGCAGTCCAAAATGCTCTTTAAATTCCATGACTTCAGCTAAAAAAAAGTGGTTGATACTTACAAGGGTTTTCTAGTCCTTTAGAAGCTGTTGTTGGGAATAGTGTACCTTTAAATTTTTGAGCTGGTGCTGAAAGTGTTCTGTTGCAGCAGGCTGTTTGAAAATGCCCCGTCCTGTGGCAGGAGTTGGTATTGTGTGTTAATGCTTGGACAGGCATGGCAGTGATGTGATCGTTTCGTGCCACAACGGAAACATCTAACAATGGCCTTGACTGCGCCCTGTCTCTTCCCGGTTTGCTCGTTGGCAGGTGTTCTGGGTGCCCTGGCAAACGATAACAATCATTTTGGAAGGAATCAATACTTGCTGTAGAGTTTTCAGTGGCTCTATTGAACTTTTCTCGGTCTGTACTAGTATCACCTTTCAAACTAAAGCAAGAATCGAAGATACTAATGACTTCTGCATATCCAGCGGTTTCCTCGTCAACTCGCTGCCATATTAAAGCATCTTTGGCTTTAATGCTGATTGCGTATAGTAGCACACTGACCTGATCCTTATCTGACTTCTCCACGAGTCTGGAGGCACTAAGGTAGTGGCTGAAGCAGTGACACCAGTTGATTCAATGTGCGGCCTGGTCGAAGCCCTCTACATGGTCCAGAGGCTTGTGAGGGGGGTAAAGTTTTCTCCATAACTCTGCACACTTATTTTCGGCTATCGCGGCACTCCAGTAACATCGCTCTGTTTGCTGCTACGGGCGTTTCTCAAGTATGCTCTGCTGAGCTGACTGCTATTCCGCCTTTCTCGGCGTCGATAGGAATCCTTAAAAAATGGTTTGCAGACCACTGCAACCATGCACTAAAACCATGACTGGGGTCTTTGATAGAAGCGAGCTGGAAACCATGGTATTGCATCCTAGTGAACATTTATTTACTATTTACACTATTTGCAGAGATGTACTTTAGCAGGACTCCATTAAAACATTCTTCCCTCAGGTTCCAGTTACATGTGATGTGACATCGTTTGACATCACTGATAGTGCACTCTAACAATTAGCATAATAGCTATTGACCCCTTAAAGTACACAAATCAAGCAGGTTGCTATGTCTTGGCTGATGCCAAACTATTTGAGTGTTATTGGAGCTGGTGCAGAGTATTCCATCACACTCCTGATATGCGGACAGGCTTTGGGAGCTAAGGTGGTGAGTTATTTACCATAGAATTCCTAGCCTCTGACCTGCCCTTGTAGCCTCTGTATTTATAAGGCTGGTTCAGTTAGGTTTCTGCTCAATGGTAACCTCCATGACATTGATGGTAATGTCATTGAATGACAAGGCAAAATAGTTAGATTCTCTCTTGTTTGAGATTATCATTTTTGGCACTAGTGCAGTGCGAATGTCACTCGCCACTTATCAACCCAAGCCTGACTATTGCCCAGGTTTACTGCATGTGGTTTCAGATTGCTTTAATATTTGAAGAGTTGCAAAAGGTACCGAGCAATGTGCAATCATCAGCAAATTTCCCCACATCTGACTTTATAATGCAGAGTAGGTCACTGATAAAGCAGCTGAAGATGGTTGCACCTAGGATACTGCCTGAGGGAACTTCGGTAGTAATATTTTGGGGCTGAGATGATTGGCCTTCAAGTACCTCAACGACCTTCCTTTGTGCAAGGTATGACTCCAACTGATAGAAAGTTTTCTCCCTGATTCCTGTTGACCAATTTTGCTAGAGTTCCTAGATGTCTCATTCCGCCAAACACTGCCTCCATGTCAAGGGCAGTCACTCTCACCTCACTTTTGGAACTCAGCTCTTTTATCCATGGTTGGACTAAGGCTGTAATGAAGTCTGGAGCTGAGTGAGCAGGTAGTTGCTGAGAAAGTGCCACTTAATGATAGCATTGTTGACAACACCTTCCATCACTTTGCTGATGATTGAGAGTAGACTGATTGGACAGTAACTGACCAGATTGAATTTGTCCTGCTTTTTTGAAGACAGGACATACCTGGGCAATTTTCCACATTGTCAGATAGTTGCCAGTGTCGTAGCTGTACTGAAAAAACTTAGCTAAGGGTGCAGCTACTTCTGAAACACAAGTCTTCAGTACTACAGCTGGGATGCTGACAGGGCCTAGAGCCTTTGTCATATCTAGTGTCTTCAGCCATTTCTTTAAATTATGTGAAGTGAATCTCATTGTCTAAAGACTGGCATCTATGATGGAGGGGGGAAACTCAGGAGGAGGCCAAGTTGGATCATCCATTCATGGTGGCAAATAATTCAATCTCGTCTTTTGCACAAATGTGCTGGGCTCACCTTTCATTGAGGATGGGGATGATTTGGAGCCACCTCCTCCCATTAGTTGTTTAACTGACCATGTCCAACATGACAGACTAGTGAGAAAAGTATGGCCCTACGAATTAGGAGCAAGAGTAGGCCACTCGGCCCCTTGAGCCTTCTCCACCATTCAATAAGATCATGGCTGATCTGAATGTAACCTCAACCCCACATTCCTGTCTACCCCCGATAACCTTTCACCCCCTTGTTAATCAAAAATCTATCTAGCTGTGCCTAAAAACATTAAAAGGCTGTTTCCACCGCCTTTTGAGGAAAAGAGTTCCAAAGACTCACAACCCTCATGGAAAAAATTTCTCCTCATCTCTGTCTTAAATGAGTGACTCCTTATTTTTAAACAGTGACCCCCAGTTCTAGATTCTCCCACAAGAGGAAACATCGTCTCCACATCCAGCCTGTCAAGACCCCTCAGGATCTTATATGTTTCAATTAAGTCGCCTCTTACTCCAGTGGATACAAGCCTAACCTATGCAGCCTTTCCTCATAAGACAACCTGCCCACTCCTGGTATTAGTATAGTAACCCTTATCTGAACAGCTTCTAATGCATTTACATCGTTCTTTAAATAAGGAGGCCAGTACTGTACTGTTACAGCACAAGAGGCTATTTTGCTCATCATATCTGCACCAGCTCACCAAATGAGCAATTCACAGTGCCATTCTCCCACTTTCTCCCTAGAGCTCTGCATATTATTCCTTTTGAAATAAGTCTAGTTCCCTTCTGAATGCTTCAATTGAATCTGCCTCCACCACAGACTCAGGTAGTGCATTTAGACCTTAAACCCTCACCTGTGAAAAAGTTTTTCTCCTATCGCTTTTGCTTTTTTTGGTAATGACTTTAATTGGCAATGGCATAGTGGTATAGTCCAGTAATCCAGAGACCCAGGGTAATGCCCTGGGGACCCAGGTTCAAATCCCGCCACGCGAGATGGTGGAATTTGAATTCAATTAAAATCTGGAATTAAAAGTCTAATGATGAGCATGAAACCATTGTCGATTGTTGTAAAAACCCATCTGGTTCACTAATGTTCTTTAGGGAAGGAAATCTGCTGTCCTTACCTGGTCTGGCCTACATATGACTCCAGACCCACAGCAATGTGGTTGATTCTTAAATGCCCTCTGAAATGGCCTAGTAAGCCACTCAGTTGTATCAAACTGCTCAAAAAAGAAATGAAACTGGACAGACCATCTGGAAACGACAACAGCAAACTTAGCCCTGTCGACCTTGTAAAGTCCTCCTTACTAACATCTGGGAGCTAGTCAAAATTGGGAGAGCTGTCTCACAGAATAGTCAAGCAACAGCCTGACAGCCATACTCTCACAGAATCATACCTTACAGATAATGTCCCAGACACCACCATCACCATCCTGAGTATGTCCTGTCCCACCAGCACGACAGACCCAGCAGAGGTGGCGGCACAGTGGTATACAGTCGGAAGAGAGTTGCCCTGGGAGTCCTCAACATTGACTCTGGATCCCATGAAGTCTCATGGCATCAGGTCAAACATTGGAAAGGAAGCCTCCTGCTGGTTACCATGTACTGCCCTCCCTCAGCTGATGAATCCGTGCTCCTCTATGTTGAACACCACTTGGAGGGAGCACTGAGGGTGGAAAGGACACAGAATGTACTCTGGGTGGGGGACTTCAATGTTCAGTAACACCACTACTGACCAAGCTGGCTGAGTCCTAAAGGACATAGCTGCTAGACTGGGTCTGCGGCAGGTGGCGAGGGAACCAACAAGAGGGAAAAACGTACTTGACATCATCCTCACTAACCTGCCTGCCGCAGATGCATCTGTCCATGACAATATTGGTAGGAGTGACCAACGCACAGTCGCTGTGGAGATGAAATCCCACCTTCGCATTGAGGATACCCTCCATTGTGTTGTGTGGGACTACCATCGTGCTAAATGGAATAGATTTCGAACAGATCTAGTAACTCAAGACTGGGTATCCATGAAGCGCTGTGGGCCACCAGCAGCAGCAGAATTGTACTCGAGAACAATCTGTAACCTCATGTCCCGGCATATCTCCCACTCTACTATTACCGTCAAGCCAGGGAATCAACCTTGGTTCAATGAAGAGTGCAGGAGGGCATGCCAGGAGCAGCACCAGGCATACGTAAAAATGAGGTGTCAACCTGGTGAAGCTATAACATAGCACTACTTACATGCCAAACAGCATAAGCAGCAAGTGATAGACAAAGCTAAGCAATCCCACAACCAACAGATCAGATCTAAGCTCTGCAGTCCTGCCACATCCATTTGTGAATGGTGGTGGAAAATTAAACAACTCACTGGAGAAAGAGTCTCCACAGATATCCCCACCCTCAATGATGGGGGAGCCCAGCACCTCAGTGCAAAAGATAAGGCTGAAGCATTCACTGCAATCTTCAGCCAGAAGTGCCGAGTGGATGATTCATCTTTGCCTCCTCTGGAGGTCCCCAGCATCACAGATGCCAGTCTTCAGCCAATTTGATTCATTCCATGGCTGAAGGCACTGGATACTGCAAAGGCTATGGGCCCTGACAATATTCCAGCAATTGTACTGAAGACTTGTGCTCCAGAAATTGCCATGTTCCTAGCCAAGCTGTTCCAGTACAGCTATAACACTGGCATCTACCCGACTATGAGGAAAATTGTCCAGGTATGTCCTGTACACAAAAAGCAGCACAAATTCAACCCGGCCAATTACCGCCCCATCAGTCTACTCTCCGTCATCAGTAAAGTGATGGAAGGGCTCATCAACAGTTCTATCAAGGGGCACTTGCTTAGCAATAACCTGCTCACTGGGTTGGGTTTCGCCAGGGCCACTCAGCCTTGGTTAAAATACATACAAAAGAGCTGAACTCCCAAGGTGAGGTGAGAGTGACTGCCCTTGACATCAAGGCCACATTTGACCGAGTATGGCATCAAGGAGCCCTAGCAAAACTGGAGTCAATGGGAATCATGGGGAAAACTCTCCACTGGTTGGAGTCATACCGAGCACAAAGGAAGATGTTTGTGGTTGTTGGAGGTCAGTCATCTCACTTCCAGGACATCACTGCAGGAATTCCCCAGGGTAGTGTCCTCAGCCCAACCATCTTCATCTGCTTCATCAATGACCTTCCTTCCATCATAAGGTCAGAAATGGGGATATTCACAGATGATTTCACAATGTTCAGCACCATTCGCGATGACTCAGATACTGAAGTAATCCACATCCAAATGCAGCAAGACCTGGACACTATCCAAGCTTGGGCTAACAAATGGCAAGTAACATTCATGCCACAGAAGTGTCAGGCAATGACCATCTCCAACAAGAGAGAATCCAGCCATCGCCCCTTGATGGTCAATGGCATTACCATCACTGAATTCCCCAGTATCAACATCCTGGGGGTTACCACTGACCAGAAACTGAACTGGATTAGCCATATAAATACTGTGGCTACAAGAGCAGGTCAGAGGCTAGGAATCCTGTGATGAGTAACTCACCACCCCAACTCCTGTCCACCATCTACAAGGCACAAGTCAGGAGAGTGATGGAATACTCCCCACTTGCCTGGATGAGTGCAGCTCCCACAACCATCAAGAAGCTTGACACCGTCCAGGACAAAACAGCCTGCTTGATTGGCACCACATCCACAAGCATTCACTCCCTCCACCACTGAAGCACAGTAGCAACAGTGTGTACCATCTACAAGATGCACTGCAGGAATTCACCACGGCTCCTTAGATAGCAACTTCCAAACCCACGACCACTACCATCTAGAAGGACAAGGGCAGTAGATACGTGGGAACACCACCACCTGGAAGTTCCCCTCCAAGTCACTCACCATCCTCACTTGGAAATATATCGCTGTTCCTTCACTGTCGCTGGGTCAAAATCCTGGAACTCCCTTCCTAACTGCACTGTGGGTGTACCTATACCACATGGACTGCAGCCGTTCAAGGCAACTCATCACTAACTTCTCAAGGGCAACTAGGGATGGGCAATAAATACTGGCCCAGCCTGTGAAGCCCACATCCCATGGATGAATAAAAAGTGACCTTTCATTTTTGATCCTTTTACGGCTGGGAACAGTTGCTCCCTAGCTACTCTGTCCAGGGCCCCCATGATTTTGAATGCCTCTATAAGGTCTCCTCTCAGCCTTCTCCTCTCCAAGGAAAACAGTCCCAACTTCTTCAATCTAGAACTGGCCATAAAAATGCTATTCCGCGTCTGTATTTTCCAGTATGCGTTGAGCCTCTGCATCTACACAAAAGCAAAGTACTGCTGGAAATGTGGAATTAAAAACAAAAAAACTGGAAATATATGGAAGCATTCCGGAACCAATGGAAACTCTCCAAAAGAACTTCTTCGGCATTGCAGCCAAGCCTAGAAGCTTCAGCTTGACTCTATCTCAACGCTGCTGTTTAGCGACCAGCTGACCTATAAGACGTGGGGGGCGGGGCTAGGGAGCTGTGCGCCTGCGCGTTGAAGGGTGGGGGAGGGGCGCAGTGCACTGTGAACGAAGGGAGCGCGAGCGAGGTAGTGCGCAGTAACGGCTTTAAAGGTCAGCAGCATGGAGGCGCGAGGTGAGTGCGGGCAGCCCCGCTATGTCTGAGAAGGAAGAGGAGCAGCAGACGGCGATGGCGCTGCCGCCGTTGTACGGTGGGTCTGGGCTTTGGCCTCACTCATTGCCATTCCAGCCTCACTTCCGCCACGGCTGGGCCTTTTCAGAGTGTTTCTCGAGCCCGGGCTCTCCGGCCTGTCGTGTTGGGAGGTTTCAGTTTGGGATCAGCGGCCGTTTGTATTGGTTGACGCGATTCCCCCCTGAGGGCGGTGTCTGCCCCCCCCCCCCAGTGCTGAGCACCGCGTCTGCCCCCCCCAACCCCGTGCTGAGGACCGCTCCTCGCTTATGCCCTAAAGTGGTATCGCGGCCGGGGTCTAAAAATACCAGCTCTCTTTCCGTCCCCTGTGGCAGCTGTCGAGGGCCGTGAAGTCAGGTCACAGTATTAGCATCAGTTGCTGTACTTAGTTTTCAACATGATTGTGTGAGAGTGCACTTGTTCCATGAAGTTTGTATTAATCTTTTTGGGAAGCCTGACGTAGTGACATCTTTCCGAGAGAGCGAGAGAGAGAGAGGATACCGAAAGGCAGACTCCTTGCTCTTTTCGGGATTTTCCAGTCGGGGAGCCTCCTGCACTTCTTGCACTTCTGGGGTCGAGCTGTCTGTCTGTCTCCTGAAAAACGGTGCCAGTCACCCAGCTTAAGCACTGCGGAAAATAATAAGTGTATAGCCTTAGAATTGTTGCATGACTAAAATATTTTTTTTAATAGTGAGAGCCTGATGTTGGGACCCTCGTATGGACCCAGCTATGAAAATATCAGAGTTTAGAATTGCAGCTGTTATGCGTTCATTTTTTAAAGTGCGATTGGTTTTCAGGCTTTTTTATAAAAACATTTTCAAGCAGTAGATGGGTCACACTCAGGTATATATATATATTTGTGATATGGTTGGCAACATGTCTGTCAAACTATGAAGGTATGAGGGGCAAATTGGCTATAGTGGATTGAGAAACTAAGTTGAAAGGTATGATGGTAGACAGGCAGAGGCTAAAGTTTAAAGAACTAATACATAGTTTACAGCAAAAGTACATTACTTTAATGCACTAAAAACCCAGCAAGGAAAGTGTCCCAACTGTGCCTAACAAAAGAAATCAAGGATTGTGTTAGATCAAAAGAAGAGGTGTATAAAGTTGCCAAAAAAGGTAACCCTAAGGATTAGGAGCATTTTAAAATTCTGCAGAGAAGGACCAAGAAAAAGATCAAGGGAAAATAGAATATGAGAATAAACTAGCAAGAAACATAAAAATGGACTGTGAAAGCTTCTGTAAAAAGAAAAAATTAGCAAAAACAAATGTGGGTTCGTAACAAGCAGTCAGGAGAATTTATTAAGCGGGATAAGGAAATGGTAGAAAAACTGAACAGATACTTCATGTCTGTCTTCACGGAGGAAAATATTAAATACCTCTTAGAAATAATGGAAAATCAAGGGCCTAGTGTAAATTAGAAACTTCAAGATATTAATTTTTTTTTAAAGTACCAGAGAAATTAATGGGACTTCAAGTAGACAAATCCCTTGGGTCTAATGATCTATATCCCAGAGTGTTGAAAGAAGTGGGATTCTCTTCCTAGTTGGGATCTTTGCTTGAATTGGAGAGGCTGTTGTGAGGAATTTGTATTTTTTGTAAGACAGGAATGAAGCTGATGAAAAATGTGAAAAAATTCATATTTTGTGTGGTTTAGTCATGGTCACTAATTTTCCATTGCTTCCCTTTAAGACTCGAATCGGACAGCATCGCCACAGAATGACGGACTTAACTCTGCAGGTGAATGTGACTTGCATAAAAATATTTTCACCACTGGCAATTCTTTTCCAAATGAGATGCTTGTGCCAAACTTGGAGCCCTCTGATAAAACCAACACTTCTAAATCAAAATCAACAGTTAGTGAGAGTAAAGTTGGCAAACAGGAAGCCAGTTTGAAACCCTTTATGGATTTGACAGAGACATCAGTGGTGCAGGTTGAATCTCCTGAAGGATCGGCATCAATGGACACTGAATCTCAACCTGAGAACTCCCCACCTGAGAGAATAGTGGGAGATATCGAAAATGTAGAACTGAATGATTCAGAGATCCCCTTCCCCAAAGAATATGAAAAGTTTTGGAAGGTGGTTGAGGACAATCCCCAGGACTTCACAGGTTGGACATACTTGTTGCAATATGTGGAACAGGAGGTGAGTGAGCAGATTGTAAGAAATATTACTTCCTTTGTAGTTATTTTTTATCACATAAAATACAACTAAAAGTAGACATGTCCTCTGTATACTTGTGTCATATTAACGCACACGGGGCTGAGGTTCATTATTAACTGCTTTATTGCTGGCGCTAGTAAAAATTCCTGCTAATCACTAATTGAAAAATAACAAAATACTGGAAATACTCAAGTCTGGCACCAGCTGTGGAGAGACAAACAGTTAACATTTTGGGTTAATGATCTTCCATCAGAATTGTTCTCATGAAAGGTCATCAATCTGAAATGCTAACTCTATTCCTTTCTTGATGCTGCCAGACCTGCTGAGTATTTCCAGCATTTTGTTTTCATTTCAGATTTTCCGGCCTCGGCAGTATTTTACTTTTGTGTGAATTGAGAATTAATTATTTGTAAGGCACAGAACACTAAGTCTGGTGGACTTGTCAATTCATCCAGACCTATGAATATTTGCATATTTATCATCTATCATTGATAGAGTAGAGAATTACTAAAGTGGCCAGATAGGAGCTCAAAATTTTGAGGGGCTTTAGATCAAGTACTAGAGAACACCAATTAATAAGTTGGGTACTAGAAGATACAAATTTAGGACTAAAGTAATGAAAATAAAGATAAAAGCAAAACACTGCGGATGCTGGAAATCCAAAACAAAAACAAAAATACCTGGAAAAACTCAGCATGTCTGGCAGCATCTGCGGAGAGGAACACAGTTAACGTTTCGAGTCCGAATGACCCTTCAGCAGAACTAAGTAAAAATAGAAGAGAGGTGAAATATAAGCTGGTTTAAGGCGGGGGGTGGGACAAGTAGAGCCAGTGATAGGTGGAGATAACCAAACGATGTCACAGACAAAAGGACAAAGAGGTGTTGAAGGTGGTGATATTATCTAAGGAATGTGCTAATTAAGGGTAGAAAGCAGGACAAGCAAGGTACAGATAGCCCTAGTGGGGGTGGGGTGGGGTGAAGGAATCAAAAAAGGCTAAAAGGTAGAGATAAAACAATAGATGGAAATACATTTAAAAATAATAGAAGTAGGTGGGAAAATAAAGGTTGTGTTTGATACACCAGTGTCTTCCTGAACATTTTTACAGTCTCATTACTGTTTACAAAACCTTCCACTTTTGCCAGCAGCCAATGTTCAGATTGTGCTCCTGATGTCCAAACCCTGATCTTCTGTTTCCTGCACCAGGCAGCTTTCTCCCATCACTGTTACACTTCGTTTCAAACTGCCCATCTGGACAGACAAGGCATTATTACAGGGGTCACCCAGTTACCTTCAGACTATTGCTTGCCATGCCTCAGATTTTACTTGATGTCCTTCACAGTTTGCTTACGTAGAGAGTAATTAGAAAAGCACATGGGATCTTGGGCTTCATAAATAGAGGTGCTGAATTGTCATTAGCTGTCCTTCAGTTTGATGTCAACTCAGGGTCACAGGTATCTGCCATGAGGCTTCGCTTGACTAAATAGGCCAATTCTTGACCCACAGATCTTTCAGCACATGGGGCAGGATGTCCCATGAAATAGTGGGATTGGAGTGCAGGGTTTGCTTCCTTTTTCTTCTCTGCCACTGCTCTTCCTCATCATTAAGATGTTGTGGCTCAAGCATGATGCAACTTAGTGCACAAGTTGTCACCATTTTGAATAATTGGTAGGAAGTTCCTCCTAGTCACTAACGTCGATGCTGCCGTGCTTCAAGGAGAGCTTCCTAGTATACTTGAAGTGCTTTCTTTGTCCTCCCCTGGAGCGCTAACCATTTGAGAGTTGAGAAAATAAGACCTGGCCAGGGAGATGTTTATTGGCCATCCGAACAGTGTCCAGTCTATAGAAGTTGATTTTCCAGGAGTTTTACCTGGATGCTTGTGGAGCTAGCTTCAAAAAGGACACTAGCATTTGTTTGACGGTCCACCCATTGAATCTGGTGGATGTGGCAGAGGCATTGCTGATGGAATTTCTCTGGCACTCGTGTTGTTGATATTGTGGCCCGAGAGAGTGTGGTGGCAACAACTCCTTTGTGCAGTAGGGCATTTATTGGCTTGCAGATCAAAGATCAGGTATTGAATACAAATGCAGGGAAGTGATGCTGAATCTTTATAAACCGCTGGCTAGGCCATAACTAGAGTATTGTTCAAGTTTGGTTGCCAGGCTTTCGGGAATGATGTGAAGATCCTTGAGAAAGTGCAAAGGAGTATTTCCCAGAATGGTTCCAGGGGTGGAGGAGTTTAGCTACAAGGTTATTCTTCTCATTGCAAGGGAAGTTGAGGGGTGATCTGATAGAGGTCCAGAAGATTATGACATGTTTAAATGAACAAAGTAAATCTATTCCCATTGATTGGTGGTGCAAGGACTTAGGAGACACAGATTTAAAGTTTTGGGCAAAAGATGCAGGAAGGATGTGAAGAAAAACATTTTTTACATAGTGAGTGATGATGATATGGAATCACTGACTATAAGGATGGCGTGAGTGGAGATGATCAATGATTTCAAAAGAAAATTTGATGAGCATTTGGGGGAACCAAACTTGCAGGACTATGGGGATAAAGTGAATGAATAGAACTGAGCTTCTTTATGGAGAGCTAACATGGACTTGATGTCTTAATTGCCTCTTTCTGTGCCATAATAACTTTGCTTTTGTAGAGTTTGCACAAAAGATGATTGTCAACAAAAAATTATGTACCAAATGGAAGAGGTGAATTTGAAATGTTTACCCAGAATACTGAATTTTGTAACTCAAATATGTATGTGATGGTAAAAATCAATAGTAAACCACTTAATATATGATAATTGGAAACAAAATGGGATGTAGCATTTCTGTGGATGTGTTTAAAATAAACTGAAGCACATTATCCTCTTTGCAGAATCATATCCTGGCAGCCAGAAAAGCTTTTGATCACTTTTTGTCTCACTACCCATATTGTTATGGCTATTGGAAAAAGTATGCTGACCTTGAGCGGCGACATGGCAACGTGAAACAGGCAGAAGAGGTGACTTGTGACTTTGTCTTTTTGTTTTCTTTTCACTTTTAATTTTAACCTGGTCTTGTCTCAGACTACTACTCCAAGCCAGCTTCTACTCGAAGGCTAAAACACAAGCCGAGTTTGATCTTGGCTTTTAGTAGATGGTCTCATCCACATTTTCACATTTGAAATAAAACATTTACCCTTAGCAGTTTTCAGCTAATGTCTTCTCTCTTTGTTAACAGGTTCATTAGTACTACAGTTTGTCAAGCTTTGCAGTACAAATCAATGCAGTTTAACAAGTAGGGCAGGGCTTTCTGACAGTTGTACTTGGGTGATATAATTTTAATTTGAATTAGTTTTTCCTTATTTTATGTTTGTGTTTCTATTTTTGCTGAACTTTATTACATTTGTGGTTAGAGGCTGTCAGTGATGTTCTAATGGGTCTGTGCCCTATGGTCTGTACCCCAAGCCTGCCCTACCTGGTCAGAATGCAGGAGCCATCTCACACTCTGAAGATCAAGGCTGTACGCGTGGAGAGCAGAACATTGTGATGTTCTTTCCACCCTCCACACAATGGTAATGGCAGATTATTCAAACAAATTCCTGATTTTTATCTGCTTTTCTGAAAACAGTATCCGGAAAGTAACATTTTCGGTGTACAGACTCTCTGGTGGTTTTCTGTTAATAAGTTTTAGTTATTACTAGAAACCTCTTTGTCACAGGTGTACCGACGAGGACTTCAAGCAATACCTCTTAGCGTTGATCTTTGGCTTCACTATATCAATTTCTTAAAAGAGATCTTGGATAGCAACTGTCCAGAGACTGATGCCCAAATAAAAAGGTAATATTGAATTGGTACCTGAATCTTTGACAAACAAAACGCATCCTGACTCAATTTGCACCAGACTGCTGAATTTCTGAACGTGAAGCTCAGTTGAACCAACTGATTTTTTTTTTAAGAAGGTCAGCTTTACTGTATGTTTTTTTTAATAAATCAGTAATTTGTGTCAACTAAGTACCTTCAGGCTTCATAGAATTCTGGAAGTTTACAACACAGACCCTTCCATGTCTGTCCCATTATACAGTTTATAAGTTTTGCATTGCAATTCAGTGTTTAACTTTAAAGTAGGCTAAGCTTTCCTAACCTTTTGACATGAGTCTTATAATTTTAATTTTCTTCACTTTGTGTTTGTGTCTCCTTATGCTAAACTTTATTAAAATTTTTGGTCAGTGGTGAACTTTGGATCTGTAGCCTTTGCTTGGCACCTCAATATATTTGTGCTTAATAGAAAAAATTACTGTAGGGCAGAGTAGTATAAAGCAGTCTTTTGGAGCAAGATAAAAGCAAAATACTTCAGATACTATAAATCTGAAATAAAAACAGAAAATGAAGGAAAAACTCAGGGCGAGAGATTTGAAGCAAGAGATTGGAAACACTTGCTACAACCAATAAGTGGGTTATATATAATTATAGATAAAATGTAGCTCCTTCCCAAACTGATGACAAACTTGCCATAACACTTCAAACAACTTCCCCTTGACTAAAGTTTGCCTGGTTGCCAGTACCTGATTTATCCTTTCACTCTTCATTTGCAGGTCAGATCTGCCTATCACAATCCTTTGCTTGGCTTGGTCTAAGAAAAAACCCTTCACTTCCCATTTAAAATCCTCATTTTCTACTGCTCATCCAAGTACCATTTTTTTATAAATCAAGTTCCCTTCACTGTTTTTCTCCCTGAGCCTCTGCATCAAACAACTACTTATCCTCAGTAATTTCAACCTCTACCTCAACTCAAATGAGTTGCGCTCTCTTCTCTCAGTTCACTGCTGCCTTATTTTCCTTTCATCTGTTCCTAAATATAAACTCCCCAACCCTTACTCGTGGACCTTGCCATCTTGCATGGTGTCACTACTCCCATCATATCAATTACGAATAAGGCCATCTCTGATCACTTCCTTATCACTCCACCTACATGTGTCCCAGTGCTATTTCCTTCTGTTTGTCCCTGGAAAAAACTATCCCCCATTTAATTTACTTTCAAAATCCCAGCCGTCTAGTTTTTGGCCTTCTGTTCACCATGATATTTCTGCAGCTACTGGTTAGCTCAGTCAAACCCTCATCATCACCTTTGCCATAATTCTCTACTAAAACTACCACCACTCTCTCTCGCTACCACAGTCCTCCTAGCTTGGCCCTCATCTTTTTTCCCCTTAAGTCCAAGGGACACAGATTTGAATGGATGTGGCGGACAGTTGTGGTTTAGCTATTCACCGCTAGATCTAGCTGGACCACATATAATGCTATCAGGTCACATGCTCGTCTGCTAAACCTAATCACTATTCCAGGATCACCCTAGAATGCTTTCCTGTACTGCAAAATGCTACCTTAAACCTCCCCTACCATTTCTTCCTCCACCAGTAAGTGCGAGCAGCTTGTGAACTTCTTTGTTGCTAAAATTGAGGCCATTCAATCAGCTGCTTCCCTCCTATTCCTTAGCCCATCGGGCCAAACTTACTCTAAAGTTGCCCCCATCCTAGCCCTCATCTTGCGTCTTTCTTTCGTTTCTTTCTTTATTTCCCTCATACACCCTCCAAGTTCATTATGTCATGAGACCCACCTCCTGCCCCCACAATCCTGTTATCACTGAACAGCTGACCACCCAACTTCCCTTCCTAGTCCCCATGTTAACGGTTCTCTCTTATCTCCTTAAGATACCAATAACTTTTTAAAAATAGATTCAAACTTCTAGTTATTCGCTGAATGAATGACCCCATTTTAAAACTTTCCTTGTAAGGAATGACTGAAAAAAACACTATGACTTGGGCATTAAACAACCTTGGTTTATTCTGCACAGTCCACAAATTTTTTAACAGCCCACAATTACTCCCATCTTCCAGTGGGTTCCTATATCCTCGTTTCTTACTTACTGACTTCGAATGAACCTCTCCAGGTGGTTTCCTCAGTTTTTGGAGAGCTTCTTCCGTCACCTGTTCCGTTGATTCTTCTTCCCCTTCACCATGCCAGAACAAATCTCCTGGAACCTATAGAAGGTTGCAGGTTGTGTCTCTTTGACTAGTAACTGTCTCCCTCCCACATGTGCTGTGGTAGCTCGCAAAGTCAAGCAACCTCTTCTCTCTTCTGAACCTGTGCTGTCTGTTTTTTATTTGCACATGGGATGTGGACATTGCTGGCTAGGCCAGCATTTATTGCCCATCCCTAATTGCCCTGGTTCAGAGGGCATTTAAGAGTCAACCACATTGCTGTGGGTCTGGAGTCGCATGTAGTGAACCAGATGGGTTTCTAAGACAATCAGCAGTGGTTTCCTGGTCGTCATCAGACTTTTCCAGATTTTTATTGATTTCAAATTTCACCATCTGCTGTGGTGGGATTCAAACCACCAGAACATTACACTGGGTCTCTGGAATACTAGTCAGTGACAATACAACTATGCCACCGCCTCTGGGATATTCATTGATCTGTAGGGAAGCCTATAAACTTAATCTCAGAATGGCTTCCTCTGCCCTCAATGTGGAACTCATTAACCTTGTATCTAGGTAGAAATGATAGCTGCTATCCTTGACCTCAACTCCCTTTCATCTTAGAAATAAATGGATAATTTACATCACAACTGTTTCAACCCAAAATCTGCAACACCTTTCTGGGACTGTGGGAGACTCGGGATCTACCCCTGGTAAACTCAGACTGCTGCCATTGCCCCCAAGCGTAAATACCTTGCACCTTTTTCCCAGCAAAACAATCCAAACCTTCCTTTGATCTCTAGCAATCAAACTACCTGGCTTACTGACAGGTAGATGTCAGAACAAGTCATATGACCACCTCTTTCATTTGTGCTAAGTTTAAAGCTACAGTCCCAAAATATAACAATCTTACGAATCTCTTGATTGTAACAATCTTCATGTACTCTCCCTTTCTCCTTTAAAACTACTGTCATCAGTCCTCATCAAAAAGCTAACCTTTGATCTCCACCTTCCTTGCAAACTACTACCCCATCTCCAACCTCCTTTCCTCTCCAAAGTCCTTGAATGTGTTCTCATCTCCCAAATCTGTGCTTATCTTTCTCAACTCCAGGTTTGTATCCCTCCAATCAGGTTTCCACCCCTTCCACAGTACTGAAACAACTCCTATCAAAAATGATATCCTATGTGACTGACAAAGGTAAACCATCTCTCCTTGTCCTTTTCAACTTGTCTATAACCTTTGACATAGTTGATCACACTACCTTTCTTCTCCACTGCCATCCAAATGGGTGGACAACAATTGCATGGTTCCATTCTTATCTAACTAATTATAGTCAGAGAATCACCTGCAATGGCTTCTCTTCCTGATCCCACACCATTGCTTCTAGTTTCTCCAGGGATCTATCCTTGGCTACCTCCTATTTCTCATTGACCTGCTGCTCTCGTTGACATGGTGTGAAAACGCAACATTCATTTTCACTTATATATACTGACAACATCCAGCTCTACCGCAACCCCACCTCTCTCACCTCCTATGCTGTCACTAAATTATCAGACATCAATTACTGGGTGAGCAGTAAATTCCTCCAGTTAAATGTTGGGAATATTGAAACCATTGTTCTTGGTTCCCTGATCCAAACCCCGTTCCTTGATTGTGTCCTTGCACACAGTGCTAAGCTACTACTCCTCAGTGTAGAAACAAAAAATAGTTGTTGGTTGTGTTAAAGTTCGCAGTAAAACTGAACCTGAAAAAAATCTGTCAGTGTAACTTTTTTGTATAAAAAGTGATCCTGGTTTAATACTGACTGAACCACAGTGAAAAGCAGAAGCATCACTCTTCACATCACTTAACTGCTTTCTCTTCTAACCTCATACATCCTCCATAAATTTTGAATTCAGCATCCTGAAACCTCACAGAAGGAGCATAAGTAGTGGGATTAGTTTTTAATTGCCCAAGTGAAGAACAAGCAGAGACAGGATAGGCTAAATAGCCAACTTCTATAAACATCAATGATTCGATGACCAGAATGCCAAATCTTTCTCAATGGCATCTGTTTAGCAAGAGGTATTCCAGGACCTTGTATGTTGTGGAGAGCAAGTGATGGGGTGGTAGCTGTGTGGGTCGTTCAGTGATTGAGGTAGTATTTGGTGATTAGAGGCTTCTAATTATCTGCTGTAGGCATCCTCGTTGCCCTTCCGCAAATGGTTTTGGCTTTAGGTTTATGGATGGTGGCTCCAGGCTGATGAGTGAGGCTTGGGCAATGTTGGGGAAAAATGAGCAGCACAACAGCAGTTGGCTGTTGCTGTCATGGGTTGTGAAGCAAAGTAAGAATTCCTTCTCCTTCCACCAGGCAGAATGGAATGTGCCAGACTGTTTTAATCATACATAAATTTTAGGTCCAGTCTGACAGTTGTTCTCCTGCAGTGGTACTGTTGAGTTACCCCCACATGTAATGTTGTCTTTGAATTTACCATATAGATGGTTGGGTATGTTGGTATATATTGGCTGTATTGTGATGTTGGACCACAAGTCATTTGACTTGTCAACATTTTTAATGGTCAGCTTATCCACTCTGGAGATGGAGCAGGGGTTGTCTGATTTTAGATCTTTTATGTCTTTGGTGAGGCTCTCTTTGGTGTAGGTGGCTGGACTGCATGTCTTCTTGTGAGCTGGATGGCTGGAATGGTCCGTGAGGTGGGTTTCTTGCAAACTGACTATGTCCATGTTCCTGTCAGAGTTCCTTTGTGAGAAGCTTGCATTTTGCCCAGGATAGGCCTTCAAAGTGGAGCTGGGATATTTTTGTTGCTGTTCCTATTTCTTAACTTTGTTGTTCCTGGGAGAATCCATTTTCCAGTAGGTTTTTGCTGCTCTGACCGGAGCCCGGTGAATGGGGTTTGGTCGCTTTCTTGATAGTATTAGTTCCTGGGTTTTCAAGTTGGGAAAACTTGCACGGTTCAGAGAAGGTTCATTTGACTGATTCCTGGGATGAAGGTGTTACCTTATGAAGAAAGATTGAGCAGGTTGTGCTTATGCCCATTGAAATTTAGAAGAATGAGAAATGATCTTATTGAAATATATGTATGATCCTGAGGGGACTTTACAGGGTGAATGCTGAGAGGATGTTTCCCCTTGGGGAGTCTAGAACTAGGGGACACTTTAAAAAGTAGGGGTCTCCCATTTAAGACTGAGATGTGAAAAAAATTTCTTTAAGGGTTGTTGATCTGTGGAGTTTTCTTCCCCGGAGAGCAGTGGAGGCTGGGTCCTTGAGTTTATTCAATATGTTGAGTGAGTTATATTTTTGATCAAGAAAGGAGCCGAGTGCTAGGGGGGCAGACCAGAAAGTGGAGCTGAGGCCATGATCTTATCGAATGGTGGAGCAGGCTTGAGAGGCTGAATGCCCCACCCCTGCTTCTAATTCTTGTGTTCTTTAACAGGAGGACCTGGTGAAGATTGTCTCCCTCTGTGAGGAACAGCTGAAATTGTGACTCTTTGGCCATTCATGTCAGATCATCATCCACATGCTGAACTTCTGCACTGAAAAATCCATTCCTGGTGGCATCACAACCTTTCACACTGCCTCAGCTGAGGCCGTTGAATGGATTGTAACCTCGGCATTGAACTATAGCTGCTTCCCTAGCCACGCAAATAGTAACAAGTATTGCAGCCTGCTGAGCTTTTTAGATCTTAGCATTCCAAAGCTGAGTGGAAACCTGCCACTTCTGCATCTAGTATCCCTGATGCCACCTTTGCCACAGTTCCATGCACTGTGGCAAGGCTGAAGGTGCATCCTGTTTACATTGCCTTATTGCAGTTTACCCACTGAACAAAGTGTCTTGCACTGTGTCCAATGATAGTGGCTACATAACTTTCACTGACTTTACACTGGCTGTCCTTGTGGTTTGATTAAATTTTAGCAGTCAAGCCCTGTAAGAGCTTTGCTTTGTTGCCAGTCACCCTGTGAGTCACATTACCCTCACTCAATTCCATGTCATTTTCTTAATTAGGCAGTACATGCAAAGCTTTCTGATTGCATTTGGAATATGGTGTGAAATTATTTTATGTGCAACATCCGATGTCCTTGTCGAGAGAGGGTACTTTTGTTAGATAAAATAAACGTTTTAAATCTGGACTGCCCTTGCACCACCTTCTGATCGCTCGTGTAATTCAAATAGCACTTGCTCCAGGCTCTCTCTGCTTCCATGGACATTTGCATGACATTTGAGCTCCCACTGTTTTGCACATTAAGACCACAAAATGTTCTGCTTATCTGCTTTAACTGCTTCAGGGTTTTACACCACGCTTTTACAAGTTGGCTGTTACTGCTTCCAGAAACTGATCCCTTTTACATCATTCAGCTCAGTGCTTATGCTGTGCATTCTCTACAATTTCTAAATATCTTCCAGGACTACCAATTATCATAACTTATTATCATACGCAGAAGGAATTTAGTAAAATAACTCCATACAGAGTTATGACTTAATCAATTCCATCCTCATTTACAGGACTTGCTGTGTGCCTTTCATCACCAGTTCAAGAACATGTCACTGTTGGTTCTAATTTTTTTCCACCTCTTGTTTGTGCTTTTATGCTTTGGAACCTTTTCTGGCCTTGATGTGCATAATTTTAACTCTTGAACAATTGATCTCGATCACTCCCCATACCTTATAACAATGCCTTTTCTTGCCTTGAGATCTAGGTTGGCTTTCACTAAGGTGCCTACAGGTATGCACAGAAGCCTATTTGCCAACTGCTTTTAACTGGAGTTACTTATGAATCCATAAATTTTCATTTCAGCCTTCGAAAGTTATAGAGCATCACAGCAGCCCTTTTAAGTTACAAGCAAATTTATTAACATGTTTGCTGCTTAATATACCAGTGATTAAATATATTTGCATATATTTTAAGACTATCATAATGTAGTTGGCCAAACCATCAGTTGAGTGTCCAGAGATCTCTCCCTTTTTCTCTGCTCCCTTCACCAACACCCCCATCTTCCCTTCCCCAAACACAGGAACCTCAGACCAGTGCAGTACTTGGAGCCTAGTATTCCAGTTGCACATAAATACTCGTGGCAATAAGAACCTATCCTAAGATTATCAAAGTCTTTTGGCTTCTTGAGATTTTATGCTGTCTCAAGAGATTTCAAATAGAGACCAGGAACGTTCTTTTTTTGACTTCAAATTTGAAAGAGCACTGTCGCGTGAATGTAATTTGCACCAATCACAAAGTAGCATGTATGTATTTGAAAATGACCACAATAGCAACTTTAAGTCAGGAAAGATCTGATGCAAAACCTTGGCTCTAGGCAGCTGTTGAACTACTTATACAGAAGAGACAACTAAATCAAAACTTATTGAATCTGCAGTCAAACATCTTTGCTTAAAAGCAAAATACTGTGGATGCTGGAAATCTGAAATAAAAACAAAATGCTGATGAAGAGTCATAGGATTCAAAACATTAACTCTTTCTGTCTCCACAGATGCTGCCATGCTGAGTTTTTCCAGCATTTTCTGTTTTTATTTCAAATGTCTTTGCTTATTGTTGAACATACAATCTGCTGTGAGCTATCCCAACTGGGCAGCATTTTAAAATATATATTTTTAAAAATTACTACTTTTTAAAAAAAAAAAATTTCTTTATATAGAGTGACTTGGTAAAATTTGGTACAACTGAAAATCATATCACCACCTATGGTTTTAAATTGCTGAAAGTGACTTTTTAAAAAAATATGCAAAACAATTTTTGAATTAGATTGGGGTATAAGTAGTCAGTTCCTTAATTTTTTAAAAAAGATTTCATTCTGAAATTTCAAAACATGCCAATTTGTGTCCTTGTGATAAAAAGATCCACCTTAGTTTTTATAGCCTATTTGAAGGCGTGTAAAAGAGCACAATTAACAGAAACTGTCAGCGGTGATTGATTCGCTCTGGGGTTGTGGCCACTTTGTGGGCAGGGCCTGCTTCTAGCTCAATTCTTAAACCTAGAGCACAAAATCACAATTTTAATTTGCAATTAAAATTTCATGATCTTTATGCTGAAAACTCCAGGCTGCAATGACAAACCTTTTTTTTCCACATTCCTACAGTGTATTTGAACATGCTGTGTTAGCTGCAGGGACTGATTTCCGCTCGGATAGACTTTGGGAAACTTACATCAGCTGGGAGAATGAGAGGGGAAATTTGGAAGAGGTGACTGCAATTTACGATCGGATTATTGGTATTCCAACACAGCTTTACAGTCATCACTTCCAAAGGTAAGCTCGAAGAATCAAAATGGAAAACAATTTTTTCACATTTATGTTTGTGCTTCAATTCTTGTCTTGCTGTTGAAATTCTTGTCCTATGTTTTGAGGAATGGAGATAGAAACTGACCCTAGAAAATACAAAAAAAAATAGAAATAGAAAGAAAATTAAAGATGGATAAGTATAGTGAGAAAGCTTATGTTTTTGTCAAGTAAGTGGAGTTAAGGAAGTTGGCTCACAGATTCCATATTGTATAATGTCTGTACATTGTAATTTATCAATGTTAGGAATTCTATTGTTGCAGACATTGTTGCATTTTTTGGGCAGTTTGTGAATGTCTGATTGTTCCATACTTAATATCATTCTCAACTTTTAAAATACCCTGTTTCCTGACCAATAACTTCTGCAAAAATCAATACGAAATGAAATTCAAAAATTGTGCTGAACCTTGGAATATTTTTTAAATTCTCCATATTCGTAGTAAATTAACAATTGTAATAGTTTATTTTTATTTTTGTGCAGAAATTCTACTACAGTCAACAAAGGATTAAATGTGAAATTCTCAATAAACTGAATCTTCAGGGTAGGAAAATTCCAATAGTGTATCCCAATATTTTGTATTATAAACTGGAATTTTCTTTCCTAAGTCTTTGTCTGGTAATAAAAGGCTCATTAATGTGTGATATTACATGAAGTATGAATAATTCTACTGTTTTTCAGGTTCAAAGATCATGTTCAGAATCATTTGCCTAAAGATATAATCTCTTCAGGGGATTTTATTAAACTACGTAAAGAGCTGGCATCCACAAATGAACATTTTGATAATGATGGTACTCCAGGAAATGATCTATCAGTTGGAATTGATATAAATGATCCTGCACAGGTAAAACAGACTATATACAAATTTTATGTTTGGATAACATGAACTGCATATAAATTACATGTTAGCTAAGGCAAAAATATATTTTGTGATTTTTATGCATTTCAAAGCACATAAACATAATAAAAACAAAATAGTGGAAAAACTCAGGTCTGATAGCACCTCTGGAGAGAGAACAGAGTTCACGTTTCAAGTTTGTATGACTCTTCAGAACATAAACATAGTGGTCCACTTCAGCTAAAATGTTTCTACAAATGATATAATTGGGGATTTTGAAAAGTTTAGCCTGTTCATGTTAATAATGTCTGCTCTATATCTAATGGCTTTTGTGTCTATCAATATAAAGTCTTTTGAGCTGGGAACACTAACAACCCTAGTTCATGGGTATCTAAGTAGCCATGTGTTTCTCCTTGGTTCTCCACATTTCTTCCATTCTTCTACAGCTACCAGACTCCACAAGCCCAGTACCCAGTTCTTTCAGACTTAAAAATTCTCTTTCTCCACGGTTCCCACACCCAATATGCTTATTTCCAGTGCTTCCTGAGCCTGGCACTCCTTTGGGAATCTGTCACCAATTTAAGAACTGTGTTCCAGTGCTGCCATACTTCCAGTTGCTGCTACTTTCTAGGACCCTCGAACCTGACTCCACATATCTGATGTCTCAAGACAATATGCTAATATTTTTATAAAAGCAAAATACTACAGGTGTTGGAGATCTGAAATCAAAACAAAGTGCTGGAAAAGCTCAGGTCTGACAGCATCCATGGAGAGAGAAACAGAGTTAACGTTTTGAGTCCAATATGACTCCTCCTTGGAACTGAAGAGAGGTAGAAAAGTGATGGGTTTTATGCTGTTGAAAAAGGGGGAAGGGATCAGATGGAACAAAAGAAGGTTGGAGGCAGGCAGGGATTAGTTGAAGGGCAGGAAATCAAATACAAGTTATGCAACCAAAGGCAAAGGGAGTGGTAATGGCGGTAGTAAAGAAACAAAACATTGGTCCAGAGTAGTTGTTAATAGCAGAATAAAGGTCAGTTCTGTCTGAAAGCAAAAACATGAAAGTAAGATGCAAACTGGCACTTTGTGGGAGAGAGGGTAAAATGGAGGAAAGAGTTCATGGTCTGAAGTTGTTGAACTCAATGTTGAGTCCAGAAAGCTGTAAAGTGCCTAATTGGAAGATGAGGTGCTGTTCCTCCAGCTTGTGTTGGGCTTCGCTGGAACGCTGCAGCAGCCCGAGTACAGAAATGCAAGCATGAGAGCAAGATGATGAATTGAAATGGCAAGCGACTGGAAGGTTGAGGTTATGCTTACGCACTGAGCAGAGATGTTCTACAAAGCACGGACGTTCTGCAAAACAGTCACCCAGTCTGTGTTTGGCCTCTCAGTGTAGAGGAGATCACATTGTGAGCGGCGAATACAGTAGACTAAATTGAAAGAGGTACAAGTAAATTGCTGCTCCACCTGAAAGGGGTATTTAGGGCCTTGGACAGTGAGGAGAGTGGAGGTAAAAGGGCAGGCATTATACCTCCTGCAATTGTGGTGTAAGGTGCTGTGGGCAGGGGATGAGGTGTTGGGGCTGATGGAGGAGTAGACCAGAGGGAATGGTCCCTTCAGCATGCAGATGGGAGGGGAAACTTAGTTGGAGGTGGCAGAAGTAGCGAAGAATTTTCCTTTTTATATGGGGGCTGGTAGGGTGGAAAGTGAGGACACCTATCATGGCCCTGGGAGGGAGGGGAAGGACTGAGGGCAGAAGTTCAGGAAATGGGCTGGACACAATTGAGGGCCCTATCAACCGTTGTGGGGAATCCCCTGGCTAATATTTTTATGCTAATACTTATTCTTTCATGGGAGGTGAGCTTCACTGGCGAGGACAACTTTTGTTGCATCCCAATTGCCCTTGAAAAGGTAGTGGTGAACCATTTTCTTGAACCACCACCTTCTGCACAGTCTGTTAGAATTTTGGGAGCCTTCATGAAATTGCTAAATTCTGAGAAAAATATTGACAGGCTGTTGATTTCAGACAGGCTATTGCTGCCAGACAATATGTTCCATCTATAACACCTAAATCCACAATCCTCCTCTTTGTCCCCCATGCTTTCAGATTCCAGAATCTTTTTTAATTTTTTCTAGTGCTTAAAATCTCAGAAATCATCCCCAAAAGGCCAGTAAATGCTCTACAGTACAATGTAACTAAAATAATTATTTGACTTATTCAGTTGCCCTAATGAAACATTAATGTTACATTGTGGTGTAGCATAGTTAGAAAACAGTGAATCCTCCAGCTCACCATTAACAATGCTACAGGGGTAAACTAGTTAATTAATTAAAAATTATCTATATCTGCACACTGATGTCACACAATTCTTGCACCATTACAGTTGCAAAGCTGAGACTTTTGAGCTGTAGTTAAAACTAACTATAGCCCAATAGGCAAAGTTTCTTGGCCGCACACTTAAATTCTGTTCTAAGCTTGGCTTGTTTAACAATAAGATTTTGTTTCAAAAGAACACAACTCCAGTTTAGCGAAATGATAGTGCATTATACAGTATAATGCATTCTATTACAGGAAATCTAATATTGAAAATTCTGTAACCTAATTTCTCTAGGGAGCATATATCAACACAGTTGTGGCTTGTCGTGTCAGTTTACGTGTAGTAGCAGCATCTTGGTCTTTCTATTATGGTTCACTTACAGCGCAGTCTATATAACAAATAATGTAGTGCATTGGATTGATTGGATGCCGAGAATCACAAGGGTCCCATTGGTCATCTACGGTACATCATTGTGGGTCTATATTTAGTAAGGCTGTGGTACAGGAAGGTACAATAAGTTTAAAGTTTCTGGTTTGATAGTTGATGAAATGCACTTTAATGAATCTCCTCTTCTAGTTCATCCTGGCATTAATTTTGTTCGGCTTGACCTATGTCTGTCAGCCAACTTTTTGTGTGTGCTGTGCTAAATCTGGCTCCCATGTCCATGTGACAGACGCATGAAAACAAACCCACTACTCTGCTGCCAGGACAAGGGAACTAGATTTTGCACTGTAAATGGAGTGAACTGCCTTGTGAACACCACTCTAAAATAGACACCAATAGAATTCCAAAACACCAGGAAAAACTGCCTATTCCCATGGGGGACACTATGCAAATGAAGCCTACCATCTAAAAGGGCTGGGTGGGGTGGAGTTTCTTTTGTGGGGCCTGAATGACACGCTGCTTTCCTGGTATTAGGTTCAGGACATTATGGAGCTAATATAAAAGATACTGAAATGAGAGGGTGAGCAGCTTGAGGCTGTGGCTCATGTACAAACTAATAACATAAATAGGAGTAGGTTCAACATTCTACAAGGAGCTTTCAAGGAGCCAAATTCTAAATTCAGGAGGTGAATCATCAGGGTGTTGAACTCTAGATTACACTCTGGAGTGGATAAAGATAAAGGCTAGCATTGACAATGCTCAGCTGGAAGGATGGTGTAGAGGGAAAAAATTCAGATTCTGGGACCAGGGGAGGCTGAACATATTGGGATCGCCTACATCTAAACTGGAGAGTTTAGGACAGTAAGAATGATATTAACTAGTTGGCGGGTGATAGTTGTGATGGGTTCGTGATTGAGGCAGGGAAGTGGAAGGGGAAAAGCCTGAACAGTACCATTTGAGCATAAAAACAAAAAGCTAAAAGCTACTGCGGATGCTGGAAATCCAAAACAAAAACAGAATTACCTGGAAAAACTCAGCAGGTCTGGCAGCATCGGCGGAGAAGAAATCAGTTAACGTTTCGAGCCTTCATGGCCCTTCGGCAGAACTGAAGCATAGTTAGGAGAAGGGAGAAATATAAACTGGTTTAAGGTGGGGGTGCGGGGGGGGGGCAGAGAGATGTTGAGGGTGTGGTGATTGTGGAGATGAGCAGATAATCAAAAGATGTCACAGACAAAAGGGTCAAAGAGGTGTTGAAGGTGGTGATATTTGTCTAAGAAAAGTGCTAATTAAGAATGGAAGACAGGATATTCAAAGTACAGCTCTAGTGGGGGTGGGGTGGAAAGACTAAAAAGGTTTTAGTTTTAGATTTAAAAATAATGGAAATAGGTGGGGAAAGAAGAATCTATTATAAATTATTGAAAAAAAAAGGGGGGGGTGGGGGGCAGAAACGGGGTGGGGATGGGGGGAGGGGGAGTTTAAGATCTAAAGTTGTTGAATTCAGTATTCAGCCCGGAACGCTGTAAAGTGCCTAGTCGGAAGATGAGGTGCTGTTCCTCCAGTTTGCGTTGGGCTTCACTGGAACAATGCAGCAAGCCAAGGACAGACATGTGGGCAAGAGAACAGGGTGGAGTGTTAAAATGGCAAGCGACAGGGAGGTTTGGGTCTTTCTTGCGGACAGACCGCAGGTGTTCCGCAAAACGGTCGCCCAGTTTGCGTTTGGTCTCTCCAATGTAGAGGAGACCGCATTGGGAGCAACGAATGCAGTAGACTAAGTTAGGGGAAATGCAAGTGAAATGCTGCTTCACTTGAAAGGAGTGTTTGGGCCCTTGGACAGTGAGGAGAGAGGAAGTGAAGGGGCAGCATCTTCTGCGTGGGCATGGGGAGGTGCCATAAGTGGGGGTTGAGGAGTAGGGAGTGATGGAGGAGTGGACCAGGGTGTCCCGGAGGGAACGATCCCTACGGAATGCCGTCGGGGGGGTGAAGGGAAGATGTTTGAGCATGTTTGGTACCTTTCACAATTCCTCATACTGAAGCAATCCATGTCTATATGCAGCAAGACCTGGACCACATTTTGATTTGAGCCAACATGACGAGTAATGTTTGTGCCCCACAAGTGCCAGGCAATGACCATCTCCAACAAGGGAGAATCTAAACATCTCCCCATGACATTCAATGGGATTACCATCATTGAATCTCCTACTATCAACATCCTGGGGGTTACCATTGACCAGAAACTGAACTAAACCAGCCATATAAATACTGTGGCTGCAAGAGCAGCTCAGAAGTGCTGAATTTTGATGTGAGCAACTCATTTCCTGGCTTCCCAAAATCTGCCTAGGAATGGGCAACACAAGGCACAAGTCAGGAGTTGCCTTTCCACTTGACTGGATGAGTGCAGCTCCAACAACACTCGAAGCTCAAAACTATCAGGGGAAAAGTAGCCTTCTTGATCGGCACCCTGTCCATAATTAAACATTCGCTCCCTCCATCACCGGATCACAGTGGCAACTGTATGTACCATGTACAAGATGCACTGTCAAACCTCCTTTGGCAGCACCATCCAAACCCACAGCTTCTACCACCTAGAAGGACAGAGGCACAGACGCATGGGAACATCACCATCTGCAATATCGCCTCTGAGCCATACACTATCTTGGAGCTATATCACTGCTCCTTTACTGTCACTGGATTAAAATTCTGGAACTCCCAAACAGCACTGTGGGTGCACCTGCACCAGAGGGACTGCAGGGATTTGAGAAGGCAGCTCACCACCACTACCTTGGGGGCATTTAGAGATGGGTAACAAATGCTGGCCTTGCCAGCAATGCCTGTACCCCATTGGAAAGAATTTTTTAAAAATCTGCAGGACTTGTGGGAAGAGTGAGGATACTTACCCAGATAGGGTTCTGTACAGGAATGTACACAATGTAAATAAGTGAGTTTATAAGCACATATTGGGCTTAAACTGACATGGCTACTATCTGAGCATAATTAAGAAAATATTGTAGGCTACAGATCTCTGGAAAGGAGGGGGAAATTGGGAAAGGATGGGAGTACAAATATTGAGAGAATTGAAAGAAGGGATTTTGATGAAGGTGAACAGGCAGTAGAAACATTAGTAGAGTTGAGGAAAAACAAAGGATGCACGACTGTAATAGAAGTTGTTCTGCCAACCACCTAATGGTGATGGAGGGAGATGCATAAATATGTAACCAAGAAAGCAAGAAGCCAAAATAATGGGCCTGAACTCTGTGGAGTGGCAATCAGATTCCTATTGCCAATCTGTTCCTAGTTATGTCCCTAGAAATCCAGCTGCCCCTTTCTAGCCTAAACTTTCGACTCAGGCCTGGCGGGAACTCTATAGGGCAGCACGTTCCCTAGGCCTTCAGTCGAGGGCTGGGGAGTTGGAGGTAAAGAAGCCATGCCCCTTTTTACAGCAGCTAGGTGGGTAAGATTAAAGGTCCAGCCACTTCGAGAAGCCAGGGGGAAGGTATGTTTGTAAGGTGGGTTGGGGGGAGATCTGAGGTCAGGTGGTAAGTGGGTGGATATATTGAGGGGCGGGGGGGAAATCAGTCCATGGGGGATGGTGGGAGGGGTCAGGTGATCTGGCGAGTCCTTTGGGGGAATCGGGGGAGTCCCAAGGGGTAGAGGGGCAGTCGGTGGTCTGTACTACAGTTACCCAGGAGTTAGAACTAGTTTTAATTCTTCAAACTTTACCTGGGTAACTATTACTGCAAGACAGTTGAAACCATCCAAAATTTGCAATTTAGATTGTACTTTTGGATGGCTTCAGTTGCAGGGCAATTGACCAATGGAAGTTTGAACTTCCTGGCAATTGCCAGGCAATTTTTACCTGGGGACTTGGTGGGTGGGGCAGTTGGTGGCTGTGGTGTTTCTCCCTGGCTTCTCAGTGGCTGGACCTTTAAACTTGCCTGCTGAGCTGGTGGCTTCCTTACCTCCAACTCTCAAACCCTCGACTGAAGGACTCAGGAGCGCGCTTTCCTACATTGTTCTCGCAAGGTTGGGCAAGAAAGGAGTGGCTGGATTTCCAGTTAAGTAACTAGGAGCAGAGTGGCAATACAACTCTGCCACCCCACAAAGTTCAGATCCATTATTTTTGCGGTCCCCAGTTACGATAACGATGCCCAGAAGCTCGGAAGTCACTGTGGTTATAATAAGAGATTTTAATTTTCACAGATTGGGAGAAGTAGACAATTCAAATAATAATGGCAGCTAATTTTTTAGAAACTATTTGGGACAGTTTTGCAGAGGGCCATTCTGGATTTAGGCTCAGTAACAAACTAGAATTCAAGAATCTACTGTTAAGGAACGTTTTGCAAACAGTAACTACAATATAATTAAATTTAAAAATGTGGCTTGTCTTTCTTATCTCCTTAATAATATCAAATTCAAGTATGACAATTTTTGAAGGGATCAGAAATAAATTGACTGCAGTAATTAGCTGAACTTTTAATGGATAATTTTTTCATAAGTATTTGTGCAAACCATTTTCTAAAAGGCAAAGGCTCATCTTGTTAAGCTATCATGGTTGACAAATAAGGCAAGAGACAGTATCAAGTTTAAAAAGCTTGCAAATTGTAATGAAAAGTGGAAATTTTGCGGATTGGGAGAGCTATCAAAAACCGCAAAAGAATGCAAGAAAGTAATAAATGCAAAAAGAAATGAGAATTTTGCTGTTATCTGCAGGGGATATTAAAAGGTTTTTAAAAATATATTAAAAGAGAAAGTACCAGGACGTGTTGGGTCCATTTACAGGCAACAGTAAGTGAACGCTGTGGCTTGTTTTCTGTTCCTGGTGTTACAATTTCTATAATAAAGTTAGCAATTAATCATTCTTCAGAGTAAACAGTAAAAAAAAAATTGTTGCTTTTAAAAAATACTGTTATCTGTTCTGCTAGCGCCTCTTCAGTGTGGTGACATTTGTACATGGATTTTATACACTTGAAAGCCACGCAAACTCAGGGAGGGTGAGAATGTCTTTGCATAGGGAGAAAGATTTCAGTAGAGAGTAGATTATCTTCCTCTAAGAAATGTAGGCTGGCGGTCCATCTGTGCATTCATATAGCACCTTTTTTATAACCTCATAATGTCCAATAACAGCCAATGTGCTTTCGAAATCAAGACTTTGTTGCAATGTAGAGAAATTATAAAGGTAAGAAGTTGCTTGTGGGAGTGGTGTACAGGCCCTCTAACAGTAATCATATGGTAGGATGTGGTATAAAGAAAGAAATAACGGGAGCTTGTCAGAAAGGTACAGTGAAAATCATGGGGGATTTTAATCTACATCTAGACTGGAAAAATCAGATGGGCAAAGGTAGCCTAGATGAGGAATTCATAGAATGTTTTTGGGATAGTTTCTTAGAACAGCATGTTCTGGTGCCAGCCAGAGAGCAGGCTATACGAGACCTAGTATTGAGTAGAGATAGGATTAGAACTATAGAACACTACAGCACAGAAAACAGGCCATTCGGCCCTTCTAGTCTGTGCCGAAATATTATTCCGCTAGTCCCATTGACCTGCACCTAGTCCAGACCTCTCCCATCCATGTATCTATCTAATTTATTCTTAAAACTTAAGAGTGAGCCCGCATTTACCACGTCAGATGGTAGCTCGTTCCACACTCTCACCACTCTGAGTGAAGAAGTTCCCCCTAATGTTCCACCTAAACCTTTCCCCTTTCACCCTAAAGCCATGTCCTCTCGTGTTTATTTCTCCTAATCTAAATGGAAAGAGCCTACTCGCATTTACTCTGTCTATACCCCTCATAATTTTGTAAACTTCTATCAAATCGCCCCTCATTCTTCTACGCTCCAAGGAATAAAGTCCTAACCTGTTTAATCTTTCCCTGTAACTCAACTCCTTAAGACCCGGCAACATCCTAGTAAATCTTCTCTGCACTCTCTCAATCTTACTGATATCCTTCCTGTAGTTAGATAACCAGAACTGCACACAATACTCCAGAGTTGGCCTCACCAATGTCTTATACAACCTCACCATAACATCCCAACTCCTAAACTCAATACTTTGATTTATGAAGGCCAGTATGCCAAAAGCTTTCTTTACAACCTTGTCTACCTGTGACGCCACTTTCAGGGAATTATGTATCTGAACTCCCAGATCCCTTTGTTCCTCCGCACTCCTCAGTGCCCTACCATTTACTGTGTATGTCCTACCTTGGTTTGACCTTCCAGAATGTAACACCTCACACTTTTCTGCATTAAATTCCATCTGCCATTTTCTGGCCCATTTTTCCAGTTGGTCCAGATCTCTCTGCAAGCTTTGAAAGCCTTCCTCCCTGTCCACAACGCCTCCAATCTTAGTGTCATCAGCAAACTTGCTGATCCAATTCACCACATTATCATCCAAATCATTGATATAGACAACAAACAACAATGGTCCCAGTACAGATCCCTGAGGCACACCACTAGTCACAGACCTCCAGTCTGAGAAGCAATCATCCACTACCACTCTGTCTTCTCCCACACAGCCAATTTCGAATCCAGTTTACAACCTCTCCATGGATACCAAGTGTCTGAACCTTCTGAACTAACCTCGCATGTGGGACCTTGTCAAAGGCCTTACTAAAGTCCATGTAGACAACATCCACAGCCTTTCCTTCATCTACTTTCTTGGAAACCTCCTCGAAAAACTCTACAAGGTTCGTTAAACACGACCTACCACGCACAAAGCCATGCTGACTATCCTTAATCAGCCCTTGGCTGTCCAAATAATTATATATCCGATCTCTCAGAACACCTTCCAATAATTTACCCACTACTGACGTCAGGCTCACTGGCCAGTAATTACCTGGTTTACTTTTGGAGCCTTTTTTAAACAGTGGAACAACATGAGCTACCCTCCAATCCTCCGGCACCTCACCCGTGGCTAAGGACATTTTAAATATTTCTGCCAGGGCCCCTGCAATTTCTACACTAGTCTCCCTCAAGGTCCGAGGGAATGTCATGTCAGGCCTGGGGGATTTATCTACCTTTATTCGCTGTAAGGCAGCAAGCACCACCTCCTCTTTAATCTCTATATGTTCCATGAAACTACTGCTTGTTTCCCTTCCTTATACACTCTGCCAGTTTCCTGAGTAAATACTGATGCAAAAAAACTGTTTAAGATCTCCCCCATCTCGTGAGGTTCCACACATAGAAGGCCACTCTGATCTTCAAGGGGACCAATTGTGTCCCTTACTATCCTTTTACTCTTAATATACTTGTAGAAACCCTTCGGGTTTACCTTCACATTATCTGCCAAAGCAACCTCGTGTCTTTTTGCCTTCCTGATTTCCTTCTTTAGTATTTTCTTACATTTTCTATACTCTACAAGTACCTCATTTGCTTCTTGTTGCCTATACCTGCTATACACCTCTCTCTTCTTAACTAGATCGCCAATATCCCTTGAAAACCAAGGTTCCCTATGCCTGTTAACTTTGCCTTTAATCCTGACAGGAACATGCAAACTATGCACTCTCAAAATTTCGCCTTTGAATGCCTTCCACTTACTGAACACATCCTTGCCAGAAAACAACTTATGCCAATCCTTGATCGTTTCTCATTTCCACAAAATTGGCCTTTCTCCAATTTAGAATCTCAACTCGAGGACCAGACCTATCCTTATCCATAATTAGCTTAAAACTAATGACATTGAGGTCACTGGACCCAAAATGTTCACCTACAAATACTTCTGTCACCTGACCTGTCTGGTTCCCTTATAAGAGATCAAGTATTGCATCCTCTCTCGTTGGTACCTCTATATATTGATTTAGAAAACTTTCCTGAACACATTTGACAAACTCCAAGCCATCCAGCCCTTTTACAGTATGGGAGTCCCAGTCAATATGTGGAAAGTTAAAATCTCCTACTATCACAACTTTCTGTTTCTTACATCGGTCCGCTATCTCTCTACAGACTTGCTCCTCCAATTCTCTCTGACCATTGGGTGGTCTATAATACAACCCTATTAGTGTGGTCACACCTTTCCCACTCCTCAGCTCGACCCATATGGCCTTTGTAGACGAGCCCTCCAAGCTGTCCTGCTTACGCACAGCTGTGATATTTTCCCTGACTAGTAATGCCACTCCTCCCCCTTTCATCCCTCCCCCTCTATCACGTCTGAAACAACGGAACCCCGGAACATTGAGCTGCTAGTCCTGCCCCACCTGCAACCAAGTCTCACTAATAGCAATAATGTTGTAATCCCACGTGCCAATCCATGCCCTAAGCTCATCTGCCTTTCCGACAATACTCCTTGCATTGAAATAGATGCACCTGAGAACATTGCTATCATGTATTAATTGATAAACTTGTGAAGGTGCCCCTAGGTAGCAGCAATCATAATATGATTGAATTTTACATTCAGTTTGAGGGAGTAAGACTAGTATTTTAAACTTAAATAAGGGTAATTATGAGGGCATGAAAGCAGAGCTAGCTAAAGTAAACTGACAAATTAGTTAAGGGATAGGTCACTAGAGATGCAGCGGCAGGCATTTAAGGGGATATTTCAGAATACACAGGTGCATTCCAATGAGAGAAATTCCAAGGGGAAGACCCACCATCTGTGGTTAACTAAAAAAGTTAAAGATAGTATCAAACTTAAAGAAAAAGCATGTAATTGCACAAAGATGGGTGGCAGGGTAGAAGATCGGACAGAATATTTTTTGAAAAAGCAAAAGATGGAGGAAAAATTAGAGTACGAAACTAAGCTAGCTAGAAATATAAAGACAGTAAGAGTTTCTTAGAGTTAAAGTGAGTGTTGGTCGTATAGAAAGTGATTCTGGGGAATTAAGGGAAAATAAGGAGATGGCAAATGAATTGAACAGGTATTTTGCATCAATCTTCATGATAGAGGATATAAATAACATTCTAAAAATAGCTAAATCAGGAAATGGAAGGGATAGAGGAACTCAAGAAAATTACAATCACCAGAGAAGTGGTACTGAGCAAATTGTTGGAGCTGTGACAAGTCCATCGGTCCTGATGGACTTCATCCTAGGGTCTTAAAAAAAAAGTGGCTGGTGAGGTAGTTGATGTGTTGGTTTTTAATTTTCCAAAATTTCTGAGATCTGGGGAAGGTTCCATTAGATTGGTAAATAGTGAATATAACTCCTTTTATTCAAAAAGGGAGACAGAAAGAAAGCAGGAAACTACAGGTCAGTTAGCTTAACATATGTCAAAGGGAAATTGTTAGAAGCTATTAAATATGCTATAGCAGGGCACTTGGTAAAATTCAGGGTAATCGGGCAGAGTCCACATGTTTTTGTGGAAGGGAAGTCGTGTTTAATCAATTTCTGGACACTCTTTGAAGAAGTAACATATACTGTGGACAAAGGGGAACCGGTGGATGCACTTAGATTTTCGGAAGGCTTCTGATAAGGTGCCACATCAAAGGTTATTGTGAAAAATAAAAGCTCATGGTGTAGGGGGTAACATAATGGCATGGATAGAAGATTGGCTAGCTAACAGCAAGCAGAGTAGGCATAAATGGGTCTTTTTCTGGTTGGCAAGATGCAATGAGTGGTATGCCACAGATCAGTGCTGGGGCCTCAACGTTTTACAATTTATATAAATGACTTGGGTGAAGGGACCAAAGTTATGGTTGCTAAATTTGCTGATGACACAAAGGTAGGAAAGTAGGGTATGAAGCTGACACATGTAAAGACGACAAAGGGGGATAAATAGGTTGTGAATGGGCAAAGATCTGGCAAATGGAATATAATGTGGGAAAATGTGAAATTGTCCACTTTGGCAGGAAAATGAAAAAGAAGCATATTATCTCAAATAGCAATTGCAGAGCTCAGATTCAGAGGGATCCAGGTGTCCTAGTACATGAACCACAAAAGGCTCGTATCCAGGTACAGCAAGTAATTAGGAAAGCTAATGGAATGTTAACATTTATTGCAAGAAGAATTTAATACAAAAGTAGGGGGGTTTTGCTTCAGTTTTACAGGACATCTGGAGTACTGTGTACAGTATTGTTTTCCTTATTTAAGAAAGGATGTAAGTGTATTGGAAGCAGTTCAGAGAAGGTTTACGAGACTAATAACTGGAATGGGTGAGTTGTTTTATGAGGCTAGGCTTGTATCTGCTGAAGTTTAGAAGAGTAAGAGGCGACTTGATTGAAACATACAAAATCCTGAGGGCTCTTGACAGGGTGGATGTGGAGAGGACATTTCTGTTGTGTGGGAATCTAGAACTAGGGATCACTCTTTAAAAAAAAATAAGGGGTCGCCCATTTAAGACAGATGAGGAGAAATTTTTTTGAGGGTTTAGAGTCTTTGGAACACTTCTTCAAAAGATGGTGGAAGCAGAGTCTCTGAATATTTTAAGTCAGAGGTAGGTTGAATCTTAATGAGCAAGGAGGTGAAAGCTTATCGGGGTAGGAGGGAATGTGGAGCTGAGGCCACAATTTGATCAGCTATGATATTATTGAATAGCAAATTCAAAGGGCCCAGTGGCCTACTCCTCATTCGTATGTTCATATGTAAACCTGGCAGCTAATTCAGGCACAGCAAGGTCTTATTATGATTGACTGTACGATCTGATTTACTTTAGTTGGGGTTAAATATTGGACCAAAATACCAGCCTAAACAAGTATATTCATCTCTGGAGGGGACCTTGACTTCATATGCTGTGACTCTGGTGAGAGTACTACCAAAGAGCCAAGGCTGAACTCTGAGAACAATGATTAATGCTTAAACCATACTTTCATGTTTTTGGCAGGAACATGAACTTGTTGCAGTTAGCCTCACTGTTCTGTATCAGTACAAAAGCTACACACACAATCAATAGAAGAGTTTTACATCTACTGCTGGCTGAGGAGCTCTTTCCCCCAGATGCAGCTGTTGCCAAGAATTCTCTTTATTATGCTATGGAAATAGACTTTCCTGCTCATACACCTGTAGTCACCAAGGTTAACTTGAAGATGTGTTGGCCTGTTGTCACTAGCCTCATGACACAATGTAGAAAGAAATTATTTAGTGAAGCTGTGTTTTTCTGTTTGTTTTTCATGCCCCAATTCCTTTCCCTAGGAGTGGAGTGCTTTTGTTCCCTTTCTTTTCACCCACCCACATGTATTTGAGATTTATACAAGTTATTGTGAAGATTTGGGCTCTCTAAGTAAATTATAGCTTGATCAACATAAGTATAAAGGATTTCTTTTTAAAGTAATGTATGTGTTTGCTTCATGATTTAGTATTGCCTATTGAATTTTATGATGCTGTTTTTGCATGCAATTTCCTCACTTTCAACAACAATAATTAGTTTGAAACAATTTGGAAGGTGAAAGGAATAGAATGAGTATTATGACTGCTGCTAGCTAACTTGTCCAATCAAAACTAATGAAAAATGTCTTGGTTCCAGTAACACTGAAATGTAGCATCTCTTCTGTTTCTTTTTGGTTTTTTTTTCATATTCCTGGCTTTCTGTAACTGTATACCTGCTGTTATTTGAGTTCATCCTTCAGAGGTGAAAGAGTTAGTCTACATGCACGTACAGTTTAAGAATGAACTCTTTCCTCAGAAATGTTATGCAATTATACAGGAGAAAATCTACAAACATACTTTATCCCTAACCAAAAGATCAAGCCAAAATCTCTTCTCTGGTTTGTTATAAAAAAAAACTACTTGCTTTGCAAAGACTGGTGGTAGTGCTGTTCATAAGGGAACCAGAACATAAAGCATTATGAAATGTAGTACGTCAGCAACAGGCATAGTGGTATTGTAATCAAGAGTCAAACATTGAATTGAAGAGGAATACTGGTGTGTTCTTCAAATGTTTGCTTTTCTTTCTTGTTTTGTCTATTCTGTTTTTCTTTGTTTCATCCCTCTATCTCACGCTCTAAATCTTCTCTTTTTCTCTCTCTTGGTCACTCCCACTTTCTTATACCCTTGCCATATCTTTCTCTTCTACCTTATCTATTTCTGTCTTTCACATTATCTGTCTCTTGCTGTACAGATATCCCCCATTTATAGGTAACTTTCCCAAATAGCACACCAGCCACAAGTTCAACTTTTGAGTTAGTTTGGTTGATGAGTTATTACTGCGCATGCATTGTGTGCCAAAATTTATTTTCAGACTTGACACTTTCAGTTTTCACAACTACCTGAATTTTTGTAAAATACTGTACAGTGCATGGTAAGCTGCCAGTCTCTCTGGCTGCTGATATACCTATCCTCCAGTAGCTGACTGGGCCATGTGGTCTTCACTCTGTATCTGCTAGCCCCCCCCCAGCTGCGCTCTGGTTTCCTGTTAAACCTTGCACTTCCTCAACCAGTTCACCATCCCCAGGACCACGCCTCAGCCTTGGCTCAGTGCACAGCCATGATCTCCAAATGGTGCAGGCTGCCTGTGTGATCGAAGTGGATATGCGTGGCAATGGTGGAGCAACCAGGATCTAGTCAGGCTGTCCTGGTGCAGGTACTCTGAGAGACTGTTCAGACCCAGGCTGTGTCCACCACCAAGTCTCAGTGCAAACTCTGCAGTAGCCAAATGTTAGCCCAGTTCCCCAGCTCAAACTGACTCTGCCGGACCAGGTCTGCCAGCCACAGTCACCAGAACCACTCCAGGTCCTTTGAGTATTTCCCCCCCCCTCCCTTTTAAATGGAAGATTTCTGGAGGCTTCCTTTGTGATATGTTGATTCAGATCATTCAGGTTTTTTCAGATAGTACATATGTCTGGTATGGTTGCATTGAAGGTAATGGGCAGCATTCTGTCCAGGGCGGGAAAATAAACAGTACAATAAACTTCATGTTATCCGAAATTCTCTACTAACCAATATTTCTGATGTTCCGGTAATGCAAATCATCACTTTGCCAACCAAAAGCTATGAAGCTATCTGGAACCCATACTATATTTATTTTATACTTTAATTTATGTTTTAATGTACTGTTGACAATTAAAAGTAAAAAGAATAATGTTCTTTACTTCGAGTACTTGCATATTAGTTTATGGCTACAAGTACTGCGTTGTATTCCATTGGTAAATTGAACTCTGTTAACTGACAATATTGATTAACTGGCACCACCTGTTCCCTGTGTGTGCAGGATAATAAAGATTTTACTGTTTTCTTATGGTAAAATCCATTTTGTTTAGTGTGTTTTCTTTTAGTGCGCTGTTTTTCAGGAACAGATGCGCTAAACAAGGGATAGCTGTACCTTGATCCCACTCTACCCTGTATTACTCTTTGCTCTATCACACTTTCTTTCCCTCTTTTTTAGTTCCTCTTTTTTTGTAATCTCTCCTTCTCACTCTTCCTACTTAACTGTTCCTCTTTCTTTTCACTTTACACTGTTCACTTTATCTCTCTCTACCTTGCTTTCTTTTGCTTGGTAGTCATTCTACATGCTCTCATTTTGTTTTATTACTTTCTGGCACTCCCCTTTTTTTCTATTTGATTTTCTTTCCTGGTCTTTTTTCTCTTTCTACTTTCTTTCTAGCTATTTCCTTCAATCTTCTTTATCTCTTTTTCAATGAATATGTCTCTCTCTTTCCTCTTGCTTTGTGTTCTGTCTTTTTTGCCCACGCCCGTTTTTCATGTTCACACGTTCTAATTTCTTTCTGTCTCACTGGCACGCACACTTTCTTGCACATTCCAAAAAAAAATGGAAAGATTTATGAGAGAGAATGAGGGCAATCTTCCCATCGTGCTCATGCTGGCCATAAAACAGCTATCCAGTAGCCCATTAATACTGTTAAAGCTGTCTTCATATTTCATGTCTATTTGTTGGGATGTTGAATTATTTACTTCCTCTTTAATTACCTTCTTATTTGGTTTCACCCAGATTAGTTTCCTTTGTTATCACTTTGTATCTGGTGAGGATTTGACATTCTTGTTCTTCCAGATTGTTTCTGAAATAGAGAACATGCGTCATAGAATAATTGAAGTTCGTCAGGAAACATATAATCATAATGAGAATGAAGTTAGCAGACGATGGATTTTTGAGGAAGGGGTAAGTATTAAAAGGAAATTTGGTGCGAAAATTCTGTAAAAGAAAACCTGTAGTATGCCATTTGTATGCAAGATTTATAATTGCACAGTATAGTCATGAGCTTGAGCCAAAATGTATATTTTGTTTCCCTGAAGTTATAAAAGAATTCAAGTCTTTGAAATAGCCCATCTATTTTGGACTTAGTATTTACAAGCTACTTGAGTTTGCCGTTAGAATTTTGTAAGGGGGACAGACAATCCCAGCTCCTCCAATCTCTCTACATAACTGAAGTTCCTCATCTTGAGTATCACCACTCTGTATCCTCTGAAAGGCCTTCATCTCCTTCCTAAAGTATGGTGTCTAGAATTATGTACACTACTCCATTTGAGGTCTAACCAGTGATTTTATGAAGGTTTAGCATAACACCCTTGTTTAAGTTTATGTATTCAATACCCCATTTACAAAGCCAAGTATCCCATATGCCTTCCCAGCTTGCCCTGCCACTTTCAACGGTGTGTGAATATGTGCACCCAACTACCCCCGTCTTTGCACTGCCTCAAATTAGCATCATTTAGATTTTATGGAGTCCCCATGTTCCTCACAAAAAGTGCGCAATCTCATCCTTGTCTGCATTAAATTGCATTTGCCATGTGTCTATGTCCTTCTGAAATCTGCAATCCTGCTCACTGTTTACTATGTTCCAAATTGTGTATCATCCACAAACTTGGAAAATGTATTGCAGTCTTACTGAAAAAGGAGATGCTGTTGAAGCTTTTCATCTTGTACTCATCAGGACAGACGCACAGATGCCAAATTTCAAAGGGAACAAGAATTTATACTGCATGAGAAAAAGGGCTATGTGGTTGGCAAGTCAGCTCTGATTGGTTGATACATTGCCATGGTGAATGCGCTAGGAAGCTATTGTTCCCCCATGGTTTTGTTTATTCAAAAAAGGTGCAACGTCTGGACCTATTCCATTTGCCTGCGAGGGACAAATCCCTACATATGCTCGCTAGAAGCCACATATATTCATAAGTGAGCTACATTGCAAACCCGATTGAATTTTAAATTGGTTGTTAGTGTAATTCTTAGCACACTCTGGATTGTTCAGCAAATGATGCCCAATCTCAGAATCACATCTAACATGTCGTGTTCTGACTTTTACAAGCATGATTGTTTACTAATGTGCCGCTCAAGGAAGCCATTGACATTTACGCCACATCAGTATATCTTGTAAGCATTTCCTTACACACCTTAATATGCTGCATCCAGAGTTCAAATTCACCTTTGAAATGGAGCAGTCTAATGAGCGCCCTTTCTTTGACATGCTAGTTGAGAAATCTGCTAATGGGATCTATATTACTGTTTACCGCAAACCTACCTTCACTGGTTTTTATATGCATTGGGATTCCTACTGCTCCACACACTACAAGATTGGCTTTATCGGCAGACTCGGATACAGGGTGTGTGTATGCATCCACGGGGGAAGCCCTGCTACATACTATTGTCCAGTCATAAAACATCTCTCTGCCTCCTATGCCTTAGACAATTATATACCCAATTTACACCATCCCTTTACTCCCATGGATTTTTATTATCTGAATAAGTGTATTATCAACTGCCTTTTTAAAGTTTGTTCATACAACATCCCAATCACTACCTTCATCAATGTTCTAAGTACTTTAATGAAGTAATATAGTTAGGTTACTCCGATGTGGTTTGCCTTTGATAAATCTGTGCTTACTGTCCTTCATTAATCCATGTTTGTCCTAATGAGAATTGATTTTTTTTGTCCTTGACCATGATCTTTAGTAGCTTTCCCACCACTAATAGGCAGGCTGACTGACCTCTACTTATTGGCTTATTCTTCTCCCCTTTCATTGAATAGGATTGTTCTCCAGAATACTTTGCCACGTGTTCTTAAAAGCAGCGTGCAATCAATCCATTTTCTGTATCATTGATCCTTCTAGCTTAAAATGAAATGAGCTACTTCAGACCACATGTGATTCACTTGCCTCACTTATTTTTTTAAATGTTTTAATTGCAGTCGTAATTCCATTCATTGCATTATTGCATTTAGTATGCTTCACTTATTCATTATTACAGAGAAGCTGATAACCAGGCAGCAGCAATTTTAACTAGGAAAAATTGCCGAAAGGTGAAATAGTTAGACTCTGCAATTTTTAAGCATTATTGTGACAAAGCTCTGATTATGCAAAAAATGATTTGGGTTTCTGCATTTGAAGAAATTGCAGAGGCTCTGTTGAGAATTTTCCCAGAGTTCTGTGCAAAGGAAAGAATTCTGGAGAGTATATGTGACTTTCTCACTTCAGACACCAAGACAGATGGAGTGTGGAAATTATAGGTCATTTAGTTTGCTTTAGTTGTTTGTAAACCACTAGTCTATAATAAGGGATAAAAGTAGTAAACATTTGAAGAAACAGGAGTTTGAGGACCAATCTGCACAGATTTCTAAATAGCACGTCATATTTAAGGTCCCTTAAATCCTTTTTGAGAAATAAAATTATTAAACAATGCTTTGGAAGTGGTTTATGTAAATTTTATTAATGCATTTGAATAAGCACCAAATTAGAAACTTGTTAAAGACAATGACTCCAAGAATTGAGGAGAATTAAGCTACGTGGGTGCATAGGTGGGTAAAGGCCAGAAGGCAAAAGGAAGCCTCTTTCATTGGATAGATGGTGCTCTATAGGTATTAGTATTGGATCCCATTCTTAATTTATATACGATCTGGACCTAGAAACTTGGAGTATTATCATAATTTTCTGGTGATACCAAACATCAGAGGGATTGTGAAAAACCATGCTAGCTGGATTGGTAGATATCTAGTAGATGCAGATTAAAAATAAAAATGTGTACTGATTTATTTTAAAAGCATAGGGAAAGGCAATGCACCTTAAATTACAAGATTTTAAAATTATATGCAGGTAAACCCAGCTTTAAAGATGGCAGCGCAATTAAATAAAGCCATTATAAAAACAATCTTTTTGTACCTGGAAGCATGGGGTAGAAAAGAATAGAACTAATATTGATCTTGTAGAAATTCTTAGACTACAATCGAGAAAAGTGTACTAATTCAGTTTTTTTTCTTTGCACTGAATTTTAAATTAAACTGTAAATAAAAAAAAATCTGTATTTCAGTAGCACCTTTCACAATCCAAGGATGTCCCAAGATGCTTTATGGCTAAAGAGAAGTATTTTTGAAGTGTAGTCACTATTTCAATGCAGGAAACACATCAGCCAGTTCGCCACAAACAGCAAAAATGACCAGGTCATGCGTTTTGGGTGTTGGCAGAAGAATAAATATTGGCAAGACAATTCCCCTCCTTGAATAGTGCTGTGGGATCCTTTACATCGATCTGAGGCAGATGTGGCCTTAATTTACTATCCTCTCTGAAAGACTACACCTCCAACAATGCAACACTTACTCAGCACTGCAGCCTAATTTCTCAAGTGGTGCATGAACCTACAACTTTCAAACTCTTAGGCGAGTGCTACCACTGAGCCGAGGCTGATGTATTAAATTGCCAAGTCCTGATATTTTTTTTGATGCAGATGACTAACTTAAGACCACTTATAATATGAAAGTGGTGGAAAAAGTGCAATATAAAATTAGCAGGGATGCATGGTAAATTACAGTTGTGAAAAAAAAATGTTCTCAGTTCAAGAGTTTTTTCACTAGAACTGTGAATATTAAAATGTTATCTGTGTGGTGGTCTTCAAAATTAGGAATGGTTATGATAGCATAAATAAATTGTTTCCCTTTTACATTGATCAGCTAGATACTAACAAAAATTTTAATGGGGTTATTAAAAAATAGTTCTGGATGTAGAATTCTGTCACCAAACAATTAACTGTCCATAAATTCTTTTTAAAGGAATTAGATAATTATTTTAAAAAGGGAATTATTAAAATATATGGAAAATTATCAAGATGGAATTAGACATCTGTAGAGGAAAATACCATTGTGGACTTGGCATGCTGAATGCACCACAAAAAAAACAGTATTTTGTGATTTAATTTTTTTTTAATGTAGAAAGACAAGGTCTACATTGTATGCTGGTAAGGTTTTTTTTGTGTAATTTATTTGCCTTCTATGATAGATTAAACGACCTTACTTCCATGTGAAGCCATTGGAAAAAGTACAGCTTAAAAACTGGAAAGACTATCTTGACTTTGAGATAGAAAATGGAACCCTTGAACGTGTGGTGGTTTTGTTTGAGAGGTGCCTTGTTGCTTGTGCCCTTTATGAAGACTTCTGGATAAAGGCAAGTGATGAACCTTGCATAACGGGTGCATTTTTAAACTAGTATGTACAGAACAAAGACCTGAGTCTACAGATTATACTATCTGTTTGGATCATTGTTTTAGACTGTAATAAGGCTTAAAAATAATCTTCAAGGGTGACCCAAAAGCTATGACCCTAGTTGGTGTTGGACTCTGAACACTGGCACGAAGTTGATTTGATCTCAGCTGTCTTGAATTTCCTCAAAGGCTAAGGTTGGCAGGGTGTTTAAATGCACTTATTGTGTCATTGGAAGTATCATAGATTGTACCATTGTTGTGACAAAACAATTGATAAAAGCTGAGTTGTTTAAATCCCAAAGGGAAACTTGAATGACTTTCAATTGGTATGTTTGAGATGCACCTCTGAATTCAGGAATAAGACCACTGCACCTCAAGGTTTTTATATAAAACTAAATTAAACATTTATTAATTTAACAACAAATTAAACACATACACGTGTCTACAAATTGCTACCATAATAACTTTTAAACAAATCCCCAAATTAATCACTCCCAGGTAAATCTTCACCAAGGCAACAGTAACCCATAGATTTTAAACAGACGCTAGGCAAAGAACATTTGACCTTTATGATTTTTAAATGAGGTTCCTTTCAATTTGGTTCCTTTGCAGACACAGTTGCAGGCTTACAGGCTGGTTAGATCTTAAATGCCTCTGACCTACACACACAAACTCCTTTCTGTTTATACCTAGCTTTTCCTTTGAATGTAAATTTTTCATTTGTATTACTAGGTTTTTTAGTTTTACCTCTCCCAACAATAATCCTTTCATTCCACCAATTTTATTAGTAATATAAACAGATTGCTTGGCATCTTCCAGCTAGGTGCAAGATTTTACACTTGTTCTTGAAAGCTTTATTCAACAAATGCAAATTTACACTTTACCTTTTTAACTTCCTTACATTTATCTAATTAACATTTCAAAACTACTATACATCAAAGCGCCCAGATTAGCTGGCTTTAACCCAATTAAAACACACATAGACACAGACCTTACTACAATTCCAATTTAATGATTTCCAATAACATTATACACATCAATATTTCTTCATGACAATCATAATAAAGTAAAATACAGCGGATGCTGGAAATCTGAAATAAAAACAGAAATTGCTGGAAAAACTCAGCAGGCCTGGCAGCATCTGTGGAGAGAAGAAGAGTTAATGCTCGAGTCTATATGACTCTTCACCAGAGCTGAAAAGAAAGAAATGTGATGGATTTTATACTGTTGGAGAGGGGAGGGTGGAGCAAAATAGGTCAGGGATAGGTGGGAGCTCAGGAGAGATTTGACAAAGCTGTCAAGGACACAAGACAAAAGGAATGTTAATGGTAATGTTAAAGCTTAAAGAAGGTGCTATTGGTGGCGTAAAGGTATGTGTTAATAGCAGAACAAGGATCAGTGCTCTGTGAAAGCAAAGCATAAGAACAAGTGACAGTGGCCCTGTGGGGTTGGGGAATGAAAAATTGGTTTAAAAGGGGGATCAAGATGGAGGAGAGAGTTCATGGTCTGAAGTAGTTGAACTTGATGTTAAGTCCAGAAGGTTGTAAAGTGCCTAATCAAAAGATGAGGTACTGTTCCTCCAGTTTGAGTTGGGCTTCACTGGAACATTGCAGCAGGCCAAGGATGGAAATGTGGGCATGAGAGCAAGATGGTGAATTGAGATGGCAAGCGACAGGAAGGTTGGAGTCATGCTTGCATACTGAGCAAAGGTGTTCTGGAAAGCAGTCACCCAGTCTGCATTTAGCCTTCCCAATGTAGAGGAGACTGCATTGTTAGCGGTGAATACAGTAGACAAAATTGAATGAGGTGCAAGTGAATCACTGCTTCTCCTGAAAGGAGTGCTTGAGCCCTTGGACTGTGAGGAGGCAGGAGGTAAAGGGGCAGATGTTATATCTTCTATGATTGTATGAGAAGGTGCTGTGGGAAGGGTTTGAGGTGTTGGGGGTAATGGAGGAGTGGACCAGGGCCCCTACGGAATGCTGACAGGGGAGGTGAGGGGAACATGTGTTTGGTGGTGGCATCATGCTGGAGTTGGCAGAAATGACAGACAATGATCCTTTGAATGCGGAGGCTGGTGGGGTGAAAAGTGAGGGCAAGAGGATCATGTTCTGGGAGGGAGGGAAAGGGGTGAAGGCAAAGGTGTGAGAGATAGGTCAGACGCAGTTGAAGGCCCTATCAACTGGTGGGTGGGCAGGAGGATCCTCAGCTCAGGAAAAAGGAAGACACGTCAGAAGCACCATTTTGGAAGGTAGCATCATCAGAACAGATGCGACGGAGGAACTGGAAGAATGGGATGGAGTCCTTACAGGAAGCAGGATGTGAAGAGCTGCAGTCTAGATAGCTATAGGAGTCGGTGGACAGACTGTCACCAGATATGGGGACAGAAAAGTCAAGGAAGGGAAGCATCGGAGATGGACCATGTGAACATGAGGAGTGGAAATTGGAGGCAAAATTGATTTAAAGAAATTTCCAGGTCCGGATGAGAGCGTGAAGCGGCACCGATATGGTCATCAATGTACCAGAAAAAGACTTGTGGAAGAGGGCCTGAGTAGGACTGAGCACTGACCCTTGTTCTGCTATTAACGCATTCTGCTATCTTACCTTTATGCCACTATTGGCACCTCCTTTAGTTTCTAACACCACCATTAGCGCTCCCTTTGTCTTGTGTCCATGACATCTTTGTCAAATCTCTCTTGAGCTCCCACCTATCCCTGACCTTTTATTTTACTCCACCTACTCCACTCACTCCCTCTCCCTCCCCTATCTTCTATAGTATAAAATCTATAGATTGTATCATTCTCTCATTTTAATGACTTTACCAGTCGTTTGTTTTAGGTCATTCAAGTTATGATTTTTAACATGTTTGCTCCCAAAGTACAAAAAATTCTGTCTTCCTTTCCAAAACTCGATCTTAGCAGTGAAGTTAAAACAGATGAACTGTATCATTTGAACATCAGTGCTATCATTTACTTTTATCTCATTGTTCAAAAACATCTAATGTTCTATTCCAGATAGTGAAGGATAGTACTGGACCTAATCTTTACTCACCTAACTCAACCACATGCCTGTTTTAGGAAGTTTCTCTATTTGTGCTCAAATGAAACCCCAATTAATGCTTTCCACCTGCATTTAATTAAACACAATTGATGTACAATTAACATTTAAATCTGAGTTAAAATTATTTACCAATCTATAACCTGCTCAGCTTGAATCAGAATGAATGCTGTTTATGTATTTAATTTCAGTATGCTAAATTCATGGAAAGCCACAGTGATGAAGGTGTGCGACATGTGTACAGTAGAGCATGTACAGTTCACCTCTCAAAGAAACCAATGGTACACTTACTTTGGGCAGCTTTTGAGGAACAGCAAGGTAAGCTACTGTAAATCATTTAAATAAGTCTGAATCTGCTTAATTGCATTTGATATAAATCCTTCTTGTGATGAATTGATGTAGATTTGTAAAGGCTTAAAGTGGGGCTAACAACACTCTTGGTGATAGCAGTTATCAGTTCCCAGGCATAATTATAACAATCATTATATATGAAATATTTTATTCTCTTAGAATTGTTTTTACTTTGTAACTTCTGTTCCAGTGAACATTACTGAAGCAAGAAGAATTCTTAAAACACTTGAAGGATCTGTGCCTGGGTTAGCCATGGTCCGCTTAAGACGAGTGAGCCTAGAACGCCGCCATGGAAATATAGATGAAGCGGAGTTTCTGCTACAAGATGCTATTAAAAACAGCAAAACGCCCAGTGAAGCGTCTTTCTATGCTGTGAAGTTGGCTCGTCTTTTAATCAAAGTAGAGAAGAGCCTTCCTAGGGCTAGGAAGGTTTTAGTGGAAGCCATAGCCATTGATCAGGTAGGATGGAAATTATTTCAAATATAAAGTTAAGCATTAAAACAGTGACTTCTGTGAACCAAGCTTGTAAAGCAGAGAAGCATATTTTTAGTTTTGGAGTGGTTAAGGAGCAGCTTGTTATATCTGTTATTAACATTGTCATATCTTTTAACCATTCTATATTAAAATAGAGTAGTAATATTGATTTTAATTAGCTTTATAATTGTGAGCTGAAGTTGCATTGGATCACATGGTGCATCCTAAGCTGCTTTGCAAATGATTTCAGTATTTTTCACTTGGATTTGGTAGTTACAGAATCACTTTCAAAAGCAGCTGTGTACATTCAACCTCTTTTGCTAATTGAGCTATGCTGTATATTCTCAGAGGCTGTTTCACCAATAAGAGTGGCAGCAAAAAAGGCAAAACACCATGTAGTTTTCTTTCTCAAACTTAATATAATTAGTTCTGCACTGTTATATAATGGAGCCATTGTAATTGATCCAGTGTTTAACATTTCTGTAACTCAGTTTAATCAGTTGGATTATGTGGGCAACCAGTTTTTTTGCTTTCATCAGCTTTTTATGGAGTGGGATAGATAGTTCCACTTCTAAGTTACTTCTCTAACAGAAAGGTGGGGGTGGGCAGATTTGAAGCTTCTTTTGGTTAACTTAATATTCTTTTATCCATTTCCCCAGTCCTCCCCTCCCCCATATTAACATCTCCTCACCTCCAGTTCAGTGAGGAAGACCATGTACATTTTAAACCCAGCAGGGTTGGTCTTGGCCTTTTTAGATTGTTTGGTACAATGTTGAATTGTTAGCCGGAGTAACAAAAGAAGTGTGAAGTACAATTCAAATGTTATAAATATGATTTCTTTTTAAGACAAATGTATTAGCACTGTTTAAGTCCTACTAAACTTTAATATCATCCCAACCTGAAGTTGCATGCCTGATATTGAGGAAACTGTTAATCTTAACCAGTTCCGTGAGAAAATAAACTGTTAAGCCTTTTTCAAATTACTAACATATATTTTCAGAAGTCTGTGCCTACAATATAGTCTTGTGGGTACTGTACTCATCACAGTTCCAATTTCCTTATTTACAAGTCACAAAGTTGCAACTGTCACAGCATTTAAATTTTAAAAATGTAACTGTGATGTGCAACCTTAAGTCTTTGAGAATGAGATGTTATGTTTTCTTTAACTGTAGTTTATAGTTCAAAAAATGGATTCCTGAATCCATTTATACCCCATGCAAAGTTTAGAATCTGTTGGTGGCTAGGTGAGGCAACATCTATTAATTGCTGGTTAAAAATGTTATGTTATATTTAGTAAATGGTTCAATACATGACTGGTAATGTGCAATATTTCTATATGAATTGGTCTTTTCATAAACAGCTTTATGGGCAGTTAAAACCAAACTATTTTTACCTGAACTTTCACTTTCATCATTGCTGTGTATTTTCAGATTACCTTCTACAGTAATTTGACCCACTGGAACAGCTTTAATGGCTTTATTCTACTACCATATACCATGCTGTATACAGCTGGGTATGTTCTCTTACTCCCATCCTGTGACAAAAAAAATTGTCACCAATTCAGGATATGTGTTTTTAAAAAAATGCTGATTTTTATTTTCCCTCCCATTCTCCAGGCTGTCTAAGACGAGTGCAACTCCTCCAAGGAAGCCCAAGTGCACATTGTTGTCGAGACTGGGAATCTGACTTGGGAGCTCACCAATTAAATGTAGTCAGTTAGTTTCTATGAAATGAGTAAAATATTGCCATCTTTTTACTAGGTAGTATTATTGGGTTTGTAAACATTTGGATGATGATAGTGTCTACCTGTTTTGTGATTTTAGGAAAGTACCAAACTATATCTGAATTTGTTGGAACTTGAATATAATTCAGATCTCAAACTGAATGAGGAAAACATTCTGAATGCTTTCGACAAAGCAATAAGTAGCTCGATGCCAATAGAAACGAGGATAGCCTTCTCCCAGCGAAAAGTTGAATTTTTGGAGGACTTTGGCTCTGATGTGAAAAGGTGAATTTTATTTATGCTTTGATAGTATGAAACAAGATAATTCTGAAAATTCAATAATTCCAAATTTGCTTCCTTGCTTGGTGAGAAACAGGTGAAAACAATAACAAAGATTTAAAAACTGAAAATGCTGGAAAAACTCAACAGGTCTTGCAGCATAGGTGGAGAGAGAAACAGAGTTAACATTTTGAGTCCAATATGACTTCTTCAGTTGAGATTTGTCATTTTTTAAAACATTTCTGAAATTTTGGCCCTCATTGTTGACCTCGTCTTTAAATTGCATGTTTCTTATTTCTAAATGCAAGTGGAATTTTTCATCTACATTCCCTATTGGTTAAGTAGAGCAACATAATATGGACTCTGCTGCATGTGTCAATGCACTATATAGTGCATAACCTGGGAACCTGGCTAAAATAAAATATACATTTATAGGAAGACACACCAGTAGTATGCTGTTCGTGATTGATAATTAGGATACGTACTTAAGAGTTGCAATATTATTTTAACATTTGATATTGTTCATATATTTTAAAGTTTGTACTACAGCTGTCTGTGTGCATGGAACAGGTGTAAAACGTTAGCTACATTTGCCCATCAGCAGTGCATTCAGCTCCAAACATACACATTCAAATTCGCAATCACCAAATTAAACCTAGATTGTTTAATCTAGTACAGAGCATGCCGCTGAAGAGTATAAATTGGGAATATTTTGCAAATATGCCTTAAACTCGCACATTCAACTTTCAGATCCCTGTTGTGTTGAATTGGGGTTGCTCTTCCCCTTCAGCCTTAGATCAAGGACTAATCCATATCAATTAGTGTGCAAAGAAAAGAGGTATTGAATTAACTACCTGAGAAATGCATGGGTACAGTAACCTGGCAAGTTGTTATATTGAAATCAATAAATCTGGTGGTTTGTGGGATAACATCAGGAAAAAAAATTACTATGCCAGACTATCATTAAAAACCCAACTGGGTTTGCTAATGTCTTTCAGGAAAAAAACCTGTTAGCCCTATCCAACCCAAGATTGTGCCCCCAGTCCCACATTGTGCTTGACTTTTGATGTGCTTGCGGTACATAGGAATAGGTAATAAATGATACCTTGCTAGTTTGTTTTTGAATTTTCAGTTTTAGGTTAGTCGCGGTGTAATAGAGGCGAAATAGAGAAGAGATTGCAACTGTTCTGAAATCTAATCGAATGGAAGCACTTGTTGGCATCTATATTTTAAATACCATGCTCTGTTTCAAAATCCCAACAAATCAATAACAATGTGTATATATCATATGGAAATTCTTCAAGCTGTATGAGACAGTAGAATTGTGATGTTTATTGGGAACTAGTAAAGAATCATTAATTTTTGGCACCCTTATTGATGGGAATATGCAATTTACCCATAATATGTTATGTAACCCAAGTTTACTTTGCAATAAATGAAGTTGGGTTGTTGTAATATTATCAGATGGGATGAAATGTGTGCATTTTGGTATTTTGAGGGTGAAATAATCTATCTGATGAGCATTTAAATGTGGTTGCTGAAAGATGCAAAAGCATTTTTAAGTCAGCATCAACTTTCAGGCAACTAGTTTAATCAGCTTTTATGTCTCAAACACTTGAATTTTTAATGAAACTGAATTGAGTAGTGTTTGTCCTGTTTCAAATGTTCCAATGTGATGTAGTAATTTGCTCAAAAGTACATGGAAATATTTTTAATTTCTTTGAAAACTGCCATTAATTGTGTTCTATGCCCTAGACTCATGGTGGCTTATGATGATCATCAAAAGCTTTTGAAAGACCAGGAGTCATCTAAAAGAAAGGCAGAAAATGGGCAAGTAGTGTTTTTTAGTGAATGTAGAAATGACAATGGATCAAGAGTTGATTGAGGACCTCTGCTTTGGTAAAAAGTTATGCTTCATTATAAATATTTCGTTTTCCTTGTTGAGTCTTTTCTTTTCAGTGTATCCCATTGTAAAATTAGGTATTAATGCTTGCAGCTAAAAATTGTATGACTAATTGATCCATACATACATTGACGCTAAAGTGACAGGACACCAATTTATACTTGATGTTCCTTATATATGGTATTGGTTGCTTAACAGAATCAGGCAATTCCAAAAAGGAAAACTTCTAGGCTTTGCTAATGTGGTGATTCACAGAACATAGTAGCACCAATAAAAACAAAGTGATGGAAAAACTCAGCAGGTCTGGCAGCATCTGTGGAGAGAGAAACCGAGTTGACATTTCGAATCCAACATGACTCTTCGAAATAGCAGGAGTAAGTCATTCAGCCCCTCGAGCCAATTTCTGCCATTCAATTGGGTTATAGCTGACCTACATCTTAAATGCATTTGCCTGCCTTGTTCCACCAGAAATAGCATTAGCAGAGGTGTGAGATTGATAGATTTTTGATATCAGGGAATTGAGTCATATGGGGAGTGGACAGGAAAGTGGGGTTGAGATGGAAGATCGGCAGTAATCATATTTAATGAAGGAGCAGACTCGAGGGGCTGAATAGTCTACTTCTGTTTCTCATGTACTTGTTCGCTGTGCTGGCAAAGGACTAAGCAAAAGATGATTTATTAAAATTTAGATTTCTGCATTAAACTTCTTTTTGATGTGTAAACTTTTGATCTTTTGGCATTTTCAGAGATTGGTGTGGGAGGAATGTGTTTCAGTACATGGGGTACTGGCACCAATACTGGGGTAGAAGGGAGCTGTTCTGGTGGGAGAGGCTTCACTTGAACCTTTCTGGGACTGGTGTCCTGGCGAGCTGAATTACTAGGGCTGTAGAGAGGGCTTTAAGCTAAGTGGGGAGGGGTTCTGGAAAGGGAATACATAGGCTTACAAAGCAAAAGGACATGGCAGCCTTGCAGGGCAGCTATTTAGGTAATGATCCCCAGAGTGTGACAGGATGAAACAGAGTGCACAAACATGAAAAAGCAGCAGTAAATAGGGTCAAAAGAGGCAAAAATGGTAAAAAGACAAAATTAATGGCTCTTTACTTAAATGCACATAGTATTCGGAACAAAATAAGTGAATTAACAGCACAAATAGAGGTTAATGGGTATGATCTTATAGCCATTACGGAGACATGGTTGCAAGGAGATCAAAGCTGGGAACTAAACATTCAGGGGTATGTGACTTTTTCGAAAGAACAGGCAGGAAGGAAAAGGTGGTGGGGTAGCTTTGTTAGTACGAGATGGTAAAAGTACAATAGCAAGAAAGAATCTTCGATCGGGAGATGCAGAATCCATATGGGTGGAGGTAAGAAATAACAAGGGGAAGACGACATGGTGGAAGTCGTCTATTGGCCCCCGGACATTAGCTATACTGTAATGCAGAAAATAAATCAGGAGATAATGAGGGCATGTAAAAAAGGCAATACATTAATAATGGGTGACTTTGATCTTCATATAGATTGGGAAAATCAAATTGGCAGAGGTAGACACAAGCAAGAATTCATAGAATATATTCGGGACAGTTTCTTAGAACAATATGTTGTGAATCCAACCAGGGATCAGGCTATTTTGGATCTGGTAATGTGTAATGAGGCAGGTTTAATAAATGATCTCAGTAAAGGATCTGCTAGGAAACAGTGACCATAATATGGTAGAATTTAGCATTCCATTTGAGTGAGAAACTTGGGTCGGAAACAACTGTGTTAAACTTAAATAAGGGTAATTATAATGGAATGAGGGCAGAGTTGTTTGGAGTGGACTGAGAAAGCAGTTCAGCAGAAAAAATAGTTGATGAACAATGGCAGATGTTTAAGAAAACAGTTCATGACTCTGAACAAAGATATATCCCAGTGAGGAAGAAGGATTCCAGGAAGGGGATAAACCAATCATGGTTAACCAAGGAAATTAAGGACAATATCAAATTGAAAAAAAAAACATACAATGTGGCAAAGGTTAGTGGTAAGTCAGAGGATTGGGAAAGTTTTAAAAACCAACAAAAGATAACTAAAAAATAGAGGAAGAAAATAAACTTTGAGGGAAACTAACAAGGAATATAAAAATGGACAGTATGAGCTTCTTTAAATATATAAAAAGGAGAGAGGCCAAAGTGAACATAGGCCCCTTAGAGAATGAAGCTGGGGAAATAATGGGGAACCAGGAAATGGCAGAGGAGTTAAATAAATACTTTGCTTCAGTCTTCATGGTAGGAGATACTAATAGCATTCCAAAAATATTAAATAATCAAGGGGCAAAAGGAGGGATGGGGGGAGGAAATAAATACAATAACTATCACTAGTGAAAAAGTACTAGGAAAACTAATGGGGCTAAAGGCTGATAAGTCTCCTGGACCTGATGGGTTGCATCCTAGGATATTAAAGGAAGTAGCTACAGAGATGGCTGATGCACTTGTAGTAATGTTTCAAGAACCCTTAGATTCTAGATAAGTCCCAGAGGATTGGAGAACAGCCAATGTAACATCCTTATTCAAAAATGGAGGGAGACAAAAACACGTAACTACAGGCCAGTTAGCTTAACATCTGTCATTGGGAAAATGTTGGAGTGTATTATAAAGGATGTAATAGAGCATTTAGAAAATCACGCCTAACAAATTGATTAGAATTCTTTGAGGTAACAAGCAGGATAGATAAAGGGGAACCAGTAGACATAATATATTTGGATTTCCAAAAGGTGTTCGATAAGGTCCCGCACATAAGGCTACTTAATAAGATAAGAGTCCATGGTGTTGGGGGTCGCATATTAGCATGGATAGAGGATTGACTAACTAATAGAAGACAGAGCTGGGATAAGAGGGGCATTTTCAAGATGTCAAGCTATAACTAGTGGAGTGCCACAGGGATCGGTGCTGGGGCCTCAGTTATTTACAATATATATTAATGACTTAGATGAGGGAAGTGAATGTACTATCGCCAAGTTTGCAGATGACACAAATAGGTGGGAAGGCAAGTGGTGAGGACGACACAAGGAGACAACAGAGGGATATAGACAGGTTAAATGAATGGGCAAAAACTTGGCAGATAGAATATAATGTGGGAAATTGTGAGGTTATGCACTTTGGCAGGAGGAATAGAGGAGCTGAATATTATTTAAATGGAGAAAGACTGCAGAAGGCTGCAGCAAATTTGGGAGTCCTTGTGCATGAATCCCAAAAAGCTAACATACAAGTTCAACAGGTGATAGGGGAAGCAAATAGAATATTGACCTTTATTTCAAAGGGAATGGACAAAGCAGTCTGCTTGATTGGCACCACGTCCACAAATATTCACTCCCTCCACCACTGACGCACAGTAGCAGCAGTGTGTACCATCTACAAGATGCACTGCAGGAATTCACCAAGGTTCCTTAGACAGCACCTTTCAAACCCATAACCACTATCACCTAGAAGGACAACGGCAGCAGATAGATGGGAACACCACCACCTGGAAGTTCCCCTCCAAGTCACTCACCATCCTGACTTGGAAATATATTGCTGTTCCTTCACTGTCGCTGGGTCAAAATCCTGGAACACCCTTCCTAACAGCTTAGTAGGTGTACCTACACCACATGGGCTGCAGTGGTTCAAGAAGGCAGCTTACCACCACCTTCTCAAGGGCAACTAGGGATGGGCAATAAATGCTGGCCCAGCCAGTGAAGCCCACATCCCGTGAATAAATAAAAATAGGGAAGTCTTGCTAAAACTACAGAAAGCACTAGTTAGACCATGCCTAGAATACTGTGAACAATTTTGGTCACCTCATCTAAGGAAAGATATACTGGCATTGGAGGCAGCCTGGAGAAGGCTCACTAGATTGATCCCGGGTATGGAGGGATTTTCTTATGAGGAGAGGTTGAGTAGGTTGGGCCTGTACTCATTGGAGTTTAGAAGAATGAGAGGTGACCTTATTGAAATATATAAGATTCTTGGGGGGCTTAACAGAGTAGATGCTGAGAGGTTGTTTCCCCTTGTGGGATAGTCTAGAACCAGAGGGCATAATCTCAGAGTAAGGGGGTGCCCATTTAAAATAGATGAGGAGGAATTTCTTCTCTGTGGGTAGTGAATCTATGGAATTCTTTACTGCAGAGGGCTGTAAGAAGCTGGGTCGTTAAGTATATTCAGGGCTGAGATAGACAGATTTTTAATCAGAAAGGGAATTGAGGGTTATGGGGAAAAAGCAGGAAAGTGGAGTTGAGGATTATCAGATCAGCCATGATCTCATTGAATGGTGGAGCAAACTTAATGGGCCGAATGGCCTACTTCTGCTCCTACATCTTATGGTCTTATACTGGTGGGGTGGAGGCTGGAGTGTGGCTACATTTATGAATTTATTTTTAATAATTTCAGTGTGGAGAGGGAACAATGGGTTGCACCTCAATTATTTTTGTAGAAACTACCACTCCAGAATGTGCAGTAGTACAACATTTTGAAAAATATTTTAAACAGCACAAAGCAAGCTGGGAGCTACAGGACAGGACTCTCTTTTTGTAATAGTATTAAGCTGGTAAAGGCTGAATAGGCAGCAAGCCACATAAATAAGGAAGCGAAGCCAAAGTACCAAGCTGACAGAGTGGAAACACTAAGTATGGAGCAAATTTTGGCCCTTGAGTTTTAATGTTAGTAGGAAATTTTGAACCAGGTAAAATAAAGTGGGGCATCCATAAGGAAAGGTTGGTAACACATGGAGCCACTGCCATTAGTGGCAACCCCTGGGGTGAGTATAAACGTCAAAGGCTGGGTGGGAAATGGGTTGGCTGGAGCTTTATTGCAAGCCAGGATGTGGGAAGTGATTTTTAACATACAGGAAAACTGCTATAACTGCAAAGTAGGGAGCACCTTAAGATTCCACTGGTGAACATGGGAACAGAGCCACAATAACTAAAGTCATAGTCTCATAGTCATAGAGGTCTACAGCACAGAAAAAGGCCCTTCGGCCCATTGGCTCTGTGCCAGTCAAACAAGTACTTAACTATTCTAATCCCATTTTCCAGGACTAGGCCCATAGCCTTGTGTACCATGGCATTGCAAGTGCACATCCAAATATTTCTTAAATGTTATGAGGGTTTCTGCCTCTACCACCCTTTCAGGCAGAGTTCCAGATTCCCACCACCCTCTGGGTGAAAAAATTCTTCCCCTCACCCCCTCTAAACCTCCTGCCCCTTAACTTAAATCTATGCCCCCTGGTTATTGATCCCTCCATCAAGGGTAAAAGTTTCTTCCTGTCTACCCTATCTATGCCCCTCATAATTTTATACACCTCAATCATGTCCCCCCTCAATCTCCTCTGCACCAGGGAAAATAACCCCAGTCTATCCAATCTCTCCTCATAACTAAAACTCCCCAGCCCAGGCAACATCCTGGCAAATCTCCTCTGCTCTTATATTCTATGCCTTGGCTAATAAAGGCAAGTATCCCATATGCCTTCTTAACCACCTCATCTACCTGTCCTGCTACTTTAAGGGACAGGTGGACATGCACACCAAGATCCCTCTGATCCTCAGTACTTCCCAGGGTCCTACCATTCATCGTGTATTCCCGTACCTTGTTTGTCCTGCCCCAGTGCATCACCTCACACTTATCCAGATTAAATTCCATTTGCCACTGATCAGCCCATCTGACCAGCCTGCCTATGTCACAGCAAGGGACCTAACGCCGATCCCTGTGGAACTCCACTGGACACAGGCATCCAGTCACATAAACACCTCTCGATCATCACCCTCTTCTTCCTGCCACTCAGCCAATTCTGGATCCAAATTGCCTTGGATCCCGTGGGCGCTTAACTTCGTTATCAGTCTCCCATGCGAGACCTTATCAAAAGCCTTGCTGAAGTCCAAGTAGACTACATCAAATGCATTGCCTTCATCTACACACCTGATCACCTCTTCGAAAAATTCAATCAAATTGGTCAGACATGACCTCCCCTTAACAAAACCATGCTGACTGTCCTTGATTAATCCCTGCCTCTCCAAGTGTAGATTAATTCTACACAGTTCTGTGTACACTGTCTACACAGTTCTTCAGTTCTGCTGAAGGGTCATGAAGACCCGAAACGTTAACTGATTTCTTCTCCACCGATGCTGCCAGACCTGCTGAGTTTTTCCAGGTAATTCTGTTTTTGTTTTGTTGTAGATTAATTCTGTCCCTCAGAATTGCTTCCAATAGTTTCCCCACCACTGAGGTTAGACTGACTGGCCTGTAGTTCCCTGGTTTATCCCTTCCTCCCTTCTTGAATAATGGTACCACATTGGCAGTCCTCTGGCACCTCTCCTATGGCCAGAGAGGTATTGAAAGTTATTGCCAGCGCCCCTGCTATCTCCTCCCTTGCCTCACTCAACAGCCTGGGATACTTTTCATGTGGACCTAGAGATTTATCTACTTTTAAGCCGGCCAGACCACTTAGAGCCGCCTTCTCCCTTTCTATGCTAATTTCTTCAATTATATCACAGTCCTTCTGCCTGATTTCCATATCCACGTCATCCCTCTCAATTGTGAACACCGACACAAAGTATTCATTTAGAACCCTACCTACGCCATCCAGCTCCCCACACACACTTACGGTCCTGAATGGCCCCTACTCTTTCCCTAGTTATCCTCTTATTCTTAACGTATTTGTAAAATAACTTTGGATGTTATTTTATTTTTTTCATGCCCCTTTTTTTGCTCTCCTAATTTCCTTTTTTAAAGTTTTTTTTTACCACCCCTACACATTCTATACTCCTCTAGGGCTTCCGCTGTTTTGAGCCCTCGGTATCAATTATTTTTGTAGAAACTACCACTCCAGAATGTGCAGTAGTACAGCATTTTGAAAAATATTTTAAACAGCACAAAGCAAGCTGGGAGCTACAGGACAGGACTCTCTCTTTTTGTTATAGTATTAAGCTGGTAAAGGCTGAATAGGCAGCAAGCCACATAAATAAGGAAGCGAAGCCAAAGTACCTATCCAATCCTGTATATCCCTCGACATCCAGGGTTCCCTGGATTTGTTGGTCCTACCCTTTGTCTTTACTGGAATATGTTAGCCCTGTACTCTCCCTATTTCCTCCTTGAATGAATCCCACTGCTCTGACGCAGATTTACCTAAAAGTCGTTGCTCCTAGTCCACTCTGGCCAAATCATATCTGATCTTATTAAAATCGGCCTCCCCCCCCCCCCCCAATTTAGAACTGATTTCTGGCCCATCCTTGCCCTTTGCCATAACAACCTTGAATCTAACTATCTGCAAAATGCTCCCCCACTGATACCTCTACCACTTGCCCGGCTTCATTCCCCAAAATTAAGTCCAGGACTGCCCCCTTGTAGGACCTTCTACATACTGGCTTATAAAGCTCTCCTGGATGCATTTTAAGAATTCTGCTCCCTCTAAACCTATTGCACTATGATTAACCCAGTTAATGTTGGGGAAGTTGAAATCCCCCACTATTACTACCCTATTATTTTTACACTTCTGAAGTTTGCCTACATATCTGCTCTTCTATTTCTCTCTGACTGTTTGGAGCCCTATAGTACATTCCCAGCAATGTGATTGCTCCTTTTTTGTTTTTCAGTTCTACCCATATGGCTTCATTTGAGGATCCTTCTAAGATGTCATCCCTCCTTACTGCTGTAATTGATCCCTTGATCAATATTGTGATACCCCCTCCACTTTTACCTCCTTCCCTGTCTCGCCTGAAGACCCTATATCCTGGAACATTGAGCTGCCAATCCTGCCCCTCTCTCAACCATGTCTCTGTGACAGCAATGACATCGTATTTCCATGTGTTAGTTTGTGCCCTCAACTCACCTGCCTTATTCGTCAGACTCTTTGCGTTAAAATAAATACCATCCAACCTTGCCAAACTCCCTTGTGCCTTAACTGGCCTATAATTTCTATGCCTTCCAAACTCACTTGCTCTCTCTTCTAATTTGTTCCCCCTGCTGAACCTCCTCTCATGATCCCATCCCCCTGCCAAGTTAGTTTTAACCTTCCCCAACAGCACTAGCAAACCTCCCCGCAAGGATGCTGGTCCCATTCCAGTTCAGATGCAACCCGTCTGCCTGAGGTTCCCCCTTGGACAAGTATTGATACGCTTTCATTTTGTTTTGCCTGGATTAAATATAGCTTTGAAATGGTGTTCTAACTTTGGCATTCATTCTGATGTTAATTAAGTATGCTTCTAATTTTACTGTACCACGGAACGTTCCTCCTTGTAATGTTTGAATGAAAAGTAATTTAAATTTACATTTTTAAATAATTTTTCTGTATGGTTGTCCCAGAGTTTTCACAACAAAAGCCTTCCTTTGAAATAAATCGCTTCGGAATGAAGTGCTTTTAATATATATATCATGACAGGTCAGAAGAGCCAGAGGAGAAAAAACAAAGGAGTGATGCAACATTAGCATCTGCCCAGTTGATGAGTGGGGACTTGCAAGCTAATCAGTCTGCATATAACTACAATGCTTGGTATCAGGTGGGTAGTTTCTGCTTAAATTGGAGATTATCAACAAAACAAATTGCTTTAAACCTGAGAATCATAAAACATATTTCTGGTTTCTTTGAAAGATCGTTGAAATTCCTTATCCAGTTTTGTATTTCATTAATACATATCTGATGCTCCTTTTTTATAAAAAAAGGTCTCTGATTGGAAATATTGACTTATATTGAGTTTTCAGGTGTTTAAGTTGTGTGGCTGTGCACAGGCCATTGTATGTTCAGTGTACTTAGCTGGCCATCTCTACTGCAGGACAACACTAAAGATTGCTCAGGTGTGACTGCCCTCAAATTCACTTGTAGAGGATGTTTGCTCTACTCAGTTCCAATCTGCGCCACTGATTTGAAGCATAAAGTCTGTATAATGCAGCGAGACATACAGATCAGGGAGGTCAGTTTTTTTAAGACCTGTGAGTTATCTGATCTCAAATGGGATGATGGTGGAATGATTAGGGCTCTGCAGTTGCCTTGAACTTGCAAGTTGTGGAGGGAGAAAGTCAATTGACTTCCATTTGTAATTACTATTGTCTGGAAAATGCACATGTATTACATCATCACCGTACCCATGGCACCAGTGTGTTCTAGCTGCACAATGCACTGCAGCATCTCACCTCAGCCACCTAGAAGGATAAGGTTATGGAACACCATAACCTCTTGTTCCTCCCCAAGTCACAAACCATCCAGATCTGGAGATGTATTGCCTACCCTTCATCATCACTAGACCAAAATGCAGGAACTCCCTATCTAATAGGACTGTGGGAGCACCTTCACCACATGGATTGCAGTTGTTCAACATGGCAGTTGTTCAACATGGCAGTTGACCACCACCTCAGAGCAACTTGGAGTAGACAATAAATGCCACTCTTGCCAGCCGCCCACATCTTGGAATTAATTTTTCAAAGTTATTCAGTCTTATTTTTATAATATTGTCTTAAGCATGCTAGGTATTAGTTCCAATATTTTTCACCTTTTTCTGCTATGTTATTGTACACATCTCGATTCTTTTTACATTAAGTAGTGTTGATAATCTGAAGTAGAAAAGGAAACTTTTGGTGGACTGAACATCAATGATTTGGATGCTGATTTTTCAACTCTGATCACGTGGGTGCAAATTCAACCTCTATGCTGGGCTATGAATTCTCATATGTCCACTGGTTCCATGATTGTTAGGACAAAATTAGCTTTGGCAACCTATCCAATATCTTAATTCACATAGGTCTGCACAAAATTCACCTAATTCAATGCTCATTGGTGCTCAGGCCTCAGACTTGTATAGTAAAGGGTGAAATAGCATATTAGAACAATAGGGGTACCCTAAGGTTGGAGCTGCAGCATGGACAAAGTAGAAGGAGCTTTTCTTTACATATGAATGCTATACTTGACCTGAAAGTTTAAATGTTGACACTGAAAGCCCAAAATGGTATGATCACCAAAAATAAACATTTGTAAGTTTTTCTTTAAATAAAAGTTTGCTTAAAAACCTCTCTACCATATACTTGACCAGTTTTTGTTGTCTTCTCCAACAGTATAATTATCCAACACCATGGAGCTATGGGCAGTATTACCCACCGCCCCCTACCTAATTTGCTGGAATTGCTTGAGAGACTGAAGTGTTTCCTTTTCGTTATAAAAGTGGAAGATATTGCAGTTTAATGGACATGCTATCCAAGACTGTGGAATTTTTTTTTCAAGAGAAAGTTGTTTACTGCAAAATATTTGAGGTCGGACATGATTTGCGTTCAAAAACATTTTGTGAATTCTCATACCTTTTTTGAATGTGATTTTTAAAGAAACTTCTCTTCATACATAATTTGTTAATAGGAAAATAAATTTTAAAACACTGCAGAGCACCACTGATGGTATATTTTCTTAACTGGCAATTTCATGCAATTGTAGAATTTTGAAAAATATGCTGAGAACTATGTAATCAAGTTTTTTTTAAAAACTAGTACATTTGTAATTGAGAGATTAACTTCAAAGAAATATATTCTTTTTCTTATTCAATTAAAATAACTACATATATGGGAGTTCTGACTTTAGATACCTCAGTCAGTGATGCCTCCTGCTTTGTGAAGTAGTACTGATGGATCTAGTAATTCTTAAACACATTTAAGCAAAGGGATCTTGATCCACTCCTGCCTACCTTAAACTGAAATTGTGTTGCTACATGTTGCTAGTCTGTTCAACATTAAAATTAGAAGTTGCCTATTGTAAATGCACTTGCTGTAATTTTAGCAATTTTATTAAACAAAGGATTGCCTCCAGTCATATTTGTTAGGAAGCAGCAAGTATAAAATAGGTACTGTATACGTTTAAAGACTATCGTATTTTTTGAGCATTTATTTTTTCCAAACTGAAACCGAACATAAAATTCCACGCATTCAAAAAAAAAACATTTCTTCCTTTTAAGCAATTAAGAGCAGCAGGAGGATACCAGTTCAATACTTGATGTTTTTTAATTAAACAGAGGTTCATTAGCTAAAAACGGTTGCCAGGAACACACACTTGAAGGGAGAGATGATCAGACTGGTATTCTGGAACAATGTGATTCAAATAAACAATTGTATTTTCTTATTTCAAACCTCTTCTAATATAAATGAGAATTTTACAAAGCTTAGTTCTTTGTTTTAAGAGATTTACTGTGTTCCACTTCACCATCTATTAGATTTCCATCACCAATGCGACCATACAGTTATAAAGGGAGAAACTATGATGTCAAAAGATGGACTTTTCAGAGTAACGCTGGCCATCTGAAAGTAGGTCAAATTAGCACTCCAGAAAAGTTGGTACATCCAAGCTGTGCTCCTGTTCTGATTCATATCAAATCAGAGTACATGCACCCTTTCACAATCACTCATTTATCAGGTGAAACTATCAGCTCTAATATTTGAAATATTCTTCCACGCAGGACAGTTTCACCATCAGCCATATTCTAACGGTTAATATTTCAGCTACAGATGACCAATCCAACCTTATTAGAAAAAAAAAAGAATTTTGTCCCTATACCTTTACGAACTATGGGGAGAAGTGACTACAGCTGGGGTTAGGTGTGCATAAAAAAACAGAATTTTGTCCCTCTACCTTTACGAACTATGGGGAGTCGTGACTACAGCTGGGGGTAGGTGTGCATGGGGGAAGAGGTAGAGAGTGTGTAGCTGTATTGGGGAATAGGGTGAGGGTGCAGGGTAAGCAGCTACTATAGCAGGGGTGAGGCTGTCTGGGGAGAGCCTGTGAGGGAGTGACTGTCTAGGGTCAGGGGGGTGGAAATATACTGGAAACTTTACTGTCCCACTTTTACTAACCTTTACAAAAGGACCTTATTTAACTGCTCGATCTGTAATTTGTAGGCAAGTAAACATAAACCACATTTCTACTCTGATAATTTCCAGTCCTGCTGGAATTTGTACCCATAATATTTATCAAGACAAAATGATGGCTCCCTTGATACCAGGCAAGAAATGCAAAATTGATACTGAAGGTCGAGTTTTCAAAGGCTCCTGGACTAATGATTTTTTTTGCCATTAAACACAATGGGCATATTGTTACTGATATGTCAAGAGAAAATAGCTGCTTTCAAGGGATACATTATCAACTGATGTTCTTTGAATCGAACTAGCAAATTTGACAGCCTCACAGGTCATGTGAGAATTGACCTAGTGAACTGTGAAACAAATCAATATAAGGCAAAAACCTTTCTTCAAAGCTGCAAACCAGAGTTCTGAGGCAGCAGCCAAGTTCAGTTTTTTGATAGCTGTAACAGTAGCCAAGAGGGGGAAGCCGTTGTCTGATGGGGAATTTGTGAAAGACTCCTTGGGCATATTCACATCTGCGGTATGTCCTGATAAAAAGCTGATGGTTTCACATTAGACTATTGCTAGATGAGTTGATGATCTAGCATTCAAAATTCTCTGATCAAAAGACTCAATGCCTCAGTTTTACAGTTTAGGGCTTGATGACAGCATGGATGTAAGTGATACTGTTCGACTGGCAATCTTTGTACAAGCAGTCACCAAATTTTTTGAAGTCATTAAGGAACTACATGACCTTTATCCAATGAAAGGCACAACAGGACAAGACATTTTCATTGAAGTAAAACGTGTTTTGATGAAATTAAATCTTCCAGAGGTCAAACTTTGTAGTCTAATTAAACTGCTGGAACTCCTGTAATGATAGGCAGGCACAATGGTTCGTTAGTCTGATGCTGAAATCAGTGCCTCAGACCATTGTGTCATTCACCAAGATTGCACTGTGTGCAAAGAGCCTGGAGGTGAAATATGATGGAAAAGATTGCTTCCACAGCCAATTTTCTTAAAGTCCAAAAGGCTTGATCAGACAGCTCCAAGCCTTTCTTGCAGAGGTAGGATCAGACCATATTGATGTCATTTTCTTCAGCCTTGTTCACTGGCTCAGCAAGGCAGCCACACTAGCCAGATTCTGGCCAGTGCTTGAAGAAATAAAACCTTCACGACAAACAGGAAAAGATATAAACTTCATGGACGATAAGTGGTTGAATGACTAGACATTCCTAGTTGACATCAAGTATTTGCAGATGGATCAATTTGTCAACAAACTGTATGAGCATGTCCAAGCATTCATTCAAAAGTTAGAATTGCTTCAGAAACAGTTGACTATGAAGAAGGTCCATTTCATAACACTATTAACAAAGCATGCACAGACACTAAACCATGAAAATTATTCTGCACTGATTGGCAGCTTGAGAAACAAATTCAAGATAAAGATTTGCAGATTTCAGAGAATTGAAGCTGTTTGCAGATCCATTTGGAACTGCTGCCCATGACATGTTCCAACTGGAACTAACTCAGATCCAAAATTACAGTGACAGGATGAATGCTTTTGCAGAGCATAGCTGCCTGACATTTTATAGTCAATACGTTCCCTCAAATCTATCAAAATATGCCCTTTGATTCATTGCACTGTTTGGCAGCACATATTGCTGCAAACAGCATGTTTTCAAGAACGAAAAACATAAATATAAAATCAAGATCACTCCTGACAGTTGGACATCTATCTGGAATACTTTGTATCGCTACATTGTGCAGGCAGACATTGGCTACTGTACTTGTGCAAACAAAATGCCAGATATCTCATTAAATCAGTGCTTAGTACAGTGATGAGAAAGTAAGGTAATAAATTAGTCTTCTCATTTGAAACTTGTTCATAAAAATGCACATTTTTGTTCTTTTGATTAATTAGCAAGATAAATTTCTATTCATCTTCTGTTGCCTTTTCTTTCCAAAGCTTGCTCATTGGCCTGAGTGAAAAAAAAATTGAAATGTGACCCCTTGCGTGAAAAGGTTGAACACCCCCTGAACTAAATTGACACGATATGTAGTAAAATATGCATAGCATGAACAAATTTTGAGCGAGTGAAAAATTAGTCTGTGCCATTGACTACAGTCTTTAAGACATTAAATTTCAATGCTTAGATTGCACTTCAACAGATAGTTGTAAAATTGATTCAACTGAGGAAAAAGGAAACTTGTTAACTTTTTAGTTCTATAAGAACTCACTGTGAAGCCTTAAAAGAAGCCAGTACCCATCGTGAGAGGACGTGAATGTATAGTTGTTTTGCTTGTATATAAGATTAGGTGCATCATAGAATAGAATGATACAACAATCAGAGGCCAGTTAGTCTTACTTCCCTGCTCTTCTTCAGCCTGTAAACTTTTTTTCAAGGTTTTTTAAATCCAAAATTCTTTTTGAAGTTTACAAATGAATCTGCTTCCAATACCCTTTCAGGCAGCGCATTCCAGATCATCATAACTCAGTCTTTTCTTTTAAAGTTTCCTGTTGTCCCAGGTTCTTTTGTCAATCACCTTAAATTTGTGCCCTTGGCTATTGATCTTTTTGCCAGTGAAAACAGAGAAATCAAATGGCCAAGTTACCTTCTCTGTTCTAACAAGAACAATCCTAGATTCTCCAACCTCTCTTTGTAACTGAAGTCACCCATCTATGCTGCTCTATTAAATACCTTGTGCACCCTCTCTTATGTTGTGCTATCTTTCCTAAAGTGTTTTGTCCAGAATTGAACAGCTGAGACCTAACTGGTTTTTTAAAGGTTTAGCATAACTTGCTTGCTTTTGTATTTTATGCCTCTGTTGATAAGCCAAAGATTTAATCTAAATTTTAACAGTCTTCTCAACTTCTCCTGTTAACTTCAAGAACTTGTATACATACACCTGCAGGTTTTGCTGTTCCTGAACCCCCTTTAAAATTGCACTATTTACTTTATATTGTCTCATCTCATCTTATTAAAATGTATCATTTCACAGTTCTCTGCATTAAATTTCACCAGTCATGCATCTGCCCATTTCACCAGACTATGTCCTGAAGCCTGTTGCTATCCTCTTCATTGTTTACTACATTTCAGAGCTTGTGTCATCTGCTCATTTTGAAATTATGTCATGTACCCCCAAGTCCAGGTTATATATATAAATCAACAGGTACAGTGGTCCAAATACAGCTATTGGGGAACCCTATAAACTTCAAACTGCAAAGAAAAAGCTGTTCACCACTACTATCTGCTTTCCGTCACTTAACCAATTTGGTATACTCATTGTCGCTTTGATTCCACTAACAAGTCAATTACACATAGCATCTGGTCCCTAAATTTTTGCATTATCCCTTAACATAAATGAGGAACCAAGTTCTGCAACCAATTCAGGAAAAGTTCTGAGAAATTGATCTCCCTAGGTAACTCTAACTCAATTACAAGCAATCTCCCGTCTATAACTACACACATACTTAAAATTCACAAACTTGTTCAAATTCCCTTTTAAAGAAGAGCAACGCACCCATATCTATCAAATGTTTGTGATGTGTTACTGAGGATGAGTGCTCCCCACAAGAAGAAATACTTCATGGCATCTAATCAAATTTTGTATTCTCCTATTTCTACCATTTCTTCCATCTTAAATAACCTATTCAACCTAAAGGTTTTGAATCTCTCTCTAACTAAAAACAGCTATTTGCCCTCCAAGCTTAGTTTCATTAAATAGGCTAAACTCATGTAAGCGATCCTCATAACTGAGAGGTCTTTGATATCAATATAGTTGCCTTTCTCTGCATATAATTCTCAACATTCAACATGTGGGAGTCAAATCTGGACTTGGTTGTTAATGATGCCCATAGACACTGATAATTTTTAATAAGAGATTTCAATTCTCAGGAACAAAGGAAGTGCACAACAAGATTTCAAGTTCTAAGATTTATACTATAATGAACAAAAATCAATATCGACTAAACATTATTTAGTAGGCAACTAATACTTCAACTACAGAAAAGATATCCCCTATACCTTCCTAACGTGACCAAAAACCGCACACTGCATCTATTCATTACATTACACTCAGCAAAATTGTGGTCTTTACAGGAACTAGAACAAAGTTACTCCCAGATTGAAATGGGTTTGCTTCTCTCCATTTAGCTGTGTTGCAATGTCCAATTTCTGGCAAGACATTTCCCTCCATCTCCTGAGAATCCCCAAACCAGCAGCAAGGCTCACTCCAGTGATTCCTTCTCTCGGCCTTACCAGGGACAATCATTCAGTGTCCTTAAATTTCCACTGATTCCATCCCTTTGACCAGAGAATGTGCTCCTACCCTCATTCTGTCTGGTAATTAACAGAGAACAGCCTTTTCTGCTGCTGCTCACGGCAATCATTTCCCTGAGTGTCAAGAAAACATGGAATTGTAATATTTTTCTTCTGGTAATAACCCTGGCATATTTTCTTATGTACAGGAAGTCAGGCTGTTGGAGTTGGAGTAATTGGATTAAGAGCCAGAGTGACTGCAAGGGTCTAAGTCCAACAGTAAGAAGTGGTTTTGATATATTAATGAATCAAGAGGAACTTCAATCAGAGTTTTACATAAATCAATAACAAGAATAGTTTTGAATTGAGTTGTTTTAGTTCAAAAGGGTATATGCAGGTTGTAAAAAGGCGTAAGGAAATAAGGTAAAGATAGGGTAAACAAAAACAGAATTACCTGGAAAAACTCAACAGGTCTGGCAGCATCGGTGGAGAAGAAATCAGTTAACGTTTCGAGCCTTCACGGCCCTTCGGCAGAACTGAAGCATAGTTTTCTCCTAACTATGCTTCAGTTCTGCCGAAGGGCCGTGAAGGCTCGAAACGTTAACTGATTTCTTCTCCACCGATGCTGCCAGACCTGCTGAGTTTTTCCAGGTAATTCTGTTTTTGTTTTGGATTTCCAGCATCCGCAGTAGCTTTTAGCTTTTTGTTTTTATAAAGATAGGGTAAGTTTGTTTTTACAAGTCTAAGAGCTAAAGTAAAGAACAATTTAATCAATTGTGGAAAGAAAGCATTTCTGAAGAAGCTGGTTGAGATAATAGATCAAAGGGAAGGAATGCATTTAAGGAAATACTGAAGCCTGTGTGAGGGAGTAGCTGCTTAGATCCCCCAGAAGGCAGCAGGGCAACTGGTCAGAACTCCCAGAAGACAGTGTGAGCAAGGCCAGACTGAAAGAACCAGTTTCTGTCAGCTGCAGAGGACAGTTCAAGGAAAAAGCACTCCATGGTAAAAATTATGGACTTCTATAGATTCTAAAATCTATAAGGATAGTAGCTGAATAGAAAATGGGAAGGTTAGCTCTGAGGGTAGTTAAGATTTGTGGAACTGTATTTAAGTGTAATTGTGTTTTACTTGTTTTTCTTTATTCTTTGAATAAATGCTTACTTTACTATACAATCATCACAAGTAGTTTGGGACATCATTTCCTAATTTCAGAACTGCCCCTTACACTATGCAAGTTGCAAAAACCGTTTTGGCAGCTGTTTCAAGTTTCTCTCTGGGAATTGAGCAGCTTGGCATTTACCATATGTTGTGTCATAACAAAATTGAGGGCTCTTTGCTGGATATTAAAAGAGTAATTCCTTGATTGGCTTGGAATTGATTAAGTTAAAGGCAGCGAGGGTGAGAAGTATACTGAACCAGGAGTGGTATTGTGAGATTTTGAAGTGGGAAACTGCAAAATGGCCTTAGCAGTTACTAAGGCTTGTCTGGGAGCAGAAGATACAACCTTGGAGGGTTTACAAAAGGTAAATAAAGCTAAGTTACTGGAACTGGTGGATAAGTTGCAGTTGAGGTTAACCATAGGATCAAAGAAAGCGGACATAATTGAAGTAATAGCACAGCTATTTGAAATTGGAAGGGATACCTGAACTAGTGAGATTTAAGTTACAAATGAAGAAGCTTGAACTTGAACAAGCAAAGGAACTGAAGAACTTTGAATTGGAAGAAGAAGAAAAAGAAAAAGGGAAGGACAGAGAATTGGAATTGAAAAGGCTAGAGGCAGAGGAAAAGGAAAGAGAAATGGCATTCCAAAGGGAACTGGCAGAAAGGCAGGAGAGAGAAAAGGCAAGAGAATGAGAAGAAAAAAACAGGAAAGGGAATTAGAAAGGTGAGGTTAGAAAAGGAAGAAAAATAAAAAGAGAGAGACAGAGAATTCCAGCTTAAAAAGCTGGCAGTTAAAAAAGAACACCAGAAAGTGAGGAAGGACTTATTTCCAGATCAGAACCCAGTGGGGAGATGTTTAAATTTGAACAAGCTCTTTCAAAGTTTGAAGCAAAAGATGTCAAGGCATTATTTATCTCATTTGAGAAGATGGCTAAACAGATTAAATGGCCAAAAGAAATTTGGACATTGCTTTTACAATCTAGGTTGGTAGGTAGAGCTAATGAGGTATATGCATCACTGTAAGGAGAAATATCTGGGAAATATGATGCATTGAAGAAGGGTATTTTGAGTGCCTAGAGGTTGGTTCTAGAGGCATACAGACAGAAATTTTAAAATGTGAGAAAACAGCCTGGACAGACTTATTTTGCGTTTGAAAAAGTCAAACAAAGTAGGTGGATCAGGGCAATAAAAATAGAGAGAACCTATTAAGCCCTTAGAGAAGTAATTATTTCGGAAGAATTAAAAGGTTCATTTCCTTCAGTAGTAAGAATCCATGTGGAGGAACAAAGAGTTAAAACTGCTGGGCAGGCAGCAGAGATAGCAGATGATTATAAGCTGGTCCATAAATCCAAACGTTTTCTCGACACCCTTTTAAATCTGAGAAAGATAGAAAATGGGAAGGTGAGAGGAAGGTCAAGGAACAGCTGGAAAATTAAGACACATTTTAAATTAACTTTGTGCAACAGAGTACCTAAACAACCTCCGTTAATGCCCTGTGTCAATACATTTTCATACTGTGAACTTTCTGGAGGTAAATCCCCATCACCTACCACAGCCAACAATTAAGCTGACCCGGTATCTCTACGAATATTAATTTGCTTGCCTGCTATATGGGACAAAAATGGGAATACTTCACACTTGAACACACAATTTTTATAATCTTCAAAACTCTGGTCTATTCCAACAGTAAATACATTTGAAGCAACTGGTTTGTCGCTAGCTCCCCCTACTGGTTCAGCATTTTCTAAATCCATGCTGCAGTTTTGGCTGTTAGTTTCCGACACGCTGCCTTCACGCGTACTCTCATTACAAAAATAACATGTTGTATCATACTTTTCCTCCATACCATCTGTTTATTACTGAAAAGTATCTGTCTTTCCATTTCTGCTATCTCCCTCGCTGTAACCAGTATTCTGTCCATTATCATATCTCTTGTCTCTAAAACTTATGTGGATTTACAACCAATGGTCTGCTGCTACTCAGATGCTTGTGAGACAATTTGTAATTATCAGCCATTGCAGCAGCTTTCCTTATCTTAGAAACTTTATGGTTTTGAGTTGGAACCTTATTCCCGAACAGACACTATTTTATTTTTTTTCCCTATTAGCGTTACCTTTCAAAATCTTGTTCAGTCTTCATAGATCTATACCGCCTATCAAATATCATTTCCTTTTCTCTAGTAAATTCCACAAAATTCTGATTATGTTTCTTAAATTTCTAAACTTTTGTCTGTGAGCTTCTAGAACTAACTCATAGGCATTGAGAACAGCAGTTTTCACTATAATAATCAATAGACTGTATATCTGAAAGAAATGAGTATACTTCTAATGCTTTTCCCGCGAACATGCTTTACAATAAAACCGCCCAACTTCCTCTCGGCAATTGAAGCTTTGTGGCAATTTTCTCAGCAACACAAAGTACATTTCAATTCTTACTCACTGAATTTAGGCACTAGGTAAATATTCCTGGCCAAATCAAAACCAAGAGTTAAATCTGCATTGTCATCATCAAGTTTTCCTGCTACCACCGTTTGCATAATCTCAGTTTTTCTTTGCCTGGATCAAATTCCCTTGCTTCTTTTTGTCTCAGAATTCAAGGTTTTTACTTTCTAATTTTTCTTTTCCTCTTTCTCCTTAACTCAAGCCTTTAAATTAACCTTTGTTAACTGTTGCGAGGCATTCACAGGTCATCCCTTATCTTTGTTAACTGTTGCACAAGTCATCCCTTTCCAGAAATGCTTGAATATTAAACATAGCCACGTTAAATGAATACAGCAAAAGTAACTGAAATCTTGTTTGTTTAAACTTGTTTCCAGCCTCTGGATTAATATGTCAGACGAGCCCCCAGTTAGTTATGTTCCAGGTAGAGTCAAATAACTATTAAAAAGAGATTTGAATTCCCAGGGACAAACTTAAAGGAATTGCAAAACGAGATTTCAAGTTTTAAGACTTATACTATGTCAAAAAACTAAAATCTACATTGACTAAACACTACTTACTAGACAGCTAATCCTATGAACTACAGAAAAGATATCCCCCTTAACTTCATAACATGACTGAAAACCCCACACCATTTATACATTACACTGCACTCTCTGCAAATTGTAGTCTTTAAAAGAAACAGCCCAAACTTAACAGACTCATTTCTCCCTGTTTTGCTGAGTCATAACATCCAGTGTCCATGGAAAGTCATTTCCCTCCATCTTCTGAGAATCCCCAAGCCAACTTCCAGCAGCAAGGCTGGCTCTAGTGATTCCTCCTCCTGGCCTTGCCAGTGCCCTTAAATTTCCATGGGTTCTGATTTTTCAATCAGAAAACATGCTCCACTGCATGGTGGCTAACAGAAAACAGCCTTTTTCCCTGCTGCTCGCAGCAATAGTTTCCCTGCATCTTCACCTAGAAGCATCTCCCTTTTTGTCTAGGGTCTCTGAATCAATAACTCAGTCTGTAATAGCAAGAACAGCAGCCTCGCCCGTGTTCAGGTGTTAAATCTGGCACTTGAGCTTCAATAGGACATGTCCTGGGATCCCGGTCCCCAAAGCAACAAAGTCACATCGGCTTATCACCTGGCAGAACTAGTGGGAGGTCACATGCTCCATTAAAAGAAAGTTTAAAACATAACCATCTTGTAATAGTTTTATGAGTGTGAGGTATTATCAGCATAGACTAAATCAAAAATTTTCAACCATTTTGCTTCTGAAGCCCCACCTCCTCCCATGTTTAAAAAAATAGTTGAAAGAGAGGGCATGTGGAATCTTCATAACAGTGATTATGATGGGATGTATCATGTAAAAGCCAGCAGCCAATTTGCGTACAGCATGATTCCACAATAGTGAATGGTGCACCTGGGAACTAATGACACAGATAGGACTAAGGGAGGTTCTGCTGAGGTAGTATGAGCAGCTAGGCACTAAATTGGTTTCAATTCATGGGGCACCAGTACTGGAGAAAGAGGGAACTGTACTTCTCCTGAATGCTGCTGGTGGGTCATATAACTAGGGCTGTAGAGAAGGCTTTAACTATCAACTCTGACTTTGTAAGATAAACATTGGTTAATTAAACCTAGATTTGCTTGATTTGCCTTTAATCTAGGGTTGTTTATCAATTTCTTAACCGGGCTTTTCCATTAACACTTTAATTCCTAAAACTAAAAGTTATATTCTAAAGCATGTGAATATCTTGTTCATAATTCATTACATTCCCTAAAGGCCATCAGTAAACCAGTTGAGTTTTTTTTACAATTTTGAGAGCTTGATGGCCATTTTTGTTTTTTTCTGATTCCAGCTTTTCATATTTTTTAAGTGAATTTAACTTCTCTCAACTGCTTCAGTAAGACAACTAATAGAATACTGGGTATGACCAAAGTTTTAATTACCACGAGTTCTGAAGTCACAGTGGACTTACAAATATACGAAATAGGAGCAAAAGAAAGCCATTTGGCCCCTCGAGCCTGCTCCGCCATTCAATAAGATCATGGCTGATCTGTCTGTGTTTCAAGTTCTATGTTCCCATCTGCCCCAATAACTTTTGATTCCCTTGCCTAACAAGAGCCTAAAAACTTGAAACGTTAACTCTGTTTCTCTCTCCACAGATGCTGCCATACCTCCTGAGATTTTCCAGCACTTTGTTTTTATTTCAGATCTCCAGCATTTGCAGTATTTTGCTTTTACTTTAATTCATGCCTCACTGCTCTGCTACTTTGCAAATGGCACTGCTGAGGCCACTGGATTTGCTTTCATTTTTAAAAAATAAGTGAAATGTGAGATGCGATCCTAAAACAATTAAAATGCGAAATCTAATGTAATAAGGAGCTTCACTTATTTAGTTGTCTTGAAGCAGTAGCCTTATGCTTAGTCCATTAAAACATAAAGGCAAGGATGGTCTGGCCACGCTGCCGCGGAACACTCCAAGTAGTTGGACCGTGCTGTACCACCTGTCCCTCGTGGAAAAATTTATGCAGAGAAACACCTTTGACCACAAGTCCATCAGACAGTGGTTTGCACGTAACGTCTTAGAGGCCCTGCGGGAAAAGGAGAGGATGGATCCTGTCAGATGGTTCCCCAAGCAGACTGTCAAAGTAATTTGGCAGAATGCCTCATCGCCAGAACTTTCCAACAAGCACCAAGATGTAGCTTGGCTGGTGGTGAGAAAGGCCCTTCCCGTCAGATCCTTCCAACACGCCAGGACTCTCACCCCTTCTGCACGTTTCCCTCGAGGTGGCTGTGGTGGGGAAGAGGCTGTTGTTCACCTCCTTGTGGAATGTGCCTTTGCAAAGAAGGTCTGGAGAGAGATGTAGTGGTTTTTGTTGAGGTTCATCCCGAGCAGTGCTGTGACACAGGACTCTGTGCTTTACGGGCTGTTCCAAGGGACACACACCGAGACAAACATCAACTGCAGCTGGAGGATCATCAACTCGGTGAAAGATGTTCTTTGGTCTGCCCGAAACTTGTTGGTCTTCCAGTGCAAAGAGTTGTCCCCGACCGAGTGTTGCAGACTGGCACATTCCAGGGTCCAGGACTACTTGCTGAGGGACGCAGTAAAGCTTGGGGCAGCCGCTGCAAAGGCCCAATGGGGAAAGGTCGCTGTCAAAGATCTTTCTGCCATTCTGCACCGAGGGGCTGGGAAAGGTAAAGACCCTTCGGGCTGTACAGTTCACAATGAATATATGCATTGAATACTAATTGTATTATAATTATATTGAAGCACCTGAGTGCAACATGATGTATGTTGATAATCCCAGTACCACTGCACTATTTGACTGTCTGTAATGACCATATTCAAATGATTGTAATATTCATTGATTGTATTGAAGCACCTCGTGATCCATGTGTAAAAGTTGAATCTGATTGCACTTTTTGTGTTGGCGATTTAGAAATGTTTTGTAATGTTCGTTCAGATATTTTATGAATAAAGTATATTTTTCAAAAAAAAATCTTCATTCACTTGGTAGCACTCTTGCCACGAAGTCACAAAGGTCATGGGTTCAATTCCCACACTAGGACTTAAGTACGAAAATCAAAAGCTGATACACCATGCTGCATGCAAACATACTGGAGGTGCTATCATTTGGATTAAATTTTAAATTGAGGTCCTGTCCGCTTTCTTAGTTGGATGTAAAAGATCCCATAACACTATTTTGAGGAAGAGCAGGGGAGTTATCCCCAGTGTCCTGGTCAATATTTATTCCTCAATTAACAACGGAAAATCAGATTATCTGGTCATTATCACATTGCTGTTTTGGGAATTTGCTATGTGCAAATTTGCTACTCTGTTTTCTACATTACAACAGTAACTACATTTCTAAAGTACTTCATTGGCTGTAAAATACTTTGGGACATCCTGTGGTCATGAAAGGCATAAATGGAAATCTTTTCCATTTTTTGTTAAATTGGACTGAGCAAAGTTGTCCCACAAAGTGGTCACCCAGCCCAAGCATGACCCTGATCTTGCCATTTCAATTCACCATCTTGACTTTTCTGCCTTTAGCCTGCTACAACGTTCCAGCGAAGCCCAACACAAACTGAAAGAACAGCATCTCATCTTCCGATTAGGCACTTTACAGCCTTCTGGACTTAACATTGAGTTCAACAGCTTCAGATCATGAACTCTGTCCTTCATTTTGATATTTTTCCCAAACCCTTCCACCACACAGAGCCAGACTGTAACTTGTTCTTTTGTTTTGCTTTCAGAGAGCGCTGGACCCTTGTTCTGCGACGAACACATTTTGCTGTCTGACCGTTGTGCACCTGACTCAATCCTTAACCACTCCTTTTGTCTTGCGTCCATGGCATCTTTGTCAAAACTCTCCTGAGCTCCCACCTATTCCCGATGTTGTTTTGCTCCAATAAAGATAGAAAATGCTGGAAAAGCTCAGCAGGTCTGGCAGCATCTGTGGGGGAGAGAAACAGAGTCAACATTTCCAGTCTGTATGATTCTTCAGAGCTGAAGAGAGATGGAAATGTGGTGGGTTTCATAGTCACAACAAAAACAAAAAACGCTGGAAAGACTCAGCAGCTCTGACAACATCTGTGGAGAGAAAGACAAAGAGTTAATGTTTCGAGCCCGTATGACTCTTCTTCAGGGCATCCCGCAGTACTAAGCTTTTATATTACTGTGGGTTTTATGGTGTTGTGGTGGGGGTGGAGCAACCAGGATAAAAGCAAAACACCGCGGAGATCTGAAGAAGTCCCATGCGCCTGGTTTGGGAAGAACCTACTACATCCATCCTCACAACTCGACGACACAAGGGCGGGGAGAGGGTGCCCGTCCCCTTCACATGCACCGCACAGACACCTCCCTCCAATCTCGCGAGAACTCAGGCGGGGAAACGGACGATCGCGTGTGCGCAGTCCCGTTAATGCGCCCGGCAGCATGTACGCACGCGCAGTGCCAGCACATGCGCGGTTGTGGTTGTTCGCAGTTATAATTCTGCTCGCGCAGCGTCTCTCCCTTTTCGCCCCTGTTGAGAGTTGACGGGCGGGTTGTAGTCGTTTGCACCTGAACCAGGGCCGCCTTTTCCAGGTGGGTTTCTGGGGAGCCGTGCGTTGCTTTCTGAAGAAGCGCCTGCTGCCTCACCACCTTGCAAATATCCTCGATAGTGGATTTGTCCTCGCCGTGACTCCGCTGCCGATTGTGGAGTCGCGGCCCGTCGGGCTGTGCGTGTGCGAGGATGAAAATGGCGCCGGGCCTGTGGCCTTTGGGCTTCCCCCCGCGCCACACACACTCAGGCCTCGGGCATGGGCCGGAATGCGGGGAGCGGCGTCGGCTTCATGCGGTCAGGGCCCGGACTCCTGTGCGGTTTGCGGGCCTGTTTTTTCGGAGTGCGGTGCCGGCTCTTGTGTTAGGGAATCTGCAACCACGCGGCGGCCTCCTCCATTGCGCGACGTGTCGCGTTTTCCTGCGGCTCTCCAGTAATCGCGAATATTGCAGTTTTTTAAAAGAATGTTTTATTAGCCTGAATCTGGTTGGTGTACATTGGCTGTCTATTCGCGGTTATCTTAATGCAGACTGGCAAAAGTCCGTGACTGGGTTAGAGGAAGAGCGGTTTTCTAGCTGCCTTAAATTTACCCGTTGAAGTGGTGATAGTCGCTTTCATCATGTTTATGGCACGGAAAGAGGCCACTTGGCCCTTCGTGTCTGCCGTTGTGCTGTTACTTTTTCTCCTTTGCTTGTTCAAACATGCGAAAGAGGGCGGGGATTGACAATTTGCATTAATATAGTGCCTTTAACTTTGGGGTTTGACAAAGGAGCGCCCATCCTTAGTTGCCATGAGAAAATGGATCCCCCCACCCTGATGCCTCTGAAGTCATGTATAGTAGGCCTGACAAATTAAAAGTTGGCATTTATTTTCCTTTATTGAACTTGTTGGATTTTTATGACCATTGAATGTGAAATTCACTTTATTAGTAGTAATTTGTTCAGAGGGACTAATAAATAGATGTTTATGTCTGAGCCATATATTTGCTGAAATCTTTTATTGGGATTGTTTGCCATGGAGAAGGTGAGGCTGAGAGGAGTTTTGATTGAAGTGTTCAAAATCACGAAGGGTCTAGACAGAGTAGATAGGAAGAAACTCTTCCCACTCGCAAAAGGGTCAAGAACAAGAGAGCACAGACGTAAACTAATTGGCAAAAGTGACGGGGAAAAAGATGTTTTGCAATGGGTGGTTAAGGTCTGGAATTATACTGCCAGTGTGTGGTAGCGGTAGGTTCAATTTTTAGACTGTTTTCTGAAGAGGAAGAATGTACAGGGTTATGGGAGGGGCGGGATGGCACTAGGTGAATTGCTCATTTGGAGACCCGATGCCAACATATTGGGCCATAACAATTCTAACGGCGACCCATATTTATTTGACTGGAAATTAGGAATCTAAGAATTAAGAACTGATTTTTGACATTGGAGCTCAAAAAAGGTGAATTAAGAAACTTCAAATCTGTTTTACACATATTGGAGTGATTTTTTTTTCCACCCTCTAGAACCATCATGCAGCTGTTTCTACATGCTCAAAACACCCACACCCTTGATGTGACTGGGGAAGAGACTGTTGGGGAAATTAAGGTAGGCTATCTACTAAACGGTGAACAACTTTTGAAGTTTAAATTTTTAACTTAATATAGTTTATGTGTATATTTTACCAATTACCTGTCACTTGAGTATTTTCCAGATTTTAGATGTTTTGGTTTTAAAGAAAATTCTTTTTTGAATTAGGTGTTTAGAAAACATTAATCTCCAGTTGTGATCTTTATAGTTGATGTGCTCTTTTATAAGGACTAATTTTCTATCATGCCATTATCTCTAATGACGGAATACAGTTTAGCAGTGTAAATTTGCAATTGTACCTTATGAAGTTACAGTGCACCCTGACTACATCATGCCATTCCCTTTGCCCTTGGAGAACTGCAACACAAGCCAAGAAAGTGTAATTGATTGAGCTTTGTGATTTTCTGAGGGTTGAAAAACTCGTGAGGAGGTGTGTGTATTGTGATTGTTTCACAAAAGGGAACAGTTTCTTCCAATCTACTCTGTACAGACCACTCGTGATTTTGAATACCACTATTAAACCAAAAGGACTGAAAGGGTGAAGAAAGTAAAATCCCAATTCATTTGCAGTTAAATTGATCGGATTTGGAATGCATGTTTTAGATTGCGGCATACTAATCTTCAGATGATAAGTCTGAAGTGTATCCAGTTTGATGGTTTTACATGTTTGGGCACTTATGTTTCCAGATACACTGTTTATAAGTTGGGTATTGATTTGCTTTTGTGATGGGTAAGAACACAACCTGAAGACAATGATAGGAAGTAGCTGCATTACAGGTTCCCTAACATATCTGACAGCGTTTAAAACAGATGCTAATTGATGTTTACTAACTTTAAATTAGAAGTGCTGGAATTGCATAGTGCAATCTGTTGGCATGCAGTCCTGTCACATCTGTGTCTTTGGTTTAAATCTAGATTTAACTGTTGTGGAAATCTTGCACACTGTGGGAGTCCTACCTGAAATGAGTTTGGGGCAGCCCCAAATCTTTGTAGTGGGTGCCAGCCAGTTGAACCTGAATGGGTGGTGGCTTTAAAGGGAAAGATTCTCACTCCTACAATGTTAGGAGAGGTTCATTCTTTCGATGTTGAAGAACTAGAACCTGTATGTGGTGTCACAAATATTGTACTTTATAGTGCTAACTCCATTTCACTTAATGAGACAATTCACACCCAAAAATAGGCATTCGAAGGTTTGTCAGACCTATTTTCGATCCTCTCAGGACCATTGCTTTATCCAGCAACTGGTGGCTTCAAGAGTAAACTGCAGGACAAATTTTGTCTTGTTTAGGTTCCAAAGAACAAATTGTCTAAGGGGTTGGGAAAGTTTAAAATAAAACATGTAAAGTCAAAATGAATTCATTTTTGTGGAATCTAATTGCTGCTTGTGTTTATTTAATGTAGCCCGTTTAGTATAGTAAAATATCCCGCAGTGCTTCATTGACGTGTAGTCAGAGGGGGGAAAATCAGATACATTGGCTGCAGATCATAATACATTGAAGAATTGATCTGGTGTACTCTGTAATGGTGACACCACAGTAACCCTGACAAACTGATCGTTGATTAGCGGCGACTGAGTATTCAGGCGCAATTAATGTGGAGTGATTTGCCAAGTGCCATGTCAGTGTGTTCTTTGGCGGTTTTTATTTTTTTAATTGCCATTGTCAGTGCTGTAGCTCTTTCGTTTATAATTGTGGTAAGTTAAGTGGTTTGTGATTAGCCAGCAGATCATACCCAGACCTGTAGTAATTGGATCAAATCTGGGGTATTTAGATTAAACATGTTTTAAGGATAAATATACTTGTATTTGTAGATTGTAGTTTTCATCTAAATGTCCCACCATTGCTGAATTAATTTGGCTCCTCTTGAGTATTGTAAGCTGTAGCTGGTAAGAAAATAGAGAAGTTAAACTATACTGGGATGTTATGATGGGCATTATAGTATTTTCTGGTTTTTGTTCTATATTTTATATTGATTAAGGTGGACAATTGTGTGTGTGATCAAAATTTTTAATCAACCATTCTTGGTGTCTCATTTGATTGCAAATTTATATTTAACAGGAAAAATTGGGACACGCTATTTTTAGTTTGCTTTGGGCTTTTAGCCAAAAAATACACTTGCTGTCACTTCTGCATCAGTTGAATATTAAATTGAATATTTTGTAAATTGATTCTTAGATGATTGTTTTGCTAGCCTCAAGAATTGATTTCATACTAATGAAACTTTGTTTTTTAATCTAGGCCCGTGCTGAATCCCTGGAAGGAGTCTCTGCTATTGACCAAGTGATCCTTTTGGCTGGCACTCCCTTGGATGATGATGCCATCATAGGCCAATGTGGTATCAGTGAGCACTGCACTCTAGAAGTAGTTGCTCGATTATTGGGTGGTATGTATTTTACTGACTTGTATTTCTCTCCTTACTTTACTATATAATCATGTAGTGTTGAATGTTTACAGTATTGTAATAGAATTATTTCATTTGGCCTAACTGGTCTATGCTGTTGGCTATGTAGTGATCAAGAACCTCCCTCCACTCTGCTTCATCTAACTTTATTAGCATAGCCATCTATTCCTTTCTCCTTCTTGTAATTATCTAGTGTTCCCTTTAAATGCATAAAGATTAGTCTGCATCAAAATGTCCCAAGGTGCTTCATAGAGGTCACTGTTCCAGTTTATGAATACATAGAAGAATGATCTGGCACACACCGTACTATTGCCAGCAAAGTGATCCCTGTACTCATTGTTGTTTCCCCTCTACCTTAAGTGACTGAAGATATCATAACTTCAATTGCCTTTCCTAATTTTTTATTGCAGCTCCTTCCTGCAGGGCATCTGAATTAAGTGTTAGATTACATACTCTCCCACAGTTGCTTTTGGTTCTGAATTTTCATTGCAAGTTGCAACATCTTAAACCAACTGAGACTTGTTGCTTTCTACCCTCCACATCTTTACTGAAGAGAAGATATTCACTTGGTCACTCACTGCCCATTTGGTGATTTGAGTTATCCAGCAAGTGCAGAGCTCTTCAGAAGTGGCATGGTGGCCACATTGCAAACATCCCTCTAACGGTTATACCTGTCAATGTAGGCATATGGATAAGTGCCCAGGCATCTACCTCCAGATATTTATAGCAGCCTTGCAAGCCTGTTTCTTTATTGGCATTGTGATGGGCTTCTGTTTTCACTAGATTATAAGTTGACATGAGGACTATTGAAAGGAAATCACTTGATGATATCATGGTCTTAAGTATATTAAAAGTGCTGTTCCCTTTCTCTCCTTGTTAGGCAAGGTCCATGGATCCCTTGCTCGAGCCGGAAAAGTAAAAGGTCAGACTCCAAAGGTAAGCTGAAAGCAACCCCACAACAAAAGCATCCCTAGGAGATTTTGCTGTAGCCTTTATGGCATTATGTGTTTATCTAAATTGTGTACATAAAATCAGTTTGATAGTAATCACCAGCCCTGCCAGTCACTGAATCAGATGGAGATCTGAATTGTCCACCTATTTAACCATGAGCAATTTCCTAATAGAATATATCTTTACATTGACTGGCATTTGTCTATTCTGATGTGAAACTGTTTGGTTAGTGTTCCGTTCATTTTTAGTCAGTTTTACACCACAGTAGTAAATTTTTTTGTGGAGGAAGGCTTTTTCATTAAGTAGAACAGAGATGTCTAGCTTTGCAGCTGGGAGCTATAACCCTGTCAAAACCAGCAGGTGGGCTGTGTGTGATTACACAACAGTCGAGACCTTTACATGCAAATGAGACCCTAATGCTTTTGAGGACAGTGGCCTCTCCTGTATTCTTCTTTATCTGGTTACAAAAACTGGTCATGTTTTATACTAGTATTTTGAATTTTCATAAATTAATGCAGCAAATAACTATTCTTTGCATAGGTTGCAAAGCAAGAGAAGAGGAAAAAGAAGACTGGCCGTGCAAAGAGACGCATGCAGTACAATCGCCGTTTTGTAAATGTTGTGCCATACTTTGGCAAGAGGAAGGGACCAAATTCCAATTCCTAAATATGCTTTTGAGCTTTTCTGTCGTCAGAAACTCACTATTTGATTCAATACTGAATTGAGGTCTATGCTTCACTCTCTTAAAGGCGTGGCTCACTGTACTGGAACTTTCAGAAATCAAGTAATTGGCTTAGTCATTTAAAATCTTTAATATGACTAATAAAAATACTTAACATTTGTGTTGTCAAAATATGTCTTCATGTCAGCTGGTGTACACACTTCTTTGACTCACTCATAGTATTCTGCTCCGAAGTATGGATTTTAAGTGCTAGCTGAGCTATCTACTGAATTCTATACTGGTAAGTTGTCTTATGACTTTTTTGCTCATATATACCAAAATGACAGTCGAAAAGACTTGAAACATTCATTGCTTTAGGTTTCATAGATCCCTTAAATAATGGAGTGCGATTATTTTAGAACCATAGTCCTTATTAAAGTCATTTTTGAAAATCATAATAGATTTGAAGTAGAAGTTGGTGAAATGCAGCCTTGATTTAGACCTACTGTAGGAATAACGGTATATTTAACCTAAGAACAATCCAGTAAATATCTAGAAGTAAACAAGAACATTTACATATGCTGCATAGGCTATGAAAAAGTATTCAATGATGTTTGTCATAGTCTACACAACAAAGTTTCAGATTAGACACAATATTCTAGATCGAATAAAATAAAAGTTTATTATAGGTTGAGTATAAACACCTGAAAGACAAAAACAATGGTAGATAGAAGGAATACATATAATAAACTAGTGAAGATTGAAGTGGATGGTGTCACACTGGAATAAGTAGATAACATTTGTCCTAAATAGACAAACAGAAAATTGCAGGTATAGTACCAAGATGAAGGACAGAGATAGCCAGAAATAATTTTATGAAGGTGAAGGATGTTACCAACAAGAAAACTTGAGCTTTTAGCAACAGAAACACTCAAGATGCTACATCCTATGCCATTAAACCTGGACAATAAGTAAAAGTCTGTGGAAGAAAATAGAGGCCTTTGAAATGTGAATATGAAGACATGCTCATAATTCATATGCAGACCATAAGAAAAATGAGGTGTGAAGAAGTGACATCCAGAAATGTCAGCATTTTGGCCATTATTGGAGGTGAAAAGCTACAGTAATCTCTGAAGGCAAAGCGGAGGGCAGCAAAAAGGCTTAACCTTGCGTAATTGGATTACAGAGGAGTTGCAGATGAGCTACCCCAGTTTGAGGTTCAATGTTAAAAATAATCCCGCAGCAAATTTAAGGTGAAACTGAACTAGGATTTATTAACACATTCAAAACCCGAGAGACGGGTTGTGAAACACGTTCACACTCACAAGCATACAAGGTAGAATGACAGAGAAACAAAGGGAAATAAGTTTAAAAAAATAAGAAATTACTTAATGCCAATATCTTTGATTTTTTTTTAATTCACCTGAGTAGCATCCAGTAAGTTATTGTCCAATGAAGGTTCTTTTGGAATTTCTGGTCTTGGTCCTAGAAACTCAGGTACAGGTTGAAGATGCAGCAAAGTATTCTGGGAATTAATTCACTCTGTAGGCAAAATACAGGATTCTTTCTGGAGATCTGACTCTGAGGGATGGAGGTCAGAGACAGGCTCCTAGCTTGGAGTCTGGTTTTTCTCTTCTCTGGCTAAAACCACAACTGAAGACAAAATCTAAAAGTTGTACAATTAAGGCAATTAAAAACAGCTCAAGTCTCATTTATGTAACAGGGTGGTTTCAGGCTGAGCCATTCAGCCAGTGATGTACTTTAAGGGCCTTCGTTAAAACCCATTGTATTTTGAGCAGCTAACTGGAACCATTAGCACAACACTGGAGATGAGCCACAATGACTGCCTTTATCCAGAGCTGGCTGGTGCAGACATCTTGTCTACTAGTCCTTTGTGTTGGCTTGAATATTCGTACAATGCAATGGGTCACATTCCAGGAGGTGGTTGAGTTAGCCTTTGTATATTTTTTTTAAAAACTTCAAACAAGAGACCATGGAAGAGATACACATTTTAAAGATTTTTTCTTCGTGCCTTCTCAGCATTTTAAAAAATGCTCAAGAAGAGAAAAAGGTAAGGAGGTAAATGTTCATTCTCATTCACTCCTTGAAAAAAAGTTGCTCTGGTCCAGCAAGTGCTGGGTTTCCATTCTGACCTGGTTGAGGTAGTTGGGGCTCAGTTGGTAGGGCTTTTGATTTATTGGTGGGGTTCTCTGACATCAATGTCATGGATGGCTAGTGAGGTACCCTCCAGTAGGTCCTTGTGAATTCTTTATTTTCCTGAGCAGAGTGGCCACATTCACTGCTCTTGGGTCAGGACTGCTGATTGGGCATTTGGGATTCTGGAGTCAGGCAGCCAGGGGTTCAACTGGGAAAGTCTCCTGTCTCCCTTCACTTGATGCATCCAGGCTACCCTTGCATGTGTCCACCCCCTGGGCCGACACTCACTGGCTGATTAGGCCCAGGGTTCAATTTGGTTCTATCTGCACTTGAATGCCCCTTGTGGTAGTCCCAAGGGTGGTGGAGTTTCAATGTTATTGTCTTTACCTGACCTGTTACCTGGGGGAGGGGTTGATTCCCAACCTGTCCCATTTTGTTTGGGATACCACTGCCCTCAGGTGACTGTCTAGCTCTTGCTGCACTGCTCTGCAACTCATCATCTAGGTGAGGTGTCTCCTTCAGGACCTGCATGTCTATTTGTGACCTTCATTATTCTAAGGTTGGAAACACTGTGGGCTACCCAGAGTGCAGGCTTTTTAAATCATTCTGCCTGGCTTGGGATCTCTTTGCAATGTTCCATCCTGTAACTTTGGGGATATCCTCACTCAGTTGGGCTAGCTTTGGCTTTTCTACTGAGGGAGGCAGTTTCCTTACCAGCTCTGGGGGTGCTTGGGAACCTCGCGGGTCTGCCTCCAAATTCAGACCTCCACCAAGAAGGGTGCAGGCTCCTTATTTAAATCTGGGCAAGTTTCCTCACCAACTGAGTATTAGGGAACTTTCCTGCCATCCCTATTATAAAATTGAAAAGAATATTTCAGACAGCCACGCCTGCTTATAGAACCATAGAAAAGTTAAAGTGCACAAGAGGCCATTCAGCCTATGTCTGTGCTGGCCAGAAGTAGATGAAAAACTAGCTGCTCATTTTAATCCCGCTTCCCAGCACCTGGTCTGTAGCCTTGCAGGTTACAGTGCTTCAGATGCAGACCCAAGTACCTTTTTAAATAATTTGTGTTTCAGCCTCACCCACCGATTTAGGCAGTGAATTCCAGATGCCCACCACCCTCTGCATGGAAGTTTTTCTTCATGTCCACTCTTAATTCTTCTACCATTCACCTTAAATCTGTGCCCCCTGGTAATTGATCCCTCAGGGGGAAACAAGTCTTTACTGTCTACCCAACCTAGGCCCCTTGTAATTTTGTACACCTCAATTAAGTCACCCCTCAGGCTCCTCTGTTCTAAGGAAAACAACCCTAGCCTAGCCAATCTTTCCTCATAGCTGCAATTCTTAAGCCATGGCAACATTCTTGTAAATCTCTGCTCTCTCCAGAGCAATTATGTCCTTCCTGTAATGTGAACAGAACTGTACCCAAAATGCCAGCTGTGGCCTAACCAGCATTTTATACAGTTCCATCATTACATCCTGCTTTTGTAATCAATACCTTGTCCAATAAAGGAAAGCATTCCAATACTTTCTTTACCACCTTATCCACCTGTCCTGTCACCTTCAAGGACCTGTGGACATGCACTCCAAGGTGTCTCACTTCCTCAATCTCCAATATCATCTCGTTTACTGAGTATTCCTTTGCTTTGTTTGCCCTCCCCAAATGCATTACCTCACTTTTCCAGATTGAATTCCATTTGCCACTTTTCTGCCCACTCAACCAAACCATTGATAAAATTCTGGAGAAACCAGCTATCCTCTTCACTATCAACTACAGGCCAATTTGTGTCATCTGCAAATTCCCCATCATGCCTCCCATGTTTATGCCCAAATCATTAATATATACAGCAAACAGCAAGGGCCCAACACAGTCCTGTGGAACACCACTGGAAACCATTTCTATTCGCAGAAACATTCATTGACCATTACCCTTTGTTTCCTGTTGCTGAGCCAATTTTGGATCCAGCTTGCCACCTTCCCCTGTATCCTATGGGATCTCACTTTTCTGACTAGTCTGCCATGTGGGACCTTATCAAATGCCTTACTAAAATCCATGTAGGCAGCATCCCTCATCAATCCTCGTTACTTCCTCATAAAGTTCTAAGTTAGTAAGATACGATCTTCCCCCAACAAAACCATACTGACTGTCCCTGATCAACTCGTGCCTTTTTAAGTGACAGTTTATCCTGTCTCTGAATTGATTCCAATAATTTGCCCACGACTGAAGTCTGACTGACCAGTCTATAATTTTCTGGCCTATCCCTTGTACCCTTAAATAATAGTACAACATTTGCAGATCTCCAATCCTCTGGTACCTCGCCTGCATCTCTGATCCTCAGAGCATCTGCTATTTCCTCCCTGGCTTCCTTTAACAGCCTGAATTCAATCCATCTAGCCCTGGTGACTTATCCACTTTCAAGGATGTCAGTCACTCGAGTACTTCCTCTCACTATGCTTATTGTACTTAATGTTTCACACTGCTCCTCTTTAACTAGAATGTCTGCATCATCTCCTTAGTACTCATTGAGAACCCTGCCCACATCTTCAGCATCAATGAACAAGTTAGCATGTACATCTCTGATAGGCCCAACCTTTCCTTAGTTATTCTCTTGCTCTTAATGTACTGGTAAAACATCTTTGGGTTTTCTTTGATTTTACCTGCCAATATTTTTTTGCATCCTTTCTTTGCTTTCCTAATTTCCATTTTTACTTCACCCCTGTGACTTTCTATACTCCTCTAGGCTTTCTAGAGTATAAAGTATTTTGTGACTCATAAGCTTTCTTTTTTTGCTTTATCTTGGCCTGAATGCTTCTGGATAACCAGGGGGCTCCAGATTTGACAGTATCACCTTTTTTGTGGGAACATGTCTACACTGCGTCTGTAGAATCTCACTTTTGAAAGCCTCCCTCTGATTTGACATTGTTTTCCCTTCTAATACCTGTATCCAGTCCACTCTCTGAAGCTCACCTCTGAGGTTTGGAAGATTTGTCTTCCCCCAATTTAGAACGTTCACTCCTGTTCTATCTTTGTCCTTTTCCATAATGATGCTAAATCTAACTATTATGGTCACTATCTCCAAAATGGTCCCCCACTGCTACTTCATCCACTTGCCCAGCTTCGTTTCCTAAGACTAAATCTAGAATTGCACTCTCTCGGGGAATGGCTAAAAAAGTTCCCTTGAGTGCAGTTCAAGAATTTTGCACTCACTGTGCCTTTCACACTTAGTATCCCAATTGATAGCAAGGTAGTTGATCCCCAACTATTACTGCCCTATTGTTTGTTCACTCAGAAATCTGCCGACACATTTGCTCTTCTAACTTATCCAGCAGGGGTATGGGCTCCTTTTTACATTTTCTGGCTGGGTCTGGGGACTTTATATGCCCATATTTATCCCCAGGGAGGATTTTGCTAGCCCCTCTTTGGCTGCATCTCCTTGAATCTTTGCTACTCCCATCCCAGCCTTTTTGCTTCCCCTGGCTCCTCAACTGAGTACAGACCTCCTGTTTTGGATGCCTGGGAGTTAACTGCAACACTTGCTCTGACTTTTGGGTGGTGGCAAGCGTGGGCTTGCTCACAGGGTAATGACTTCCCTAATTTAGTTACCGTAGGGGTGGGGCTGGTCCCTTTTCAGTCCCTTGTCCTCTGGGACGCCCTGGCTCACATGGGGCTGGCTAGCTTCTGCTCTGCCATGTGGCTCTTTGAATGTGTGATGTGGCACTTATCAGTTTTCCTACCTGGGAATAGCCCTGTTCCCTGTTTAATTTTGCAAAGGTGGTGGTGTTGGCCAATTCGGTCCCTGGTTCACACCCTTCATCTCTTTTGAAATCCATTTTCCTGACCCCTTTTAATTTTACTGGCCTAAGCTCAGCCTTTTTAAATCCAGATATCTTTCCCTAAGCCACCTTGTCCCCCATCGGTTCTTTCGTGCCCCTGAACTTTTTTCAGCCTTCTGCCAAAAATCATTCAGTTTGCCCAGCCTCTTTGGACTATTCTGTTCAGGGCACAGTGCTTGGGACCTCATCAAGTCATTTCCCTGTAATAAAGCTAATTCCCTCTGTCTCCAATCCATCTCCATTTGGCTCTCTTCCTCCTGAGCTTTCAATTTAATCTCCAGCATCTTTTGCTGGTGAGGCTGTTCTCTCCTGAAATAACAGAAAATGCTGGAATAACTCAATTGGTCTGGCAGCATCTGTGGAGAAAGAAACAAGAGTTAAAGTTTCAAGTCCATATGCCTCTTCAGAGCTAAAGAGAAGTAGAAATGTGATGGATTTATACTGTTAAAGAGGGGGTGGGGCAAAATACAAGATCAGGGATGAGTGGGAGCTAAGGAGAAATTTGATAATGGTGTCATGGACACAGGACAAGGAGTGTGTTAACGGTCATGGTAAAGACTAAAGGTGCTAAAGTTGGCTTTCTCTTTCACTTTCCTAGAACATACTCTAGTGTCTTCCTTTCCAACTCTAACAGCCGTTTTGTAGCTAGGGCAATTATCTTGGGTACAAGTCTCCAATCAGTTTTTGGTTCTGATTCTTTTTATCTGTTCTGGATAGGGACTGAGGTCTAAATTCTCAAAAAATAACGAATCCTGTGGGCCTTTTGGCCTCCAGGAAGAACCTGTGTTTTCCAGGCTTCAAATCTCAAAGGTACCAGACTTAGGGAAGCAAAGGTTTCACAACTTAGTACTTCATTTCCATACCCATCTTTGAAATATAATTTACCATGTTGCTCTAATATGAAATTAAAAGAAGTTGCTGTGGTACGTGTATTTGTCTTGAAGATAATTTCAGCCACTGAATTTTCCCTCTTTGGCTTCCAATCTGCTTCTTTCAGTATTCGATTCAGGTTAATTTTAAAATTTGGACTTTGCTCAGATTTTTGTGCGTTTTGGTCAAATTTTGGCTCATGTAAATGGATCAATCCCAGATACGAAGTCCCAATTCTGTTAGACACGAGGGTGAGGTGAATTGAATTATTACTATTCCCCTCTTCTGCTCGTGACGGGGTAGTTTTAATTTCTAATTTAATTTGTTTCCTTTGGTGTCCTTTCCCTTGTTAAAATGGGCCATGGTGTGTTTTCCAAACCCTGGTTTGAGGTCCAGTGTTAAAAATAACCCCACAGCAAATTCTTTAAGGTGAAACAAAACTAGGATTTATTAACACATTCAAAACCTGAGGGATAGATCCCGACACATCCACACTCACAAGCATACAAGGTAGAAAGGCAGAGAAACAAAGGGAAAGAAGTTACCTTAAAAAAAAATCAAAAGGTATTGGCATTAATTCACATGAATAGAGCCCAGTAAGTCACTGTCCAATTAAGTTTTTTCCAGGTGGCTTTCTGTGGCAGAATTCCTGTTCTTGGTCCTAGGAACTTGGTTGCAGGTTGAAGATGCAGCAAACTATTCTTGTATTCGGGGAATTAATTCATGCAGTAGGCGAAATACAGGATTCTTTATGGAGATCCAACTTTGAGACAGAGATCAGAGGCAGGCTCCTAGCCTGGAGTCCAGTTTTCTCTTCTGAGGTTAAACTGCAACTGAAGACAGAATCCAAAAGCTGCAGAGTTAAAGCAATTCAAACAGCTCATCTCGGTCATGTGACAGTATGGTTTCAGGTTGAGCCATTCAGCTAATGCTATACTTTAAGGATCCTCGTTAAAACCCATTGTATTTTGAGAAGACAACAGTGGAACCATTAGCACAACATTGGAGATGAGAAGTCTCAATAGCTCTGCCTTTGACCAGAGCTGGCTGATGTAGATGTCTCATCTACTAGCCCTTTGTGTTGGCATAGCTGGAATGTTCATACAATGCAAGGGGTGTCACATTCCAGGAGGTTGATGAGTTAGCCTTTGTTCATTAAAGTAGAACAATGTAAACAAGAGAATATAGAAGAGAAACAAATTTTTAAGACTTTTTTTCTTCATGCCTTCTCCACACGACAGTAGTGATGGTTGTTGAAAAACCATCAGGAGCAGGAATCTTGTTTTGTTTCTAGCTCGAGTTTGGAAGCCTGCCCTTGCAACCAACAGCTGTTTTTTAAGGGAAATTCAGTTAATGCTCTCACTCAAAACAATCATCTATAGATACTATTTGTAATTTTATAAGTAAATGCATTCTACACCTGTAACATGATCTGTGATACGCTGTAATTCAACCCTTTTGGTGGGGATGGTGCAATACCTTCAAAGGGTAGAGTACAATTATAGTGATAAATTAAAGTGGTTTCCAGTGGAAATGTGGACAGGAATTTAGAATGGAAATATGACATTTCAGTCTGCCTATCTACCCTAGTATAGTTAAAAATTACACTTATTGTAACTAAATTTATCTTGAACTGTATTTTTTAATGCCTTCATTGAAGCTTTTTCTAAAGATCTCTGCCTTTCTCAAAGGTCTGAAATTGGACTGTCACAGCCTACACAGACTGTGCAGGAAACAAAATTGAGTTACAGCATTTGAAGGTATGCAGCATCCTATTTCCCATGGTGTAACTATATCAGTTTGGCTCAATTGTAGGAATTTTTATTTAGCTTCCAGAAGTTTCTTAATTATTTGAAAAGCCATTGGGAAAGTTTCAAGTGAAGCTGTGTTTTTGAAAACAAAAGAGGCTGATGACAAGAGTCTGCCACTTACAGACCTGGTGTAGGTTCTTTTCTTTTATAAAGTTTTTTTAAAAAAAGTTTTATAAACTTTAGGATATGCATTGATACGGATGACTTATTTTTGGCATGTGTTCATTTATCAAAAAGAAATGAGTGCCCAGGCAAGATGGGCTGAATGGCCTCCTCTTGTGCTAATCATTCTCTGATACAGCTGCTGGCATAACCTGGCAGAAATTGCAAACATTGTCAGACATAGGATCCTGGAATTTTAGGTATAACACCACAGTAAGTCTGAACATGAACATTCTAGATCAGAAAACGGTTAATGCGGGGGTGGGTAGTTAAATATTTAAAGTTAGTCCTCACTGAATAAATATTGTAAAGGCTCGGTGCAAATGCAAAACTTGCACTAGATCAATGATAAACATGCAGTGTAGTAGGCATTAATTTTTTTGCCCCATAATTTTCTCCGAATGGTCTGAATCATGTCTATCAGCTGCCGCTAACCCCTTCACACGGCTGCTCTTGTCTAAGCATAATAATGCAAACTCATCCGCACTTTCCTCCTGGGGTAACTGGATAATAAACATGGGCAGGTAGCCTGGCTGCTTTATTCTCTAAAGCTCAGGCATCATAGCCAAGTGCAGTGAACCCAGCACAAATGTAACATAAAAGACTGGCAGATCTTAGCTGCTTGCATGATTATACTGTGCTATAATGTAATTCAATTTAACACCACACATTGTTTAAAAAAATACAATTCGTGGACATCAAAAAATATCTGCAGTGGCTCCAGAACGTATTTATTTTGTTTAGAATGTGAACAATTTTCATGTTGTCACAAGCATCACCGTGTTCTGAAGTGCAAGAATTAAAGTAATCAGCAAAGAAAATTACCAGCTGTATTTCACACTCTCCAGCATCGTATGTAATCATGTTCAGCACTTGAAATTCAGTAAGGTTTTATACAAATGCACAATTTCGTTCATAAGTTGAATATTTTTACAATTAACAAGATTGTTTTACTGAAAGATCTTTCTGAACAATAATGGACAATTCAAAGGCAGCATTTTGAAACGTGAACCTGAAGATATTGCATTTAGTTACTCAATATCCACAAGCTCAACTTCAAAAATTAGTTTAGCATTTGGTGGAATCCTGTTATGCAGTTAAGGAAAATCAGTAAATAGCAAAATTCAAAAGCAATTTTTTCAATAAGTTATCAATCACTTAGTAAAATAAAACTTATTTTATATCTTATGTATCTTAGTTCATTGCCTGGTATAAAAATTCTGATGGGTAAACTGATATTGCAAACCTATAAAAGTTCTTCATCTCAAAATGCTGTAGCTCTATCACTTAACTTCAGTCAATGGTCACATGTTATAGTTTTAAATAAGAATGTCTCCAAAATATTGGGAATATTTCCAAAAAATGAAGCAATATATAGCAGCAAATCCCACAATCCTTTGGTAGTTCCAGTGAACAAGGTTGGGAGGTTCGTATGCTTCATGTGTTTCCTACTGAACGTCAATATCCACGAGTATGCTCCTCCATAAACTCCAAACATTACAGAGTACATGATTGTTATTTCTATGCAGAAAAATCTTCCTATAAGAACTCAACATATATTCTCTGAAGGAAATAATCTCACTGGTGTATCATTTAGTAAAATCAATCACAATTATATTGTTAAACATTTAGATAAATTCTTTATATAGAAGTACCATAGCTGAGCTCCTGCCCTATCTACAATATTTTAAAAATACTTTCACCAAGCTATTATAAAGAAAAGGATACTTGGCTTCTGGCTTCCCTTTCTTACCATATCCCCAATCAGCTTCAATCTGTAGCCGAGCCTTTTCTCCTTTACTCATAGTCAGAAGCGCTTCATCCCACTGTAGAGAAAAAAAATTAATGGTAAATGAAAGGCAGCAAACAACAGGTCATTCAAAACGTAAACTTCTCTCTTGGCCTAAAGGCCAACATTGGTAAAGATAATGCTCAATACAGACCAGAAGGGCTTATTATCATAATTGATCTTTCCTGAGTTGGCTGATTTCAAATCCAGCTAGCTTGCTATAATTGGTCTCATTGTCCCTGAGAAATGGAGGCAGGGAAATTGCAATCAAGATTTCAGTTACTGATTGTATCCCATTAATTCTTCTGTAAAGTACAAATGTTTGACCACTGAGTGACAGGATCAGACTGTTATAATCTCCTCTATGGTCAATTTGCTTGCAAAAATTAAAGAACAGTCACTTAGCAGAGGGCTGCCAGTGCCCATTAATTGAACGCTACAGGAGGTGATAAGAGTGGAAAATAAAAACAGGAAAATACCAATATAAAGACAATTTTGTTAAAGATAAATACACACCCTGTCAGCTCTATAAATTATGTCTTACCCCTCGGATAACTTTTCCAATTCCTACTTTAAAGCTCAGAGGCTTTGTTGCCTTTTTCTTTTTTGAACCTGTAGGCAGAAATTCCATTAATAATTTAAAGGTTAATTCTCTTAAAGCTCTTTTACCTATTATAATTTATTCTATATTTAGCATTCTCTGTGCCATATTCCAGTGGGTTTTTTCATCCACTTAAGCAAGACAACAAGGCCTGTTAATGGCTACCAGCAGCAATGGAATCATACTTAAGCTCAAATAGCTACTTTCAGCAGAGATGGGGAAGAGACAAGCTTTCAAAACATACTTTTTTAAACCAAGGATCATCAACTGAAACTACTTGGGACTTTTAAAAAAATCTTTAAGTGCATTCTATATACAATAAGTAAAAACAAAGTGAAAATAATATTGTATTTTAGTCAGAGTAATTTATGGTACAGGAGGCAGCCATTCGGCCCATTGAGTACATACCAGCTCCCGCAGAATAATCCAAACAGTCCCACTCCCCTGCTCAATCCCCATAGCCCTCCAAGTTTTTTCCTTTTGAAATCATTGATTGTTTCTGCATCCAGCACCCTCGTGGGTAGCGAGTTCCAGGTCATTACCACTCACTGCATTAAAAAGTTTCTCTTCACATTCCCCTTGCATCCTGTGCCCAAAATCTTAAATGTCTCTCCTCGTCCTTGTACCATTAGCTAGTGGCAAGAGTTTTTCCTGGTGTACCTAAGCCTGCCATAATCTTGTGTGCCTCTTATCAAACCTCCCTTCCATCTCCTTTGCTCAAAGAACAACTCCAGCCTTTCCAACCTAACCTTGTAACTAAAACTCCCCCTACCCTAGAACTTTTCTGGTAATTCTCCTCTGCACCCTCTCAAGAATCCTCACATTTTTCCTAAAGTGTGGTGACCAGAACTGGATGAAATATTCCAGTTGGAGCCTAACCAAAGCTTTAACAGTTCAGCATAACTTCCATGCTTTTGTCAATGCCTCTATGAAGCCCAAGATCCCATTTGCTTTGCTAACCACACTCTCAATATGTCCTGCCACTTTCAAAATTTGTATTCGATATATGCTTTTGTAATGTTTTGCCCTTTTTAGAAATCAAGATCTGGCTTAATTTATCAAGCACAATTTAAAAAGACTAACAAATGCAAAGATAATTCACCAAAAGAAAACACTGTGTCATGAACTAACAGGATGCAGGTTGTGTCCATGCTTGCTATATACCGAGTTAAGTTAATAGTGTCAACGGGCCATCAGGGAAAGACAAAACACTTTCCGCTAGGGAGCAACAACAACAAAAAGAAATGGAATCAGGAAAGAGTGTCAAATGCACCACTCTTAAGGCTCCATTGTATCCAAGAAACGGAAGATTTCATGGATGTGGGTCTAAAACTTCAGTTGCACAAAAACCATCTAATGAGGGTGAAAACAGCAGCTTATTGAAGTATCTCACTGAAAAATAAGGATGTTCAATGTTAGTCACTCCTCACATTTTCTTGTTTTTGAAGCTCTTTAGGAAGAAATATAAAAGACTTGGCCCCTTCATTGAAGACTGGAGTAGGAGTTTAAAGAATGGAACTTTTCTTAAAAAAGGGAAAATAGTATTGCATTTGAAAAGAGAATAAGAATAGGAGAATTTCCTGCTCACAATGTTTTCATCTGAAGAATACTTGATAACCTCCCACTATTACATAAACTCTGGTTAGATTACTCCACTGTAAGATCTAAAAGTCCTGTATGGTTTTATCTGCACTTACAATTAAATATGTGACAAGTTTACTCAATTTTAAAAAAACACAAAAGTATTCTTGCAATGTATGGATGTGAATGAGTTTCGAATAAGAGGCAACATCATATTTTATAAACGTGCTCATACTCTGAATTATTTTCTCTAATTTATAAAACACCTCTGTTCTATAAGATTCTTACTAGAAGCAACATTTGTGTCAAACACAGTTCCATCTTCTAATGTTCCTGTGTACCAACAGTGCACAGTGTCACCCTTCTTCGGAAAGTTGGTTTTGTCTCCTTTTTGCAACACGGATTTGGTATATTTTGGTGGTTCCTAGAATTGATCACAAGATGTTGAAATTTTTTAAACTCAAATCAGTAATATTTCAAACAAGCAGAAGTGAAATAAAATAAAACCAACATCCAATGCCGAGCTTTTGGAAACAATGGCCCAGAATTTTCTCAAAAAATTGCAGCGTGTCAACGATGCACACTTCTATTAATGTGCAATTCATCCAGCAACTTGCAATGTGGAAAAGATATTCTGTGAATCACCATAAATTGCTGGCTAATTTATGCAGCGCAGCCATTAGCCTCCAGGGAATAGCATCTCACCTTTAACCTCCCTGTGATTTTCATGAAAATTAAGCTTAGTAATTAAAAACATAAGTCCCATTTAAGAGTGTGATAATTGTTCACAACTGCCAATCAACCTTGCTCGCCTAAAAAGTGAAAATTTAAAAATATGGAGCTTCATTCCTTCAGATTGTAAACTATTGGAGATTTTAAAAAGTCATAATTTAAAAATAATCTTTTATTGTCTCTTTTTTTCTCTTAATCCAATCTGCCTTTCTCTCTCCATTGCTGTTTCTATACCTGATTTGACATTGAATTCATCCATTGTAATTCACCTTCCTTCTCAGCTCTTCTCATTTAACATCCAATTTTTTTAAAGTTAAGGAGGTGTACTGTTTGTCCTATTGTTCACCAAGGTCCCATTATGCTCTTTTGCCTCCTGTTGTCAACTTGCACCCCCATCAACTTTGTGGATAAAAAATTCTGAAACTTAAATGTACACCAACAAATCTGACAGGGCATTCCATGAGATGCCCCACTCCAGCAAAATCTGGGCCATTGAATTGCATCATATTCCAGAAGCATTTCCATAAATAAAATTGGATACATCATTGTAACAGAATTACTTTACACATTTTTATTCAATAATGCTGACTCTTTAAAAATAAAGGATTTCCTGATTTAGCGTACTAACCTCATTTACAGTCATTTCAGGTTTCTTGGACTTTGTTTTATCTTGAGCAGCCCCTAACTTCACATCTTTAAGTTGCTCACTGACTTTCTCCACACATTCAGTGCCTTTAAACCTCTGCAGGTCAACGAACAATAGTTTATTTTTAAATAAAAAATATAGGCCACAATTACCACCAAAACTAAGAAGTTGTGATTTTATTTTGTCAATGCAAATATAGTGAAAGTTGATGTAAATATTCATACTGTGTTCAATTTGGCATGGTTTAATGGACAATTACTGGCCTACTGTAGAAGAGTGATTGTGCTTACAGCACAGGACTCTCCTCCAAGAAGCAGACAGAAACATATGATAAACTTTTGAAGCATTTAAGCATTGCATTCAACTGTCATTCATCTCATTACAATTTGAGAGATCTTGCAGTGTGTGAAATTGCTGACTTTTGGAGAAGACATCAAACCGTATGTGCTCTATGAGGTGAATGTAAAAGATCCCCAGTTCTATTCAATGAAGGGCAGGGGGTTCCATTAGTGTTGTGGCTAGCATATATCCCTCAATCAATAAGCACACAAATTACCTGGTAATTTATTTTACTGTTGTTTGTGGACCCTAGCTGTGCATCATAAGTCAGAAGTGGAGATGTTCGCTAATGATTGCATAATGTTCAGCACCATTCACGACTCCTCAGATATTGAAGAAATCCATGTCCAAATGCAGTAAGACCTGGACAATATCCAGGCTTGGGCTGAAAAGTAGCAAGTAACATTCGCGCCACACAAGTGCCAAGCAATGACCATCTCCGACAAGAGAGAATCTAACCATCGCCCCTTAACATTCAATGGCATTACCATCACTGAAACCCCACTATCAACATCCGGCGAGTTACCATTGACCAGAAACTGGACTGGACTAGCCATATAAACACTGTGGCTCCAAAAGCAGGTAAGAGGCTAGGAATCCTGCAACAAGTAACTCATGTTCTGACTCACCAAAGCCTGTCCACCATCTAAAAGGCACAAGCCAGGAGTGTGATGGAATACTCCCCACTTGCCTGGATGAGTGCATCTCCCAACAACTCTCAAGAAACTTGACACTATCCAGGACAAAGCAGCCCGCTTGATTGGCATCACATCCACAAATATTCACTCCTCCCACCACTGTAAGATGCACTGCAGGAATTCACCAAGGCTCCTTAGACACCACCTTCCAAACCACAACCACTATCATCTAGAAGGACAAGGGCTGCAGATAGATGGGAACACCGCCGCCTGGAAGCTCCCCTCCAAGTCACTCACCATCCTGACTTTGAAGCATATTGCCATTTCTTCTCTGTCACTGGGTCAAAATCCTGGAACTCCCTTCCTAACAGCACTGTGGGTATACATACACCACATGGACGGCAGCAGTTCAAGAAAGCAGCTCACCGCCACCTTCTCAAGGGCAGCTAGGGATTGGTAATAAATGCTGGCCCAGCCAGTGAAGCCCACATTCCATGAAGGAATTAAAAAAAAGTTGACTGCTTCATTTCTCTGCATCACAACAGAGACTACACTTTAAAAGTACTTGATTGGTTGTGAAGCACTTTGAGATGTATTGAGGTTGTGAAAAGTGCTATATAAATGCCAGCTCTTTCTTTAACAGTCATTCACTGTAAATGAATGTTTTTGAGAGCAGTTGTAATATGTAATAGAAATGCAACTATATTTCTTTCTGTCTTCCAATTATTCCAAATTTCTTTCATCCTATCGATGTTTGTGGTACACAGTTATTATAGAATGTTTGTCATGTTGCTATTTACTATTTTCATGAATGGTCTAGATGTAGATGTTGATGGAATGATGTGCAAGTTTTCAGATCGTGCCAAGATATGGGAGAGTCAGAAGTGCATAGAAACTAGGAGCAGGAGGAGGCCATTCGGCCCTTCGAGCCTGCTCCACCATTCATTATGATCATGGCTGATCATCCAACTCAATAGCCTGCTCCTGCTTTCTCCCCATACCCTTTGATCCCTTTCGCCCCAAGAGCTATATCTAACTCCTTCTTGAAAACATACAATGTTTTGGTCTTAACTACTTTCTGTGGTAACGAATTCCACAGGTTCACCACTCTCTGGGTGAAGAAACTTCTCCTCATCTCAGTCCTAAATGGTGTACCCCATATCCTAAGACTGTGACCCCTGATTCTGGACTCCCCCACCATCGGGAACATCCTTCCTGCACATGAAGCTCACCTCTCCAGCGGATTTAGATGTGCTGGAAGATTGGAGCAGTGACTAGCAAATTATGCTTAGCTTGGAAAAATGCATGTGGCAGGACAAATGCATACATATATCTTTCAGGGAAAAAGTATCAAAACATTTGGAGAAAGAGATCAAGGAGTTCTGATGCATAGATCTCTAAAGGTTTATCAACAATGTCATAATGCAATAGCTAGCCTGAGTAGGACATCAGAGAGTGTTTACAGGACAATTCGCTATAAGGCAAAGCAAGCTTTTTTGTCTTTATACAAAACCTTGATTAGGCTTCAATTAGAATATTGTATTTAGTTATAGTCTCTTCACATGGTGGATATTATTAAGGCTCTCCAAACAGTGCAGAGGAGGGCCACTAATTCTAAATCCAAAGCATTTTAGTTACCGAGATAGACGCAAAGAGCTGGTCTTGACGCCTTTAAAGAAGAATAGAATTAAGTTTTTGTTTCTTTGTTGCTTTATCACTGCTTTAATGCTATGTTCCTTTATTACTACTATTCCCACTCTCTTTGCCTTTTGTTCCATGATAACTTTGGAACTTAATTTCCTGCCTTCAAACCTATCCCTGACCCCTTCATGTGTATGTATTGTGATGTTCAAGACATCACAATTGTATGGAACAGGTCGGATGGATGAACACATGTCTTTTCCTATCTCATTTTTGTATGTCCACTTACATCAGTCATTGAACTCAAAAATAATTCATTGGACAAAGTGCTTTTAAGACCTATCACCATAAGATGTGACATAAATGCAAATGTTAAATCAATATCCTGGCTTGCAAACCAGGAATTCACCATTATCAAAAACTTGCTTGAAGCAATAATCTAACATGCTCTACTAATAAAAATGGTTGAAATTATACCAATGTGGGCACTAGGCATTTAAAAGACTTAAAAATTCTATCATTGCATCCAACGATAAGCACAGTTCTTCACCTTAGTTTCAAAAAGTTGGTTGTAGGCAACTATTAGTTGATCTTTCTTTGCAGTCTTGGCAACGTTCTTGATGTTTCCCATTAACTTATGTTCACCAAGAAACTAATTTAAAAAAGAAAACATGTTGAATAAAACATGTCAAAGAAATAGAATATATAATACAATAGCCAGCTTCTGATATTCTAAAGGTAACGTTATCAAAAGCATGCCCTCTCTTTACATTTAAATTAGCAACCAATTTTATACTTGAGTTTTTTTTTTGCATTGTGTTTTTTTTTTGCCAGGTTTATGCATTTAAAATGATTCATATTCATAAAATATTCAGCAACTTTACAGCACTTAACATAAGACACTTTGTGGCTTTAGACCCTAACACATGAAGCTCTGGATGACGGGGTTTGTCATGAAAGCGATTAGCACTGATTCTGCCGCTTAGCAGGTTTTGCAAACCCATCAGGCGAGAAGGCCAAGCCGCATGTCCCGCGTTACCGAGGTGCAGGAGTGGGCTCCCCGGACTAGCAGCAACGCTGCTCCCGGGACAAGCGCTGCCCAGCCTGGGAAGGCCAGGGGAAACCCTCTGCCCCGGAACCCCCCCCCCCCCCCTCCTCCCCCCCCCCCTCCCCCCCCCCCCCCCCCCCTCCTCCCCCCCCTCCCCCCCCCTCCCCCCCTCCCCCCCTCCCCTCCCCCTCCCCCCCTCCCCTCCCCCTCCCCCCCTCCCCTCCCCCTCCCCCCCTCCCCTCCCCCTCCCCCCCTCCCCTCTTTCTCACCAGCTCCGAGGCGCTCTGCTGCATGAACTGGATAATCTCCTTTTTAGCCACATCGTCGCTCCTCAGCTGCTCCTCGGTCCACTGCCTCGCTGGCTCGGCGGCCATGACCGTCCCCTTGTCTACCCGCCTCCCGGGGAAGCCACACCGCCGCCCAGCGGCCACCGATAGGACCTATTCACAACCGCCATCTTGGAAATTACACCGCAGAGCATTGTGGTCTGACCCACTGCCAGTAGAATCCCAGTCACAGCCAACAGGAGACAAAACAGACAACAAAGATCATTGTTGACACTTTATTATTATCATGTACAGTTCTGAAGGAACTACGATGCAGTCTCTTACCAATTTGAACACAAGAAAACGATGGTCCTACAAAGGCAGTGATAGCAGCAGTGAGCTCTGAGACTTTGATATAAAGCAAAATACTGCCGTCGTTGGAAATATGAAATAAAAATAGAGAGGGGCTGGAAATATTCAGCAGGTCCAGCAGTACCAGGATCTCTGGGCAGAGAATGTTCAACGTTTCAGGCCGATGACCTTTCACCAGATGTGGGAGAAGCGGAGATGTAAGAGGTTTTAAGCAAGTACAGAAGCAGGGAAAGGGGGTGGGGTGGAGTACAAAAGGGAAACTCTGTGATCGGGGTGGAAGGCAGGAAAGATTAAATGACAAAAGTCATGACTTTTTTTATTCATTCACGGGATGTGCGCTTCACTGGCTGGGCCATCATTTATTGCCCGTCCCTAGTTGCCCTTGAGAAGGTGGTGGTGAGCTGCCTTCTTGAACTGCTGCAGTCCACATGGCGTCCGTACACCCACAGTGCTGTTAGGAAGGCAGTTGGAAGGAACGATGATGCAAATTGAAAGAAACTGGTAATGGGGCAAGTAGAAATACAAAAGGCAGATCTAGAGGAGGTGCAAATGGGAAACGCAGGGTCATCACCAACAGCTTATACTATTGAACTCAATGTTGAGTCTGGAAAGCTGCGAATTGAGTGAGATGCTGTTCCTTGAGCTTATTTTGAGCTTCGTTAGAACAGTGTAGGAGGCTGAGGATAGAGAGGTCAGTGGGGCAACAGGTGAACAGAAAGTCAGGATCACATTTGCAGACTGAACAAAGGTGTTCCATAAAATGGACCCCAATCTACATTTGGCCTCCCCAGAGTAGAAGAAATACAGGACACCAAATTGAAAGAAGTACAAGTAAACCGCTGTGTCATCTGGAAGGAGTGTTTGGGTCTTTGATTGCGAGAAGGGAGGAGGTAAAAGAACAAGTGTTGCATCTCCTGTGGTTGCATGGGAAGGTGCCATGGAGAACATAGGGCATGGAACTGAGTGTTATGGCGGGGACCATTCCATTTGGTATGCTGGGAGGGGAAGGCTGGATGTTTTTGGTGGTGGTATCATGTTCGAGGTGATATGAGCAGCAGAGGATGATCCATTGAATGTAGAGGCTGGTAAGGTGCGGACGGAAACCCTATTTTCGTTCTGGAAAGGAGGGAAAGGGATGAGAGCAGAAGTGTTGGACCTTAGGATCAATTGTGTCAAGGCCAGAAAATTCAGAAATGAGGTGCAGCAAAGATGCAACTTCTAAATTTAAAAGGATCCATGCAGCTAAAGAGCTGAGCAGACTCTGGGATCAACTTTTAAAAGATCTATAATTGCATCGAATGATAAGCACAAAGATCGATTTTCTTCTCCATGGTCCTGGCCTTTGCTTTCGCTATAGATATGGAAGAACCTGTATATCAGATCAGGTGGAAAACCCTTCAATCTGTCCAGACTGAAAGCAAAGACAAAAATATAACTCATCTTGATTATGCTAATGATGCTATGCTAATCTCTCACATAGAATCTCAGCTACAAAGGCTCATGGATAGTCTCTCCTATGCCTGTAACTTATTCTCCCTTACTATAAGCATCAAGAGAACCATGGTTATGGCACAGAGTGTCACATCTCTGCCTTTGATCACACTAAATAACACCCTGCCGGAAGTGGTTGGCAAATTCTGTTACCCTGGATCCATAGTGACAGATATTATGTCAATAATACAGGAAAATAAATCAAAACTTTTTATTTCATAACTTTATTTTTTTTACTATTTTAAAATGGACTTCTGCTGAAGCACAAAAATGGCTGCTACAGGTCATATAATTCAAGATTGACCACCTGTTCTGGGAGGTTCCAACAGAGATTACAAGAACAAAAGAGCTCCACTCCCATCCCTGTGGAATCTCACATTCCATCGTAAAGTGACATTATAATCACAAACTAGATGACTACCAGACAAACTGAGTCACCCAGCCAGGAAGATATCAAGGACAGAGACATTGAATCTTGTTATACCTGAAGAAGTGTTAACAGCCACCATTTCTCTCCTAAAGGAAACAATGGATTTTGGTCAGGAGCACAGAAACTGCTTGCAAGGCTGCAATTAACTCATTAATGGACCACATCACAGGACCCCATTCTTCTAGTCTTTTAGATCATTTTAATATTACATTTCTGACCTCAGGGCTCAGACTGCTGCTTTAACCAACTGGAAAGAACTTCAGCAGTCAGCCACCACCTCCCTGCTTCTTGAAGCCTGTTTGATTTTACAAGTCTCTGATCATCACCTGCTAAGTGGTCTAAGCACAGAAACTCCATTGTGCTACATTCTTTTCAAGGATTCTCATGTAGTTGTCTCTAACCAGAAACTTATCTGGACTGAACTCTGCCATGAAGGAAACACCCCCTGGACTTTGACTTCTCAGACTTTGGAAATCATGTGAACTAATATTAATTTCTGTGGTTCTTTTATTGTTGTTACCCATAGTTGTAAATCTTCCTCTTTTCTATGCCCCCTTACTCTGTGCGTGTGTGTGTGTGTCCCCACCCCCACCCTCTGGGTTTGAATGTGAATAAACTAACCTTCTGAGTTAATCATAATGTGGGCTTGCTGCAAGTTATTATTAGATTGAATCACATAAACCAAGCATTTGGGGAAACACGCCACAGCCTACTTTAAAAATAAATCAAAACACTTCTGCTTACCGACAGATGGGGAGAGAATAAAGAAGTTCCATTTCTCTCTCTCCTGTCTGTAACGCAGACAATCAGCCTTTTGATACAGAGCTTGATACAGGCATTGGGAAAGCAGCTACTGCCTGTGGCTGACTCAGGAGATGTGCATGAATAACATCAAGCTGACTCTTAGGACCATGATGCTGGTTTATGAGGCTTATGTTCTCAGCACCTTGTTGTACGGCTGTGAAACATGGATAACTTAAAGATATATGAAAAGAAGCTCATCAACTTCCATCTTCATCATTTGTGGCGCATTCTGGGAATCTCATAGAAGGACAAAATCACAAAAGCGGCTGTCCTCTCAAATGCAAAGCTCCCAAGTATGTTGGCGCTCATCGAGCAGAGATGACTTCGTTGACTTGGGTACATTTGTGGGATGGAAGATGGATATTTCCAAAGGATTTTTCGTATGGTGAGGTAGCTGGAGCCAGAAGACTAGTAGGGCACCCAAAGCTCTGCTTCAAAAATGCTTGCAAATGTGACATGAAGGTCCTAAACATCGATTCTTATACCTGAGACACACTAGATGATGACAGAGGGAAATGGTAACATCACCTGTGGGCCAGTGTACGTCAGCATGACAATTAGTGGTAAGAGAAGCTTGGCAACAGACACTAATTCTGAAAACACCAGCCCACAATGACACCTGATAATCACTTCACATGCAGCATTTTGTGGCAGAGTCTGTCTCTCACAAATTGGTCTCTTCAGCCATCAGCAAAAGTGCATCATATGAAGCTAGCCCACCCCCAAGCGGTTTGCTGCATGACCATCATCTTATGTAGATGGAAGGATGCTGTCAATGACGGGCTTCAAGAAGGAAATAGGAGAGCATTTCCCATCAAGGTATGACAAGGCACCATGTCCCCTGTCCTGGAGGCATGGTCACTTATCAGCATTCACCTATGTGTCTCACAACCCATAATTTATACCAGCAAACTGAAATCAAACAACCTAGTCCTAGCTCCTTGACACTGATCATTACTTTAATTCATCCCTGACTGACTGACTGAAGACAGCAGCAGTTCATTAACATTATGCTTTCCTTAGGAAGACAGCAGAAAATGGGGGACAATGCACCAACATCTGGCATTTTACAGCCCATGGAATGGAAACATAACTGACTGCAACTCTGGCCTGGCATTTGGGATTGGGTGTGTTGGAGCTCTCGGGTGGAATCATCCCAGATTTGCACTAAGTGCAATAGCAGGCAGATAAAATGGTGTTTTACCCGCTGGCCGCAATGGCAGCTTTTCACGCTGTATCGTCCCAAAACTGCCACGTAAATTATCCATTCCTGGGAAACACGCTGTTTCCATGACAGGCAGGCTCTCATTTGCCCGCCACACCATCATCTCGCTGCTTTATCACGCCGAGCACCATATTTAAAGTGCAGCCGCACGCACATCTCTCAGTGCTTCCAGCCCAGGACCGCTGCACGGAAGACAGGATGGCTCCGAAAGGCAAAAAGACTGCAGCCCCCCGCTTCAGTCCCTCGAGCGCCTTTTGAAAGCCGTGGAGGCCCATGGTGATGTCCTCTACCCCCACCGCGGCTGCAGGATGGCCAGCTCCATCACCTATGGGTGCATGGGAAGCAGTGGCAGCGGTGGTCAGCACCAATGCCCTGCAAAAGAGGACAGCCACCCAGTGCAGAAAGAGGGTGAATGGTCTCATCCATTCCGCCAGGGTAACTCACTCTTCTCATCACTCTCAACTCACACACTCACAAACCCATCACACATCCACAGGGATCTCACACCTCAAGGGACAACACCACTAACTCTCACACACACCCTCACATCTCCATCAGGCTCATATCCACTCGAGCTGAGGTCCTCATTCTGTCCATGGCTCCGCTCACCACACAAACATTCTACACAGTGCCATGTGTCCTGCTCACACTCTCTCCATCTGTTTTCATTGAAGGAAGAGCCTACTCATATTAGTAGGGAGATGTCCCAGACCAGAGGTGAAGTGGCCCACGTTAGGCCCCTCATTCTCTTTGTGGAGTGTGCCATCTTGCTGACTGGTGAAGACGTGGACCATGCCTGCGGTGACGGTGAGGTCGGCAGCAAACACCCTCGTGAGACTCCTGAACCACATCACCCCTCTCTCAATGCAAATGTGAGTGCTTTCTCTCCTGCCTTTGACTATGCTGCCCTGTACTACTTATCTCTACTTTGGTTCACCAGGGAGCTCTGCCAAGCAACCAACACTCTCAGCCAGCCAGTCCCTCAGCTCCATCCAGGTCCTCACCTCCAGCCAAGAGGACACCTCCTCCATAGAAGAGTTGGAAATAAGCAGCCTGGAAGACCCGTCACAGTGCTTACCCCTACCTTGCACCAGCGCAGAGACACACACCTCAGTGGGACTTAGATCTAGAGCAAGCTTGGGTTCACAATCTGGTGGCCACAGCACGGTCACATGTCTGCAGCAGGAGGAGGCAGTTTCGACCGAGCTTCCCAGCACTCAAATGACTGCGGGGAAGAGGCATCTGTGAGGTCTGAGTCAGCAGAATGTGTGGGAACACCACACAGAGCTGCTGGAAGCCTTCAACAAAGTGTATGTGAGTTGAAGGAGTGTGTCCGCCTGCTCTCTGATGAAGTGGTGCCCACATGTGCACGTATGGAGGTCTCCATGGGGAGGATGGCGGATGCCATGGAGACACTGATCCAGCAGAACACGGAGATGTGTACAGACCTGCACTCCATCATGGGAGGCATGGGTGAGTTCCTGAAGTGGCAACACAAGAGGGAAACGGAGCACCTCAACGTCCCTCCAGGTGCTTCTTCCTCTCAAGGAGTCAAGCCAGGGCCCTCAGGCACCCAAAGGGAGGAGGTGTAGCAGCTGGACACCCCTGGGTCATCCAATCAGGAATCTCAGAGGCTGTTCTCTCCCTCCAAATCCCCTTTGTCTGTGAACCCCTCAACCTGATCCTCTGTCACCACAGAGGGAGCAGCCGGCCAATGAGTGATTCTGGTGGGAGAAGTGTGTGTGTGGCAGGGCCTATTGGAGCCTCGTGCAAGCACTCTCCCACGCACATGGATCCTTCACATATCATAATCACCTCAATGTCCTGAGCATTTTCAATGCTGTCTGGGGTTCGCTTTCAGTTGTCCATCTGAATTGACCTGCATCTCCGCCCACCCAATGATCACACTCCTATGCAGCACCTAACCTCACCCATCACAACTGTCATTTCACTTTCAATTTAGACAGCATGGTCTTGCCCCATCTTTTCCCATTTTCCCAGTCACCCATTTCCTTTCCCCCATCACTGTTGACCCCACTAGCTTCACCTTCCACCTCCCCTTCGTAACCTACCAGCCATAGCCCTGTTCCTTCGGGGATGTCCAGGTGAACACGCACGTTCCCTTCCTTCCCGAAAATCCCACCCCCACCCACATTCACCTCCCTGACCCCCTCCTTCCCAACCCTAGGGTCTGTGTCTGCCTCCGAGTCCCCAACAACCACCATCACCGCCCCTTCTACCGCTACCGTTGAACACTCACCCTCACACCTTAAGGCCTCACTCTGCCCTCGGTCATTCTCACCATTCTCTTGTTCCATGAACACCCAGGAGGCAATCATGGACTCATCAGAGCCCTCCCTTGCATGTTCACCTAGGCATCCCCTCTCCGGACCACTTCCCCCTCCAGATCCTTCCCTGCTCTGGACCCCTTCTCTCCTTGGAACCCCTTCCCCCATTGGAACCTTTACCACCCCCCTCACCAGACTCACCTCTCCTTGGTCCCCTGCAACCTCCTGGACTCCACCCCTCTCCTTCCCCCTTCCTGACTCCATCAGACACCTTTCCTTCTTCCTCCATCATTAGTCCTCCCCCCTTCCCGACTCCATCCTCCACCCTTACTTCTTCCTCCAGCCTTACTCCCCCACCTCTCTGCACTCCTTGCTCCCCCCAGGTCTCCTTCCCCGTCCAGACATTACCCCCTCTGAACTCCTTCCCTTACACCTTCCACCCCATTTACATTTACCTCCCCAGTTGCCGTCTTCTCCCATCACCCTCCTTCCCTCCGTACTCCCTCCCAACCTCCCCCACTGAAACCTTCATTCCCCACCCCCCAACCTCACTGCCCCCGACACTTCTCCCTCTCCCAGTTGATCCTAGACCTTCCGCTCCCAGTACATCTTCCTCCCAAACACAGTTGGACCTTCCCCTTCACCCCCTCGACTATCATCTGCTGTGAGCAGCCCCTCAACGGCGACTTGCCAACCTCTGTGGGCTGCTTCGCAGCAGAACCATGTCCATGAGAGTCCAACCAGCATGCCATGGAAGTTCCTCCGGTGTGAAGTAGCTGTCGGGCTCCAGCATCTTCTGCTCCTCGGATGTCCGCGATTTGAGCAAGGCCCTGGCGGTAAGTCCCGACTTCTGCACGTCACAGTTGTCAAGATTTGTTCTGCACCAGCGTGTAATCACGACGATGTGGACGGGAGATCCAGCAGTGGGGGGTTGAGTCTGGTGGGCTAGCTTTATAACAATGCATATTACAATGCGGTTCCCAACATCCAATGGCGGGGCACATGGCCCGCTATTGATGGGCTGAGCAGACGATCGTAAACTAGTTTCATGATGTCGTGAAACCAATTTTTGGCCTTCTCGCCATATTGTCCGCTCATGCCACTGAGCATGCCCGACGCCTGTGGGCACAGACAATTCCACCCATTGTATTTTCAGTGCATTTGTGAGAATGTTTACCTTTTCTTAGTTAATGTTTTTTCATATTCTTCAGTTCATTCACCAGTTACCACTTTCCTCTTAAGAGATTCACAAGTAACTGATTAAGACAGGATGCTGTTCAAGCAGGTCAATGTTTGCAGTAGTGTTTTTTCCCACCAGAAGCTGCATCTGGATACAGCAGAGGAGATTGCTGAAGAGCAAGAGCTGATAGTCCTTCCTCCCTCTGGCAGCACTGGTAACAACTCACATAGCCTCTCCCTTACACAACCAGCCAGAGACATCCACTTGATGTGGGGAGAGATAGTATAGATGATGAATTGATATGTGGTAAGACACTTGGCGCAAAAAGGTAACAGATGCAAGTGCTGAAGTGAATCATCATGTGGCTGAGAAAAGGCTGAGAATGGACATGTGAACTTGGGTTGCATGGCAAATACATATAAACATACAAATTAGGAGCAGAAGTAGGTCAATCGGCCAATCAATCCTGCTCTGCCATTCAATAAGATCATGGCTAACCTGATTGTGGCCTCAACGCCACTGTCCTGCCTACCTGTGGATACCCTTTGATTCCTCAGTTAATCAAGAACCTATCTACCTCTGCCTTAAAAATATTCAATGACCCTGCCTCTACCACTCCCTTGGGAAGAGAATTCCACAGATTCACAACCCTCTGAGAGAAAATATTTCTCCTCATTTCCATCTTACTATCGATTATGATTAAACTGTGTCCCCTAGTTCTGGTCTCTCCCACAAGTGATGCTTTCAGTGTCCACTCTGGCATGCTCCATATGTTTCAATAAGATGACCTCTCATTCATCTAAACTCCAATGATATAGGCCCAATCTGTCCTTTCCTCATAAGTTAACACCTTCATCCCAGGAATCAGTCAAGTGAACTTTCTCTGAACTGCTTCTAATGCATTTATATCCTTTCTTGAATAAGGAGACCAAAACTTTTTTTAAATTCATTAATGGGATCTGGGTGTCACTGGCTAGGCCAGCATTTATTGCCCATCCCTCATTGCCCTTGTTCAGAGGGCATTTAAGAGCCAACCACATTGCTGTGGGTCTGGAGTCACATGTAGGCCAGACCAGGTAAGGACAGCAGATTTCCTTCCCTAAAGGACATTAGTGAAACAGATGGGTTTTTATGACACTCGGCAATGGTTCATGATCGTCATCAGACTTTTAATTCCAGATTTTTATTGAATTTGAATTTCACCATCTGTGGTGGTGGGATTCAAACCCGGGTCCCCAAACTGCACAGTACTCACCAATGCCCTATACAACTGTAACAAAACATCCCTACTTTTATGTGTCTCTCTCTGTACTCCGTTCTCTCAGATCCAACCCTGACATTGTCATCAAACCTGCTGACAAGGGTGGTGCTGTCGTTGTCTGGCACACTGACCTCTACCTCGCAGAGGCTGAGCTTCAACTCGCAGACATTTCCTCCTACCTCCCCCTGGACCATAACCCCACCACTGAACATCAAGCCATTGTTTCCAGGACTGTTACTGACCTCATCTCCTCTGAAGATCTTCCTTCCACAGCTTCCAACCTGATAGTCTCCCAACCTCGGACTGCCCGCTACTACCCAAAATCCACAAACAGGACTGTCCCGGCAGACCGAACATGTCAGTCTGTTCCTGCCCCACGGAACTCATTTCTTGCTAAATGACTCCATTCTCTCTCCCCTTGTCCAGTCCCTTCCCACCTACATCCGTGATTCCTCTGACACCCTACATCATATCAACAATTTCCAGTTCCCTGGCCCCAACCGCCTCCTCTTCACCATGGACGTCCAATCCCTCTACACCTCCATCCCCCACCGGGATGGTCTGATGGCTCTCCACTTCTTCCTCGAACAGAGGCCCGAACAATCCCCATCCACCACTATTCTCCTCCGTATGGCTGAACTTGTTCTCACACTGAACACTTTCTCATTAAACTCCTCTCACTTCCTCCAAATAAAAGGTGTGGCTATGGGTACCCTTTTAGGCCCCAGTTATGCCTGTCTCTTTATGGGGTATGTGGAACATTCCTTGATTCCAGTCCTACTCCGGCCCCCTCCCACAACTCTTTCTCTGGTACATCGATGACTGCTTCGGTGCTGCTTCATGCTCTCGTCTGGACCTGGAAAAAGTTATTAATTTTGCTTCCAATTTCCACCCTTCCACAGCTACCTTGACTACAGCTTCTCACATCCCGCTTCCTGTAAGGACTCCATTCCATTCTCTCAGTTCCTTCGCCTCCGTCGCATCTGTTCTGATGATGCCACTTTCAAAAACAGTTCCTCTGACATGTCTTTCTTCTTCCTTAACCGAGGTTTTCCACCCACGGTGGTTGACAGGGCCCTCAACCGTGTCCGGCCCATCTCCTGCGCATCCGCCCTCACACCTTCCTCTCCCTCCCAGAACCATGATAGTGTCCCCCTTGTCCTCACTTATCACCCCACCAGCCTCCGCATTCAAAGGAGCTTCCTCCATCATTTCCGCCAACTCCAGCATGATGCCACCACCAAACACATCTTCTCTTCAATCCCCCCGGCAGCATTCTGCAGGGATCGTTCCCTCTGGGACACCCTGGTCCACTCCTCTATCACCCCCTACACCTCAACCCCCTCCCACGGTACCTTCCCATGCAACCGCAGAAGGTGCAACACCTGCCCCTTTACTTCCCCTCTCCTCCCTGTCCAAGGGCCCAAACACTCCTTTCAAGTGAAGCAGCATTTCACTTGCACTCCCCTCAATTTAGTCTACTGCATTCATTGCTCCCAATGCGGTTTCCTCCACATTGGAGAGACCAAACGCAGACTGGGTGACTGCTTTGCAGAACACCTTCAGTCTGTCCGCAAACCTGATCCAGACCTCCCTGTTGCTTGCCATTTCAACACTCCACCCTGCTCTCATGCGCACATGTCCATCCTTGGCCTGCTGCATTGTTCCAGTGAAGCTCAACGCAAACTGGAGGAACAGCACCTCATCTTCTGACTAGGCACTTTACAGCCTTTCGGACTGAATATTGAGTTCAACAATTTTAGATCATGAACTCTCTCCTCCATCCCCACCCCCTTTCCGATCCCCCCCTTTTTTTCCAATAATTTATATAGATTTTTCTTTTCCCACCTATTTCTATTATTTTTAAATGTATTTCCATCCATTGTTTTATCTCTACCTTTTTGGCCAATTTCGATCCCTTCCCTTCACCCCACCCCACCCCCACTAGGGCTATCTGTACCTTGCTTGTCCTGCTTTCTACCCTTAATTAGCGCATTCGTTAGATAATATCACCACCTTCAACACCTCTTTGTCCTTTTGTCCATGACAACTTTTGGTTATCTCCACCTATCACTGGTCTTCTATCCAGCTCTACCCACCCCCCCACTTAAACCAGCTTATATTTCACCTCTTTTCTATTTTTACTTAGTTCTGTTGAAGGGTCACACGGACTCGAAACGTTAGCTGTGTTCCTCTCCGCAGATGCTGCCAGATTTGCTGAGTTTTTCCAGGTATTTTTGTTTTTGTTTACCAGGATGCTGCCTGGTCTGGAGGTTATTAGCTATGAGGAGAGGTTGGAGAAACTTGGGTTGTTCTCACTAGAGGGGATATTATATTTTTTTTAACCCAAAAGCAAAACCAAGATGGAAACATGAAGGATCTTACATTTGGAAGGATTTGTGTTTCAAAGAGGTGTAAGAACAATGGAACCTGAGATGAAAGAGAATAAATGGTATTTTAGAGTTACTATGGGGAGCTTAGGGTAGCTGTTGTGCTGTAGCTGTATGAGCTGTTGGTAGCAGCTAGAGCTGAGTTGGGAGCTGTTAGCTCTGGGCTGAGAGATTGGGAGCTGTTAGCTCTGGGCTGAGAGATTGGGAGCTGTTAGCTCTGGGCTGAGAGATTGGGAGCTGTTAGCTCTGGGCTGAGAGAAGATGCAGGTTTGAATCAGCCATCCAGTCAAGTCAGAAAAGTCTTGGGCTGCAACAAGCAGCTCTATTCTGAAGTTTGGATTCCATAGCAGAATGGAGAGAGTTGTGCAGTCATGTGGTATGCCTCTATCAAAGCTACAGCAGCTTGTCTTGGGTAAAATTACTGGGTTTTTTTATAGTTAAACATCTATAAGGGAGTAAAAACAAAAAGCTAAAAGCTACTGCGGATGCTGGAAATCCAAAACAAAATGTTGCCTGGGAGGTGTTTACTTGTGGACCTGGCCAAGTGGAGAGTATTTTTGGGGAAATGTTTTACAAGACTAACTTAATTGTGCAACTGTAATCTTGTGTGCTTAAGTTTCCTTTTATTCTTGTTAATAAAACTTTTACTTTTAGCTTTTAAAATTCCAAAAGTGTTACTGGACCTCTTACTGCTGAGATCGGTACATTTTCTTCTCATTTTTAGAATACAAAAAAAAGGGTATAGCCTTTTTTAAGCCAAGCTTCCCTCTAGGATTTGGTTTGCGCAGCAATTAAGATTGGCAGTGGTCATAACATAAGAATGTCTAAATAACACAGAACAGCAATCAAAAGAGCCAGTAGAATATTGAACAACATGATCAAAATGGTAGAATATAAGTCAGAGGAGGTAAGGTCAAACTGTACAGTGCTCTACTCAGATCACACCCTAAATAGTGCATCCAGTCCTGGTCACTGAGAAATAACAGAGACATTCCAATTTGTAGTCAGTGCAGGGATGTTTTCTGATCTCTTTCATAACTTTGGTAGGTGTTTGACAAAAACCCCAGAATAATTGGAGTTTGTTTCCTCCATTGTCACCTCAAGGAGATGGGAAGAACCACCAATGAAATTTTAGGCCTTTGCCGTGCGCAAACAAATTAGTGGCTCCATTTCCTACTTTACAACTGTGTTTACATTACAAATGTACTGTATTGGCTGTAAAGCACCTTAGAATATCCCAAGGTTCATGACAGGTGCTATAGAAATGCAAGTCTTTCTCCTTGTACTTGGTGCACTTTTAATAATTTTGTGCAGCTGGTCTCAGAAGATGCTGCAGATGACAGAAATGGTAGGTATTTTGTTAAAGCAAATAAAAGGCAGTGTGAATAAAAATCATTTCTTTAATTGAATTTCGATAAAACATTATTTGTGGCTGATAAATATTGAAACATTAGATTGCAGCTTGATTCAGTAATGGATAATACTATGGCTTCCTCCTAAGCATCAACCACTGGTATAAAAGCATAACATTTCACAAGAAAGTTAAATACTTTTATTGTGACTTCTATGAGGGAAGATGAAGAGAAATACACATGTCTGCAATTTGTTTTACAGATAAATTAACAGATCATTGGGCTTCAAGAATTAAGCGCATTTATTTTGATGTGCTAATTAACCTAATTTCTGTTGATCAGTAAAACAGAATATAAGGAGAAGGAAAAGAAAAAGAAATTGCAAAGGAGCAGCATCTTATTATTTTTCTTGAACATTTTGTAACCCTCTAGTCTGAAAATTAATTTTAGTAACCACACCTTAGTTATATACCCCATATCACTTTACAACATAGAAAGTTAGAATTGTGGGGTGTGTTGCATTCTGGGAGAGGGAGGTGATTTGCATTTTTGACTGAAGGTGTTCTGCCATAATAGAGTTCCAGCCAGGTAAAGTTAGAGGGTTTACATTGGTCTGTTTTAGCTCTTTTAAGATCAGCAAACCTACTGTGCATTTCCAACATGTTCTGGTCCCACTTCAAACCTCCTACATCTGCACAGTTTGTTAATTTCTTCCCATTCCCCCAATATTCTTGAACTTTTTCTTGACTGATCCTTTCCATAATCAGAGCAATATTTCTTAAGAGTTTCGTTTTTCTATATTGGCCTTATGCTTTATTGTGTGTGTGTGTGTGTGTGTGTGTGTTGGGGAGAGAGGGATGTTAGTGTCCAGATAGTACATGGTGTTATAAAGAACAGCTTTAATGGACTCACTGATCCTTGGGTCTTTAAATGTTTCTGAGAATTTATTTGTAAAATCATCTAGCTTTTTTCTGCGAAGCAGTTTGCTTGTTAATTTTCTGATTGGAGTATCAATTGTTCACCCTTATTATCCTTTCATGGGATGTGTGCGTCACTGGCAAAGCCAGCATTTGTTGCCCATCCCTAATTACCCTTGAATTGTGTGGCTTACCACACCATTGCAGAGGACAGTTAAGAATCAACCACATTGCTGTGAATCTGGAGTCACATGTAAGCCAGGCCAGACCAGCTAAGGACAGCAGATTTCCTTCCCTAAAGGACATTAGTAAACCAGATGCGTTTTTACCCCAATCAATGGGCACCATTACTTAGACTAGCTTTATATTCCAGAATTTATTCACTGGATTTAAATTCCACCAGTTGCCGTGGTGGGATTTAAACCCATGTCCCCAGAGCATTAGCCAGGGGCTCCTCATCCAGTGACATTACCACTACACCACTGTGCCCCAACCATACTAAAATGTTTGCCTAACTTTCAGTTTGCAATGATGAAGAGTTACACCTGAAATGTTGACCTATGTGTTCTCTTTGCAGTTGCTGATGCGTCTGCTGTGTATTGCCACCAATTTCTGAAAAAAAAAAATTACAATAGTGATGTATCATAATATTGGGTTGATCACATATGTCTATCATTTCAAGCTTTAGAATTGAGGTGTAGCCTGATTTCTTCACTGTGCAGGTTAAATTCACGGGGAAGATTTCTCGGATGGATCTTTTATTCTTCCAAGAAAGAGTATGTTCTTTGTGTTTTCCTCATAGATGATCAAAAGGAATGGTTTGTCAAATGTGATTGAAGGCGGCAGTGACAATGGCACCAATTCTACTCCAGTGACTGCAGCTGCCTCAGTAAAATACTCATCAACATCCAGCAGGGCCTTATGAGTAACCTTATGAAATAAGAGAGAAAAAAAAATTGAGCTGAAGGTCATATATTCACAAGTGTAGTGTAAATAATGATTGTTGAAGAAGGTTTGATAAAATCACTGGTAAATCTGCATTTTACAACCATAAAGCTTAACAACACAATGGGCCATTTAGCCCATCTTGCAACCTAAACCGTTCTCCCTACTCTCTTCCCATAGCCCTGCTATGTATCACTGGGAATTTCTTGGAGTTGCTCCAGAGTAACAATCATGGAAATTCAGCAGAAACCCTATATACAGCTCTAAGTTTGCTGTCCTTCAAATTTCTGTCAAATTTGCAGAAGCACAGCTGGAGGACCTCCGAGGAAATTCCTGGTCTCTATGGTTATTGCCTCAACAATTCACATGCATAAAATAAATTCTCTGGGCAGGATTTTCCGTTTGTTGGTCGATCGGGCCCGACAGACTCGGTGGCGAGCAGGCGGCCGATTGCCGCTGGAGAAATGGGCCGCGCCGCCATTTTCCGCAGACGGGCCAATTAAGGCTCGCCCAGCGGGTAAGCGACTCCCATGGAGTATGGGAAAATAGTCGCGGGGACGGGCGGCCTCAGACTGCCAGTTCCAATGGGGAGCCGGCAGCCTGTTTAAAGAGTGGCCAGGCAGCCTGCTTGAAGCAGTGCACCATGGCCACTCGGGGAGAGAAGGAGGGAAGACCAATTGGACAACAGCATGAGCAGGAGAAGGGGGCAGGCTACAGGAGAGGCCAGCGGGGGGGCTACTGTGCCCCTCGATTCTCCGATGCATGCCTTGCTGTCCTCCTCTGAGAGGTGTCTATCCGTCGGCATGTGCTGTATCCAGAGGATGGGAGGAGGAGGGCCCCCTATGTCACCAGCCAGGCGTGGGAGGAGGTGGGTGACGCTGTGAGTGCCCATCATGATGTGCGGCGCACTGGCACGCAGTGCAGAAAAAGATTCAATCATTTGCTGCGCTCTGGACGGGTGAGTACCATGTCTGTCTTGGCCATTTGACCCAGAAGGCAGCCTTAGCCTTTGAGCTCCCCCACCAAGTCTTGCTGTTGTTACTGCATAGAGCATCTGGTGAACGCTGGGTGGGCAAATGGGTACTGACCATGCTTACACCAGCCTCAGTGGTTGAGGAGAAGAAGGATTCTCCCCGCGGCATATGTTGGTCTTTGTGACATTTGAGTAGTCTGGGGGCAACCTGCAGGGAAGGCAGCTAGACACATACTCAGAACTCCAACACATGTCATATTGGTGGTAATGAGATGGTGCAAGGGGAGCCTCAAGGTGTTTTGGGCAAGTCCCACCTGCTGGCATCGGCGCCGCACCTAGTTGCGCCTCCTTGCCATGGGTGCTAAGACCCGTGTGCTATTCAAAGTGATGGACGCCGAATGTGTCCAAGGTGGCCATTGCGGGAGGGGGTTGGGAGCAGCCGTACTATCTTCTGGGGACTGATCACCAGTAGTGTGGACAGGAGCCGTTGGAGGCCTCAGATGGGCCACTGTGGTTGGGGTGCGGTGTGCGCGTGCAGAGTACATGAGCGATCAGCCCCAATAAATCCTCTTCTCTGTTTTGCAGGCAAAAAGTCACCATAATGCCCGGGAGCGCCAGTGGACTGGAGGTGGGCACGCCCTCCTCCAGCGCCTCACAACCTTTGAAGAAGAGGCCATGGAGCTGGGCAGGAGGCAGGAGGCCAGGGCGGCCGGGGGCGGTGAGGCTGGGGTCCAGCGGCCAGGTATTTGAGGTCCACAGTCCCATCCACTCTGTCTGCCCACCATCCAAACCACTGATGGTTGCTGGAATCGTTAATGCTGAAACACTGCTTATTCACAGACTGAGACATTCTGACGTGTGGGTCATACAAAAGGGACCCTCGTCCCCTTGAGGATTCGCGTCTCCACCATCTTCCAAAGTCACCTTATCCCATTTGTGACCACTATCACCATGGTCTAACATGCCATTGGATCGCTGATGCACAGCCAAAGAGTTATTGCATCTTAGGGGGTTTTTGACCTCCTGCACCCTTTCAGCCAGTGCGCCCCACATTACTTTGTCCAAAAGGTCCTCAGCACCTCAACTGTGAACCTCAAGGCACTCAACTTAGATGAATGCCACCACGTTACTCATCCCTGCGCCAAGGGGAAATGTTGCCTTCTGCACACGCGTTCTGTGCCCCTCCTAACGGAATGAAGGCCAATAATGTGACCTGTCAATCTCCTGTGATCCACGGCAAATGTCGCAACTGTTTGCGATGTTTCCTCAGCCCCGCAACTATCCAGGCCAGCACGCATCCAGGTTAGGTACCTCTGCACTCTCCCCACTCCTATGGTACATCGCATGCCATGTGGCATTCCTGAGGCCACCTGACCAGTCTGTCTGCATGTGCGTTTAATGGTTCCTCTTGACTCTTTCCCACCTCACCAATGTTCGTCTCCTTAGGGTCTTGAAGGGTGAACGACTTATGAGGCTGGGGGGGGAAGGGATGAAAGGTTGAACTGAATGTATGCTAACTGATGCACTGACCTTGTTATTAATTTCAGCATCACTACCAGAGCGACCTGCACCTCGACACCGCAGCCTCTCCTCCACACCTGAGGGCCAACATGTGCAACTTGTGGCACATCATTTCAACCAGCCAGGCACCAGTGCAGATACACACACCTTGGTGGGGACTTTACCGTCGGCTAGTGTCCCGGGTCACAGTGGAGAGGGCACATCACAATCGCTGGAGGAGATGGTAGGGGCAGAGAGTGCTGATGGCACCAGCAGCCAGAGGGTTGCAGGGGACATGCTGAGTCCGGCACTGATAACGTGCCTCTGGAGTTGTCCCCAATGCAGTAGCTGCAGGACAGGTGGCAGGAAGTCTGGCAGGGTTGCATGAGGGAATGCTTCAATTGCTCTCTGCAATGGAGGAGTCCAGGCAGAGTGCATGTGAAGGTTTGACCCTCAGGGCAGTGCTTCAGGCTTCCTCCAATGAGAGATTGACAACTCTCATAGAGAGGGGCTTCAATCGAATGGAACATTTTATGATTGGGATACGCTCTGACCTGCAAGCCCTCACAGTGGTACTGGCCACGGGTGGTCATTCCCAATGTGGGAGATGTTGTGGACACCAAGCGTCGGCACTCGGTGCCCATGCATCTGCGGTGAGCAGGGAGGTCGAAAGGGATCTCACGTCGGCGCAGCAGCTGTCTGTCGTCGCTGCGAGGTCCTCTCAGGGTGCTCTGGATGAGGGCAGCAGCTCCTCCGCCCCTCTGCCAGTCAACGTTTCTTCCGTTGAGGCTGCGACAACTGGGGAGGTGCCAGTTCAGGAACTGGCCACTCCCTCCCAGGCGGAGCCATCACAGGCTCCACGGGCCAGAGGACGACCGCCAAGGTCATCGAGGCCAATAGGACAGCAGAGTCAGCAGGCTGTCTCACAAGCCACTCCGAGCGATGGAGTGGCACCTAGACATAGCACCCAAAAACGTAAGCATAAGGCACCTTAGGCACTCCATGGGTATGTCACTGGTGATTTTGTGTTGCCCTTAGAATAGAGACCCAAAGTTTTCTTATTGCAATGGATTGTTGTTTGGTTTTCTTTTGGACAGGATAAAGTCCACCTTTGTTACCATGGCTGAGGGTCTTTTGTTTGTGGTGCATTTTTCTTTTTCACATATTTATCATGAGTGTTTGAGTGGACATTGATGTTTCTGTACTAAGCCCTTAGTTGCAGCTGAACAGGTGGGAGATCTAGCACCTAAGTGCCACGTGTGGAAGCGCCAGGCAATGCTGTTCCTGCTGATCCATGTGTGTGGAGCTAGCTGAAGGTTCTTTGGATTAAATTGTCCCGGGTGTCCCTGCCTCCTTGGTGTAGTAGCGGGTTGGCGTGCTGCCCCTCATCATTGCCCCTGTGCTTCCTCATCCTCTGAGCCACTGCTGGATTCATCATGTGCAGCCTCATCCAGTGGGTCAAGGTCTTCATTGTCAACTGCATCCCCCCTTTCCAGCGCAAGATTGTGGAGAGCGCAGCATGCTACCACTATCAGAGAGACACGATCTGGGGGGTACTGGAGTGCGCCCCCTGAGTGGTCCAGGCAACGGAAGCGCATCTTGAGAAGACCGATGGCTCTCTCCACCACAGCCATTGTGGTGCTGTGCCTCCTATTGTACTGCTGCTCAGCTTCTGTTCTTGGATGGCATAGTGGCGTCATAAGCCACCTTCTGAGGGGATAGCCCTTGTCACCCAGCAGCCACCCATCCAGCCGAGCCGGAGCACTGAAAAGTCCCGGCACCTGGGAGTGTCTGAGGATGTAGGAGTCGTGGGAGCTGCCTGGGAACCTTGTACAAACTTGCAGAATCTGCATCCTGTGATCACACACTATCTGCATGTTCATGGAGTGGAATCCTTTCCTGTTGACGAAGGCACCGGGCTCACCTGCTGGTGCCTTGATGGCCTCATGTGTGCAGTCTATAGAACCCTGGACACGGGGGAAGCCAGCAATGGCTGTGAAGCCTCTGGTTCGCTGTGCCTGACTTACCTGGTCACAGCGGAAGTGGATGAAGGTGGATACCTGTCTGAATAGAGTGTCTGTAACCTGCTTGACACAAGTGTGGACAGCTGATTGGGAGACACCGCAAAGATCACCCACCGAGCCCTGGAAGGAGCCAGAGACATAGAAGTTGAGGGCAACTGTGAGCTTCAGAGCCGCTGGCATGGGGTGTCCACCCACACAGTTAGGGGAGATCTCAGGGCCAATCATCTGACAGATATAATTGACTGTCTCCCTTGAGAGTCGGAGCCTCCTTCGGCACTGCACCTCAGTCATTATTGAGGTAGCTGCTTCGCCGCCTGTATACCCTGGCAGCAGGATAGTGGCGTCTTCTGTGGCCTCTTCCACCTTGGACAACCTCTTGGCCCTGCGCCCCTTGTGCCTGCGCCTGGCCTCCCAAAGGTGGCTCCCCTGGAGGCTGATTATTCAGTCCTGGCCTCCTCCTTATTCTCTCCCTCCCTTCCTCCTCAGGGGAACTGCCTCAAGTGGAGAGGTCAGAACCCATACCCCCAGGCTAAATAGAGGCCTCTGGAAAGCTGCAGGCCCGAGAAAGATTACTGTCTGCAGACTGGTTTCAAAGTACACAAGAAGCTCTTGGAAATCGATGAGAACTGCTAACAATCACACAGGCAACTTTAAAACATTTTCAGCAATTAAAACTTCATGTAAAACATGAGCAACCCCTCTGAGTCCACATATCCAGACATTGCATTAGTTTTCTTAAAAAATCTCCTACCCGCCTGCCTGTTGGGCCCGTGCTCCGACCCGAAGTTCGCACGGGCCCCTCAAAATCCAGGACAATTGACAAGTTAAGGGCCTGAGCGAGGCCTTCAATTAATGGCAGGTGAGCGCCCTGCTGCTGAGCGCACCCGCCGACCAAAATATCGTGATGCTGCACGCTGGCGTCGGCACGCTCGCGTGACATTTTAAGCACTGACGTGCGGGCTTCGCCACCCGCGCGGCAGCCGGAAAATTCTGGCCAGTGTCCATTCCAACTTCCTCTGATAATATTAATTTGCTGACTTCTTGTCACTAACTCCTCTACAGATTCCCCTTTATCCATGTTGCTCGTTACTTCTTCAAAGAACTCCAATAAATTAGTCAAAAACTATTCTCCTTCACAAAATCATTGTTGACTCTACCTGATCACATTAAGATTTTCCAAGTGTCCTGCTATAACCTCCTTAATAATAGATTCTAGCATTTTCCCTATGGCAGATATTAGGCTAAACTGGCCTGTAGTATCCTGCTTTCTGTCTCCCTCCTTTCTTGTTATTTTCCAATCCAATGAGAGCTTTCCAGAATCTAGATAATTTTGGAAAATTACAACCAATGCTTCTATTATCTCAGCAGCTACTTCTTTAAAGACCCTAGGATGCAGGCCATTAGGTCCTGGGGACTTGTCAGCCTTTAGTTATAATAGTTTTCTTCGTACCCTTTCCCTGATGATTGTAATTGTCTTAAGTTCTTCCATCCTTTTCACCTCCTGATTGATAAGTATTTCTGGGATGTTATTTGTCTTTTGCAACGAAGATCGACACAAAATATCCATTCAACGCTTCTGCCATTTCCTTTTTTCCCATTATTAATTCCCCAGACTCACTCCCTAGAGGACCAATGTTCACTTTAGTTATTCTTTTCCTTTTTAAATACTTATAAAAACAGATAGTAAGAGTTTCTATATTTCTAGCTAGCCTTCTCTCATACTCTAATTTCTCCCATTTTTTTAGTCATTCTTTGCTGTTTTTAAAATTCTGTCTAATATTCTGACCTACCACTATTCATCACAGAATTGTACACTTTTACTTTCAATTTGATACTATCCTTAACTTTCCCAGTTAGCCACAGGTGATATGTCCTTCTCGTAGAGCCTTTCATTCTCACTGGAATATATCTTTGCTGAAAGTTATGAAATTTCTCCTGAAATGTCTGCTACCGCATCTCTACTGTCCTATCTTTTAACCTAAATTAACCAGCTTTATCTTCATACCCTCGTAATTGTCATTGTTTAAGTTTAAAACACTAGATTTAGACACACACTTCTCAACCTTCAACTAAATACAAAATTCAATCCTGTTTTGATCACTGCTACCTAGAAACTCCTATACTCTGAGGTCATCATTAATCTTGTCTCATTGCACATTACCAGGTCTGAATAGCCTGCTCTCTGGTTGCCTCTAGAACATGCTGCTCTAACAAATGCACTCCTTGAACTCATCCTCTAGGCTATCTTTTCCAAACAAATTTGTGCAATCTTTATGTAGATTAAAATCACTCCTGATTATTGAGGCACCTTTCTTACAAGCTGCCATTATTTCTTCCTGCATACCCGTCCTACAGTGTAGCTACTGTTAGGGGGGCTATAAACTACCCCCACCAGTGACATGTTTCCTTTTCCATTTCTTACTTCTACCCAAACAGATTCTACATTTTGATCTTTAGAACTAAGGCCATCGCTTGCTATTGTACTAATGTAATCCTTAATTAACAGAGCAACCCCACCTTATTTTCCTGGCTTACTATCCTTCCAAAATGTCAAGAACATTAGGTAGGTTTGATTTCAGTAGGATAACAAAAACTGAATTTGGCAAAAAGTGTACTTATTTTCATTCTAGTTAACATACACAGACACACGTCTCAAATGTGCATCTGCCAGGACAGAAAAAAATGTTTTGCATCATTATGAGCTTACCTGTGAAACTTTCAGACTTTCATTCCCACTTATTCCAAATAGGTTGGCATCAGATGTAAATAAATCTGTCACACCCATTTCCATTAGGATATTGTTTAACCGGCATGATATTGACAGTGACAGTTTTGGAAAGGAAAGGCTAAGTTGTTGACTGCTCAACAAATTATTGAACAGAAGGGAGAAAGCAAGCAAAAGAACATTTTTAAACCATTGACACTTATACTGGTATAAATATCAATTTGAGAAAAAAATCTTCATATACTTAACCTGACTGTTTAGAATGAGATTTTAGTTACCTTTTGTGGCCTAGTTTTTGGAGCCACTCTTCAAATTTTTCTCGGGAAAGGTTTTGTTCTGCGTATTCTAGATTTCCTTCTGCAGGCAAGATGGCGATCATTGATGCATTTCCAACGTAAGGAAGTTTTATCACATTGCTGGAAAGATGGTAGTCAGATATCTTACTAAACCTGTTGTCTTGGTGCATCATTTGAACTTTTACTTGTGAGCTTTTGTTCACATTAAAGAATGCTTCATGAGTATGTGTTGGGTCAAATGGGCTCTTCCATTTTCCTGTCAGGCAGAAATTTGACAGTGTTTGGTAACGGAGCAGTGATTAATTCTGACAAATTGATATTGAAAGAGTTGTCGTGAGTTGAAAGCACATATGAGATTATTGTTACAATGTTATAACACACTTGAAACCTAAAATCCTGGCTCTTGGCCCATCTCCCTTCAAACTGTTAATGATGGAAAATGGAGCAGAATTTGGTTCCACTGGGATTTTGTTCCCTGGAAAAGTGGCCAGGAAATTCCATTGACATGGGTTATGGGTGATCTTCTGCCAGCCATCTCAACTTCAAAGGGTGTGTGTCTGGGGGGATCTCCAAGATTTCCCAGATTGCCCATTGGAAACCAGATCTATTGAGAGCCTGTGTTGTCCACTATGGATCTGGTAAAAGCTACAAAAGATACATCGTCTTGGGGAGGTGGTTGCGGGGTGTGGGGAGATGGATCTTCCACTGTACAGGGATGGCCGGATAGTTACTTTGAAAGCTGAAGAGTTGTGCGGCTGTTCTACTGTGAGGCCCTACTTGGGTCTCCTCTGCTACATTAGAGCAGCATGATGATATCACTGATATTCCCAGCTTCCACTGGGATGGGCACTGCTGACGCACCCTTACAGGCATGATGCACTAACCCCAAAGATGCTAATGTCTCCGTCCCTTGGAAATGGGGCTTTCTTGCCTACCTCAGGCAGCAGAGACTCCTGCTCCCTAGATCTCCCAGAGGTGAAGCAGAAACTTGGAAATTTCAGCCCTTTGGTATGATGCTGTCAATGGGTGATTTCTGGTAGTAGAACAGCAGTGTTACAATGCAAGTGTTGCAGCTTTCAGTCCTTGGGGTTGCCTATTGGCACCGTCTGCAACCCCCTCACCTGGGCGCTGCCTGTTTAAATACAGCAGCTACAGTTGTGATGGAATCCTTTCAGACTTACAGATGTTGTCAGAATGACAGAAAGGTCTTCAGTTGTTGTAAAATTATCACAGCCGGGGGAAAGTGACCCCAGCCGGGGGAAAGTGACCCCAGCCGGGGGAAAGTGACCCCAGCCGGGGGGAAGTGACCCCAGCCGGGGGGAAGTGACCGCAGCCGGGGGAAAGTGACCGCAGCCGGGGGAAAGTGACCCCAGCCGGTGGAAAGTGACCCCAGCCGGGGGAAAGTGACCGCAGCCGGGGGAAAGTGACCGCAGCCGGGGGGAAGTGACCGCAGCCGGGGGGAAGTGACCGCAGCCGGGGGAAAGTGACCGCAGCCGGGGGGAAGTGACCGCAGCCGGGGGGAAGTGACCGCAGCCGGGGGAACGTGACCGCAGCCGGGGGAAAGTGACCCCAGCCGGGCCAGAGCACCAGTATCCACAGGAAAGCGACTGCAGCTGAGGAAAAGCATGGGGAACGTGTGCTCCAAAGTCTTTCTATCTTCACATACTCGCAGTTGCCGGAGTACGCTGCCCCTCCGATCACAGCCTGGTCCTCTGGTCCTCCCCCTGTTTGAGACAATTGACAGCAAGTGTGGGAGAAAAACAGGCTGTGGTTGGAGGATCAGGCTCCTGAAGAAACCTTAAAGCACACGGAGCTGTCTTACTGTTTTTGAATAATGGTTCCGGGGGCCACATGGGCCTGTGGGCCGGGGGTTGGACAAGCCTGGTCTAGTACCTGCCACTAATAGTAATGCCACAACATTTGCCCTCATAACCTGCAGTGAACATTGTGCTGCACCATGCTAAACAGTAATGGGTAAATTCTGGGTAGTAATGTCATGCAGAAGGGAAAGCACTGACTTCTTATATAATAGCAGAGTTGGAATAGAACAAGCAATTCTCTGAGCCCATTTTAGGGCATGACATCAAGGAGATTAGCTCAGAAAATTCTTGTAAATCAACTTAACTGCATGATGCATGTTCATTTAGTGTTAGGCAGGATAGCCTTGAGGGCGAGTAGCTGTCTGACACTGCCCATTTTATATAGAACCATTATCACACAGAAGAGGGCCATTCGATCTATTGTGTGTGTGTCAGCTGTTTGCCAGAATGATCCAAAACGAATCCATTGTCGTGCATTCTTCCAATAGCTATCTTCCTTTGTTGCAGTGCTTTTTTGCCACATGAGCCATCTATTCTAATCCCAGTTTCCTGCTTTCCCCTCATGCCTTTCAATATTCCTATTTTTCAAGCAGTGAATCCATGCCTTTTTGTAAAAGTTAATGGGCTCCTCTTCGACAAGTGTCCAGCGGAGAATTCCAAATTCTAGCCTCCTATATAAAGATTAGCTTTAAACCTTTATTTTGATTCTTTTTGTGATAAAATTACAACTGTGGCTTTTCATTACTTTCTCGTTGACCAGTGGAAATAATCTATACCCAACGATAATCATTCATAATCTTGAAAACAGCAATCAGGTCATCCTTTAACCTTCCTATCTCTAATAAAAATAACCCTAACTTCTCTAGTCCGACTTTACAGCTGCAACTCCTGAGCCCTAGTATATTTCTAGTGAATCTACACTCTACCCTGCACCATTTCCAATGATTCTATGTTCTTTCTACATGGAGTGCCAAAATTAAATAATAATTCAACCACTGCCTAACTAAGGCACCTGGAAGAGAAGCTTCATTATCATGGCTATTAGCTTCCTCCTACTTCAAAATTACTTCATTGGCTGTAAACTGCTTTGGGCTGTCCTCAAGTCATGAAAGGCGTGCTATAAATGTAAATCCTTTTTTAACCTCAGCATTACTTTTAAATTGTTCACCTCTTTCTTCATGTTATGCCTCTTTATGTAGCAAGGTTATAGAACATGCTGCAGGTGACAATAATCATGCAGATTATGTGGGCGCTGCACTGTAATGTCTGTCTGATCTATTCAGATATCTAAGGCACTCTTTCAATTTGCCAACTGTACGTTTGATACTGATCCTGGTGGTTTCCTAGGTCTCATTGTATCAATTCAGGTTCTTCCCATGGTTGCTATTGAAAAGACTGAGTGCTGATACAGTGAGGCCCAGGAAGCTGAAGGAATCATTATTAGCCAGTAATGAAAAGGGCAACCCTGTTCCCCTTTGTCTCTAAGTCAGCCTGGCACAATAATTGGCACAAAATAACAGTATTGTGGGAGGTGCCTAGGAAGCAGAATAGCGATCACAGAGCAGCTACACATTGATGGCATTAAAGCCCATTTTTACAGTTGGCTTCATTGGTACATCAATCAGCATCTAAACTTTAGAAATGCCAGCAATCCAATTGAATTGGCCAGACTTCTCAAGCTACTGTTACTGGTTCATGGGTTAAGAAATGGAGTTGGCTTTCCTGAATACACAACCTGTTTATCCAAAATACCAGCAATAAGTTTTGAACATGTAATAAATACTCTGCAACATTTACTGCCCAAACCACAGTCAGAACATGTTTTATTTTAAAAATACTAGAAAAAAATCTCTCGCATTTTAAAAAATCTGTGTTTGCTATTAAAGGCTGGGAGAGGTAACAGCACCATTTCTGGAGCTAGCAAGAATAACAATTTTTCTTATAACATTTAGACATTATATTGGGTGGGAGGAGAGTATGAATAAGGACAGTAGAAATAACAAGTGTTATGGTTACTGTTACAGTGTTAGCAACGCAGGGGCATATACAAAATCATATAGGTGCAAAACCTTTACTTCCTGCTTCATTATAATTTGCCATTCCACATTTATAAAGAAATCAGCCATTTAGTCTTGCCCCACCGTAATTACAATGTTCTACCAATGGTGTCACTGTAACACCTCAATTTAATGTTTCCCTGATCCTGAGCCTGTACTGCAGAGTTCTATGCTCTAACCAACTCTATTTTTCTGCTTCCCAAAATGCCATCAGTTTTTTTCTATCTAACTATAAATAATAATATTAAATCAAAGTATTATGTCAAAATAAAAACAATATATGACTTTAAAATGGAGATTGAATAATGTTTGTGTCCCATGTCCATTTATCCCCTGCTCTCTAACTCGATTTCACATGAAAATTATGCTTAGTAATATTTTATAATGTCTAATTGATTCTGGTGACATCTGGTTGTATGTTTTGTGATGTAAATATATGTATTCTCCTATTCTGTAAGGAACTACTCATCATCTACTTCTGTGTTGCCAAACTTAGAGCTTTTCAAATGCATGGTTCACAATTTAGCCTATTTTATTTGAACTGCATATTCTTTAGTGGTTAGATCACATTTTTTAATGCAAAGCCCACATTGACAAATAATGTAACTGCCTTTGAGGTTGATTGCTCGTTGGTTTGTTACGAAATTGGAAAAGGGCACTCTGCTAGCCCACCCTCGTTATATGATAATAAAATCTAATTTCACTGAACTAAACAAGTAGAATTAAATTGACCCTATAGAGTAATTGAGAAGATTTTGTCTAAAGTTTCAATATTATATTTTTAACTAAAATTATTTGTAACTATTTGTAAATTATTTATTCATAAAGTAGAAGAATTTCTATAAATACAGATAAAATAATTTCATATCTTGCAAAATATTAACTATGGTGTGTTTGGCTACTTTTGCTGCAATATGCTCTTTTATAATAGTTGATGTATAACATACAAAACATTCAACAACAAAAATTGATTTACCTTTAAAAAAGATGTAGTTAATAAGCATTAGTTTAGTTGAAGGGTCAATCGTGGAAAACATATCTTTAATTTTTCCTTTTGTCATCTTTTTCACGTAATCATTCAATTGTTGCCTAGCATTTTCGGGATCCAGGTTAAAATCTAAAAGAAACACCTCTGCATTGTAAAACTTCTTGGTCTCATTTAGAAAGTTTGGCAACACATCAAAACCTTTTTGAATATGAAGAGAGTTTCCTGTAGATAGCTGAAGCTCATTGTGTTCTGCCAATAGGGCCTGTAGAAGTCGCTTGTAGCCTCTGTTCATATGTGCTATTCTTTCCTGTGTCATATCATTGAAGTGAAGTCCCTTGAAAAGCTGCTCACGAGTGACAGACCTAGTTCCCAGAGATAGCATGGCTAAAGCTGTGGAAATACTCAGAGGGGAGAAGAAAATGTTAGAACTGCTGTGGTTAGCTATTCGTTTGTAAAGGTCGAAAGCAAAGTCAGAATTTGCAGAAGTAACCATTGCCATATCAGATTCTTGTCCATGACTTTGAAAGCCCTCTTCATGATGGACATGACGCTTCATGACTGCAGAAACTTCTGTTCCAGTGAATGAGGTAGTGATTAACAGCAAAATTATTGGAGGGAGCATGGCTTCTGTCAATTCTCGTTGACTCCTGTTTTTAATAGAAGAAAATTTGGTTTTTCAAAATATATTTATTTTCCTGCCTCCTTTATAAATTATTTCTTCTTAGGTAAACCTCCTTCCCTGCATCCTCCATACTATAATTTACCATGTTGAAATGTTGGGAAGGTCATCTCTTTCCAGATTCCTGCAAGTGCAATTTCAACTCAACCACTAAGAAGATTACCACAACAACAAGAACAACTTGTATTTATATAGTGCTTTAACATAATGAAACATCCCAAAGCGCTTTACAGGAGCATTATGAACAAGGTATGACATCAAGCCACATAAAGTGAGTTTAGGTCAGATGACCAAAAGCTTAGTCAAAGAGGGAGGTTTTAAGGAGTATCTTGATGGAGGAAAGTGAGGTAGAGAGAACATCACAGCTAATTTACTCCTCACATCTCCAGATATCTCAGCGTGCAATGCCATGTGCTCTAAATTTTTGAGGTAAATTTTACAAGACTCCATTACATCAGTTGGGCCTCAGCCAGTACATGTTGGTGCAATTTCAGTGGATGGTAAATTACAGGCAGCTTGCCCAGGATTTTCTAATATATATTAATTGAATGTAACCATCTCATAGTGGCACAGGAACTTTCACCATTTAACCTAAGGAATTATTTGAGAATGCTGAGAAATTGAATATTTGCCTGTAATAGAATTCAATTGTTAGCAGCCATTAGGTGATTGAAAATAACTCTTTCAGGAGAGCTTTGGAAGGACTTAGACCCATTTTGGGATGAAATTTTGATTTTTGGTCTCTGCTGAGTTAACTAATCTCAGCCAAGGTGTTAGTGAGTATTTTAGTTTAGGAAAGGGAGGAGGGAAATGATTCCATTAAAGCTAGAAAATTTTATTGTAGTAATTTATTTTACAATAGTTTAATTATTGTTAAAATGTTTATTCTATGTAATCATATGTTCTTAAAAAGCTTGTCAGCATTATCAGCCTTCCCCTATCCTTTTGTTCCCATCCCTTTCAAAATTGCTTTCACCATTCACCGATTGAAACTCCACCCTCAATTTTTTTTCTTCAGCTATCACTGCCCTTTCTCTCCAAGATCATTCCCACCTCATACCTTTTTCATCATTCCATGGTCAAGTCTCCCCAAAGTATCTGACCTGCCTACAGCACTGAGATCACCCTGGTCATAGCCACCAATGATACCCTGTGTGATTGTGTTTCTCTATCCCTCTGTGTTCTCTCTGCTAACTTGGACACTGCTGATCATTCTGTTTTCTTCCACTGCCTCTTATCTATGGTTCTGTGACACAGTGCTCTTCTAGTTATGCTGTTATTCCATCACTGTATTTACTCCAATAGTACATTCTATCTGAACAGCACAGACTATCTGGGTTGCTGCTCTCCATTCCCCTGACTTTATATTGCCACTTATTCCCATTCCACTTCACTATCAGAGGCCAATCATTCAACTGCTGCCTTTTGGCATTCTCTTGCAAAACCACCTGTCCTTGCTACCTTTATCTCACTAGCAATGGGAAAATAGTTGATGTAATGGTGATCTTGATGACAAACAAGTTATACTTGAGTATTGCTGAATAAAGTGACATCAGGACAATTCGCAAGAAAATACCAATGTCAGGGAAATAACATATTTATACTGTATGAAAAGAAAGTGCTGAGTGGTTGGCATGTGGACTCTGATTGGTAGAGGCGTTGCCATGGAGAATGCACCAATTGATGGTGACCGATAGTTAACTGGCAAGTATTGTTTGAAATTTAAACCAGGTAGCTTGACTCTGATTGTTTAAGACATTTTCCTGGGAAATGAACCAGCGAATGGCTGTCACTTATTTTGTTTAGCTGAAACAGGCACAATGTGTGTACATGTTCTTTCTGTCTGCAAAGAACAGAGCCCTGTGTATTAATATATGTACCTTCCAGTACACGTAAATGCGCCTGATTGACAATCTTAAATTGGTTTTCAGCATAATTCTTAGCACACTGAGGATTATTTAGCAAATGTTGTCCAATCGCAGAATCAGATCTAATGTTGGACACTGCGTTTTGAGTTTTGCAAGCACAGGCTGGTTGCATATGGTCCATAGCTTGCCCATTGCGAGCAGTGGAAGGGACATGCTGTTTGATATGATCCTCCAGTCTTTGGGACATATGGCCTACATAACTAGCATCACACTGGCACTGAAATTCACACACCACATTACTCATTTGTGTGACAGAAAGAACAAATACCTAGACATTGTGCCTGTTTCAGCTAAACAAAATAAGTGACAGCCATTCGCTGGTTCATTCCCCAGGAAAATGTCTTGACCAATTGGAGTCAAGCTGCCTGGTTTAAATTTCAAACAATGCTCAGCAGTTAACTGCCAGTCACCATCAACTGGCGCATTCTCCATGGCAATACATCTACCAATTGGAGTCGAATTGCCAACCAATCAGCACTTTCTGCTCATACAGTATAAATATGCTGTTTCCCCTTAAATTGGTATTTTCTTGCGAATTGTTCTGATGAGTGCAAAGCAAAAAGCTTCAACAAAAAAAGTCTCTTTTTTCAGCAATACTCAAGTTCTGTACTACCAAAAGTTATACTGTTAAGCTTTCTAATCCTCCTATGGTAACGTTACCCCACAATTTGTTGCAAGAACAGGTGGAAGACATTATAGACAGCATAGATACAGACTGAGAATGGAGCAGCCAATGGCTAAAGTAAAATTCATTGCAATGCGGTGCTATTTGGGCCCAGAAGTGTTTAAAATAGAATTTTAAAAGTTGAATTGATGGCAGAAACATTCACAAATTCAAATTATAGAGAGTTGATTCATTTTAAAGACTATCTTGCCTGGTTATTTGCCTATCTGCCTGGTTAATTAATTCGATGGAACAGTGACCCTCTCCGGTTCCCATTGAGGTTATAAGAACAACATAGGCCAGGATTTCCCGGCGGAACTACTGACGTCACCCCGCCCCATTTCAATTTTCAGGTTGGCAGGCAGGCTGGGAGTACTGGCGGGCATTAGAGAAAGCGTGAAACCTCATCCACGGGCGGGATGAGGTTTCATGTAGGTTTTTAAAAATTTAATAAAAGTGTCTTTGAAAGTGACGGACATGTCCCAACTCATGTGACAGTGTCACATGAGGGGACATGTCAGGGAAATTTTTGTTTCTATTTTTAAGATTTTTTATTGTGGAGCCGATCTTCCTGAGGCAGCACTTAGCCCCAGGGAGATGAGTGCGCTCTTTTGTGCACTTGCGCGAAAGAGCGCACTCTCGGCTCAGGGAATACCCCTCCCCGCCCGCACAGGGAGCGCATAACGCTTCCTGGTGGACATCACGCTGGGCGGGCCTTAATTGGCCCACCCACGTAAAATGGTGGCGCACCGCCAATCAGAGACGTGCCCACTCCTAAACTCCCCCCCCCCCCGCCCCCAACGGGGGGAAAATTCTGCCATAGTAACCAGAGTAACTAAAAGTCTTTAGTTGCCAAAACAATGTGTAATCCCAGTGCTATTTCTGATACATTACATGGATTTTAAGAAGGTTGTGCAATCACTAACAAATACATAGGATGAACAATCCAAAGTACATATAAAAGAAAGTCACATTCAGATGTTAACTTAAGAATAGGAACTGTCAACTCCCTCCCATCATATATATATAAAATCTCTCTACGTTGCACTTTGTGCCAGTGACACTGGACATTGTCGCACCACTGAAAGCACATAATTAGGATGACACAATTGTATCTAATTTAAACAATAGACAACGATTTCTGTGATTACGCCAACATACCTGCCAGTGCCATTCTGTTGATGGTCTAAGTGGCTGTAGCAATCATAATGGCTTGAATTCAGCAGAGTCTATCTCACCATTGATTTTAATGGGGGCAAATATATGATAATTGGCTGTATTTTCGGTGAGGGACCCAATGGAGTGACATAAAAATGATGTGGCATACATAATGGCATAAGTCACTCACACCATATTTTTTGGAGTATCTGCACCACAATAATGACATACACCATTGATGCACCATTACGATTGCACAAGTTTTCAGCAAACTCTACCCATTTTTTAATTAAAACTAAACAACAGGTAAAAATGCAAGTGATACACAGGAAACATTCAGCAGAACAAGCTTACTCAAATACATTAACGTCTGCTGTAGTTTTTACAGTTCCACAACATTACATCTGCTGCAACAGTTTCATGTTCTTATCTTTAGCCACTATTTGTAGGAGAAAGAGAGAGGTGATAGAAAAATAACTGGAACAGACCCTTATTCTTGGAAAGATATTGGGCCAGCATTTACTGAAAAAAATAATGGTGCCCCAAACAGCACATGCCATTATTAATGCACTAATCAACCAGCAACTTGTTGTAAGGAAGAAATACCCCATGAGCTGCAAATCATCAGAAGTTGTTGGATGATTTGTGCCGGTTGTGCTGTTAGCTTTGCACAAACAGCTTCTTCCCGTTAACATCCCTGTGATTTTCCTGAAGTTGCTGCATTTGCATGTTAATTGCCCATTCAACACAGAAAATTGACTCTAATAATTAAGAGTTTAGGCACCCTTTTAATGACATGACAATTGTTAATGACTGCCAATTAACATTTCTTGCCCAGAAAGTGAACAATTATAAGTGTGGAGTTTCATTCCTTGAGACTGTGAATTGTTTTAAGATACGTTAAAATTGTCAAATTTTAAATTTAACATATTTTTTCTAACTTGACCTTTCCATCTCTTTTTTCTTTTCTTTCGTTCCTTCTCTTTATTAATCTTTCTATACCTAATTTTGACATTATATTCACCAACTCTAATTCACCCAGTCCTTCCTCTGTTTCTTTTCAATTTTTAAAAATTTCATTGGTGAAGATGTTTGTCCTGTTATTCACCACGGTGCCACACACCTCGTTGCCCTCTTTATCAGCTCACAATTTCAATCACTTTGTGGGCAAAAACTTTTAAAACATAAACATGCACAAACCAGTCTAACTTACAGGGTACACTGTGAGATGACCCATTCCAGTAAAACCTGGCCCACGAGGGATGATTCTGCACTCCATGATCATAGGGAGTGCTGATTGGAGCAAGCTCTACAATGCTGTAGACCCGATTCTCCCGCCCTTGCAGCCTGTGAGCACAAGTTCCCAACCAAGCTCCATTTCATTCCAAACAGAAAATATTTATACTCTACAGAATCCATCATGAGCTGTGAAATAAAAAATTTTAAAACCATGAAAACGCCGAGCTCAAAGATGGCTTCAAACTCAGTGCAACCTAAACTTGTTTTGTCCAATGGATAAAGGCTTGCATTTCTCTCACAATGCACGACAAATTCAATTGAAGTAGTAGCTGGGAGCAGGATATAGCGGAATCACGCCGTTCTCCATTCTGTAGAGATACATCTCCTGGCATAACTTTTAGGACTTCTCTAAACTGTTTCTGTTAACGACTGTTAAATAGTATTTTACATGTGATATTTGTTGTCGATGATTTTTTTGGCAAAATTGAAATATCGTCCTGTGATCAGTGAAGCAAATAATCATTCCACAACACAAAAAAGGATAGAAAATAACCTTCAGCTTATTTACAGTTAGTGCTAGTCTGGAGATATCCAATAAGAAAACATAAAACTAACAATATTTATTATAAAGCAATAACTATCCTAAAATGCACCACAATATTCTGCAAAATGATTTTCTGAATACTTTACCGACAGTTTTAGGACCCACTTATTAGCTGTTCTTCATTCGAGAAATCTGCAATTTGTGATTTACTGTTCTCTGTCTTACTTTTTGAAAATATTAAAATGTTGAAATGTTGTCAAATAGACCTTTGTGACTTGGCTGGGAGGTCACACACACAAAGTCAACAGCACTGTTATTTGCTTGATGCACAAGCCTTGTTTGCAAAATTATTTTATCTGCTACTCATTAATGTTTAACTGGGCTACTTTAATGGAATCATTTTGCTGTATTTTTGAAAGAGAACATTTGTTACTTTGCCTCAATAACATTTATAATAAATTTGTGTAAGAGGATTTGAGAAGGTTGTCAAAAAGGCATATGGATCCTGGTAAAATAAACAGAGGTGTAAAGCACAAAATCAAGGAGGTTTTGCTGAACTTTTATAAAACACTGATAAGGCTTCAACTTGAGTATTCTGTCCAATTCTGGGCACACTTTCAGAATGATATCAAGATGTTAGACAGGGTGCAAAGGGGATTTACTGGAACGATATCAGAGATAAAGGGCTTCAGTTAATTGGACAGACTAGTTGAGCTATTCTCCTTAGAACTGAGAAGGTTAGGCTGTGATTTGACAGAGGTTTTCAAAATTATCTTGGGTTTGATAGAGTAAATAAGGAGACAGAGGTTTTCAAAAATCATCTTGGATTTGATAGAGTAAATAAGGAGAAACTGTTTCCAGTGGCAGAAGGTTTGTTAACCAGAGGATGCATATTTAAGGTAATTAAGAACCAGAGGAGAGCAAGGAGAATTTCACTCATTGTAGCAAGTTGTTATCAGTCCAAATACAATGCCTGAAAGAGTGGTGGGAACAGATTAAATATTAACTTTCAAAAGGAAATTTGATAAGTACTTGAAGAGGAAAAAATTGCAGGGCAGGATGTTAAGGTTTGAGGTCCTAGGGCTGGTCCCAACCAAACTTTGTAGGATGAAATCTTGGACCAAGGGCATGTTGTAGGGAAGTTGACATTTAACCATGCCCACTGGGGAGGCTTTAGCCTCTTAGCAAGGGATCCTGTGACCCTGCCTACACTGTGCCCTTGCTAACACTGTATTAATTAATTAAGACATATTGGAGATGACAGGACAGGTGATGTGCTGCAATTGTAGGATGTGGGAGCTTCTGGATATTGGTGTGATCCAGGGCAAACACATCTGCAGTAAGTGTTTGCAGCTGCAGGAGCTTCGGCTTCAAGTTATTGAGCTGGAGGCCGAGCTGCAGACACTGTGGAAGGGGGTGGTGGGGGGGACACACGACCCAGTCGTCATGGTCCATGTTGGTGCCAATGACATAGGCAGGACAAAGAAGGAGGTTCTGCATTGTCAGTATGAGGAGCTTGGCACCAAGTTAAGAAGCAGAACTTTAAAGGTCATAATCTCTGGATTATTACCTGAGCCACGTGTAAATTGGCATAGGACAAATCAGATTAGGGGGATGAAAGCGTAGCTCAAAGCCTGGTGTGGGAGGAATGAATTCCAGCTCGTGGGACACTGGCACAAGTACTGGGGAAAGTGGGATCTGTACCGTTGGGACGGCCTACACCTGAACCGTGCTGGGACCAGTGTTCTTGCAAGTTGCATAACTAAGGAAGTAGAAAGGGCTTTAAACTAAGCAGTGGGGGCAAGGTACAAATTGTTCATTTTGGCAGGAAGAATAAATGAGAAGCATATTATCTAAATTGCGAGAGATTGCAGAGCTCTGAGATCCAGTGCAGACTCGATGGGCCAAATGGCCTCCTTCTGCACTGTAAAGATTCTGTGAGATGCAGAGGGATCTGAGTGTCTTAGAGCATGAATCACAAAAGGCTAGCATGCAGATACAGCAAGTAATTAGGAAAGCTAATAGAATGTTATCATTTATTGTGAGGGGAATTGAATACAAAAGTCAGGAGGTTATGCTTCGGTTATACAGATCGTCACTGTGTTGCGCAAATGGTAAAATATGATTGCCAACTTTAAATGAGCCACCTGACCCACTGAATGTTCTTCTTATGGGAACAACAAAATCAAAACAATTCTTAAAAACCTCAGAAAATATAACAGATAAGTAGGATCGAGAAATCTCTTTATTTTGGCTCAAGAAGAAAGAATGTCTAACGTGGTCTATTATGAAATTTTCGATGTTTCAACAAATACTGAAAAAGCACATAGTGCCATTGGAAATGCACACAGCGATGCTACAGATATTGCCTTTAACACTGATGATGAAATATTCAGAGTATTAACAAATATTGAGGAAATATGTGTAGATGTAGATCCTGAGGATTTTGAGATTGACTCTGAGGATGTAGAGAATGATTAGTAGAAAGCATGTAATAAAATTTGTAAATCCAATTAAACTAGACCCAAGGCAAGTAAAGTAAATCAAAGTAAATTAATTGTGAAAAGAAAGATTTTTTGCCAAACAATGCTTTTGATAATAATTTTGTGTGAATGTGTTTCATGTTTGTGGGATTAAAATTGTTAACTAGAATAATTGTGTGAAAGAAGGTAATTAAGTGAATTGTTCAATGAAATCATTTGGTTATAAGAAGTTCTTCAAATAAATTACTTCATAGAAACATTATGGTGGTCTAATTTTCAGCTTTAATACTTTTCTCATTCAGTCTATATGTCCACAGGGCGAATATCTCAACTTGTTACTCCATAAAAACATTTTTTCTATCTTATTTTTAAAATCTTATTTTTAACTTTCATTCCTTTATTTCCTGGATGTAGGATGGGTAGCCCAGCTTGTCATCCCATAGTTATAATAATAATTAAACTTGTTTGTTCTCCAAATATTATTTAAGGAATTTGTTGGTTTTTAAAAAAGAAATTACATTATCTGTACCACAGTGGCGTTTGGCACAATCTACATTAATTCTCTCCCCCCACCCCCACCCAAAAAAACAGGATAAACAGGAGTTATAAAATTTCTCTCTTTGTTGAAGTCTCTGATTTCAGCTGTGTCCTGCGGGGAGACGCTGAATCATTTGTCTCTCCACAAGAGTAAGGGAATCGCAGAGTATCCACTGGTCACTTTCATGCATTAACATACTGCATGTCCAAAACCAGCATTTCTGGTAGCCTTAGAATGGACTGTGGATTTAAGTGGAGGAGGTGCATGCACTGGTGGAGCAGCCACAGGAGAAACTTGGATAAAATCAAGGATGCATCCCCTCATAAGTAGACACATAATCTTACAAAGTACAATCAACATAATTTTCTAATGAAAATTCTTAGATGTGTGGTAGGGTTGCTCAGTTGGTGGTTGTGCTAATTTGAGGTGTAGTACACCTTTAAGAGAATGTGGGCAGATTGACCATGTGACAGTAAGACCCAATAGCTGTGTCGCATGGGCTACCATGTTAACTTTAGTCTACAGTAGGGTCTGGTTGGAGAAGTACACATCATATTAGTGCTCTGTTGTTTGTGTAAATAAATAGCATGTGCTTCATTTCATATTGGTCTCTGTGTCTGCAGTATATTGTAATCAATTCACCTGCCGACAGATAAGCGTGCAACCGGTTCGCAAGCAAAGCGACCCCATAGTAGAGCATAACAACTTGCGATGAGGCAAAACACGACCAGTCGACGGCACCAAGGAAGCTGTGAAAACTCGACTGAAATGAATCAGCTGTGCCTTGCAGGCCGATTGTAAGTACATTACAATTGTAAGCCCTCACCAAAGTCATCGAAGTTATCTCCCTCTGGTATGCCACAATTTGGCCGCATCGAACCGTTTGATTGGACCACCGATGACTGGTCCCATTATATCGAACACCCTTTCTTTTTGGCCAACAACATACCTGGGGAGAAGAAGAGGCGAGAGATCCTCTTATCGACACGTGGTAGTAAAACATACGGCCTAATTCATAGTCTAATGGTACCCAATGCCCCAGATTGCAAGAGCTTTGATGAGTTGGTGAATTTTGTGAAAAGTCACTTTCAGCTGAAACCCTCGGTAACAACGCAGCGTTTTAAATTCAATTCGAGGTGTTGCGCCCCTGGAGAGACAGTCGCTTGCTATGTAGCAGCCTTACAACCGACAGCACTGTGAGTTTGGGACGTCAATTAACGACATGTTAAGAGACCAATTAGTGTGTGGGATTAATGAAGACGCCATTCAAAAAAGGTTGTCAGGAACAAATTTAGACTTCAGCAAGGCACTGGAGTAGGTGCCCGCGATGGAGAGCGCAGTCAGGGACTCAGAAGAAATGAAAGGAGCACAAAATGGCGCCGTTCTTCACGTTGGGAGGGTGGCACCGGTTAGAAATGGCGCGGAAGCACAGGGATTCACGGAAAGGCAGGAAACAGCCACCATTAACAGACCAGCAAAAAGCAATGGTTTAACGGATAAAGACCGCATTAATAATAGTAGAATTGGAACCAGACAGCCTACAAACGAACGACAATTTAAAAGAACCCAGTGTTTCTACTGCCATCGCAATGGGCACATTAAGCGATATTGTAAAGAAAGATTGAAGCAAAATTTCAAACATAAAGGCAGGAGTCGTGAAATTTTTATAATGGAGGAACCAGGAGAAACAGAATCAGATATTTACTCACTGCACAACTTAAAAATGGGTAAAGCAGAGCCAATTTACGTGACAGTAGAAGTCGACAGAAAACCCATTTGAATGGAGGTGGATACAGGCGCATCCATGCCAGTCATAGGGAACACACGTTTAAGTATCTGAATGGAGGAAGCCACTCACTTAAACTGGAAAACTTAGATGCTAGATTAAAGGCACATACTGGCGAAGACGTACGAGTCAAAGGTATATGCAAGGTTTCAGTACAATATAGAAGCCAGTCTGCTAACCTACCCCTGATAGTGGTAGCAGGGGAGGGTCCAACTCTACTTGGTTGGAACTAGCCTGAGGAAATAAAGTTGGAGTGCACTGAGATTTTTCAACTCAGAATGAAAGACCTGCAAGAACTACTACATAAATATGCCTCTGTGTTCGGGGAAGAGCTCGGAAAGATTCAGCGGCTGCAATCTAAAATCCATGGGGATCCTGGAGCAACCCCCAGATACTTGAAGGCGAGGCCAGGCCCTACACATTACGTGAAAAAGTGGATATTGAATTAGACATGCTGGAAAGGTTGGAAGTCTTACAACCTGCACAATTTTCCGAATGGGTAGCGCCCATAGTTCCAGTACTAAAGCCTGACCAGGTGCGAATATGTGGGGACTACAAGTTGACCAATAACAAAGCGGCTAGACTTGATAGGCACCCTATACCAAAAATTGATGAATTATACTCCAACTGGCAAGGGGAACCACATATACGACACTCCACATGAGCCACGCTACCAGCAAGTCGAGCTAGAAAAAGTCTCTCGGGATTTTATGACTATCAACACACATAGGGGGTTATACCAGTATACCAGGTTACCCTTCGGAGTCTCATTGGCTTGTGCCATTTTCCAACGGACTATGGAAAATTTACTTCAAGGTCTACCCCATGTGGTGGTTTATCTCGATGATGTCCTTAACAGGACAAACTGATGAAGAACACCTGGCTAACTTGGAAGAGGTATTGAAGCGTTTCTCACAAGCCAGAGTATGCTTGAAAAGGGAAACATGTATCTTCCAAGCAAAAGAAGTAATTTATCTGTGTCACTCGTAAGGCCTTCATCCAGTAGAAGACAAGGTGAAAGCTATTCGTGAGGCGCCAGCCCCGAAAAATGCCACAGAACTCAAGTCCTTCTTGGGAATGGTTAACTACTATGATTGTTTTCTCCCAAATTTGTCAACAGTAATGGCTCCATTATATGGGTTACTCAAGAACAACTACAGGTGGACTTGGCAAGCCCCACAACAACAGGCTTTTATGGCAGTAAAGCAGTTACTACATTCATTGGCCCTGTTGGTACATTTCGACCCAAAGAAAGAATTGATTTTAACCTGCGATGCATCCCCTTACAGAGTAGGAGCAGTACTCTCCCATCAGGTGGCAGATGGCTCTTAACGGCCATTTGGCTATGTCTCAAGAACACTCAGTGTGGCAGAACGAAGGTACTCACAAATAGAGAAAGAAGGCTTATCCATTGTATTTGACATTAAGAAATTCCTCCGGTACATCCATAGTCACCACTTCGCCATCATATCCGATCACAAGCTTGTTTGAGGAAGATAAAGCAATACCCCCAATTGCCTCGGCACACATCCAAAGGTGGGCACTGATTCTTGCTGTTTACGAATATACTTTTATCCACCGGCTGGGAAGCCAGATTGCCAATGTTGACGCACTAAGCCAATTACCTCTAAAGGACAGCACTGTGAACGTCCCAATTCCCCAAGAACTTGTCTTGTTATTAAACTTTCTGGATTTGTCACCAGTGAATGCTAAACAGATCGGAGAATGGACAGACCGTGATCCAGTGTTGTATCACGTCAGGGAACAAGTCTTGAAATGATGGTCTAACGAGCCAAAGTCGGACGAAGCGGAGCCCTATTTTAACAGGAAGTACAAGCTCACCTGCCAGGATGGCATCTTACTGTGGGGAGCGAGAGTCATTGTGCCTCCCAGAGGAAGACAGCCATTATTGATAGAATTGCATAGCGCTCACCCCGGCATTTCTAGAATGAAAATGTTGGCGTGCAGCTACTTATGGTGGTTAGGGATGGACACTGAAATTGAAAACATGGTAAAGAGCTGCATGCAGCGCTAGCAGGTGCAGAAATTTCCTCCTTCTGCTCCACTGCATCCTTGGGAATGGCCAGGAAGGCCATGGATCTGCCTCCACGTTGACTACTTGGGGCCTTTTTTGGGCACAATGTTCCTCTTACTTATCGACGCTCATTCCAAATGGATGGATGTATACGAAGTGAGATCACCCACACCTGCTGCCATCATAGATAGATTGCACCATAGTTTTGAGATACACGGGTTACCAGACATAATAGTGTCTGATAATGGAACGGCATTCACTAGCAGGGAATTCCAAAGATTTACAAGTTTCATTGGCATAACACATGTTAAGACCTCGCCATACCACCCTGCATCCAATGGGTTGGCCGAGAGGGCAGTCCAGACCTTCAAGGCCAGGATGAAAAAACTAGGTGGGGACTCTATAGCAACAAAGTTATCATGTTTCCTGCTCAGCTATAGGACACATACAACCACTGGTATTGCCCCTGCAGAGTTATGTGAAGAGACATCTCAGGACACGTTTGAGCCTCATAAGGCCAAATTTAGGTGGGAGGGTAGAGAGAAGTCAGGAGGCCCAGAAAAATGAACACGATTACCAGTCGTGAAAGAAACTTCACTATAGGAGAAGCAGTTTTTGCAAAGAACTTTGGAGATGGGCCCAAATGGCTATCAGGTGAAGTCAGTGCAGTGACAGGACCCCTGACATATCATATATTGGTTGAAGGTAGGATAATCAGGAGACATGTAGATCATCTCAGGAAAAGGGAAGCTGATCCACAAGAAAAGGTGCACAAAGATTCCCGTTGGAGTCTACACCACAGGTAGAAGGAACTCCTCTTGCTTTGGAAGTACCTGGAGGACCCATTGAACCTGAGAGAGTCGAAGAGGCAAACTTACAGGTTCCTACTGGGGAGCCTAGTGAACAGATAACTCCTGAGAGGGAGGCCTTGAATAAACCATCCAAAGTCGTAGAACTACGACGGTCGATGCATTTGAAAATGCCTCCTGAGACACTCAATTTGTAAATAGTTTATTTATGTAGTTAAAATATTGTAAAATGTACTTTCAAGTAAAGGGGGAGGGATGTGGTAATCTGAGGTGTAATACACCTTTAAAAGAATGTGAGCAGTTTGACCACGTGAGTGTAAGACCCAATAGCTGTATAGTGCGGGCTACCATGTTAATGTTAGTCTAGAGTAGGGTCTGGTTGGAGAAGCACACATCATGTTAGTGCTCTGTTGTTTGTGTAAATAAATAGCATGTGCTTCATTTCATATTTGTCTCTGCGTCTGCAGTATATTGTAATTGACTCACCTGTCGACAGATAAGCGTGCAACCGGTTCACGAGCAAAGCAACCCCATAGTAGAACATAACAGTGATATTCTTGACCGAGTCAGAAAATGTGGGTTTAAGCTTCATTCAAGGACTTCAATACATGTATAATCTAGGCTGAGAGTACTTAGAAACTGTTGCAATGTCAGAGCAGCTGATCCTTGGATGAGACATGAAACAAAGGCCTCGCCTACCTGCTTGGCTGAATCTTAAAATTGCATAACAGTGGTGTGAAGAAGAACAAGTAATTGTGCTACTACAAGTAACATCACCAAAAGAAAAACAACAAATTGACTGGCCATTGATCTCATTGTTGCTTACAGGTTCTAACTGTGTGTAAAATGATGCATAGCAAAAGTATTTGCAACTCTATGTAATTCTTGCAAAGTGTTTTAGAATGTTTCTGAAAAGTATTATTGCATTACATAAATGCTAGACTTTTTTCTCCTTGTAATAATTACAGAGAAATTATTAATGGAAACTAGTAAGTAAAATGACAGAATTGAAAGAAAATGTGGCAAATTGAGCAGAATAAAATATTGTATTCATAATCAAAAATTTTAGTGTTTAATTTTATAGGGTCAATAGGTATTCCCAACACATGAACAGCTTTATTACTGTCAGCATTTGTTTCAAAGTCACAGTGCATAATTGAAAAATTAGCAACCCATCAAAAAGTATTAGTAAACCTATTTTGTTTATAAACATGTAGCACAATGACAGAAATCATGTTCAAACACATCCTTATCTCATTGGGTCCGCTTCCATTTCAAAAATAAGATACCCAAAACACTTTTTTTAAAGTAATGGTTCTCAAAAATTGCAGTATTTTAATGTAACAATGAGAACATGAACAAAAAAAGCCTTCATATTGTACAATTTACTATCCACAAGAGTGACACAGACTTCTATGGTTGGTGTGCACTGAAGAAATGGGAATGCATCGTCAACAATGTTTATAGTATTATTTAATTTGATAATTTAGGGGACCACATACATGGATCACTAAAACAGAATAGTGAGATACAAAAATAATCATAAAAGGTTAATGGAATGTTAACCTTTGTATCTAGAAAGCTTAGAATATAAAGTCGAAGAATTTTTACTGCAGCTAGACAAAGCTCTAGTTAGACCACATGTGGTTTACTGCGTATAGTTCTGGTACAACACCTTAAAAAGGATATGTTGATGTTGCAAAAAGTGCCATGCAATTCACCAGAATGTTACCATAGCTCCATGGGTTGGATTATAAAGTGAGATTACATAAACTAGGTTTGTATCCTTTAGAAGGTTAAGGGGGTTACTTGATTGAGGACTTTTAGGATTTTAAAAGGAATTGATAGGGTAGATAGAAAGAAAAATCCTTATCTACTGGTGGAGTGTCGAGGACAAATGAAACATAACCTTAAAATTAGAGGCAAGCCATTCTGGAGAGGAGAGATAGAAGTTTGTAACTCTTTCTTACAAAAAGCAGTAGATGCCAGCAACAATTAATAATTATAAATCTGAGATTAATAGATTTTTTTGCTATACAAGGGTATGAAAGGATACTGACCCAAAGGCAAGTGGATAGAGTTAAGATACAGTTCATTCATCATCTCATTGAATGGCGGAATAAACATCGGGAAGGGAAGTAGTGTTGCTGAATGGCCTATCCCTGTACCTATGATAAGTTTTATTTGTTCTGTGTTAGTTGTGCCCCTAAGCTTCAAGGTTGTGGGCTGAAGTCCTACTTGAGGACAAAAATCAAGGCTGACACTCCAGTGCAGCACTAAGGGGGTGCTGCACTTTTGGGAGTTGCTGTCTTTCAGATGAGATGTTAAACCGAGGCCTCATCTGCCTTTTCAGGTGAATGTAAAAGATTTGAAGGGCAGAGGATTTATCCCTGGCCAATATGTATATTCCTCAATCAACATCACAAAAATAGATTATCTGGTCATTATCGCATTGCTGTTCTTGGGAGTTTGCCATACACAAATCGTCTGTTGTGTTTGCTACATTATAACAGTGAATACACGAGTACTTCATTGGCTGTTAATGTCCCATGATTGCGAAAGGCACTGTGTAAATGCAAGTTTTTCTTTTCTTCTTTTCATTATTCAGTTTTCTATTAAGTTTTGCCTCTTTATGGGTGGGAGGCACTTGTTTTTTGTTTTGTGGGGCAACCCAGTGTCTCCTTATTGAAAAAAAGGAAGAGAGACCCAGCTTCGAAACTGGATAAAGTCAAATGCAAGGCAAGAGTACCAGTTGATTTTAGGGCCAAATTTTTGTTGCAGGGCTCCTGCGTCTGAACCTAAATGGCACCAAAGCCCAAATTTTGGAAGTTCCACCTCGAGCCTGGCACCCACAACTTTTGCCGGCGGTGGTGGGGAATTGGAGGTGGGAAGTATTTCACACACCTGCAGTTCATGGAGGCAGCGGCACATTTAAAAATGCAGCTGCCCTCAATCAGAAATAATTTTCATCAACGAGGTTTCTGAAACACAACTTGTAGGATTTACAAATTTGACGAAAAGGTCTAAAATTGCTGGAGTTCTTGGGAAAGGTCAAGGTACCCCTTTTGAATTGTTAAAAGTGACACGAATGTGATTAAAAGTGGATAAGGTCTGCGGAACTGTCAAGTTGTCAAGTCATTTAAATCCTCTGCTCTTAAAGTTTTGAGGAAAAAACCTGCAGTTGAAAAAAAACTATGCTTGCAAGTTCAAAGAATGTTTGTTGACAAACCCCTAAGGACTATCATTATAGGATTAGTACTGCTTGACTGCTTTCACAACCTATCATTATCGCAGTGGGGAGGGGAACTTCTAAGTTCACCATTTGATTGACAGTTCCAAGTCATTATAAAGGGATTAGATGTCTTTGATGTGGGGCTATGAATGCAAATATTTGTTTTAGTGAGGGATTAATTACTTGAAGGGATTTAAATGTATTGGGTGGAATTTTGCACCGGTGGGATTTTACGATCCTGCCGAAGTCAATGGACTTTTGAACGGTTTGCGGCATTTTAGGGCTGTAAAATTCCACCCCTTGAATGGGCTTTCACCAACGAGAGTATTTTTTATAGATACTTAGAACTTATTTTATTTCATCTCAGCATGGTTCCTGAGGTCTGCCCCTGGTGGATACTGTGTGATTTGACATGGAGAGAGTAAGGGCAAAGGTTGGAGGGTGGGGGTAATAGGTTGGCATAACTTGGCAGAGCGACTATAAAGGGCCCTGGGGATGATTGGGGAGGGCTCATGAGTTGGCATAAGTCAGCACTGTTGGCATAAGGTATGAGAGGCCATGGGGGTGGGTTGTGGGACATGAGATGGAATAGAAGGCATGAGGGTCCATGGGGAGGTGGGTGGAGGGGCAGGAATGGCATGACTTGTCATGGATGGGGCATGGGAAGTGTGTGGGTGAGGAGGGGCTGTGAGGGATGAGGGCTAGGAGGCCTTACCTTTTTATTACAACTGGGACAAAGTCTCAGAACACTGAGGCCTTCTAAACAGTCTGCTAAATTAAATTATCACAAAATCAGTAAAGGCAAAAAGATAGGTACATCATGCACAAAATCTTGGCGAAGTTCTAAAATATAAAAAGCCATACACATTTAGCTGTGCGAGAAGGACTGCCCTGAGACAGTCTCCACAATAAGTTGAGAGATGTGCTGATCGTAGTATTCCAGCAAGAAAGGTCACTTAAGTTCAAGGGTCAGACGACTGTCTTTTGGACACTGCAGTTCCCTAGTAGTCACATTACAATGCATCCAGTCTCAGAAAAATTTCAAGACCATGATATTGAAACAGTTTTGTGAATCAGGAGTCTCAGTCCAGTGAATCTGCGTACTTGAGCAACTCATTTGGCTGTTTCCACTGTTTCTGGGGTGGCGAGCTGGACATTGGTTAACACCCACACCCGTGGAACAAAAATCCGAACTTTCAGGGAAGTTTCTCCCGAGTTTGGTTTGGGGAGTCGGGAATTTTCCCAATTCTGCATACCCGACTTGTGAGCAAAAATAAAGCTCTTAGACACCGAATTGTAAGCACTGATTGGCTGAATGTTTTTTTTTTTGAAAACTTTAAAAGGGTATGGGGATTTATCAGCTTGATAGTTCCTCAGATTTTATCCCTTTTCAGGTCTACTCTTAACAATCCCAGAGGGTATCTTACATCTCCACATAACTCTGACAGCTTTAGACCTTGAAGCCCACGAGTCATGTTTTGGAAATCCCAGTAATGAAAATTGGATCTGTCTGAAGGCAGCTGCACTCTTATATGTGCACCACCCTCGTGAACCACTGATGTGCAAAGTACAATCCGCCCCAGGCAAAATGGTGGGTGCCAGGGACCTGACTTCAGAGGCGGAATTCTTCCATCCCCGCGTCAGCTTGCACATGGCTCGCTGAGGACCTGCCACACACCTTTCTCCCTGCAGACTCACTCGGGGGACCGCCGGAGGAGGCCAAGTTGGATCATCCACTTGGCACTTCTGGCTGAAGATTGTAGCAAATGCTTCAGCCTTATCTTTTGTATGATGTGCTGGGCGCCCCCTCATTGAGGATGGGGATATTTGTGGAGCCTCCTCCCCCAGTGAGTTATTTTTTGTCCACCAGCATTCATGACTGGATGTGGCAGGACTGCAGAGCTTAGGTCTGATCCGTTGGTTGTGGGATCGCTTAGCTCTGTCTATCACTTGCTGCTTATTCTGTTTGGCATGCAAGTAGTCCTGTGTTATAGCTTCACCAGGTTGACATCTCACTTTTAGGAATGCCTGGTGCTGCTCCTGGCCTGCCCTCCTGCACTCTTCATTGAACCAGGGTTGATCCCCTGGCTTGATGGTAATGGTAGAGAGGGGGATATGCTGGGCCATGAGGCTACAGATTTTGTTTGAGTACAATTCTGCTGCTGTTGATGGCCCACAGCGCCTCATGGATGCCCAGTCTTGAGTTGTTAGATCTGTTCGAAATCTATCCCATTTAGCACAGTGGTAGTGTCACACAACACGATGGAGGGTATCCTCAATGTGAAGGTGGGACTTGGTCTTCACAATGACTGTGCAGTGGTCACTCTTACCGATGCTATCATGGACAGATGCATCTGTGGTATGAGGTCAAGTATGTTTTTCCCTCTTGTTGGTTCCCTCACCACCTGCTGCAGACCCAGTCTAGCAGCTATGTCCTTTAGGACTCGGTCAGTAGTGGTGCTAATGAGCCACTCTTGGTGATGGACATTGAAGTCTTCCACCCAGAGTACATTCTGTGCCCTGGCCACCCTCAGTGCTTCCTCCAGTGTTCAACATGGAGGAGCACTGATTCATCAGCTGAGGGAGGGCAGCACGTGGTAATCAGCTGGGGGTTTCCTTGCCCATGTTTGACCTGATGCCATGAGACTTTGAGGACTCCCAGGGCAACTCCCTCCCGACTGCATACCATTGTGCCACCGCCTCTGTGGGGATGGTGATGGTGGCGTCTGGGACGTTATCTGTAAGATATGATTCCGTGAGGATGACAATGTCAGGCTGTTGCTTGTCTAGTCTGAGAGACAGCTCTCCCAATTTTGGCACTCGCCCCCAGATGTTAATAAGGAGGACTTTGCAGAGTTGACAGGTTTGTGTTTGCCGTTGTCATTTCTGGCACCTAGGTCGATGTTGGGTAGTCCATCCGGTTTCGTTCCTTTCTTGGAGGCTTTGTAGTGGTTTGATACACCATGACAGTGGCTTAGTAGGCCATTTCAGAGGGCAGTTAAGAGTCCACCGCATTGCTGTGGTCGTATGTAGAGTCAGACTAGGGCATTAGTGAACCAGAGGGTCTTAACAACAATCGTTTCATTGTCATTATTAAACTATAATCCTAGAATTATTGAATTCAAATTCTACCATCTGCTGTGGCGGGATTCGAACCCTGGTCCCCAGAGCATTACGGGTCCAGGTCCCCAGAGTGACAATACCACTATGCCATCGCCTCCTCACAACTACGCCATCACCTTCTCGCCATATTGTCCGCTCACGCCACAGGACATGCCCGATACCAGCAGGCATGGAAAATCTCACTCGATGTTTCCTCTGGTGGGTGAGTCCCCTGTTTTAAAATTAGGGGTTGCCCTTTTAGGACAGAGATGAGGAGAATTTTTTTCTCTCAGAGGGTTGTGCCTCCGAAGGTGGTGGAGGCAGGGTCATTGAATATTTTTAAAGTAGAGGTAGATAGGTTATGCTTTTAAATTTTGCTTTTAATTTTATAGATTCTTGTTTGGCAAGGGAATCAGAGGTTATCGGGGGTAGATAGGAATGTGGAATTCAAAACACAAACAGATCAGCTATTAACTTACTGAATGGCGGAGCAGGCTGGAGGGGCCGAATGGCCTACTTCTGCCCCTAGTTTGTACGTTCGTATGTATGGTTCAAATCTCATAGTTCCACTTGTAAGGTAGCCCACTGTTGTGTGGCAGGGCATAACTGCGCTGCAAGTTGTCCAGGAGGATTGTGGGCCAGCTCCCTCCAGAGCGCTGAGCCCATCCACATGCAAGGAGAAGACTCAGACAGGCATCTGATTTGTGGAGGTTGCTGTTGCCCTGTGGAAGAATAAAATACAGCTACAGGATAACTAAGGGTTAAGTGGTTAAAACCATAGTGGAATACTACAGCACAGTTCCCTCTTTTGTTCTAGCTGGCACACCTGCAGCTGCCAGCTAATTGAGCAGGAAAGGAGAAAAGGAGTATCATAAACAAGCTTCCTAGAATCCTTGAGACAAGGCCAGGATGTCTGCCCCCAACACAAAGAGACAGGTTCAAGCAATGGTCATCTGTTCTCTAGAGTGTGCACCCCTAGCACTAAAGATAAGGTCAAGCATGGTTATCTATTCTCTGTCTCACTTTTTATCACCAGATGGGCTTCCCCCAATATCCTGTATAGTCATAAATTAGAATAGACTAATTGTGTGTTGCATGCCAAAGCTAATGATTCTCAATGTAATTAATTATTGAAGGTTAGGCAGTCTTATCACCTTCAAGCTCTTTGATATGTACGACTTTTACTATAAATATGTGTGTACTCTGATGCTTCCTCAGAGTGTCAGCTAGCTACCTTGTATGCTACTGGGCTCTCCGTGATATCACGATTAATAAAGGCTTCCGAGACAAACCTCCTGGGTCTGAGTGTTCACTCCGTTTTCCGCGACATGCCCTCTGCACGTAAGCCCAATTTACCGCCCCTACCCCCCTTCCATACAGTGTTCTCTGTGTGTTGAAGGGTGAAAGAGGCACAGTGGTCACCCTGCCACAGAGTGGATGCACTGCATTGCGGCTGTGAGGCATAATTATGCCGGTGCCACTGAGGCCCATTGTAATAAACTTGGTGTACCAGACAGGTTTCTTGTTATAAACAGTAAATTTTATTTACAGAGATCCTGGTGAAGCTACATGCTTGAATCAAGACCAAGCCCCTAAGATTACCCAGGCTTAGGGCTGATTCGTCTGTCCAGTCACATGATCCCCAAAACAGTATGAAAGGGTTTACTTACAATCACTGCACCAATGTACCCTGGCATATTGGTCTCCTTGTGGTTTATGTGACCAGCTGAGGAGTTACTTACCCCAGCGGAGTGAATGAGGTTGTTCATTCTCTTGTGGCATTGTATTGCTGACCTCTTCTGAACAGCCTGGGCACTGACAGCATTGGCCACCTGCACCCATGGGTTGGTTTCCCTGCTCAGCCTCCTACTCCCATCAGCTAGGTAAAGTGTATTCCCCTGCACCTCGACATGGTCCAGGAGAACACACAGGGAGACATCACTAAACTTCAGTGCTGGACCTTCACCTCCCCTTCTGGACACCTCCGTAGTTTGCATTGACAATGAGGATGTCCGGGCACCTTTTAAGTATGGTGTTCTGATATGATGGCGCAAGAGGATGAACCCGCTCCGCCACAGAAGACATTGGGAAACCCGCCCCCCCCCCCGCATAATTAATGACGCCAGGGACAGAAGATACCGTGGGATTTCACATCAGCTTCCGCAGCGGAACACACTCCCCATTCCTGCTCCACCACAGGACTTAGGCCAGAAACTTACTGCTCAGTAAGATAAGAGTCCATGGTGTTAGAGGCAAGGTACGAGCATGGATAGAAGATTGGCTGTCAGGCAGGAGGCAGAGAGTGGGGATAAGGGGGTCCTTCTCAGGAAGGCAGCCGGTGACTAGTGGAGTTACGCAAGGGTCAGTGTTGGGACCACAACTTTTCACTTTATACATTAATGAGCTAGATGAAGGAACTGAGGGCATTCTGGCTAAGTTTGCAGATGATACAAAGATAGGTGGAGGGACAGATAGTATTGAGGAGGCGGGGAGGCTGCAGAAGGATTTGGACAGGTTAGGAGAATGGGCAAAGAAGTTGCAGATGGAATACAACGTGGGGAAGTGTGAGGTCATGCACTTTGGTAGGAAGAATAGAGGCATAGACTATTTTCTAAATGGGGAGAGAATTCAGAAATCTGGAGTGCAAAGGGACTTGGGAGTCCTAGTCCAGGATTCTCTTAAGGTTAACTTGCAGGTTGAGTCGGTAGTTAGGAAGGCAAATGCAATGTTGGCATTTATTTCGAGAGGACTAGAATATAAAAGCAGGGATGTGCTGCTGAGGCTTTATAAGGCTCTGGTCAGACCACATTTAGAATATTGTGAGCAATTTTGGGCCCCGTATCTCAGGAAGGATGTTCTGGCCCTGGAGAGGGTCCAGAGGAGGTTTACGAGAACGATCCCAGGAATGAAAGGCTTAACATATGAGGAACATTTGAGGACTCTGGGTCTATACTCAATGGAGTTTAGAAGGATGAAGGGGGACCTGATTGAAACTTACAGAATACTGAAAGGCCTGGATAGAGTGGATGTGGGGAAGATGTTTCCATTAGTAGGAGAGACTAGGACCCAAGGGCACAGCTTCAGAGTAAAGGGAAGACCTTTTGGAACAGAGATGAGGAGAAACTTCTTTAGCCAGAGAGTGGTGAATCTATGGAATTCATTGCCACAGAAGGCTGTGGAGGCCAGGTCATTGAGTGTATTTAAGACCGAGATAGATAGGTTCTTGATTGGTATGGGGATCAAAGGTTAAGGGGAGAAGGCAGGAGAATGGGGTTGAGAAACTTATCAGCCATGATTGAATGTCGGAGCAGACTCGATGGGCCGAATGGCCTAATTTCTGCTCCTATGTCTTATGGTCTTACCTGTGTCGGGAGGGCTGGGCGGGAGTGGGCATGGAACTGATCGCCACCTGCAATCGGCTCCACACCACGATTTTGTGTGGGCGGGCCAATTAAAGTCCGCCCAGCGTGACGCATGGCCGGTCAGCACTACCTTCGCGGGTGGGGGGGAGAGTCGGGGCCTGCGCTCTTTCACGCATGCGTGCGAAAGAGCACAGCAATCTGTGCCTCAGGGAAATTAATTTATTTAAAAAATTTTGTTATAAATAAAGTACAAAATTATTTAAACATGTCCCCTCATGTCCCAGCTCATGTGATACTGTCACATGTTTTTATATTTAGGAACATTTTATCATTTAATTAATGAATGCTTTAGGAAACCTCATCCCGCTCGTGGATGAGGTTGCCTAAAAAATGCGAAGGCCGCTTGGGCTCTTTTCCTGCCCACCAACCTTAAGGTCGGGGTTTTTTTCAGTCCATTGTGGGGTTTTACTTGGAACTGGTGGTCACTACTTGGTTACCGCCTTTGTCCCTTCCAACCTGCTTGACCATTTCCCCGGGCAATCTCCCGGGTGCTGATGGTGCTGCGCTTGTTGTAATGGGCCAGGCAGGAAGCCTCACCCACGATGCGCTTGAAAATATCGTTCACGACCGAGTTCATGATACTCATGGCCTTGGAGGAGATGCCGGGCTCGGAGTTGGGGTCATCACTTTGTAGATGTAGATGGAATAACTCTCCATCCTCGACCTTCGCCGCTTCTTGCCACCCTTTGCTGCCGGTTTCTTTAGGGCTTTCTTCACTCCCTTCTTGGGAGCTGGTTTCTTCTCATCAACCATCTTCAGTTTCAGACACAGAAAAGGCAGCCTTGGTAACAACTTTAATTGTTTTTTTCATGGCCATAATAGGCTGTTGACAAATATCTAAATGATGCGCGATGACTTAGGGTCGCACGAATGACGTCATCACGTCATTTTTGCGCATCGGGCCCGCCCCTCCACGCCGACGGCAATACTCTGGCCTTAGTCTCAGATGGGAAAATTCCGCCCCTGGCTGAGGCACAGAGAAAATTCAGACCAGAGTGTGGGTCATCGTAAACAAAAACATAATTACCTGGAAAAACTCAGCAGCTCTGGCAGCATCGGCGGAGAAGAAGAGTTGACATTTCGAGTCGTCATGACCCTTCAGCAGAACTGAGTAAAGTTAGGAGAGGGATGAAATATAAGCTGGTTTAAGGTGGGGTGGGGGGAGAGAAGTTGGGGGTGGGGGTGGTTGTAGGGACAAGCAAGCAGTGATAGGAGCAGATAATCAAAAGATGTCACAGACAAAAGGAACAAAGAGGTGTTAAAGGTGGTGATATTATCTAAGAAAATGTACTAATTAAGAATGGATGGCAGGACACTCAAGGTACAGCTCTAGTGGGGGTGGGGTGGAAAGACTGACAGGGTATTATAGTTATAGATTTAAAAATAATGGAAATAGGTGGGAAAAGAAAAAACTATATAAATTATTGGAAAAAACAAAAGGGAGGGGAAAGAAACGCAAACTGGGCGACCGCTTTGCAGAACACCTGCGGTCTGTCCGCAAGAAAGACCCAAACCTCCCTGTCGCTTGCCATTTTAACACTCCACCCTGCTCTCTTGCCCACATGTCTGTCCTTGGCTTGCTGCATTGTTCCAGTGAAGCCCAACGCAAACTGGAGGAACAGCACCTCATCTTCTGACTAGGCACTTTACAGCCTTCCGGACTGAATATTGAATTCAACAACTTTAGATCTTAAACTCCCCCTCCCCCCACCCCCTTTCCGTTTCTTCCCCCTCCCTTTTGTTTTTTCCAATAATTTATATAGTTTTTTCTTTTCCCACCTATTTCCATTATTTTTAAATCTATACCTGTAATGCCCTGTCAGTCTTTCCACCCCACCCCCACTAGAGCTGTACCTTGAGTGTCCTGCCATCCATTCTTAATTAGCACATTCGTTTAGATAATATCACCACCCTCAACACCTCTTTGTTCCTTTTGTCTGTGACATCTTTTGATTATCTGCTCCTATCACTGCTTGCTTGTCTCTACAACCACCCCCCCACCCAACTTCTCTCCCCCACCCCCCCCCCCCCCCCCACCTTAAACCAGCTTATATTTCACCCCTCCCATAACTTTACTCAGTTCTGTTGAAGGGTCATGAGGACTCGAAACGTCAACTTTGTTCTTCTCCGCCGATGCTGCCAGACCTGCTGAGTTTTTCCAGGTAATTCTGTTTTTGTTTTGGATTTCCAGCATCCGCAGTAGTTTTTTGTTTTTATATCTGTGGGTCATCGTGTGCGGATGGGGGGGGGGGGCAGCCTTCGGTTCGTCGCCTAGCAACGGGGAGGGGGGCGGGGATTGATGCCTTACGTCACAGAGATGCGCCGGATCGAATGTTGGGCTGAGGGGCGGCTATTGAAACCAGTATTAAACCATTAAAACCAGTATTAAACTAGTATCAAAACCATGCCGCCCGACCCGTCGAATCAGTAAAGTTTTATGGAAGTTTCTCGAATGAACGGCGGGCGGCAGCGGACCTTGTTCCAGAGCTGGGGCAACAAAGCGCCCGGATTCCAGTCCGAGGGCGGGAGGAGCGCCGATACCGGGCCTGCGGACCGCCCGGCTCAAATCAGGCGGAGGCGGGAGGAGGAAACCCCGGCCCCGCAGGATGGCTTCCAGGACGGGGAGGATGACGACGTGCTGCTGGTGGCGGTGTTTGAGGCTGAGCGGAGCCTGGGCGGCCCGAGGCCGGCCTCCGAGAGCCAGCCGCCCGCCAGTCTCCCTGGCTTCGACCCGTCTTCTGGCGATATGTGGATCTACCCGAGCAACTACCCGCTCCGGACCTACCAGTTCGACATGGCCCGGGCAGCCCTCTTCGACAACACGCTGGTGTGTCTGCCCACCGGCCTGGGCAAGACGTTCATCGCGGCCGTGGTCATGTACAACTTCTACCGCTGGTATCCCTCGGGCAAGATCGTATTCATGGCCCCGACCAAACCTTTGGTCGCTCAGCAGATCGAAGCTTGTTACAAGGTGATGGGCATCCCGCAGGGCCACATGACAGAGATGACAGGTAACTGATGAGCGTTTAAACTGTACTAACCCGCAGTGGATTCCACAAGAGCAGGAGGGGCCTGGGTCAGCAAATCTGCATCAAGGCTTGATAGAGGTTTGCACCCAGTTTCCATGGGTTAGGATAGTGTTGCCCAACACATTAGGCAATAGCCACGTTTTTTAATCATTTCAGTTCAAGGGAGATTCAAGATGAAATGTGGGAACTTTAGACCCTTTCTGGTTTCAAATTACTTGCTCCATCTTCAATTTCCTTTTCCCCTCAAATCCTTGAATGTGTTGTTGCCTTCCAAATGCATAACCATCTTTCCCATAGCTTCCTGTTTGAATCCCTCCAACAGGCTTCTAGCCCTTCAATAGTACTAATAAAACCCTAACCAAAGTCACAATTGACTTCCTCTGTAACTGGAAATGTAGTGCATTTTCCTTCCTTGACTCCGTTGTGGAGTTTGGGGTGGTTAAACATTCTGTCCTCCACCAATGCCCTTCCTCTTGTTCAGTTCAATAGGACTACCCTTGTTTGGTTCCATTCTTACCTGCCAGAGCATTTTGAGCTCCTGAAGGCTATTACTAGAGATGAAAGGACAGTTCTAACATACAGCGTTATCCTTTATCTAATGGAAGTGGATGCCTCTGCTTCAACCTGGTTAATTAGGATTAAATTTTAATTAGTTGGGGCCAGAGGACTGCATTGTTCAAGTGTGGTAAGAGTGATTGCCCTTGACATTAAGGTAGCATTTGACCCAGTGTGGTATCATGGAGCCCGAGTAAAATTGAAGTCAATTGGGATTGAGGAAAACTCTTCCCTGGTTGGAGTCCATAGGAAGATGATTGTGGTTGTTGAAGGCTAACCATCTGAGCCCAGGACATCACTTTCTTAGGGTCCAACCATGTTCAGTTGCTGCATCGATGACTTTCCCACCACCATACAGTCAGAAGTGCGGATGTTTGTTGATGATTGCACAGTGTTCAGTATCATTCATAACTCCTAAGCTAATGAAGAAGTCAATATCCATGCAGCAAGGCCTGGACAACATGCAGGTTGAGGCTGATAAGTGGCTTGTAATATTGCACTGCACAAGTGCAAGGCAATGATGAACACTAGCACGAGAGAGTCTACTCCTGCTGCCCCCCCCCCCCACTTTGATATTTAATGGCATTAACATCATTGAATCCTCCACCATCAATATTCTTTAAGGTGGGCAGTTACCATTGACCAGCCACAAAAATATTGTGGCTACAAGAACAGGCCAGAAGCTGGGTTTTCTGCAGTACAGTTCAGTTTCTGACCTCTCGAAGCATTTTCACTATCTAAAACGTTTGCGTTGGTAGTGTGATGGAATACTCCCTACATGTCTGCAGCTCCAACAACACTCAAGAAGCTCGACACCAACCAGGATAAAGTAGCTAGCTTGATTGGCGCTCTATCTACCACCTTTAAATATTCACGTCCTCTGGCACATAGGCAGCAGTATGTGCCAACAACAAAATGCACTGCAGCAACTCATCACGGCTTCTTTGACAGCACCTTCCAAACCTGTGATTTCTACCAACTATTACAGAAGAGCACACATGTGGAAACACCACCACTTGCGAGTTCTCCTTCAAATTACAGACAATCCTGACTTGGAAATATATTGCCATTCATTCATCATTGCTGGTTCAAACCTGGAACTTGCTCCCTAACAGTACAGTGGGAGTACCTTCACCACTCAGACTCCAGCAATTCAAACAGATGGCTCGCAGCCACCTTTTTGAGGGCAAGTATAGATGGGCATTAAATGTTGGCCTTGCCAGTGATGCCCACATCCCATGAATGAATTAGAGAAAAAGTAGGCTTGGCGATTGCAATTTCTGTAAGGGAGGCTGTTGGCTATCTGTGATATTTCTTATGTGAAGAACCATTTTACATATCTATATATAGTAAAATATCCCCAATTGTTCAGTGCAAAGCCTCTATTTCTTTTCCTCATTCAAATGAGGTCTCATTTGTGACCTCATCAGGCATATGCAATTGTGCTGCATATGTTGTAAGAATATTCTTTATCAATTCTATTATTTTACATAGGACTAATGTAAAATTAATGAGACATGTATATTAATCGTGCTTCTACTCATGAGCAGAGCACAGATTTCTTCATCCTTCAATGATAGATGAAGTTCAAAATACATGTACATGCAATCCACTGATTTTTTGGCCTTACAGTAGACTCGATCTTTATTACTATTTCTAGGTTTTATTTGATTTGACACATATTTTACAATTCATTGATTGGCAGATGTTAGGATTCCAAAATCATAAAGTGAGCTTATTTTGGTTGCAGTGATCTAATTATTTAAAAACATTCTTGCAAGTTATGTCCTCTGAAGGCTGAGAAATGAGAAGTTACATTATCTTCTCCTTCTTATAGATTCTTTTGCACTATTCCCTGATTTGAGAGAGCAAGTGAATGGTCTGTTCCAAGCTAGTGTCACTTTTTAAAGTGTATTCTGATAATATATCCCAATCTTTGGTCTACCTGGCCATGAAATCTCTACTGTCAAGAGCGGGGAACTGGGTAGTCAGTTATTAGTGTTCTATAGCTGGCTATCAAGAGATAATTAGCCCCTGCCATTCAGAATTCTCCTTTCTGATATATTTTTCTCTTCTCCCCCACAAGATTTTACAACTTTTGCTTAACATACTGCCCACTTAGTTAATGCAAATTTGATTGAGAGCAGAGCAGAATGAGCATCAAACCTATGTTTGGACCTTGCTTTTTGGGTTTAATTGTTGGTTTCCTAATACACAGTGCCAGTGTAATGTCCTACAAATGTCATTCTTAATTAAAGTCATCCAGGTATCTCCCTCTATTCTTTTTTTAAAAGTGAATGAACTAAAATTGATATCTAGCTGAGCATTCAATAACTTTTGCAGGACAGACACAGGCATTGAATCGCCAGAATATTTGGAATGCCAAACGAGTTGTCTTCCTCACACCGCAGGTTATGATGAATGACCTTTCTCGTGCAGCTTGTCCAGCTGCTGATGTGAAGTGTTTGGTTGTTGATGAAGCTCACAAGGCACTCGGAAATCACGCTTACTGCCAGGTACAATACTGCAAAGGCTGTGCATTTAGCTTCATCATTTTGTGTGATTAACGTTTTGTGATTTTTCTTTTATTATTTCCTCTTTCTTTTGAAGGTTGTTCGGGAGCTATGTAATTATACACGTCAGTTCCGTGTTCTGGCTTTGACTGCAACACCGGGTAGTGACACAAAGGTTAGTTACTCATGCAGTTTATCCAATGTGTGAAATATATATGATTTCAAAGTTCATCCTTCATTTTCTGAAGACAAAATAACTGCAATGTACAAAGGAGTTAAATATAGAAGAAAAACTTTAAAGGTGCAAACACTTCAGGGCTGAAGGGTATCCATATGTTTGATTTAGAGATTTTGCAGTTTCTGTACTAGAAAATACTGTTTGGATTTGACTTTCCATTCTGTATTGAATGAAGTCATGAAAATGGATTTGTTATTGGAATGCAAGACAAGTATGAAATCTCTTCACAAGCAACAGTTGATGTCAACTGTCAATTGACTGAGGGCTTCAGATGGAGTCAAAAGGGCTGCATTATAAGTACCATGCATTAGACTTTCACTTAAATCATTTTCTGTCTTTGTTCCTGTCATGATTGGGTTGAAATTATGAGATATTTTGATTTACTCTTGATGTGATGCCTTATTCAGCTACATGTTCATTGCCCTCTTGGTATGTCCTAGCATTCCTAATTAATGAAATTGGAAGCTGCGAAAGCATTTGAAGATTGGATGGTCCATCAAGCCTATCCCAAGCAATCATGATGAAATAATGACTTCGGTGTAACCTCCCACTTATAGCCATGTATTCTACTGAGGGGAAAACAAGTTTAAGAAAAAACCTGGGGCAATTTAGGGAATAAAATTTGTGAAATTTCTCTCCAACCTTGGTGGATCAGGGGGAGAAATCGTGTGCTCAGTGGGGGAGGGGTCGTGTGCTTGGTGGGTCGGGGGGAGGGGCCGGGTGCTCGTGGGGTCGGGGGCGGGGGCCGGGTGCTCGTGGGGACGGGGGAGGGGGCCGGGTGCTCATGGGGTCGGGGGAGGGGGTCGGGTACTCGTGGGGTCAGGGAGAGGGGCCGGGTGCACGGTGGGTTGGGGGGAGGGGTCAGGTGGCCGGGGGGAGGGGGGGGTGGTGCGGGGTGGGGTGGGGTGATGGATTCAGTACTATAGTTTTCCATGATTAAGAAGGGTTTTAACTCTTCTAACTTTCCCTATATATTCTGGTAAGACAGTCAGAACTATCTGAAATCTGTGATTTAGGTCACAGTATCGATGGTTCCCAGTGCAGGGTAATTGCCCAACGGAAGTTTGGACTTCCCGGAAATTGCCCGGAAGTTTGGACTTCCTGGCAATTTCCGTGCAGTCCTTATGTGGGGTCTTCCCGGCGGGGGGTGGTGGTGCTGTGTTTGACACCCTGGAGATCAGAAGTTATGGGCCAACAGTTGTGTCGGACAGGCCGGATGGACCAAAGGGTCCTTCCCTGTCGCTATTGCCATGTTTTTTATATGTATATTGTATGTTTTTTATTCTTTCATGGGATGTGGGTGTAGCTGGCAAGGCCAGCACTGGTTGCCCCATCTCTAATTGCCCTTGAAGGTGATGGTGAGCCACCTTCTTGAACTGCTGCAGTCCATCTTGTGTAGGTACACCTAGAGTGCAGTTAGAAAGGGTGTTCCAGGATTTTGACCAAGCGACAGAGAAGGAATGGCGATTATAGTTGCAAATAAGGATGATCTATGGCTGGAGAGCAACTTCCAGATGATGGCATTCCCATGCATCTGCAGCTCTTTCTAGGTGGTAGAGGTCACAGTTTTGGGAAGTGCTGTTGAAGGAGACTTGATGAGCTGCTATACTGCATCATGTAGCTGGTACGCATTGCTGCCACCATGTGCTGATGGAAGGCGTGAATGTTTAAAGTGGTGAATGGGGTGCCATTGAAGTGGATTCTTTGGTCCTGGATGCATCAAGTTTCTTGTGTGTTGTTGGAGCTGCACTCATGCAAGCATGTAGAGAGTACTCCACCACATTCCTGACCTGTGCCTTGTAGCTGGTGGACAGGCTTTAGGATCCTCTTGTTCTCTCTAACCTTTCCACTTCAGATAGTCTAGTTAAATATTAAACACTTGAATTAAATCTCCCTGAAACTTCTCAATATAAAAAGATCCAGTTCTGTAAACCCTATCATTATAACTAAGAACATTTAATCTAGAGATCATACCAGTGGTGGTCCTTCAGCCTTTTTTGGGGCATATCCAATAAAGTCTAATGAAAGTCTTCTACAACAACACTATAATTCTTTTAGTTTTACACTGAATTGTTCTTGTAAATCTTGGTACTCTGTAACTTCATGGCACTGATCGTGCATCTTCAGAGACTTGTACTGTAATGTAACAGACCTCTTTTCCATTTAAACCATGGTATATACATGCTTAGCATTAGCCTCACCTACAGTCGTGATCCTGCCTTTATCTATATTGTGACATTTGCCAGGTGTGGACTCATTCCTCTGTTGGATGTAGATGAGATTGTAGTTTTATCCTCCTTATCTAGCACTAATATTGGCATTACGTTGTCATCTGTCGACAATGCTAACAACACCATCATCTATTGTGGACTGTGATTGCACAAATGAGCAGATGATTTGAGAGGCCTGATACCTTTCATGTCCTTTGGTTGTCCATATTGCTTCACAGCCATGTGAATGTAGTCACTGTAATGTAGATACACCAAGGTCCCACAAATAAATTAAATAAGTGACTAACTAATCTGTTTTGGTGGTGGCTCATGGGTGGATGTTGCTCAGGACAGCCAAAGAATTTTCCGAAACAAAAACAAAAATTGCTGGAAAAACTCAGCAGGTCTGGCAGCACCCGTGGAGAGAAAGACAGAAAGGGTCTGTATGACTCTTCTTCAGAACGGAAACTCTTCTTCAGAATTTTCTGATCTTCATATTGCACTATGAGACATTTTATGTCCATTTAACAGGCTGACTGGGCTTCAGATAAGCATATTAGCAAAAGATAGCACCAATAATCAGATTAATCAATGCTGCTTTGAATTATAAGCCTAGACCATGTGCCCTAATATAGAGTGAGACTTAAATACCATTCTTTTGTCTACGAAGAGCTACCAAGTCCTATGGCTGGAGGATGTTGAAAATACAAGTGTAAAGCAAAATCCCAGTCTCTAATTGACACATCCCGATCTTAACTGGGTTGTTAAGAGCAGCATCTTGTTTAAGGATTGTAGGTGATTTACCCTTGTCTAACTGTTATGATTCTCTTGCGTGAATGCACCAACCAGTAATGCAGTTGGGCTACTCTATTATTTATATGTAAAGATTTCTAATGCCAAGACTGACCAAAAAGTAGTATTTCTTACTTATAATTGCCTGAGACATCTTTACATCTGGTAACAAACGTTGATATTAGCCTCTAAGTCTCAACCCTACCACCAATACCTTAAATTGGGATTTAACTGTTCCGTACAGAGTACTTTGTAATTTTGGGTAATTTAAGGCGCAATAACAGCTACTTGCAATTATATAGCACCTTTAAATTTAGAAGATTGTCCTAGAGCACTTCAGAGATGTAAGCAAAAAAATATACGCTGAGGCAAAAAAGGAATTATTAGGAGGGCTAACCAAATGTTTGCCCAATGAATTCAGCTTTAATGTAGTTCTCTTAGTGGAGATGAAAAAATGGAAGGTAAGCATTATGGGGGGAATTCCAAAATGTGGAGTCTGGGGAGGGGGTTGAGAGGATGGAAAGAGTTTTTCAGGCAAAGGGAAGCAGGTTTGCATGTTTGTAGGGAGTTAAATTCTTTGAAATTGACATTGGGTTGGGAATCCTGACATCATCCCGCCCTTTTCCAGTTTCTGAGGGGTGGGATTGAAAGCAAGCAGGGAACCCCCTTGGATCTATCAAGTAAGTTGTTAAGCTAATTAAGAACTGTTTCAACCCTCAATTCTGTATTTCCAAGCCAGGGACTTTTTTTTCCAAACTGTCAGCAATTTGCCAGAATCAACAGGGTGCGTGCACAGTGGGAAGAGTTTCTTCAGTGAAACTGACAAGCTGGAAATGCTTTTATCAGTTCCAGCCATGGCTAGGTGAGATGCTGCTGTTCAAAGCACTCCTTCTCTTAGAAGTGCTGTCAATGCTTGATGGTTGATTGCCAACTTCTTGAAAGGCAGTCTAGCACTCCACTCACTTTCAGCTGTACCTCCCTGCTGCCAGCCTTCGCCACGGTATGAGAGCAGCTTATGCAGCTCTATCTTGCACCATTACCTTCAGCACAAGTAGCAGCAGGAGCAACATAAGCAGCATTACCAGCTACCTTCTCACCCACATGCTCCACCGAGCAGAAAGGGTGGACACTGAAATCCAGCTGGAAGGAGGCAAGATCCCACATATAGGGTCCATGGGTAGAGGATAAGCTGTTTCGAGATGTCTAAGCACCAGTGCCTCAGAAGGCTGATGATAGTTTGCTGCTGACACCTGACGTTTCCTGGAACAAGACCACCTTCCCATTGGAGAAGGTGGGCGTGTTGCCAGTGTTAGTTAAGGTGCCTGTCACTGCAAGGTTCACGAACTGCAGATTGACCCGCTGTTCCATCAGGGTCTTAGTACAGAAGATTCTGCCCTAGGTGTCTGATAGTACTGCCACCAATGGCAGTGATGAAGGAAGGGTAAATGAACAAGTGACTGGAGTTGGTGGAATGGAGGTTTTGCGGGGGGGAGTGGGGATGTGTAGGATTGTAGTACTGCAGGAGGTTGGAGAAAGGAAAGGTGTAAGGCCATAGAATTCAAATGAGGGTTGGAATTTTAAATTTTGGGTGTTGGAGGACTGGGAGGCAGTAGAGTTTAATGAAAGTTGGTCATGGGCAAGCAGCACTTGTTATAGATAGCAGATGTTTGGATGAGCCGATGTGGAAGATGGAAGGTTATGAGCATATTTGTATACTCCCATCTGGAGGTGACAGAGGCACAGTTTCAACGGCAGATGGGCTGAGGGAGGAATGAAGTGGACGATGCCACTTGGGTGGAAATAGTTGGCCTTTGGGATGGATGCAGAAGCTCCTCTAGGGTTGAATAATATTCTAAAGTAGCAAAGAATCATTGGGGCAGGAGGTGGACTTGGTGGCGAGCCCTGAATCTGATAGCTTCAGTCTTCAGTGTTTTAGCTGGGAGAATGGTGGCTCATCCAAGACAGGATGTTTGACAAGCACTCTCAAGCATGGAAGCAGTGGGAGAGTTTGAACAAGGTAGAAGTGGACCCAGTGTCAAAAGTATTAGCGTGTAGCTGAGGAAGATGGTGGAACAAGGATGGATCCTTGGTGACGACTTGAGCTTTTGGTGTGGAGGTTTAAAAAAGAAGCTGTTGCTAGAAATGTGTTGGCTATGACTGGATAGGAACTGGATGAGGGCAGTCTTATCAAGGCAAACAACATTGGAAAATTAATGAAGCAAGGCCGTGTGGTCAAAAGCTTCAAATGAGTCAGAGAGTAATGCACTACAGTCAAAGAAAATGTTTGCGACTGAGGGGTAGACAACCGATTGGAGAGATTCAAAACAGGAATTGCAGCAGAGTTGTTTTAAGGATCCTCAAAAATGGCAACATAGATTCATAAAATTTCAACACGGAAAGAGGTCATTTGGCCCACTCAGTCCATGCTGGATGACAAGCCATGCAGCCTGCGTTTCAACTCTTGGTCTGTATCCTTGTAGATTTATGGCTGTGCAAGTGCATGTCCAAGTACTTTTTAAATGTTATGACAGTATCTGCCTCTATCGGGGAGGCCAGCTCAATTGAGTACAGCTTTAACAGAGTACTTAAATCAGGATTTTGGTGAGTGAGGGAACTCAGTGCAGTGAGGGAAGAGATGCTGTTCTGGTCTTTCACAAGATGAGAAGTGGTCTGAGAGGGGGAACAAGAGACACTGAGAGCTGAGGTCTAGAGGAATTAACTAGGTGAGCAGGTAGGTGATTGGTGAGTTTTGTGGACATATTTTCCGCTAAACTGGGGCAGAATTTAAACTAGGACCAGGAAAGTGTAAGTACTGCATTTAAATTTATAACTTAACTAGTGAAACTAAATAATCGTTGAGTGCTATTTCAAATCTTGTAACTCTAATTAGTTAAATAAAAGTATAGTATTTAGAAATGAAGTGGGAGCTAAAGTAAACAATGATTCATTAGCGGATGAGACTTGGGAATTAATAATGGAAAACAAGGAAATGGCAGAGGCTTTGACCAATTATCGCAGCATATAAGTCAGCCTTTGAAGCCTAAAAACAAATTGCCCCGAAAATGGGGGTCGACTTACATGCTGAGTATAAATGTGAACAGCCAGTGTAAGTGATCACCATTTTGAAATGGGGGGAAAAAACACTGATTTAATTTGAATTACCGGTGTGATATATTTTTTTGAATTAATGAATTCGACAAGGATACCTTTAACCACAATCAAAATGTTTTAAAAACCGTCAAATTAATTATATTCGGTATCCGACGCAAAATTAATCAAATTCATTATGAGCCACTTTAGTTAAGGCATCATAAGGATCCCACTGTGGATCAGATTTGGCACTTTTGGTTTCAGAAACATCTCTCCACAACAAATGATCTTCCACTCTGCCCATTGAATAAATGATTGCATTGGATACTCTGCATTTTTTGAATGATCTCATGACAGTTTGTGTATTAATAGCATTGCACGTGTTGATGTCAACCACACACTTCAGGTGGGACAGTATGCATATTTCCACTCTGTGAAGGGCTTTTCTCTGTCAAACTCTTTCGAGTTATCAACAGTCACAGATTGCAACTCTTTTCGAGTACAATCACAGTTCTTGGTTTCCGGGAGTGGGACATGAACCCACAACCCTCTGATTCAAAGGCAAGGGTGCTATGAACTGAGCCACCTTCCTATTCTGTTTGGTGCAAACGATCCTTGATTAGCTTGTTGAGGCACACATCCAAAGGTTTACCTCTAGATGTTAGACTCCCTGGTCTAACTGCAATTTGGGTGTTATTTCTTCTCAGGAGCCTCTTGATCTCATCGACTATATGGGAACCTCAACATGTCCCACACATAAACTGCGTTCTTTGTGTAGGCCACCGGGATGCCTATTCCACACATTATCAATTTGCAACTTCATTCTATCCTCATCCATCTAACCATTGTCATGGGCAAGCACAAAAAACTGCTGCAGGGAACTTTATTTCGGCATGGTTTTAAATTTGAAAGTTATCATAGGTTTTAATTTGTTCCATCAGCCATGCAGACTAGTACCACAGTGAATCTTGTCTTACGTCCTGTGGTTTTCACTAGAACTGCGTTTGAACCTTTCCATTCCACAGTTCGGTTGCTGGGTACATCAAAATTCATGGACATTTCATTCATGGTGCTGATGTGACATGATGAGTACTTGTGTTTTAGCCGCTGTCTGATGAATCGCTGGGAAACTGGCAATTTTAACATCGTGGTCTTTTCATAGACTGAGTGATTTTAGTCTTCTGCCACAACACTAGACATTTTCAATCCATAAAGTGACTACACCAACTAGCTTTTTCTCTGAAACATTTGCTGACCACAGGGTTTTATTTGGCCTACTTAAGTGTATATATGCGCACTGCATTTCTGATGATGATGTAACCTTTCTGATGATTCTGTGATGCGTGTTTCTCAAGATCAAGCCGGTGGCTGGTCCCTGTTCTGATGGCTAATTTAGTCTTGGGGTGGATTCCTCCCTCCTGCACCAGTTTTTCATGAACACTGAATTCCTTCACTGCAGCACACTTATTTGACAAGCTAGCAAATGTTAGACTTTTAGCTGAAACCAGCTACGTACTTTATTCTTTTTTGCCGGAGGACCCATTTCTGTTTGTCATTTGCCACATATGGTTGTGAGGGCGTGTCTTAACTCCCACACATCATCTTGGCAATGCAGCCCATGTTGCCTATGTGACCCCATGTGCCGATTTATAAGGTGAGTAAAACATGCGTTTCTGACGTGAAAATTTGAGACTGATTCCAAATAGGAGTATAGCATTTCTTAGCAGAAAAGGGGGGACGCCTTATATGCTGAGCATAGGCCTAAACATGATCTTTTGACACCGAAAAGATGAGGTTATCTTATGTGTTGGTTCGACTTATACAATATGCTACAGATCGTATATGTCTTCATGGTAGAAGACACTAAAGGCATTTCAATAATAGCTGAAAACCAAGGGACAAAAGGGAGAGAGGAACTTAAAGCAATCACTATCACTAAAGAAGAAATACCACGAAAGCTAATGGGACTGAAGGCTGACAAGTCCTCTGGAGCTGATGGCCTGTATCCTAGGGTCTTGAAAGAAGTGACTGCAGAGATATTGGCTGCATTCGTTGTAATCTTCCAAAATTCCCTAGATTCTGGAAAGGTGCCAGCAGATTGGAAACCTGCAAATATAACATCCCTATGAAAGAAAGGGGGGAGACAGAAAGCAGGAAACGATAGACTAGTCAGCCTAACATCTGTCATTGGGAAAATGCTGGAATTCATTATTAAGGAAGTAGTAGCAGGACATTTAGAAAATTGTGAATACAATCAAGCAGAGTCAGCATAGTTTTATGAAGGGGAAATCATGCTTGACAAATAGTTCTTTGAGGATGTAATGTGCAGCGTGGGTAAAGAGGAATCAGTCGATGTAATGTATTTGGATTTCACAAAGGCATTTGATCAGGTGCTACATAAAGGGTTACTATGCAAGATAACAGCTCCTGGTGTTGGGGGTAATATATTAACATGAAAGAGTAACTAGTGAGGTGCCACAGGGATTGGTGCTGGGCCCTCAACTATTTACAATCTATGTTAATGACTTGGATGAAGGGTCAGTGTATCGTAGCCAATTTTGCTGACGATACAAGGATAGGTGGGAAAGAAAATTGTGAGGAGGATAAAGTCCCTGCAGAGAGATATAGATAGCTTGAGTGAGTGGGCAGAAAGTTTGGCAGATGATGTATATTGTGGAAAAACGTGAGCTTGTCCACTTTGGTAGGAAGAATAAAAAAAAAGCAGAATATTATTTAAATGGAGAAAGATTACATAATGCTGTGACACAGAGAGATCCAGGTGTCCTTACATGAATCTCAAAAAATAAGTATGCAGATACAGCAAGTGATTAGAAAGGCAAATGGAATGTTGTCTTTTATTGCAAGGGGAATAGATTATAAAAGTAGGGAAGTCTTGCTACAGCTGTATAAGGTGTTGGTGAGATCACAACTGGAATATTGTGTGTAGTTTTGATCTCCTTATTTGAGGCACTTGCTTTGGAGGCCGTTCAGTGAAGGTTAATTTGGGGTAATTCCTGGGATGAAGAGGTTATCTTATGAGGACAGGTTGAGTAGGCTGAGCCCATATTCATTGGGGTTTAGAAGAATGAAAGGTGATCTTAAGATTCTGAGGGGGCTTGACTAGTTAGATGTTTTTGTTCAGGGAGTGAATGTAGAACCAGAGGCACAATAAGTGACCTCCCATTTAAGTTCAAGATGAGGAATTTCTTCTCTTGAGGTGTGCTAATCTTTGGAATTCTCTGCCCTAGAGAGCAGTGGAGCCTGGGTCATTTAATATATTCAAAGCTGAGTTAGACAGATTTTTGATCTACAAGAGAGCCAGGGGCTATGGGGGGCAGGCAAGAAAGTGGAGTTGAACCCACGATCACATGAACCACCATCTTATTGAATGGCGGAGCAGGATAAGGGACCAAATGGCCTATTCCTGCTCTTATTTTTAAAAATAATTTACGGGATGTAGGCTTCGCTGGCTGGGCCACCATTTATTACCCATCTCTAGTTGCCCTTGAGAAGGAGGTGGTGAGCTGCCTTCTTGAACCGCTGCAGCCCATATGGTGTACTCTCACGGTGCTGTTAGGAAGGGAGTTCTGGGATTTTGATCCAGCGACAGTGAAGGAACGGCAATATATTTCCAAGTCAGGATGGTGAGTTACTTGGAGGGGAACCTCCATGTGGTGGTGCTCCAATCTATCTGCTGCCCTTGTCCTTCTAGGTGGTAGTGGTCATGGGTTTGGAAGCTGCTCTCTAAGGAGCCATGGTGAATTCTTGCAGTGCATCTTGTAGATGGTACACACTGCTGCTACTGTGTGTTGGTGGTGGAGGGAGTGAATGTTTGTGGATGTGGTGCCAATCAAGCAGGCTGCTTTGTCCTGGATGGTGTCCAGCCTCTTCAGTGTTGTGGGAGCTGCACTCATCCAGGCAAGTGGGGAGTATTCCATCACACTCCTGACTTGTGCCTTGTAGATGGTGGACAGGCTTTCAGGAGTCAGGAGGTGAGTTACTCGTCGCACGATTCCTATCCTCTGACCTGTTCTTGTAGCCACAGTATTTATATGGCTAGCCCAGTTCAGTTTTTGGTCAATGATAACCCCCAGGATGTTGATAGTGGGGGATTCAATGATGGTAATGCCATTGAACATCAAGGGGTGATGGTTGGATTCTCTCTTGTTGGAGATGGTCATTGCCTGACACTTGTGTGGTGCGAATGTTACTTGCCACTTGTCAGCCCAAGCCTGGATATTGTCCAGGTTTTGCTGCATTTGGACATGGACTGCTTCAGTATCTGAGGAGTCATGAGTAGTGCTGAACATTGTGTAATCATCAGTGCAACATCTCCACTTCTGACCTTCTGATGGAAGTTAGGTCATTGATGAAGCAGCTGAAGATGGTTGGGCCGAGAATACTACCCTGAGGAACACCTGCAGTGATGTCCTAGAGCTGAGATGACTGACCTCCAACAACCACAACCGCCACCTTTTGTGCTAGGTTTGACTCCAACCAGCAGAGAGTTTTCCCCCTGATTCCCATTGACTCCAGTTTTGCTAGGGTTCCTTGATGCCACACTCGGTCAAATGTCGCCTTGTTGTGAAGGGCAGTCACTCTTGCCTCACCTCGGGAGTTCAGCTCTTTTGTCCATGTTTGGCTGTAATGAGGTCAGGAGCTGAGTGGCCCTGGTGGAACTCAAACTGGGCATCAGTGAGCAGGTCAACTATGTCTTTCTCTCCACAGATGCTGCCAGACCTGAGCTTTTCCAGCATTTTTTGTTTTTGCTTCAGATTTCCAGCATCTGCAGTATTTTGCCTTTTATATCATTGAGCAGGTTATTGCTAAGCAAGTGCCACTTGATAGCACTGTTGATCACCTCTTCCATTACTTTACTGATGATCAAGAGTAGACTCTTGGGGCAGTAATTGGCCAGGTTGGATTTGTGCTACTTTTTGTGTATAGGACATACCTGGGCAATTTTCCACATTGTCGGGTAGATGCCAGTGTTGTAGCTGTACTGGAGCAGCTTGGCTATGGGCGCAGCAAGTTCTGGAGCATAAGTTTTCAGTACTATTGCCGGAATATTGTCAGGGCCCATAGCCTTTGCAGTATCCAGTGCCTTCAGCTGTTTCTTCATATCAGGTGCAGTGAATCGAATTGGCTGAAGACTGGCATCCGTGATGCTGGGGACCTCTGAAGGAGGCACAGATTGCTGCGAATGCTTCAGCCTTATCTTTTGCACTGCTGTGCTGGGCTCCTCCTTCATTGAGGATGTGGATATTTGTGAAGCCTCATCCTCCAGTGAGTTGCTCAATTGTCCACCACCATTCACGACTGGATGTGGCAGGACTGCAGAGCTTAGATCTGATCCATTCGTTGTGGAATCGCTTAGTTCTGTCTATCACTTGTGGCTTATGCTGTTTGGCACGCAAGTGGTCCTGTGTTATAGCTTCTGAAGGAGGCATAGATGGATCATCCATTCAGCACTTCTGGCTGAAGATTGCTGCGAATGCTTCAGCCTTATCTTTTGCACTACTGTGCCGGGCTCCTCCTTTTTAGGTATGCCTGGTGCTGCTCCTGGCATGCCCTCCTGGTTCTTTGAACCAGAGTTGATCCCCTGACTTGATGGTGATGGTGAAGTGGGGGATGTGCTGGGCCATGAGGTTACAGTAACGTGTTTGAGTAAACAGTTACGTGTTTGAGTAAATTCTGCTGCTGCTGATGGCCCACAGCGCCTTATGGATGCCCAGTCTTGAGTTGCTATATCTGTTTGAAATCTATCCCATTTAACACAGTGGTAGTGCCACACAACACGATGGAGGGTATCCTCATTGTGAAGGTGGGACTTCGTCTCCACGATGACTATCAGTAGGAGTGACCACCCGCACAGTGTCATGGACAGATGCACCTGCGGCAGGCAGGTTGGTGAGCATGAGGTCAAGTATGTTTTCCCCTCTTGTTGATTCCCTCACCCAGTCTAGCAACTATTTCATTGAGGACTTGGCTAGCTCGGTTAGTAGTGGTGCTACCAAGCCACTCTTGGTGATGGACATTGAAGTCCCCCACCCAGAGTACATTCTGCACCCTTGCCACCCTCAGTGCTTCCTCCAAGTGATGTTCAACATGGAGGAGCTTTGATTCATCAGCTGAGGGAGGGCATTACGTGGTAATCAGCAGCAGGTTTCCTTGCCCATATTTGACCTGATGCCATGAGACTTCATGGAGTTGATGTTGAGGACTCCCAGGGCAATTTCCTCCTGTATACCACAGTGCCGTCACCTCTGCTGGGTCAGTCCTGCCCGTGGGACAGGACATACCCAGGCTTGGTGATCTGTAATGTATGATTCCGTGAGGATGACTATGTCAGTCTGTGAGATGTTAGTAAGGAGGTTTGCAGGGTCAACAGGTCTGAGATTGCCGTTGTTGTTTCTGGTGCCTAGGTTGATGCTGGGTGATCTGTTCGGTGACTTGCTAGGCCATTTCAGAGGGAATTTAAGAGTCAGATAATGTGGGTCCGGAGTCACATGTAGGCCAGACCAAGTAAGTAAGACAGATTTCCTTCCCTAAAGGGACAACAGTCAACAATGGTTTCATGGTCGTCATTAGACTTTTTATTGAATTCTGCCGTGGTGGGATTTGAACCCAGGTACCCAGAGCATTAACCTGGGTCTCTGGATTACTAGTCCAGCGACAATACCACTACACCATCGCCTCCCTCATAGTTCATATGTTCTTGTATAGCCATCCTTTCAGCTAGAGTTCCAGATCCCCAACATCCTCTGGGTGAAAAGAATTTCCCTTTGAGTCCTCCTAAATCTCCTACCACTAACACTAAATCTATGCCCCTTGGTTATGGACCCCTCAACCAAGGGGAATAGCGCCTCCCTATCCACTCTATCTAAACCACTCAATTTTGTACACTTCATTTCTGTCTCCTCTCAGTCTCCGCTGCTCCAAAGAAAAGAAACCCTAGCCTAACCAATCATTCCTCATAAATAAAAATTTCCAATACGGGCAACATCCTCTTATATCTTGTAAACATGTTCAAAAACTTTGGAAGGAAAGATTGAGGTTGGGTAGTAGTTTGCAAGGACAGGGAGGTCAAAGTTTTTAAGGAGAATTAATCAATGCACTTTTGAAATGGAGGATGTGCCTTTGGAGAGGGAACCATTTACAATGCCAATGAGCACACAGAATGAGGTACAGAATGTGTGTGGTCAGCATTTTAATGAGAATTTGGTTGCGATGGAGCAGAGGTGTAGGGCTCTACATGAGATGGGCTCAAGGGAGGACATGGGTAACAAACTAGATAGAGAGATGCGTTTCAGGGTTGGCATGGTCAGAGAATATGAGGGTGGATCAGCTTGGTGAGAATGGGGGAGGAGGCTGAATGGATAGGTGGATGAAGGTACCCATTAATTCTTTGCACTTGTTAGAGAGGTTTAAGCAGAGGTTGACAATGATAAAAAAGGTGGTGGGGGGTGGGGGGTTAGCCAGTGTTCCAATAGAACTTGATGTTAAGCAGCTAGATCTGGTGGTCAGTGACTAAACCAGTTGTGTGACAGACACTCAAGTCTGTGCCCTTGTACTTGAGGGAGCTAAGATAGGTCCTTACATGAGGAATGATTGAGACAACTGATGGTGAAGGTTAACTGGGCGGACAAGGGCATCAATTAAAAACTGCAGAAATATTGTGGCAATCAAGGCAGTTGGGAGTAGTTGTAAGCAACTTGAGAGAAATTTATTGTCCCCATAGAAGGGCACAAGAGTCCAAAGGATTTGGACAGCATTTGGGAATTGAAGGATACAAGGATTTATGATTTGCTCATGCTGTTTGACGAGAGGCATATCTTATATATAATTGTTGTGTTAATATAACAGGCTGTACAACAAGTCCTTTCAAACCTGATGATTTCGCATCTAGAGGTGAGGTCTGAAGATTCCCTGGACATCCAACCCTACTCGCACCAGAGACATGTGGAGAAGTTTGTTGTTCCTCTGGGTACTGAGCTGACTGGTATCCGGTCTTTATACCTACAGGTGGGTATTATTTTCTCTTTGGAGAATGAAGTGAAATTATTTAATTTTAGTGTAACCTTAGCTGAATAGTAAAATGTCTGACTTTTCGGATTTCAGTCTCTTCCATCCACTGGCAACTTTCTTTCTTGTAATCTAATTCCTTGGCGTCAGTTTCAGTGCTGATTTTGAAGTAGAGCTTGTTTGTGAGTTTTGACATCAAAATTGCAACTAAATTTTTTAACTATGTTTTAGATCAATGTCCTCTCTAAGGTGCGTAGCCCTGAATGTTCCTGTGCAGGCTGAACACAAGTTGGCCCCTTCAAGCTACCGTGTGTCTGATTGTCCAAAAAATTTAAAGGGCCCACGCACATAAACAAATCAGCCGTGCACTACAAAAAAAATTAGAGGATGTGTTGAAAAAGATCTTTACATTCATTTTGATTAGCTCTTTTCTCTTCCTTTATTGTAAGCTATCTTTATTCCAAAACTGTTAATAGATGTTATTAGGGCTTATTTTTGCTTATGTCAAAAGGTACAGCAATGAGTTCTGTGAAGGAGAGAAATTTAAATTTTAACATGCATTGCTGTGGTTTATATTAATAACTATAGTTCTGATTTTTTTTAAAATCAAGTGGAGTTTAAATGAGCTTAAAGTGAAATATAGTATTGTTCAGATGTGGCCAATATTGTGGAGCATATAAGGTGGTGTTGAAACATAAGCTAAATTATACAGTATAATACTGAAGAAGAAAGATCAGAAATCCAAAGGGAGAACTTGCAGTTATGATTACAAATGTTGGATTCCTTCACAAAACTTGTTGTCAAATAGTGTTATTTTTGCCATATGTCTAAACAAATTTATAAGATCTTGCTTTAGACCCTGAGAAGTTTTGGAATATCAATGAGCATTTGTATTTGGCGGCTTTTTGTGTTATTTTCTGCTCGAAGCACCAAAGGAAATGCTTCATAAACAAAAACATTTTTAATGGTAAACCTACTTGACCTAAAGCAATATGCTAAACTGCTCATCTGTAACATCTTCCAGTTCTGGTGAAAGCTATGCCAAAAACATCAACATTTTCCCCCCTTTGCTTTTACACATGCTGCTTGACACCGAATGTTTTCACCATCTGCAATTTATTTATTTTGTTTCAATGTGTTAGAAGTTGGTTAGAGACAGTTATATAATTATTTAGGTGTTGAATGAAGGTTGGTGTAGCTTCCTCATGTTCCTGAAAGCATTGATTTTTGTTTTTGTTGTTGGGGCAATAGTTCCTTGGATGCCAAGAACCCTTTGAAATCATGGCCAAATGGTTATTCTTCATATGCTAGTGAGATAATTAATGTTGGAAGAAGCTTTAATTGTAGGTTCTGTCACAACTGAGCCTCAGTTCTCAATAGATATGAATGTAGAATTTTGAAAAGATGTCTCTGGATAGCTATTTGGATTGTGAATATTAAATTTTTTTCCATCTCAAAATCTCAGCTGGGAACACTGAGGTCAACTGTCACACTGGTAAGATCAGTAAACCTGTCACTGCCCTCTGGCTTTCCTGCTGGTACATTTACTAGCTAAACCATCTAGAAATGACTATAAATACAATTTGAAGCTAATGAGAAATAATCTTACACCATTAGACAACTAATTTCATCTCTGAATTTATATAAATGTAAGTATGCTTTGCAGATTAACATCTTTACAGCTATTCAACTTATGAATTTTTAATCAATCTTTTAATGCACAAATGGCTCAAGCGTAAAATAATATAGTTTCAATTTTAAATAAAGATGAACCATATTGAGTTTCTACTTTTATCACTTGACTAAATAAATAAGCAATAAATCAACTCCATGCAGCTACATGACTTTTGTTTCTGGTGGAATCTTCAAAAGTGATCTTTAGTGGTTCAAGCTAGATTTTATCCACCCTGTTGATAGCTGTAAACACTAGTAGTTATATTTTTAAAAAGTCCTTTCGTTTCACAAAAATCTAAAACTTTAAAAAATTTTACATACTGAGTTAAGCCAATTTCTTTTTGGTGATGTCATTTTTTTAATGAAATTGAGGGAGAAAGGCCAAGAAAACTTTTGGTTTTACAATCTGCCACTAAGAGATACTTATAATTAGTTACTGTTACCTTTGATTCATAAATGGAAACTCTAGTGTACAATAGCAATTTGAGACGCAGTTACTTTAGCTGTTGCGGAGTTATTGAGGATTGGGAAACTTGGTCAAACTAAGCTTTTTTTGTTTGCTTATGCAGCTTCTACATAATACTTCATAAATTCATCACATACAGCTTCTGCGAAGTGTGCTATAAATGGGATACGCTTCATGATATCTAGTGTGAAGAGAACCTATTTAGGCATTTGATACAAAGACTGATTTTTATATTGTTGCAGTATCTTGCTTGACACTATTAGGGCTTACCCAAGAAAAGTGAGTGTTTTTAAAAAAAAACCTCTAGTGGTGGTAGAGGAAATGCAAGCTGGCAAATGTTACTGCCTTATGTGCAAAAGAAGCTAGACATCTATGCTGTATTTTTAAAAATGTTTTCCTAGTTTGCCTTTTAAGGACAATCTATTACATACATTTATTTTGCCAAAAACTTTGAATAGAAGTTATCCATTTTATGGTTTTTGTCCAGCTACAGTGAAATATGTAGAACTGCCAGGAGATAAAATTGTTCTGGGCAACATAGAACTTTCAGAATTAAGCTAAGAACTATTTCTCCTGCGATTCACTTTAGTTTTTTTCAAAGACAAGATTACATTTTGTTTTAAAAGTGCTTTTCCCCTGCTCTTTCCCTGATCTAAAAGATATATAGTTTAAATATAATTTATAATTTCTTCTACTCAAAAGAACAACCTTTTGTAGAAAGAAAGCTGTTTTTTTTAAGACTCATCATGATGGTAGACATATGAACACCTTTCCAGTCCTGGAAGTCAGTCTTGACCCTCTACTATAACTCAAAGTTCAGTTTGGAATTTGTGTCTTAACTGATGTAAAACATTTTAAGCTGAATTTGAGTGCTAAGACTGGTATCCAGAGTTAGAACCATGCTTATAACCACTTGACCTAATAAGCTGTCTGAAATGCCTCTCATTTCAGAATTAATCTGTTGAGGAATTCTGAGTTGGGAGATGCACCTGGTGAATATACAACTTGCTACTTTTTCACTGCATAGGAAAAGATTAAATTGTTGATCATAGAATATGATCAAAGGCAACATGGTTTTACTCAAGGGAAATTGTGTTTGACATATTTATTCAAGTTTTTTGTGGATGTAACCAGTAGGGTAGATAGAGGGGAACCAGTAGATACTTATACTTGGATTCCCAAAGGTGTCTCACAAAAGGTTAATATGCAAGATAGGGGCTTATGAATTTGAAGAGGATTGGATGAATTAGAGGATTGGTTAATGGGCAGGAAGCAGAGAGTAGGAATAAATGAAGTATTTTCATGCTGGTAGGCTGTAACTAATGAAGTGCTGCAAGGATCAGTGCTGGGGTCTCAGCTATTTACAAATCTTTATTAATGACTTAAAACAAAAGGCTGAGAGTAATGTATCCAAGTTTGTTAACGATACAAAGTTAGGTGGGAATGTAAGCTGTAACTCTTTCGAGTACATTCACAGTTCTTGACTTTTTTTTTCCGGGAGTGGGACATGAACCCACAACCTTCTGACTCAAAGGCGAGGGTGCTATGAACTGAGCCATAGCTGACCCCTCGTTATGTAAGCTGTAACTCTTTCGAGTTATCAACAGTCACAGATTGTAACTCTTTCGAGTACATTCACAGTTCTTGGTTTTCCGGGAGTGGGACATGAACCCACAACCTTCTGATTCAAAGGCGAGGGTGCTATGAACTGAGCCACAGCTGACACCTCGTTATGTAAGCTGTGACTCTTTCGAGTTATCAACAGTCACAGATTGTAACTCTTTCGAGTACATTCACAGTTCTTGGTTTCCGGGAGTGGGACATAAACCCAAAACCTTCTGACTCAAAGACGAGGGTGCTATGAACTGAGCCACAGCTGACACCTCGATATGTAAGCTGTAACTCTTTCGAGTTATCAACAGTCACAGATTGTAACTCTTTCGAGTACATTCACAGTTCTTGGTTTCCGGGAGTGGGACATGAACCCACAACCTTCTGATTCAAAGGCGAGGGTGCTATGAACTGAGCCACAGCTGACATGGAGGACACAGGTGGCAAGAGATATAAACAGGTTAAGTGAGTGGTTAACGAGGTGGCAGATGGAACAAATGTGGGGAAGTGTGCCATGGTTAACTTTTTTTTAAATGTGAAACTTTAAAATGGTCATGTTCAGAGAGACTGTGTGTTCTGGTACAAGAAACACAAAGTAAGCCTTCGAGTACAGCATCAATTAGTAAGGCAAATTGCATGTTAATCTTTATTGCAAAGGGATTGGAGTACAAGAATAAGGAAGTCTTGCTATAATTGTATGGGGCTTTGGTGAGACCACCCCTATAGTACTATGCACAATTTTCATCTGCATATCTAAGGGGGGATATATTTGCCTTGCAGGTGGTACAGTAAAGGTTGACTAGATTGGTTCCTGGAGTGAAAGGATTGTCCTATGATAAGAGACTGAGTAAATTCACTCTATAAAATAAGAGGTGACCTCATTGAAACACACAAAATTCTGGAAGGGCTTTACAGGATAGATACTGAGACGTTGTTTCCCTGGCTGGGAAATCTAGAACATGGGGGCACAGCTTCAGAATAAGAGGTCAGTCACTTAGGACTGAGATGAGGAAAAATATTTTCACTCAAGGAGTTGTTATTTTTTGTAATTTTCTACCCTAGAGTGCTATGGATCTATCGTTGAATATATGTAACACTGAGATTGATAGATTTTAGACCTCTCAGGGAATTGGGATATGGGGTGCAGGCAGGAAAGTGGCGTTGAGGTAGAACATCAGCCATGATTGCATTAAATGGCAGAGCAGGCTTGAGGGGCCAAATGGTCTATTCCTGCTTTTGTTTCCCATGCTCTTATGTCCTTATGTTTTAGTGGGCGAGAGTGCTATTCACTTCTTTTATTACAGCTTTTTTGAAACTGCATTCCACTACACACTTGGACTCTTACTCATTTCTCATACATTGTATTTTCAATTATTTTTAACAGGGTATACTACAATTAGAATTGTAAGCTTGAAGCCCAAGGGTGTATAGTTAATTGGACGCCTTTAGCGAACTTTCACCCCAAACATACCAATCTGTGATTGTTTTATGATGTTACGTCTTAAGTGCTGGAGTTTTGAGTTGTTACCAAATAAGTTTACAGAAAGCTCATGCTATCACATTATGTTCACATTTTCACAAAATCAGACACTGCACAAGGTCTGTATTCCATACCGGACTTGAATGATTTACTCAAGGGCCGTGAATAAACCAGATCTCATTATGCTGGTTCGGAGCAGAAGGGTTGTTATAACCTGCTACGATAAAGGTATCCTGATGGAACCACTCGGGAGAGTCCAGGCGCTCTGCTAATTGGTTTATCTCTTGGAGAATCAACTCTTCACTGGTGCTGCCATTAAAGGGTCTGGACAAGCAGAAAATTATGAATGATAACTATTTTTGTTTTTTTATATGGTAAAATTGCAACATTGACATCTCTAGTAATGCATCCTGCTGCTTTAAACTTTCCCAAATAGCCATGATTTTTTTGTTTGAATGTCTATAGTAATGAATTGAAGTTCCACATCTTTGTTTTATAATAAATATATATCTATTTCATATATAAAAAATGCTGATGGGTTGCAATACTCCCATCTTAAGACACTGAAAACTCCAATATCACACTTTGTCATCAAGAAAGCTCATCTTAATTGTTTACGTATTATTGGCACTAGTTTATGACTTTAGGTGGAGCTGTTAATGTTGATTTTTCCATTTTAAATCTTTAAATCTGAGAACAGGACAGGGGATTGTGAATGGTTTGGGGGAAAACCAATTTGAAATGAGAAAACTTAAAATTCAATCAATAGTAGTTAATCAAGGTGCACTATTACCAAATAACTTTATAAACAGTCTCAAGCTCTCTTGTATTTCAACAGTGGAGTATCAAATGGTTTGTAAAGATTATCTTAGAAGTGGTGGTGTTATTTCATGACAAAGCCTAAATCCAAAATCTATCTTAGTAATTAATTATTTAGGGAAATTACCAAATGCTATTGTGAAGGTTATTTTTCCTAATAGGAAAATCATGTGCATTGAAGCTTATTTAAATGAATGCCTCCTTTGCTAACAAATCACTTCACTGAGCTATGTGATCTTTGCATTTAAAACGATCTATGGGGGAGAATTTTCTCCCCATCGGGTGGGCTGGTTAGGAGCAGGGGCAGAGCTGATCGCTGCCTACGATCAGCTGCGCGCTGCCATTTTACGCGGGCGGGCCTTAATTGGCATGCCCGGTAGTGCTCCTGTGTGAGTGGGGGGAGGAGGGAGAGACGGGGCCTGCGCTCTTTCGCACTCATATGCAAAAGAGCGCTGAAATCTACCTGAGGCATGGAGCTGCCTCAGGGAGATTAGGTTCAGTGTTTAAGATGGAAAAAATAAAAAGTAAAATTATTCAGGCATGTCCCCTCGTGTGACAGTGTCACGTGAACTGGGATAGGTTTATGAATTTTCATGAAAATTTTTATTTAAATAATAAACCCGTCATGGAACCTCATCCCGCCCGTGAATGAGGTTTTATGAAAAATGTGAAGGCCGCCTGGGCTCTTTGCCTGCCTGCCACCTTAAGGTTGGATGGGCAGCCCTAACAATTGCTTTAATTAGTTTATCAATGGCCTTAACAGGCCTTTGACAATTCGGCGGGAGCGCAGCCGACTCTGGTGCGTGACCACCGAACGGAAGATCAGAATGACGTGTGGTGACGTCGGGACGCACGCCCAATGTCACCGTGCGTTATTTTACATGGCGAGCAGGGGTGGGCCCCGCACTCCAAACAAAGAAGATTCTGCCCATGGTGTTAACAGAATAACATTGTTTCCGACCAAAAAAGACAGTTTTTTAAAAAAATGCATCTAACTGAACAGCTTATCAGTGAGCTCAGGTGTTCTACCTCAGTATTCTACTTGCCTACTGACTTGCATTTCTGCTTAGATCTTGTTTAATTGCCTTGTGGCAGAATTTTCCAAAATTGCAACATTACCACAGACCAGAAAAAAGTCCTTTATCATATTCTCTTATGTAATTCTCAATACTGGCACCAGTACTAGGGTAGAAGGGAGCTGTTCTGGTGGGACGGGCTTCACTTGAACCATGCTGGGACCAGTGTCCTGGTGAACCGAATAACTAGGGTTGTAGCGAAGGCTTTAAACTAAATAGAGTAGGGGGGGACTCTGGAAAGGGGATATGTAGGCTTACAAAGCAGAAGGATATGGCAGCCTTGCAGGGCAGCTATTTAGGTAATGATACCCAGAGTGTGACAGGAAGGGACAGAGTGTACAAACATATGGAAAAAAACAGCAAATAGGGTCAAAGGGGGAAAAAATAGTAAAAAGGTAAAAAATTAATGGCCCTTTACTTAAATGCACGTAATATTCAGAACAAAATAAATAAATTAACGGCATAAATAGAGGTTAATGGGTATGATATTATAGCCATTGTGGAGGCGTGGTTACAAGAAGATCAAAGCTGGGAACTAAATATTCAGGGCTATAAGACTTTTCGAAAGGACAAGCAGCAAGGAAAGGGTGGTGGGGTAGCTTTGTGAGCATGGGATGGAATAAGTACAATAGCAAGAAAGGATCTTGGATCGGAAAATGGAGGTAAGAAATAACAAGGGGAAGAAGACACTGGTGGGAGTAGTCTGTAGGCCCCTTGACAGTTATACTGTAGGACAGAGAATAAATCAGGAGATAATGAGGGCATGTAAAAAGACAGTACATTAATCATGGGTGACTTTAATCTTCATGTAGATCATGAAAATCAAATTGGCAGAGCTAGACACAAGCAAGAATTCATAGTGTATTCGGGGCAGTTTCTTAGAACAATATGTTGTGAATCCAACCAGGGATCAGGCTATTTTGGATCTGGTAATGTGTAATGAGGCAAGTTTAATAAATGATCTCAGAGTTAAGGATCCCCATGGAAGCAGAGACCATAATATGGTAGAATTTAGCATTCAGTTTGATAGTGAAAAACCTGGGTTGGAAAAAACTGCTCAACTTAAATAAGGGTAATTACAATGGAATGAGGGCAGAGTTGTTTGGAGTGGACTGGGAAAGCAGTTTAGCAGAACAGACGGTTGATGAACAATGGCAGACACTTAAAAAAACAGTTCATGACTCTCAACAAAGATATATCCCAGTGAGGAAGAAGGATTCAAGGAAGGGGATAAACCAACCATGGTTCAACAAGGAAGTTCAGGACAGTATCAAATTGAAAGAAAGAACATACAATGCAAAGATTAGTGGTAAGCCAGAGGATTGGGAAAGCTTTAAAAAAACAAAAGATGACCAAAAAAAAATAGAGGGAGAAAATAAACTTTGAGGGTAAACTAGCAAGTAATATAAAAATGGACAGTAAGAGCTTCTTTAAATATATAAAAAGGAAGAGAGAGGCCAAAGTGAACATAGGCCCCTTAGAGAATGAAACTGGGGAAATAATAATGGGGAACCAGGAAATGGCAGGGGAGTTGAATAAATACTTTGCTTCAGTCTTCACGGTAGAAGATACTAATAGCATTCCAAAAATATTGAATAATCAAGGGGCAAAAGGCGAGGAGGAAATAAATACAATAACTATCACTAGAGAAAAAGTACTAGGGAAACTAATGGGGCTAAAGGCTGTTAATTCTGCTGGATCTGATGGGTTGCGTTCTAGGATATTAAAGGAAGTAGCTACAGAGATGGTTGATTCACTGGTCCTAATCTTCCAAGAATCCTTAGATTCTGGAAAAGTCTCAGAGAATTGGAGAATGGCCAGTGTAACACCCTTATTCAAAAAGGGAGGGAGAATAAAAACAGCTAACTATAGGCCACTTAGCTTAACATCTGTAATTGGTAAAATGTTGGAGTCTATTATAAAGGATGTAATAGCAGAGCATGTAGAAATACATAATCTAATCAAGCAGAGTCAGCATGGCTTCATGAAGGGGAAATCATGCCTAACAAATTGATTAGAACTCTTTGAGGAGGTAACAAGCAGGATAGATAAAGGGGAACCAGTAAATGTAATATATTTGGATTTCCAAAAGGCGTTCGGTAAGGTACTGTACATAAGGCTACTGAATAAGATAAGAGCCCATGGTGTTGGGGGTAGTATATTAGCATGGATAGAGGATTGGCTAGCTAATAGAAGACAGAGAGTTGGGATAAGAGGGACATTTTCAGGATGGCAACCTGTAAGTAGAGTGCCACAGGGCTCAGTGCTGGGGCCTCAATTATTTACAATATATATTAATGACTTAGGTGAGGGAAGTGAATGTACTATTGCCAAGTTTGTGGATGACACCAACATAGGTGGGAAGGCAAGTAGTGAGGATGACATGAGTCTACAGAGGGATATAGACAGGTTAAGTGAGTGGGAAAAAATCTGGCAGGTGGAATATAATGTGGGAAAGTGTGAGGTTATGCACTTTGGCAGGAAGAATAAAGGAGCTGAATATTATTTAAATGGAGAAAGACTGCAGAAGGCTGCAGCACAGAGGGATTTGGGAGTCCTTGTGCATGAATCCCAAAAAGCAAACATTCAAGTTCAACAGGTAATAGGGGAGACAAATGGAATGTTGGCCTTTATTTCAAAGAGAATGGAGCATAAAAATAGGGAAGCCTTGCTAAAACTATACAAGGCACTAGTTAGACCACATCTAGAATACTGTGAACATTTTTGTTCCCCTCATCTAAGGAAAGATATAATGGCATTGGAGGCAGTACAGAGAAGGTTCACTAGGTTGATCCTGGGTATGGAGGGATTTTCTTATGAGGAGAGGTTGAGTAGATTGGACTTGTACTCATTGGAGTTCAGAAGAATGAGAGGCAACCTTATTGAAACATATAAGATTCTTGGGGGGCTTGACAGGGTAGATGCTGAGAGGTTGTTTCCCCTTGTGGGAGAGTCTAGGACCAGATGGCATAATCTCGGAGTAAGGGGTTGCCCATTTAAAACCGAGATAAGGAATTTCTTCTCTGAGGGTATTCAATCTGTGGAATTCTTTACCTCAGAGGGCTGCAGAGGCTGGGTCGTTAGGTATATTCAAGGCTGAGATAGACAGATTTTTAAGCAGTAAGGGAATCAAGGGTTATGGGGACAAGGCAGGAAAGTGGAGTTGAAGATTATCAGATCAGCCGTGATCTCATTGAATGGTGGAGCAGATTCGAAGGGCCGAACGGCCTACTTCTCCTGCGTCTTATGGTCAAACTCTACTCTATCAAATTTTACAGAGGTTGTTGGCTGTTTTCACACATCTCTTGGCAAGGATTAAAGGTGGACCAGCCGTTTATAATGTACTTGAGGACGTTTAAGTATAATCTTGGATTAAGCTACTTGCCTGGCATAAATGATGTGAGCAGGCCACTCCTCTATTGCAACTTCAGAATCAAAAGGCTGTGGGGTCTGATCTTGAAATTGTGTTGGCAGGCAATAAGCTATGGTTACTTCAGGCCGGAGTTCTGTTCTGGTCTGGTTGGTATGCACAATGGTAACGATGGGCATTGTCATTCCCAGGAAGATACCTGTAGAATCAAGGTAGACCAACAGATCATAGGGCCAAACACATTGGGTAATATTGGCAGAAGAATTTAAACGATATTCTTTTGGTACCCATCGATTTAAAAAGTAATGTAAAAATTGAATTTTTTTTTCCTCTTATTTAGAAAATCTGAGCAAGTTATGTCTGTTTAGCAGCCACTTAAAAGGACTGAAGAAAGTTATTGCTCATATCTTAAGAGGTCTCATTACAATTACCATTCAAGGAATGCACAAGATTTAAATCTGCATGTTTTTATTCTTTCCTTGACCAAGCAAGGAACTGATAGTGAAGAAATAGAATACTGTAAGTCTTTCACAGATTTGTCTACAATGTTCCAGATTTGAAAGTCACCTGATGAATTTTGTTGGCAAATGTACTTCATCAGCTTCATAAATCCCAGGCATGTGCTCTGTTCATAGCTGGGTTCATTCTGTGTTACACAAGCCCATTTGGCTTTTTCGTATTGACGCTCTTCATAAAGCAGTTCATCAGCCTGCAAAATAAAAAATGCAAAGTAAATGTAAATTCCTTTGCTGCCATTCACAGTAATTTTTGTTTGACTAAATATTAAGGAAGGTGAAAACGCTTGGCAAGTTATTTTGTGATTTATAAGACGTTTAAAGGTTTCAATATTAACCATTGCACATGTAATTCAGTCCCAAAATAACCAATTTAGTATGCTGAAACTAATGCTTGATGCTGGTTTGTCATCCACCCAACTACATAGCCTCTGGGTTGCTTCTGAATAATTCTAATGCCTATGTATTTTGCATCCCATGTACTTTTGGTTCATCGACTTTAGAAATGTTACTGTCTCAAAGTTGTGCTGATGGATATAGTTGATTAACTCAAGATTTTTTGCATGAAATGTATTTGAATTATCTAAACAAATAAAATGGTAATGCATATAAAATGTGATTTTGAAAAATTAAGACAAGTGGATTATGGTATCTGTAGGATGGCTGGATATGTTTGTACAAAGAGAGTTTCAAAATTTTAACTTGGCCAGGTTGTTTATATTTCATTTTCAAAGATTATTAATATTAGTTAATTCCTTCTTCGTTTATGTAGTTTTTAAGAACTAGGTGCTGACGCAGTGGGTAATGCTGCAAGCAACTTCACCCTATTTCAAGTGAAGTTTATAATCATGCTTGCCTTGCTGCCTAGTCATTACTGTTCTTCCACTGCTTTTTGTGAAATTTAAGTGTGTTTTTCAAGGTGTATTATGTGTATCAGAAAAATAGGTGTAGTCTTATGCTACTTTGCTTCATAGTCACTTAGTCTTGATACTCAATTTACACACTGCATATTTAGAGTTTGAATTTGAAACTGCTTTGAGTTAATACTAAGGTTAGAGTGTTATTGTAGCATCATCTGAAATTAATGGACTAACACCCAATTCAGGTCTTCAGCACGGTGTCATCCGTTGAATTAGGTGTTAAACTGAGGACCAGTGTTCAGATGGATGTTAAAAATGCCATTGCGTCATGCAAAGAAAAGCAAGAAGTCATAATTTTTCCTATCACTATTGAGGACAGCTTAACTGTCATTTTATCTCAATTCTTGACTGCATTTGCCTACGCAGTGGTCACTGCTCTTTTAATTAATTCAATGCTTGTGATGTGCTTTAAGATGTTTTGAAAGGTGTCGTAAGATGTAATACAAATAAGTATTTTCATTTTAGTGCTAGATGACTTGGTTTCTTTTACATTTAATGCCTTGCAGTAAGTTTGTACCTTTTTTCTGAGATTTCATAGCCCTTTTAATGATTACTCTTTTAAGTGAAAAAAAAGGTGATTTGGTACCTAGTCTACTCCTAATTTTTCAGAATAATTCAACCATGGAATTCAACTACTTTTTCCATGACACACTCTGTCTTCTAACTCTAAATCGGGGTTTGAACTATAAACTCTCCCTTTGCATAGTGGGTAGTGCTACACCACAGGTTGGAGATGTGAAGATTAGCATATGCTCTGGCCTCAAGCAAAATTTTCAACACTTAGCCAGCCCCTTATAAGACATTTGTTAGTTACTTGTTACCCTTTTTTTATGACCTATTGGTGTAAATGGGACCATCTCCCTGTCTTGAGTTTGGCTGTGGCTTGTCATCTGCTGGATTGGTTCAGCCATTTCTGAGAGACAAAAGCAAACAATAGTTTAAACATGTCTACTTTGGCTGTAAATTTTATTAACAGCCAAGTTGAAGTTAAATCAAGTGAAAGTAAAATAAAGTAATAAGGTAAACCAATGTAAGATAAAGTTAGCATAAATGTAGTAAAGTTGTTACCAGTAATTTATTCTACTCATTTAACTTACTATAATAAATAGTTATTAGAGTTACGGGATGGCAAGTCAGCTCAGACAAGTGGAGTGTACATCCTACGGTATGTGTGAAGTTGTGGATGTACCATGTGCCCCTGACAAGCACATCTGTTGGAAGTGCCACCAGCTGCACAAGCTTGAGTTCTAGGTTTTGGAACTTGAGCAGCAACTGCAGTCACTGTTGTGCATCCGCAAGGCAGAATTCTACATGGATAGCATGTCTAGGGAGGTGGTCACACCGAAGGTCAGAAGCGTACAGTCAGAGAGGCAATGGGTGACCGCCAGGCAGTCCAAGAGAACCAGGCAGGTGGTGCAGGAGTCCCCTGAGTCTATCCTGCTTGCTAATTGGTTTTCCATTTTGGATGCGGATGAGGGCAATGGCTCCTCAGGGGAGTGCAGCCAGAGCCAAGCCTGTGGCACCGTAGGCAGCTCAGCTGTACCGCGGCGGAGAAAGAAGTTTGGAAGGAAATGGTGATAGGGGATTCCATAGTTGGGATCAGACAGGCATTTCTGCAGCAGTAAACGTGACTCCGGCATGGTGTGTTGCCTCCCTGGTGTCAGGGTCAAGGATATTACGGAGCGGTTGCAGGACATCCTTCAGGGGGAGAGGGATCAGCCAGAAGTCATGGTCCACATTGGTACCAACGACATAGGTAGGAAGAGGGATGACGTCCTGAAAGCAGATTTCAGGGAGTTAGGAAGGAAATTAAAAAGCAGGACCTCAGGAGCAATAATCTAAGGATTACTCCCAGTGCCACGTGCTAGTGAGCATAGGAATAGGGGGATTGATCGATTAAATATGTGGCTGGAAAACTGGTGTAGGAGGGAGGGCATCAGATCTCTGAGGCATTGGGACTAGTTCTGGGGCAGGTGGGACCTGTATAAGCTAGACGAGTTGCATCTTAACAGGACTGGGACTGATATACTCATTGCGGGATTTGCTAGTGCTGTTGGGGTGGGCTTAAACTAGCTTGTCAGGGGGGTGGGAACCTGAGGAGTGGCCCAAATTGGAAGAAAGTGAAGTTGGTAACAGGAAGTAGTAGTGAGACTAGAAGGCAGGAGAAACAAAGCAGAGCATTGAGTATGCTTTGAATGTGGAATGATGTCAAAAAGAAGTTAAGGGCACTCTACCTGAGTGCGCGCAGCATTCACAATAAGGTAGATGATCTAAAGGCACAAATAGAGTTAAATGGGTATGATATAATTGCCATTACGGAATCATGGCTGGCATGGTGACCAAGACTGGGAACTGAATATTCAAGGATATTTGACGTTTAGGAAGGACAGACAAGAAAGGAAAGGAGATGGAGTTGCGCTGATAATAAGCGATGGGATCAGTGCATTAGTAAGGGAGGATCTCGGATCAGAAGAACAATGTGTGGAATCCGTTTGGGTGGAGCTAAGAAACAGCAAAGGGCAGCAGACATTGGTTGGAGTTGTTTATAGGCCACCAAACAGTAGTGGTAATGTAGGGCATGGTATTAATCAGGAGATGAGAGAAGCATGTAGCATGGGCAATACAATAATCATGGGTAACTTCAATCTGTATATAGACTGGGTAAACCAATTGAGCACTAATGCTGTGGAAGACAAGTTTCTGGAGTGTGTTAGGGATGGTTTTCTAGAGCAGTATGTTCAGCTGACTAGAGGACAGGCTATTTTAGATCTAGTGTTGCGTAATGAAAAAGGGCTAATAATCTTCTTGTAAAACAACCTTTAGGGTTGACTGACCACAATATGATAGAATTTTACTTTGTTTGAAAGTGAGGTAGTTCATTGAAGCAAGGGTGTTAAAGTTGAATAAACGAAATTATGAAGGCATGGGGGACAAATTGGCTGAGGTGGCTTGGGAAAGTGCATTAAAAGGTATGACTGTACATGGGCAATGGATAGCCTTCAAAGAACTATTACATAGCTTACAGTACCTCAACATTCCTTCAAGGTGCAAAAACCCAAAAAAAAAGTTAGTCAACCGTGGCTGACAAAGGAAGTTAAGGATTGTATAAGATTAAAAGACAAGGCTTATAAAGTTGCCAGAAGTAGTAGTAAACCTGAGGATTGGGAGGTTTTTAGAATAAAGCAAAGGAAGATCAAGAAACTGGTAAAGGGAGAATAGAATATGATTGCAATCTAGCAATAAACATAAAAATGGACTGTAAAAGCTTCTACAGGTATGTAAAAAGGAAGCATTTGGCTAAGACAAATGTGGGTCCATTACAGACACAGTCAGGAGAATTCATAATGGGAAATAAAGAAATGGCACAGAAGCTAAATGATTGCTTTGTGTCTGTTTTCACTGAGGAAGATACAGGAAATCTCCCAGATTTAGAGAGCCAATGGACTAGGGAGAATGAGGAGTTGAAGGAAATTAGTATAAGTAAGAAGATTGTATTGGAGAAATTATTGGGACTGAAAGTTGATAAGTCCCTGGGACCTGATATTCTGCATCCCAGAGTGTTGAAAGAGGTTACTATAGTGATAGCGGATGAATTGGTGATCATTTTCCAAAATTCTATAGATTCTGGAATGGTTCCTGAAGATTGGAAGGTAGCAGATGTCACCCCACTATTTAAGAAGGGAGGGAGAGAAAAAATAGGGAACTACGGACCTGTTAGCCTTGTATCAGTAGTAGGGAAAATGCTAGAATCTATTATAAAGAATGGATACTTGGATAATCAGGATCTGATTGGGCATTGCATGGATTTGGTAATGGGAAATCATGTTTGATGAACTTGGAGTTTTTTGAGGATGTTACTAACAAAATTGATAAAGGAGAGCCGATGGACGTCATATACTTGGATTTTCAGAGGCTTTTGATATAGTCCCCCACAGGAGGTTGATTAGCAAAATAAAAGCACATGGTATAGGAGGCAATATATTGGCATGGATTAAGGATTGGCTAACAGGCAGAAAACAGAGTTGGAATAAACGGGTCATTCTCGCGTTGGCAGGCTGTGACTAGTGGGGCAGCACAAGGATCAGTACTTGGGCCCCAGCGGTTCACAAATAAATCAATGATGTGGATGTGGGGACCAAATGTAATATTTCCAAGTTCGCAGATGATACAAAGCTAGGCAGGAATGTGTGTTGTGAGAAAGATGTAAAGTGGCTACAGGAGGACTTGGACAGACTTAGTGCGTGGGCAAGAACATGGCAGATGGGATATAATGTGGAAAAATGTGAGGTTATCCACTTTGGTAGAAGGAACAGATGTGCAGAGTATTTCCTAAATGGTAAGAGATTAGAAAGTGTTGATGTACAAAGGGATCTGGGTGTCCTTGTCCATAAGTCACTGAAAGCTAACATAGAGGTGCAGCAGACAACTAGGAAGATTAATGGAATGTTAGCCTTTATCGCAAGAGGATTTGAAGACAGGAGTAATGAAGTCTTGCTTCAACTGTATAGAAGCTTGGTTAAACTGCACTTGGAGCAAAATTGTGTGCAATTTTGGTCCCCTTATCTCAGAAAGGATATTATTACCATAGAAGAAGTGCAAAGAAGGTTCACCAGACTTGTTTTGGAGATGGTGGGACTATCTTATGAAGACAGATTGGGGAAACTGGGCCTGTATCCTCTCGAGTTTTGAGGAATGAGAGGTGATCTCATTGAAACCTATAAAATATTTAAAGGAATAAACAGGGTAGATGCAGGTAAGATGTTTCACCTGGTTGGGGAGTCTAGAACCCAGGGACACAATTTCAAGATAAGGGGGAAGCCACTTAGGACCGAGATGAGATGAAATTTCTTTACTCAGAAGGTTGTGAATCTTTGGCATTCTCTACCCCAGAGGGCTGTGGAAGCTCAGTCATTGAGTATGTTTAAGGTAGAGATTGATAGATTTCTGATTAACAATAACATTAAGGGTTATGGGGGTAGTGTTGGTAAAAGGCATTGAAGTGTTCAATCAGCCATAATCGTATTGAATGGTGGAACAGGTTCGATGGGCTGAATGGTCCTCTGTTCCTATGAATATGCAAGAACAAAAGAGTGTAGGAAATTGACAGTCCAGAAAATTTACTGTTTTTCATTATATATGAATTTAATATTGTCTCATTACTCTTTGAAGTGACCTATGCAGCTTTTGTTTCTGCCTTCTTCCTTTATTTAACTAACAATCCCATATAAGATTAGCTCACAGCATCTTTCGATTCATACAGACTAAAATACTTGAAATATTTTTCTTTCAAAGCTGGTTTTACATAGCCTGGATGGGGGAAGCGATTAACACAGGTTCTGGGCAGTAAATCGGGGGTTTTTCGCCATATTGTTTGTTACTTTTGTGAAATCTCCGATGCTGCATTTGGTTCTGAGGTGTGTTTCTCCCCAAATCGTTTTTTTAATGGGTGACAAACAAAAGCTGACTGCATCCCTTCATTCCCTAAAAAAGGTACAATATTCACGGGATCACCATCATGGGCTAAAATAGAAAATACTGTACCAAGAAGCGAAGTCTGGAGTACGGTCTCCTAATGGATGGAAAATGGAGGAAATAGAAACTGAAGTTTTATTTTGCACAGAATTGATATAGCAACTTGATGCAAGGCGATTTTAAAAGAAATGATCTTCATCGCTCTAATTGAAATGGAAAACGTTTTTCACTCTGAAAATAATAATCACTAATCAGGGGGATTTTTCTAATGGCAGGAAGCGAAGAACCTAGCTTTGGGCGAGCACGGAGCTAAAGTAGATTGTGTGAACAATGACATAAACATGCTACATAGTTAACTCTCAGATGGGGAGAGGGAGGCAAGGGTTATCAAGTGGCCTCAAGTATTTGGAAAACTCCTCCATTCCCAAACGAATATAGGATTAATTATTGGTTTGTTCAGAAAACCCTGTTGCCTTCTAATATAATATCGTACCTCTTGACACATCCACCTGGTGCCTACGACCGATGTCTTGCCAGTACGCGAGGAGACCATTCTCATCTTGCTCGTTCCCCTCTTCACCGTTTTCATCCTCAATGTCATTACCAGCCAAACTCAAGCTTTCATCTCCTGTCACCGAGTCTAGATCCTCCAAGCTGATCAGAAATCGATCCGCCCCTGCACCACTTCCAACTCGGAATCCCTGACGCTCCATCTGTGCAGTCCTACAGCTTTTTTGATTGACAAATGTGAGCGGGCAGAGAATTCACAGCGTCGAGATGTTAGGCGGCTGTATTTTATTTACATCAAAGTCGAAACGCGGGGACAGTTACACTGTACAGAAGATTAAATTTAAGTGTGGTTGGATTGCTTCTCCTGATTTGATATAAAACACGCGCGCGGTATTTTCGAAGTAGGATATTTGTTATAGACTTAGCTCAGAGTGGAGCGCTTTCCACACGGATCACAATCGTTTCTGTCGCGAACCAGAACTCACGGAGGCGAATCGCTTCAGCGAAAGGGAGGGACTAAAGGGGGAGGAAGCGAGTACGCGGGAGAAATGCAACATCGTGAGTGAATCCGGACTGACGGCAATAATGCGAAAAGAGCAAGGGAAACAAAGATCAGTGTTACACAAGTTAAAGCAGTTTGGTTCTTCCTGGTTAGTCCATTCAGAGGGAAGAACTACAGTATTACAGTCAGCTGTTAATGATGCCAGAGTTTTAGCCTCAGCGCCCTCTGCAGAAGATTGATGGCTTTGTATCATGAACTTTATGACATCAGCTCCAAATTTGTCTTTGCCAGTTTAGATATAATCCATATTATTTTACTGCCTAAGCTGGATAGAAGGTCAGTGATAGGGGGAGGCAAAGGAGAGATTGCCAGAGATGTCATGGACAAAAGGACAAAGGAGTGTTAATGGTAGTGGTACTGGCTAAAGGAGGTGCTGATGGTGGCATTAAGGTCAGAAAGCAGAATGTGATAATAGCAGGACAAGGGTAAGCACTCTGGAAAGAACAACATGAACAAGTGACAGATGGCCTTGGTGGGGGTGGGGTGGATAGTGGGGAAAAACACTGATGGAAAAAAAATGATTGAAAATAGGATAAAAGGTGGGGATAAAATAATGAATAAAAATGAAAATAAATAAAAATAAAATTAAGTGGACAAAAAATAAAAATTAGAAAATGAAAATGAATATTGAAAAATGGGGTAAAAAGGATTGGGGGGTAAAAAAGGATTGGGGGGCATTTGGCAGAGGCAGTTGAATGGAATGCCTCAATGTTGGTGACCAAGTCCTCCTCTCACTTGGATGTAAGGATGGGGGGCATGGGAGAGGGTTTAAGAAAAGGTGGTTGTTTGAGTAAAAAAAGCTCAGTGGGGGTTTGGGGGGGAGGGGAGAGAAGGTTATCTTTATTCCAGGATCATCCTTGAGCGTAGTGAGCAGTTTTAGAAGAGGATAATAGGGCCTGATCCCGAGAATGATTTATTTCTTAAGTGTTGGTTGAGTAGGGAGAAGATGCTGAGATGGGACCTGGCAATTAATCACATGGTGGTTATAGTAATTTGAGAGGGGAACATGCTTTATGTAGTTGGGTGGAGTGCATTCCTATGAAGGAAAGGGAGGCAATGTCCGTTAGTGTGGTTTTTCTCAGCTCTAGGTTGAAATAAGTGAAAATTCTCAAGGAATGGCATGGGTTGGTTGTTAAACACCTTGTTGGGGTTGGTGGTGGTGGTAAGGACAACCTTTTAAATATTTTTTAACATTAATTCTACTATAAATGTGATGTTGGGTGGTCCATGTTCAGGCATTCGTTTTTGTTTCTTGGATTGGAGATCTATTTTAAACTACTCCAGATCCAGGTTTTCTATTCACCCTCTATCCGAGTGCCAGCTGTTTCACATATAGGTCAGTACAATGGATTAAAACTAACCTGTGATGAAAGATTTAAAGATTTATCTCCAGCTTTGTTGCAAACATATCCTTGGCCTTGAGAGTGTGAAACAAATTATCAATGGGAATGTCAAGTGCCTTTATAGTAGTTATTACTGATTTCAAGTAACAGGGAAATCAATTTCCATCTGTGCTGGTTAATTACTCTAGAATAAATTTGTTGGTTTATTCATACTGTAGAAAGTGAAGGAAACAAATACCTCCCAGTTTAAGAGGGTTAAATCACATTACTCTTCCAAAATCCAGTGTCATTTCCTGGGATTAAATCTTTTGTGTGTGCACGTGCGTTCGTGTGCATTTGTTGATGCAAGGATTAGAAAAGTCAATTGTTCACAATGACCTATAATTTTGATCATTATCAATGTTGCTAATTCTCCATGGTTTTCACCTACACTGGTAAACTACCTGTTTCTTGCCCCACTACATTCAGTATTTTATGGACATTTGCTTTCAGATTTACATGGAGCTAAGTGAGTAATATCCCTGCCCCAGTGACAGTTCTACTTCTCCATTCAGTGATCCAGACAATTTTCAAAGTGCACTGGATTATTGTGGTTCAGCATGACACAAGTATTGGATTACTGAGTTTGCAATAGTCTTGACTCCAATATCCCATCATGGGTACCATCTTGACCCTTGCTTTACACTCCCTGAGAAATGAAGACAGTCACTAGACAGTCACTTTTTTCATTAGGCAAATGACAATTTGAAATTAACTAGGTGGCTAACAGTTACCAGGCTCTCTTCCTAGGTGGTATGGAGAATAGTCCAGTATAAACTCTGCAAGTGCATAGTTGCCCTATTCCTGACCACAGTATGGATTACCATACCTTAGGTTCACTTGTAATTTAGGTGGGATGTCTCTCCAATGAGAGCCTCAATCTCGGTGCCTGTTAATAAGTTAGTGCACAAAACTATTGTCAGTATATTTTTGATGGCCCATAAATGTAGGTAAATGAAAACAGTAAAACCTGAAGATGCTCACTGGATTAGCATCTGGAAAAAATATATATTTGAGTTATATTTGAAATATTAGCGGCACTTACTTGTCTCATCTGAAACTCCAACTGTGTAGCACTCGCTCAATACTGCACTGAAGTGCCAACCTAGGTTATATGCCCAAGCCTCAAGAGTGAAACATGAACCGACTACCTCCTGACACAGGTGTGAGTTCTACCCACTGACCCTAGGCTGACATCTTTTTATTACATTTTTATTATTATACCTTGATATTAGCAATGTTCTTTACACAAGATGTTAATATCTTGCAACACAAATGTACCTTCCTTAATAGCATTGGTATCTTATAAATACGAAATATTGACAAATAAATCAAATAGAGAATTCAGGAGAAACTTTTTTTTACCAGGGTGGTAAGAAAATGAAATGTGCTGCAAGCAGGAGTAGTTGAAGCAAATCGCATAGATGCAGTTAAGATGAAACCAAATAATCCAGAGACAAAGGAATAGAATATATTAAAAGCTGTTGGGCAAATTCAGGAACCGACACTAGCAGCTCCCCGTTTCTCACTCAAGTGACAATTCTGTACTTGTGAGCCTAAATGGTGGGTGTTGGGCAGGTTAGATGACCAATGCCAATATAATAACCTAACCAGATCCTTTCCTTTTTCCACACATGGCACACTTTCAAACAGACAATTACTGGATAGTTATCTGTAGTGGAAATCCTGGCTATGGATTTGCCCCACTTACTGCCCCCTCCCTGCAACACTATCCCAATCCCAGTATAACTAGGGCCATTCTAGTTGAGATCTGCTTGCTCCCTAGGATTTTCTATGTTTTTTTTATTCCTTTTTGGGATGTGAGCTTTGCTGGCAAGGCCAGAATTTATTGCCCACCCCTAATTGCCCTTGAGAAGGTGGTGGTGAGCTGCCTTCTTGAACCGCTGCCGCCCATGTGGTATAGGTACACTGAATGCTGTTAGGAAGGGAATTCCAGGATTTTGACCCAGTGACAGTGAGGGAACAGTGATGTAGTTTCAGGTCAGGATGGTGTGTGGCTTGGAGGGAAACTTGCAAGTGGTGGTGCATCTGCTGCCCTTGTTCTTCTAGTTGGTAGAGGTCGCAGGCTTGGAAGGAGCTGGTGAGTTGCTGTAGTACATCTGCCACTGTGCTTCCGTAGCGGAGGGAGTAAATGTTTAAGGAGGTGGGTGCAGTGCCGTTCTTTGTTTTGGGTGGTGTCAAACTTCTTGAATGGTGTTGGTGCTACACTCATCCAGGTAAGTGGAAAGTATTCCATCATGCTCCTGACTTGTGCCTTGTAGATGATGAAAAGGGATTGGAGAGTCATGAGGTGAGTTACTCACCACAGAATTCCCAGCCTCTGATCTGCGCTTGTAGCCACAGTATTTATATGGCTGGTCCAGTCAAGTTTCTGGTCAGTGGTAATGCCCAGGATGTTGGAGCATTCAGCAAAAGCAATGCTGTTGAATGCCAAGGGAAGATTGTTAGATTTTCTGTTCTTGGAGATGGCCCTTGCCTGTCATTTGTGTGGCACGAATGTCACTAGCCATTTTGCTTTTGTGAAATGTAATTTCAATTTGTTTAAATATAATTTTTGGATTATGGGAACCACCTGGAAAAATATTCCAATTGGCAATTATTCTCAGAAGAAAGAAATTCAAGCTACTGCTGAACCACCGTGTATAGTAATTGCAGTAACAGCTTATGTAATGGGCCAAAATACACCTATCTTGGTGCCATTAATTTGCTATACAGCACAGTGTTTATATGAGTATTGATTTTTAGCATTGAATTATATGCAAGAATGAAATACTGGAATCTAGCAGAATAAGTGAGAGTCATTTGGAACATTAAAAAGATGCAAAATAATTCAATATTCATGAGACAAGAATATTAATAAATTTGAGCCTTGGCATGCAATTACTTAAATTTATTCCTATTCCTAATTGAATCTTATTCCATATATTTGGATAAATATTTTCCACATTGTCCTAAGTGCTTATACGGTTTAAAACGCTTAACTACAAGTTACAAAGTCCAAAAGTATAATAAGACTTTGCTGGCAAAGATTAAGAGTACTGGAATATTTGGAGCAATGTTATGTTGAATGGCATTCTCATTACGTTCTTTTTGTTTGTAATCACTTGATAACAAATAGAGAGGCTCACAGTATGGTGTTGTACACCAATGATGGCAAATAAAAGCATAAAACCAAAATAAAGGGGTTTGTGGGCTGAAAGTAAGATTTTGTTTGTAGAGAGTCGAGGTTTGTTGATAACTGGTGAGAAATGATGCTTTGTAAAGAGCAAGTGAGCAAATGAATCGGATGTGACATCAAGAAAACCTACACACATGGCAGGAAATGAAAGGAATTTACCATCTGGTGTTAGAAGACAAGAGGAATCACTTGTGTTGGGATTATCTAAATTTAAGTACTGTCTAAAGTTCTGTGATTTAGTTCTAGGGCTGCATTATCCTTTGATGCTGTCCTGTTAAAGCTTAGTGCAAGAGGATCTTGACGTACAAACCCATTAAGGTAGCTATATTGAAGCTATATTGCTATATACTGAAGCTATATTGAATTCATTTTTTAAAACCTGGGAATAAAAACTGGTACCAGTAAAAGCTGATTGTTGTAAAGATCCATCTAGTTCACTAATGTCCTTTAGGAAAAGAAACCTGCTGTCCTTACTCAGCCTGGCCTTTGTGCCTCCAGTTCCACATTGTGGTTGTCTCGTAACTGCCTTCTGAAGTAGCTTAGCAAATCACTCAATTCAAGAAGGCCTGCCATAACTATCTTCTCAAAGCAACTAGGGTTGTGCAATTAATGCTGGCCTTACTGATGATACACATCCAGAGAATGATTTTTTTTATAAAGCTGAATTTAAGGCAGTTCAGTTCTAGAAAACATCAAATTGGACTTCTAACATCTGAGTGATGTAAAAGGTGGTCCCCAACAGTTCACTGTTTGGGGTGAAGAAGAAAGAATATTGTGAAGATTTGTGCCTACTCCTTGATCACTTAGCAAAATATTGAACCAACAGTGGGAACGGTAGTAATTTGTATGTGATTTTTCCCCCCAAAATGGTTACATATACTATTTGCTGTGTCCTGCAATATTTCACTGCTATGGAGGTAATGCTGGCTTAATAAGTGTATCCAATATTATGTGACCACCTGTTGCATTCGAGTTCCATGCCCTGGTCACCAGGGGTGATCCGGATGCATATTTTCTAGATGCATATTGACTTTCTCTTTCTAACAGTTTCCTTTTTGAGTTAATATTTCATATTACTTCCCTCTTTTCATTTTATCATTGTGATATTTGCTTTTCAATTTTTTGTACAGCTTTTTTTTTCTCCCTCATTCGTCTCTACCCCTTTTCTTCTCTTTCCCCCCTGCCACGTTTGAGCTGTAAGAGTAATGAAAATCTTTCCCTTTGGCTGTCTGCCTTCCCTGCTCTTGACACTGTTACTTTTCACCATTCATTTTAAAGCTATTGCTGCTTGTACCTATTCTGGCCTTAATTGCTTCTCTTGAATTAAAAGTTTGCCTTCATCCTTCATCATTACATGTTACAGTGCCACCCTAGTCTTCCCTCTGAGTGTCCAGCTCATTCTTTAGCTACCTCTCCTTGACCAGCTTGCTCTGTGGCAGTTCTTCCACCTGCAATCATCAATGCCAGTGCTGCTCATTTATCATCCCATTTCCAGCCAACCTTCATTCCCCCTTTGCAAGCTCTGGTCATGTGCAGTCCTTGCTCCTCTGTATAAAATCAATAATTTAAAACACAAATTTATATGTGCTTTATATTCTCCTGCATTTTAGCAGGAGCAGACTTGAATTTTTAATCTTCATTATAAGCACTAAGGAAAGTATATAAGAAATCCTTTTTTACTCTGACTGAAACTTTCTTTTTATTGCCAAATGTACTACATGTTAAATGCAAAAATGTTTACGTTATGTTTGTATTTTAGTAAAGCTGCATTCTAGGCTTCTGATTAGATTTTTAGAAAAATTGTTTACCATAGTTAAAAATATTTTCTGCAGTTCCATAGTTTAGACTATATTTGCAGGGAACTCTTCCCTCCTGTAAATATATTCATTTACTACTCTGTTTTGTTCCATTTGTCCTCTACCCTATTTTGTCCTGTTTGATTATAGACAGCACTAGGTTTTGACTCCCTACATGCAATGCCTAGTGGTAAACAAGAACTTGAAGCTATTTACTTGTAAGCCTCATAGATTCTGGGGGAAAGTATTTTGAAGGTGGGAAAAAAGCACTAATTGTCAGCCCCTTTTGCAGAAATGTAATAAAGCATTTAACTGATAGGAGTGAATTCTCAAATCAGAAACATCCCATGAAAAAATCCCTAAGGGATTATAGAACAGCAAAATATGACCAAAGTGCCATATGGTCTACAGTGTCTGTTACAGTTTATCAAATTGTTGATTTTTCATGTTTTTAAGTAAAAATGCTGCAAGTAGTTCAGTTAAGACTGTGCAGTGAGTTCTAAATTGTTTCGACTTCTGAAAACGATTTAAGTTTGGGCCCTTGTACTGATTAAATTCCAGTTGCACATGTCTGAGTAATGTTTATTTTGATTGTTCCAGTAGTCCAAAGTGGTTTGAAATGACAACTAAAGTTTATATTTTTAGTGACTTAGCAGCTAGATTAAATCTATTAAGTGTGACATTAAGGCCCTGATTTTTGCAAGGTTTTTTGATGAAGAACTCTGAAACAGGCCACAATTTTAGGATTCAATACAAATGCTGATTAATGTGGAAATTGTGAAATTGCAGTCTGCCCCACACTGCTGTGCCACAGGCTGTGCTGTGGCCCCTGCACCTCCCTAAGCCAGCAATCACTAAAATTTAGTTGATGTGATGAAACTTTCCCACTTTCTGCTCTACTGTTGCTGTTAAAACCCCATCAAATGTTAAACCTTGCTCAATGAAATGTAAGTGCATTTTTAATTGTGGTCTGGGTAATAACAATTGCTGAACAAAGGCCTGACTCTGAAAGAAATATATTTGTGCAGTGTTGTTAAATGTCACCATTAAGACTAATTACAGTGAATCGCCATGAGTCAAACTTGGATGACTCAATTCCAGCTATGTTGAAGTTGTCAACCATTTCCACCAGCAGAATAGTAAATCCCATTGAACAATGCCCATGACGAGCCAAAATTCTGCATTGTTCACTCTGGACGAACCAAATTTGTTTAAGTTTGTCATATGAACACGCCGACCAATCAGAGCGGAGTTAGACCACACGAGTGTGAAATTGTGGAGCACTGGACAAGCCATCATTTGATATTGAGATCGCCCTGTGAAAGGGTATGTAAAACCTGCAAGTATGGCACAACCTATAAGAAAGTTAAGTGTTGTCAATCAGAGAGAAGGCAAAGTTGATACCACAAGTGGGAAACCATGGCGTGAAGTGGACATCGCAAAGGAGTAGGAGATCCCGCCATCATATTTGCCCAGCATTATGAAATACAGGACGAGCATCTTGTAACAGTTCGACATACTGGCATTTTCAGCAGCAAGGAAGAGAATGTGAACAGCTGCCTATCCCAACATTGAAGAAGTTCTGCTAAAGTGGTTCAGGTTATTGAAGCCATTGATATGAAGCAGGAGTACAATCCAGCTGTACTAGAGGTCACATTCATGATGAAAAAAAACGTGGAAGGTGGTGATGGAAGCCACAATTACCAACTGCTTCCACCGGGCTCGGTTTAAACAGGTTAAGACTACACAATATGGAGGAGGAGCAGGGCGAGGCCACCCAACCACTATGATGAGCCACTTTACCTACGGCTGTGGGAGCTGGCATGGAAATTCCAGCAGAGACAACCATGGAAACCTACGTGGTGGTGGATGATGCTGTATGATACATGACAGAACTGACTTGATGCTGTCGTAGATACGGTATGTTCTTCAAACAAGGAGTCCGAGGAGGCCAATGACCGTGAAATGTCCAATGAATGCTCACATGTTCCCTAGCAGATACTGCGAAGGCCGAAGAGATGCTCCGGGATTTTGCACTGCAGCACGAAAAAACCTAAAGCATGTGTGACTGCATTGACGATATGGCAGACTGTATTGAGCATATCCGAAAATACGCCAAGCAGAAAAAGATAGAATTTTTACATTTTTAAAGTGTGAATAAAGACTTCACGCATTTACTCCTTTATTTTGTTTTCATTTGGCGTTTGAATTTGTTGTTTTTGACATAGACTACATTTGTGGGCACATATAAGACATATTCATGTGGGAACACGGGCCAATCTCAAATCTCTGTTTAACACTAATCTGGAGGCGGTTCCCCTGGGATTCGACTCATCGGGATCTGACTGTATTTGAATTTTTTAGACCAATTTACTTCTCGAAACTTTTTCATGAGATTTCAACTTCGACCTTTACCCCATGAGTATGCCTCCATCTTTATTTTGTTGTCTGCAAAATGTTTAAAAAATGATTTGATTTTAATGCTTTTCATTTCCTGATTGGATGTCTGTGAAAATTCTTTAAAGTGACTGGAGAGTTTGACATTACTGCGGCTCCACACTGTGACCCCATTGAAGAATGCTGTAATCCACTACACATTGAGAGGGGTAAAGTTCTTGCTACAGAGATCACTAGATCTCTAATCTGGCCTAAGCATTTTTTTTCCTTTGAAGGAGTTAGCCCTATTTTTGTTGTTTGCACAACATTATTGTTCTGGCTGTCGCAGCAACTTTCAGTTTCCTTGTGCTTCTTGCATATGGATACATAAATCTTTAGGATAAGCTTGCCTCCTCTTCGCTCCTGTTTTCATGGCCTGCTGTTTGCTTATATATATATATGTTTCTTTTGAATTTGAGTTCACACCCATGTGATGACTGTTTTCCACTTTTTAGGATCAATCTCATCTGAGACCTGCTTACCTTCCTGCCCTGTTCCCTAGCCGTGTAGTTTTCGGTTGCAGCTTTATGATCCTTGCAAGTGTTTGTTCCTACCTGTTTTAGTTGAAACCCAACTCTTCCATACCAGCCCCTTTTGTTGTGAAAGTATTGCAATAATTTGTGAATGTAGTGATGTTTTTACACCACATTGCTAACCATTCATTTATATCTTCAATTTTCCTGGTGTATCCTACTTTCACAAACAGCAGAAGCATTCTGGGAAACACTATTTTGTATTCCATATCTTTGAATTGTATGATGAACCCTGTGTATGTAACTTTTAAGGCCCCAGTGTTACTGCTGTCCTAACTTTGATCCCCAGTCTCCCTTTGACGAGTATATTGGTTTAAACCATCTTAAGTAAATACTGATTTTGTAGCTGCAATTGTGATTGACACTATTTTATATATCTATTTAAGGAGCTTAAGATAATTAATTTCATTCTGGGCAATAAGAAAGACCAGATGTTTATGAAGTGAACTTTCTGGATAAATTGAAAATAGAACAGCAGTGCTGGCAAAAGTCGCATTCAGAGCTGATAAATCAACTACATAAGCTACATGAAAAGACAAAAGCTGCAAATGATGAAAGTGGACACAGCTTCATATTTATAGGGTCGGCATGAGGATATTTGCTGCCCTAGGCAAACATTCAGCCTGCTGTCCCACCCCCCAATTCTGCGCACGCACACAACGTACCACACACACACCCTTTTTGAAAATGAATTACTCACGGGTAGTTGTTATCTCCAGCCTGCCTTCATTTTGATCTGAACCTTCCATTGTTCTGCAGCACCATGTTCCCTCGGTGTGCCCACTAGATTCCTGTGCTCATGTGGAACCAGCATTTTTGGTTAACTGGCATCACCCATTCCCCATGCATGCTGAATACACAAACAACTTTTAAACGATAACAAACTTTTAAAGTAATTTCCTTGCATCTATATTACATGATGACTTAAATACTAACAATTCAAATTTTTGGAGAGACACTGATGTACTAAGCAATGATGAGATTTAAATCTTTACAATTCATGTGAGACATTCAAACATAATTGACAAACACCTGTATTATCACTGAGCAGGTCAAATTCAACTGATGTTGAAAATGCCTGGTTGGTTTAAACCAGTGTCTTGAGACAACTCTAATTGCTCCGGTGACGATTTCTCACCTATCATCTTTTCTTTACAACGCTAATGAAATTGTGTTGCTAAATGCATTGATCCCCCAAGGTGTCTCACTCATTGCTGTTAGGTGTGCAAATGGCTATTAGATGTATAATATCTGAAGCTATCCTTATAAGTTCACTTGTGATTTTTCGTTTCTGCAGCCTCACCATATAGAACATTGTCTGACCATGTACTGTCTTATCAAAATGTTTGCAACCCTAAAAATTGATTTATTTTACTGTGATGAATTCCGAATTGTAATTCAAAACCATTGATTTTGTGGTTTCAAATGCAAACAATTGAGTTTGCCTTACTCTTAAAGAATCCTGGCTGTTTCTCCTTTTCATATTTGTACCTTAATCTCACAAATACAACATGGTGCTGGGATTCTCAAATCCCTTGGTGATTATGGAACAAAAGAACCAAATGAGAAATCAACAGTTATTTTAGTACAAGTTAAAAAAGATCCTGAAATATTTGTCAATTCCAAAGTACTTTTGCCTGACTAAATTGTTGGTACAGAAATTGTGATAACAAAGAATGTTGAAGCTAGAACATCCATGAAGAAACATGCTACACTGCATCATCATCCAGCAAATGAATATATACTGGCAGCTATGCACACCACAATTTTTAGTAATAGCGGTTAAGCTAGCAGATTATGGCACAGAGGGTTTATTGCCATTTAATAGGAAATCTCAAAACGTTGTATCAGACTCGCCAATTCTGTCAGCATTGCGCTAAGACAATAACCACTTGAAATTGTTATAATTTTAAAAATATTGCCATTCAGTTGCTAGACTTTGATTTCTTGTCAAAAACTTAATTTAAAATATTTGCATTTCATTTCTGCATGTGTTATTAAAGTAGTACAGTAACATTTGCCTCCATTGTGTTAATTTGTCCCAACTCTTTTTGCCCCCCATACTACGTTTTGGAACAGAAATAAAACACAAACGTTCGATCGAGTTTAACAACAGAGACGCTTAAAAAGCCAATTCAAGATAGTTTAAATCTTTGATAAAAGCAAAAACATGCGGATGCTGGAAATCAAAAACAAAAATACCTGGAAAAACTCAGGAGGTCTGACAGCATCTGCGGAGAGGAACACAGTTAACGTTTCGAGTCCATATGACTCTTCAACAGTTCTGTTGATAAATAAAGATTTAAACTAAAAACAAAAATACCTGGAAAAACTCAGCAGGTCTGACAGCATCTGCAGAGAGGAACACAGTTAACGTTTCGAGTCCATATGACTCTTCAACAGTTCTGTTGAAGAGTCATATGGACTCGAAACGTTAACTGTGTTCCTCTCCGCAGATGCTGTCAGAACTGCTGAGTTTTTCCAGGTATTTTTGTTTTTAGTTTAAATCTTTATTTATCAGAGTATTGTTTGCGATCTGCACTACATTAACTGCTTTTCAATAGAACATTGACCACTAAAAGATGCCATAATTCGCACCTAATTAAAGGATGGTGGGTGCATTGTCATAATGATCGTGCTGGGTGGTCTGGCTATGCCACAACTCATTTTAAAAGGCTATTAAAACAGTGATCAAGATGAAACGTTACAACTACTTCTGAAAGGAAAACACAGCTGGAGTAATAGACAATCCCTTCCTTTCAGTTTGAATAACCTAATCTGCTGGAAAGTGGAAACAAATTTGCTATTTTCTCATCAATACAAATCCAGCTGGCTTTCAGTGTTTTGTTTCTTTTAAAAAGCTGGCATTCCCCCCGCCACCCCAAACAGTTCGTGAATGTGCCAGCTGTCCCATACTTATTGAAGAACAAAGAACAAAGAAAAGTACAGCACAGGAACAGGCCCCTCAGCCCTCCAAGCCTGCGCTGATCATTTTGCCCGTCAACTAAAACATTTTGCGCTTCCGGGGTCCGTACCCCACACATCTCCTCTATAGTTTTCTCCTCTCACCTTAAATCTATGTCCCCTAGTAATTGACTCTTCCACCCTGGGAAAAAGCTTCTGACTATCTACTCTGTCCATGCCACTCATAATTTTGTAAACTTTTATCAAGTCGCCCCCTCAGTCTCCATCACTCTAGTGAGAACAATCTGAGTTTCTCCAACCTCTCCTCATAGCTAATAACCTCCAGATCAGGCAGCATCCTGGTAAACAAAAACAAAAATACCTGGAAAAACTCACCAAATCTGGCAGCATCTGCGGAGAGGAACACAGCTAACGTTTCGAGTCCGAATGAACCTTCAACAGAACTATGTGAAAATAGAAGAGAGGTGAAATATAAGCTGGTTTAAGGGGGGGTGGGACAAGTAGAGCCAGTGATAGGTGGAGATAACCAAACGATGTCACAGACAAAAGGACAAAGAGGTGTTGAAGGTGGTGATATTATCTAAGGAATGTGCTAATTAAGGGTAGAAAGCAGGACAAGCAAGGTACAGATAGCCCTAGTGGGGTGGGGTGGGGTGAAGGAATCAAAAAAGGCTAAAAGGTAGAGATAAAACAATGGATGAAAATACATTTAAAATAATGGAAATAGGTGGGAAAAGAAAAATCTACATAAATTATTGGAAAAAAAGGGGAGGGATGGAGGAGAGAGTTCATGATCTAAAATTGTTGAACTCAATATTCAGTCCGGAAGGCTGTAAAGTGCCTAGTTGGAAGATGAGGTGCTGTTCCTCCAGTTTGCGTTGAGCTTCCTGGTAAACTTCCTCTGCACCCTCTCCAACGCCTCCATATCCTTCTGGTATTGTCAGTGGCTAGCTTTCATTGAGAATTTTAATGATGTTACCTTTGACAGGCCCATGTGATGAGCATGGCGCTTGGTAGTTATACATTGTGGGAGAAGGCCAAGTTGGTTGCTGAGTCAATTGAAAAGGTAGGTTTCAAGCTCTCCAACGGCTGGTTGTTGCAATTCAAAAAAATGTTCAGCATTGTGTTTTCTACAGTGTGTTGACAGTGGCAGTATGGATGTTACTATCTGACTGGAATGAGCACTGACTCATTCAGTGGTATTTGTATTTATAACTGGCAATGGATAATGCTTTGCCCAATTTAACAATTGGTACTCATTTTAAAAAATGTTTTTTATTAAATAAAATGACATTATTCTCTGCTTTAATTTTAGGTCTTGGAAGCATTTACAAGACGTCTACTCAAGGCTGGAGCCCTACTTCATAAAGATGTAGCTAATTTGACCAAATATCAAATTGTTCTTTCGCGGGAACAATTTAGAAAAAACCCTCCAACACACATTGTGGTAAATAGCCACGTTTTATCATCTTAACATATTTGGTGGGTTACAGTAGTTGGCAGGTATAACTACCTATTCCTTGGTTGACATTTTGTAATTGTACAGCACTGTGGGTGTACCTACACCACATGGACTGCAGTAGTTCAAGAAAGCAGCTCACCACAACCGCCTTATAAGCTTGTCTTATGAGGAGAGATTGAGCAGTTTAGGCCTATACTCACTAGAGTTTAGAAGGCTGAAAGGAGATCTAATCGAGGTATTATACATCCCAATAAGGTTTTTTTAAAAAAAGTTCATTTTCAGTGCCAGGGAGGTTGTTTGATAGTGATTTGCACCATGAGTGCTATTAGCCCCACTGTAAAGTCTGGGCCATTACCTTTTATATTGTTGCAATATCATTCTTTAGCACCTATCCACTGTGGTGTTGAAAAGCTTGTATTTTAAAAGCATATGCGTTTCAATGTTATCACTAAGTGCCTTTCTTACCGTACCATCTTTTCTATCCTGAAATTCATGTTTCTCCAATGTTAATAGTAACATTGAGCTAAAAGTCTGGCTGTTTGAGAACATGGTTTGAACCAATTTTGTCTTTGTTATTTTCAATCAATGACAGTAATAATGTAAAATATAACGATTATTCTTGCCTCTAAGTTACTTTGGCATCTTGTGACAATGTGTGAAAGTGAGAAAGGAGGAGGGAATTTGCCAAAGTGTTTTCATTCTTGAGCATAGGTAGAATGAGCTGGATTTAGTCCTACTATTGCAGCACCTGCTGGCAAGCCTGGAAGTCATAAGAACATAAATAGGAGCAGGAGTAGGCCATTCAGCCCCTCAAGGCTGCCCTGCCATTCAATAAGATCATGGCTGATCTGCCCCAGGCCTCAACTCCTCTTTTGTGCCAGCTCTTCATAGCCCTCAACTCCCTGATATTTCAAAAATATATCTACCTCCTCTTTAAATACTTAGTAATGTAGCCTCCACAACTCCCTGGGATAGAGAATTCCTGACATTCACTACACTCCGAGAAGAAATTCCTTCCCATCTCAGTTTTAAATGAGTGTCCCCTTATTCTGTCGCCGGGCATCTGGTGCAGGCCTGTGGCTGTTAGCTGAACCCAATTCCGTGGTGGAAAACTCATGAATGTGGGTGACATGGGCTTGCTGCTAGATCATGTGGTGGGGGCAGCTCTGACATCGGGAAGCCTGCATCACCTGAAGCCATACAGCAGCTGCCACCATATTTAAAAGACAGCCAGCCCTGTGTTAGAGTTGGAAATCATCTTGCAGGCTTTTTAAGAAAGTTCTGCAGTTTAAATCTCCACCTGAATTTCTATTGCGCCGGAACAAAAAGATCTTCCAAAGTCTAGGGAAAAGATTCCTCTGCCATCACACAAGATCATTTGGTGACATCAGTGGGTTTACCTGAGGTCTGAGATGTCACAGGCCAGCCAGCATGTCGTCTCCAGCACTTCAAGATGAAGAAGGACCAGGTGGGTGATTCTCATGTTGCCACTACCTCTCCCTTTCCTTGAAGGCAGCCTGCTTACTGTCTTCCCCTCAGGGACACAGATCTGTGATGCCATGGCCCCTCTGCACCTCAGTTGTGTGCTTCCCTTTAAATTTTGGACCCAGTACTTCTGAGCTATGAATTTCCTGCCAGAGACTCCGTCCCTCAGTGTCAGCTCAGCAAGTTTTTACACCGAGAAAATGTCTCCAAGATCAATCCAGTGCCCTGTGACTCAGTTTCCTGGAAGTCCACATATAAGTCACCATCTTTCATTGGGCGGATTACTGAAGGCACGAGAGACATATGTGAGTTGGAGAGACTATATTAAATTGTGTCAAACTGCATTTAAATTATATGCAAGTGAGCAATTAAGCATATCAATGAGCTTCCTGCTGCTAATAGGCAAGTTTCCTGTTTTGTTATCTTCCTGCCGCTGATTTAATCGCTTACATTTTTCCCGCTGCCTGGAGTCTCTTGCACAACCTCCTGTGCAATTCTCTGTGCCCGCCTGCATTCTTGCTCGCTCCAGCAGGCTCCAAGATCATGCCTACTATCTGAGCCTGTCACCTCTTCCGACAATGATAGACATCTGTTTAATGATAAAATAATAAACCATCCAGTTGGCTTGGAAAGCTACACTGTGAATCAAATACTTTGGTTCCAATCAAAAGTCCCTTAAAGTTGCACCAGAATTGTGGAATTTATCGAGGGTAGACCTCGATAAATAGGAGCTTCTGAATGTTTTGCTGCCATGCAAAAAAAGCTTCAAACAAAACTGTTCAAGTGAAATTGTATTGTCAAAGGAGGAGTAAATCAAATCAAATGAAATTCAGATTGAAATTTGACCTGTATGAGTGTAATAAAAGTACCTTTAAAAATTATGATATTAAGGGTTGTCACTCAATTTCCAAACAAAATCAAATATCATTAAATGTTTTAAAAAGTTGTATAGAGCTTGTAGAGCTGCACTGAAATGAAGTTCACTGAGACAGAATGTGAAGAAACTTGAAAGAGCAAATATGTTGTCTTAATCTCTTGCAATGAAAGCATAACCATATCTATAGCAGATAATCATGATGAGAATCACTGGAGACTTTGGGGAAGGTGGTAATAAGTGCTATCAACTTGCCATTCTTCTGAATTAATTCTCATTTTTTCAGGGAGTTCAACGAGGTATGGTGGAAGGAGATTATGCTCTTTGTATTAGCCTTTATCATGGATATGAACTTCTATTACAAATGGGAATGCGATCCTTGTATAACTACCTGGAAGGCATTCTGGATGGATCTAAAGGTAATATGGGGAAATGAACCAAAGAAGCACAATATTTCTTATTATCTGCATGGGTAACTTACTTAATAGATGTCCATGGCATATCATATGCGATTGACAGTTAGCATGGACTTGTTGAGGGAATGTTATGTCCGCCTAACTTGATTGAATTTTTTGAGGAAGGAGGGTTGATGAGGGTAGCGTATTTGATGTAATTTGTATGGATTTTAATAAGGCTTTTGACAAGGTCCCACATGGCAACTAATCAGAAAATTAAAATCTCATAAATTCCAAGGGATAGTGGTAAGTTGAATCCAAAGTTGATTCAGTGATAGGAAACCAAGGGTAATGGAGAGGTGTTTTTCTGACTGGATGGTTGTTTCCAGTGATGTTCCTGCAAGGCTCAATACCAGGTTCGTTTGCATTGATATATACCACGAGAAGCTTTAGACTGAAATGTAAGGGACCATGATTAAGAAGTTTGTAGATGATACAAAATTGGCTGTGTAGTTGATAGTGAGGAAGAAAGCTGTAGACTGCAGGAATGGACTGGTCATGGGGCAGAAGAGTGGCAAATGGAATTCAGTCTAGAGAAACATCAAGATAAAAGCAGAATACTGCGGATGCTGGAAATCTGAAAATACAAAATGCTGGAAAAACTCAGCAGGTCTGGCAACATTTGTGGAGAGAGAAACAGAGTTAATGTTTCGAGTCCATATAACTTCTTCTGAGCTAAAGAGAAGTAGAAATGGAGGGGGTGGAACAGGTGAAGCAAGATAGAGGTCAGGCATAGGTGGGAGCTAGGGTATGACCATAAGACATAGGAGCAGAAATTAGGCCATTCGGCCCATCGAGTCTGCTCCGCCATTCAATCACGGCTGATAAGTTTCTCAACCCCATTCTCCCGCCTTCTCCCCGTAACCTTTGATCCCCTTACCAATCAAGAACCTATCTATCTCGGTCTTAAATACACTCAATGACCTGGCCTCCACAGCCTTCTGTGGCAATGAATTCCATAGATTCACCACTCTCTGGCTAAAGAAGTTTCTCCTCATCTCTGTTCTAAAAGGTCTTCCCTTTACTCTGAGGCTGTGCCCTCGGGTCCTAGTCTCCTACTAATGGAAACATCTTCCCCACGTCCACTCTATCCAGGCCTTTCAGTATTCTGTAAGTTTCAATCAGATCCCCCCATATCCTTCTAAACTTCATCGAGTATAGACCCAGAGTCCTCAAACGTTCCACATATGTTAAGCCTTTCATTCCTGGGATCATTCTCGTGAACCTCCTCTGGACCCTCTCTAGGGCCAGTACATCCTTCCTGAGATACGGGGCCCAAAATTGCCCACAATATTCTAAATGTGGTCTGACCAGAGCCTTATAAAGCCTGAGCAGCACATCCCAGCTTTTATATTCTAGTCCTCTCGAAATAAATGCCAACATTGCATTTGCCTTCCTAACTACCGTCTCAACCTGCAAGTTAACCTTAAGAGAATCCTGGACTAGGACTCCCAAGTCCCTTTGCACTCCAGATTTCTGAATTCTCTCCCCATTTAGAAAATAGTCTATGCCTCTATTCTTCCTACCAAAGTGCATGACCTCACACTTTCCCACATTGTGTTCCATCTGCCACTTCTTTGCCCATTCTCCTAACCTGTCCAAATCCTTCTGCAGCCTCCCCGCCTCCTCAATACTACCTGTCCCTCCACCTATCTTTGTATCATCTGCAAACTTAGCCAGAATGCCCTCAGTTCTTTCTTCTAGATCATTAATGTATAAAGTGAAAAATTGTGGTCCCAACACTGACCCTTGCGTAACTCCACTAGTCACCGGCCGCCATCCTGAGAAGGACCCCCTCATCCCAACTCTCTGCCTCCTGCCAGACAGCCAATCTTCTATCCATGCTAGTACCTTACCTCTAACACCATGGGCTCTTATCTTACTGAGCAGCCAACCCGTGCAGCACCTTGTCAAAGGCCTTCTGGAAGTCCAAGTAGATAACATTCATTGGCTCTCCTTTGTCTAACCTACTCAAAGAATTCTAACAGATTTGTCAGGCATGACCTCCCCTTGATGAAACCATGTTGACTTTGCCCTATTTTACCATGCACTTCCAATTATTCTGAAATCTCATCCTTAATAATGGACTCTAAAATCTTACCAATGATCGAGGTCAGGCTAATCGGCCTGTAATTTCCCGTCTTTTGCCTCACTCCCCTCTTAAACAGGGCGATTTTCCAGTCCTCTGAGACCCTCCCTGACTCCAGTGATTCCTGAAAGATCACCACTAACACTTCCACTATCTCTTCAGCTATCTCCTTCAGAACTCTGGGGTGTAATCCATCTTGTCCAGGTGATTTATCCACCTTCAGACCTTTCAGTTTTCCTAGCACCTTCTCCTTGGTAATGGCCACCATACTCACCTCTGCCCCCTGACTCTCTTGAATTTTGGGGATGTTACTTGTGTCTTCCTCCGTGAAGAATGACGCAAAGTACCTATTCAGTTCCTCCGCCATTTCTTTGTTCCCCAGTACTACTTCCCCAGCGTCATTTTCCAGCGGCCCAATGTCCACTTTTGCCTCCTCTTACCCATTATATATCTAAAAAAAACTCTTGCAATCTTCTTTTATATATTACTGGCTAGTTTACCCTCATATTTAATCTTCTCCCTCCTTATTTCTTTTTTAGTTGTCCTCTGTTGGTCTTTGTAGGCATCCCAATCCCCTGGCTTCCCACTGCTCTTCGCCGCATTGACAAAGATGTCATGGACACGACAAATGGAATGTTATTGGTAATGGTAAGGACTAAAGAAGGTGGTGATGGTGGGGCAGAATGTGTTAATAGCACATTAACTATTAACTAGAGCGCTGTGAAAGCACAACACAGAAACAAATGACAGATGGCCCTGTGGGGGTGGTGGGGGTGGGGGACAGGGTGCGGTTGGGGAAATAAGGATAAAAAATGAATGAATAAATAAAAATACATAAAAAAATTAAATTTAAATAAAAAAATTGGATTAAAAAAAGGAGTTAAGATGGAGGAGTGTGTTCATGGTCTGAAGTTGTTGCACTCAATGTTATGTCCAAAAGGCTGTAAAGTGCCTAAATGGAAGATGAGGTGCTGTTCCTCCAGGTTGTAACGCAAACTGGAAGAACAGCATCCCATCTTCCGTTTTTTCAATTTTAATTTCAATTTTTGTTTTTATTTATTTTCATTTTTTAAAATGTATTTATTAATCCCTTTTCCCCAACCCTGCAGGGCCATCTATCATTTGTTTCTATGTTGTGCTTTCAGAGAGCGCTCACCGTTGTTCTGCTATTAACACGTTCTGCCACTATCAGCACCTTCTTTAGTCTTTAGCATTACCATTAACACTCCATTTGTCTTGTGCCCATGACATCTTTGTCAGCCTCTCCTTAGCTCCCACCTATGCCTGACCTTCTATCAGGCTTCACCTGCTCCACCCCCTCTTAAACAGTATAAAATCCATTACATTTCTACTTCTCTAGCTCTGGAGAAGAGTCATATGGACTCGAAACATTAACTCTGTTTCTCTCTCCACAGTTGCGGCTAGACCTGCTGAGTTTTTCCAGCATTTTTTGTTTTTATTTCAATCTGGGGAAGTGTGAGGTAGTGCATTTGGGTAGGGCAAACAGTCAAGGGAATGCACAATAAGCGCTAGGGTTCTGAGAACTGCAGAGGAATAGAGGGATCCACAGATGCCTGAAGGTAGTGGGCAGGTAGATAAGGTGATTAAGTTGGCATACAGAATACCTTATTGGCCAAGGTGTAGAGTATAAGAGCAGTATAAGGTTATGCTAGAACTGTATAGAACTCTAGTTGAACCACAGCTGGGGTATACCATACAGTTCTGGTCACCACGTTAAAGGAAGGATGTGATTGTACCGGAAGATACAGAACAGATTCAAGGGAACGTTGCCAATAATGAAGAATTTTAGCTTGAGGGAGGCTGGATAGGCTCTGTTTGTTTTCTTTGCAACAGAGAAGGTTAAGAGGAGAATTCATGGAGACGTATAAAGTTATGAGAGGCCTAGATAGAGTGGATAGGAAGGATCTATTTAGCAGAGAGGCCAATAACCAGGATTGCATTGATTTGACATTTAGCACTGAAGGGTTTGACGGTGCTAGAGGGTGGTTGATGGCAAACCCACAGCATTAACTGTCATCGCCACTCTGAAAGTGACCACAACTTCAGGATATTGGGCATTTGCTGAATAGAGCAGAAATCTTGAAATTTCAGTTTAGCACTGCTCCACAACAGGTTGTACAGTGGAAATGCATCAGCCACCCTACCACCAAACCCTGCTCTGAACCTAGTCTTAGAGCTGGCAATCATTGAAATCAGTGAGATTGTCCCGCTTCCACATTGCTGTTAGAAACACCGTAAAAAGTTACACTTTGTTCAGTCAGTGGTAACTGGGTTTTCAAAGTCAATGCGATTAATAAAATTTGATGAATACTAGAATCTGCTCTAAAAAATAATTTTATATCATGGAGTGCTGTTAAATTATATAGATTTAACTAAATTTTTTAAGATTATTTTGAATTTTTCAAAGTACTTTAGTTTCTACCTTCATCCCATGTGTATGTCCCAATTGTTTTTTTTAACATGGAGCAAATTACTTTTAACACTGATTTTATTTTGTTTCTTTGTTGGCTATCTGTAAAAATCCTTTAATGTGATTGCCGTCATGCTGCCCAAGCAGCCTAATGACTTCGCTCCAGCTTCACACTGGAAATTTCCAGTATAGAACGCTGCAATCAGCTGCAGTATCATTGCACAGTGATAGAGGTAAAATTCTCGCCAGAGAGGCTGCTAGATCTCTCAATGAGGCTTACTTCAAGGTTGCTTCATGGTCAGCGGTGAGCCCCTTGCTTTGCTGATGACAGCAACCTCTGGACCTAGAGGGGATCCCATGGCAGCTGCACCTATTTGGGCATATGTGGTGGTGTTAATACTGAACTGAACTGGATGAGTTGCTGAGTTTATAAGTTCAAAGAATACAGATTCAGACAATGGCGATGCCATGGTAAAGTGACATGGTGCAAATGTCTATGGCTTCCTTGAGTGGTATATTGATGAATAAGCAAGCAAAATCAAATGAGCACATGAGCACAACATTTCTATCGATATGCAAGTCCTGTATGGTCTTCACAAAGGTGAAGGAATCCTTCACTGTGTATGTGGAAAACTTGTTCAGAACTGGTTGTTGCAACTCGCTCAACCATTTGACCAATTCATGTTGTGCAGAACCAGTCATGGATAAGATAGGACGTAAAGGGGCATCACTTCTATGTGTCTTGGGCAGCCTGTACACAGGCGGATGCAGTGAGACATGAGGATGCATCCCATCATATATACCACCAGGCAGCTTGTTATTCTTACGCAAATCCAAGAAGTGTTTTCGTAACTTGCTTTTGATCAGGGCAATCCAGTCATGCTTAGCAGGCCCAATGGACTATTCCAGTCCTTTTGTTGGGTTTACAGATGTGTATCTCTGGGTTGGCCTTGAGGCCTCACAATGCTTCCAGACATTTGCGTTGCATGTGAAAATCTATAAAGTTCGGTATATACCGCAACATGCATGAGCTAGATCAACTAGGTGCACTTTCAAGGATTCAGTGTCTTCATTGGACGATGGTTTGTGGCGGGATAGTTAGGAATGGAGGAGTTCGAACTCGGCAAATACCTCTTCCCATTTGATGTGGGACAAAGGCATACCAAAATTGAAGCCATGTGCAAGAACAAACTCATCGCTTTCAGAGAGTACGTGGTCAGAGAGATTCACTACATAGTAGGTGGCATCATTGATTGTGCTGTTAAACTGCTTCTGCGGGTATTGTTTATAGTGCGGTCATCTATTGAGGCAATATAACGGTACAAACAGTTCAAATCAAAAAATGAAAGAAATTTGCACACCTAAGACCAAACGCAGTGTGGGGCACGGTGTAAATTAGTAACCCTACTATCAATCTGTTCAATCTCATCCTGCATAAATGCTCACTCGATTGTGGGACTGTGCCTCACTTTAGCATTATCAGTACGCTTGGAAATGAACACAGGCACAACCTTGGGTCTAATACACTCTCGAAGAAATTGGACCAACAATTGGTATTATTGCAAATCTGTCCTGATGAGTGCACGATGATGAGCTTAGACATCAAGATGATGAGCTGTACTCAAGATCTGTACTACCAAACGACTATTCTGAACTTTTGTATGGTACATTAAATACATTTGGTAGGGTTCGTGATTGGGCTGAATGCACACAGTGCTATAAAACTGGCGCGTTGATGAGTCAATCCTAGCCTTTTGTTCTGTTCCTTAAGTTTAGTTGTGAACTTCACTCATTTTGGAAACACACCAGAAATATAATGTTCCAACTAATATGACATTCAGTTTTTTTCTGATTTTGTGTTTTTACATTAGCTCCCTTGAATTGAGGTTCTAGTTTTAGCAAATTTTATAAATAGAGGCCTATCTTTTTAAAGTAAGGACTTGTATTCCACAAGCACTTCACACACCTGAAATAAAGACGAAATTGGAAAAAGGCAACGTATTTAATACTTTTCTGCAGGGATGACACGAACACGAAATGAGCTCTGCAGAAACACCAGCTTTATGGAGATGTATGAGCAGCTGAAAGCCATGTTCTCAAATGGAAGCAATCTCTTCAGTTCGCAAATAGGTACTGTAATGTTTTATATGTTCTCTTGCATAGTTTGTTAATCTTGCTCTTCCTTTTGTTCCACTATGTTGTAATAACGCATGGGTTCAAATGGAGTCTCTTTCAATATGTGGAAAATGTGTTATAGTGTCTCGCATCATCAGTGGAGGGCATAGGGAGCTACATTAAAGGGAAAATTCGGATTGTTGCATGAGGGGAAGCAGAGAAAGAAAAAACTTGCATTTATATTGCACCATTTACAACAAGAGCTTCATATAACGAACATCACATTAAGGGAGAGAAATTGTACTGACCAAACTATTTCAAAACACATTTCAAATGATCCTGACTTCAGGTTGATCTTACTTAGATGTTGGAACATTTTTATGTTGATGTTGCTGGAATTTTGAAATATTCTCTTCCCCCAAAGAGATTTTGAAGGCTAGGCCTATTGAAACTTTCAAAACAGACTGATAGATTTAGTTAGGTAAGGGTATTAAGAGTTATAAAACTCTTATAAGGTATGTAGATGAAGCTAAGGTGCAAATCGGTCATGATCTAACTGAATGGGAAACAGTCATGAGGGGCTGATTGGCCTCTTTCTGTTCCTATATCCAACACGGTGAATTTTTTTGCCTAGGAATGTGCACTGTAAAAGAACTGGAAGTGGTAAGAATTTAAAGGAAAAAAACAATGATCCCAGATAAAATGGCTGCTTATCAAACTGGGATTTTTTTCTATTGTACACATTAATTAAATTGGTGTTGTAGTTTGCAACTATTGCATTTTGCAGATTATAAGGATCACCCTAGCCAGAAAATGTTAAATATTCAACTTACAAAATGCAATGTCAAGTGAAATTAAAACATCTGCATTCACCATGCCCTGACTGCTGGGAGACGGTCTACACGGGTGGAAAGAACAAAACCAGCACCTTGTGGACTCACCTTCTAGAGAATTGGCAGAGTGTCTAGAACCATCTGTTTGCTATATAACTACAGTTTCTATAATGTTATAGAGCAGTATTTTTCCCTAAATTCTAAGTGATGTCCTTGGTGGCCTACGCGCACAACTTTGTTGCAAAGACTAGTGAATCTATACATTTATTAGCTGCCTGAATCACTTCTGAAACAATTTGGTGCTGCAGTGGGAATGTAATTCAACACTCAATTCTCACAAAAATATGTTTTTGAGTTTGCCCCAGCTAGAAACATAAGAGTTGACTCATTTGGCATAAGGCAGTGTATTAGTGACTTTATCTGGTCCTAATGATTTATACTCTCTACTATATACATTAAAAAAAGTTTTGTGTACCTCTTTGCTTATAGCATATATAGAACATATAATGAGGATTGGTAGTGTCACCATTTCGATTCCCATGGAATACCTTCGTTAGTCATTAATTCTGCCAGACTCTGAAGACTTTCTTCATTTGTGCCATAACTTGGTTATCCCTCATTGTGAAATTTTTGTGCCTTTATATATTGCAACTGTCTATATATGTGCCTTGTCAATATTTACCTCATTAGCAAAATGCTTTCATAAAATTTTTTATTCAGGATCTGAAAACAGAAAACAATTCATCTACAGTCACCCCAAACTACAAAAGCTTGAAGAAGTTGTAGTGAGCCACTTCAAGTCTTGGGCAGAATCTGGAGGTAATGTGTATCTGGACATTGATTGGTTTGTCAAATAGAGCTAAGAACTTGTGTATATCATATTTTTACTAAAATGATATTTTCATTTAAAAGGCTACTAAATAATATTGTTGAAATGTCCAGTAAAGTATTGTCTTTTCTAGAACAATCCCATCATTTTTAGTTATTGTTTGGTGCTGTAATGTAGTTAAGGTATGCAAGCATCTATATTACTTTGTTTGGATTTAAAATTCTGAAGTACCAATGGTGGGCATTGTTCACATTGCCCATTGCTATTTAATCTTGGGATTTGAGAGCTACTGGCAAGGCTGTATTTATTGTCACCCCTAGTTGCAAATCGTGATCAACCATCTCCCTGAATTACTGCAGTCCTTTTTGGTGATATTGCTCCCATTATGGTATTTGGTAGGGAATTCCAGGACCCAGTAAAAATGAAGTAATGCTGGTAGAGGTCCAAGTTAGGCAGGGGGGTGGTGGGGTGGGGGCAATAAATCAGACAACTTCAATCGAGGCGTTGATGAGCTTCGAGTGTTGTGGCTGCACACATTGAACTAACTGATGGGTATTTCCTCAAACTCCTAACCTGAGCTTTATAGATGGTGGAGAACCTCGGAGGATCAGATGATGTAATAGTATACTTGCAGAAATTAATTGTTAGGCGGTAGTTTTGCAGATGGCTTCATTTGTTGCAAAACATATTTTAAAACCATATTGATGTCCAACAAGGTTCAAAGGGAATTAGTTGGCAAAAATATTATGTGGAGGGATGGTTCTTCCAATTGGGTGATCCTGACATGGAGCATGCTCAGAGTGCTGATGAGAAAATTGGTGCTCGCAGTCCCTGATTTTGATTTCATTACATAGTTAAAGAAATTGAGCCATCAATTTTCCAACCAGCATTCCCTCTGTGTGCCAGGTTTGACCATTTGGGATCAGTGCTATGGTTCCTTGTGTTTCTTCATTGCTTGTTAAGCTAATTATCTACACTTTAATTGGCCACTTTTCAGGCCCAAATACTTCTGAAGGAAAGGTTGGTGGTGTAAATACTCGTGTTATGATCTTCTCCTCATTCCGGGACAGCGTTCAGGAGATTGCTGAAATGCTCAGCAAGCATGACCCTCTTGTGCGAGTCATGACGTTTGTCGGGCACTCTTCAGGGAAGAACTCGAAGGGGTTTACGCAGAAGGAACAACTTGAGGTAACCCAAACGCATGTGTCAAAAAGTCTTCCAAGAAAATTGTTTAGTGATGCACGTAATCAATTAATGTACTGTAAAACTATCAGTATAGTAAGAATGAGACAGAAAAATTGGAGTATATAAAGACACTGTTGTGATAATGGGAAGGCAATGGCATAGTGGTATTGTCAACAGACTAGTAATCCAGAGACCCATGCTCTGGGGACTCGGGTTCGAATCCCGCCACGGTAGATGGCGGAATTTGCATTCAATAAAAATCTGGAATTAAAAGTCTAGTGATAACCATTGAAAGTCCATGAAACCATTGTTGATTGTTGTAAAAACCCATCTGGTTCACTAATTCCTTTAGGGAATGAAATCTGTTGTCCTTACCTAGTCTGGCCTACATGTGACTCCAGACAACAATGTGGTTGACTCTTAAATGAACACATGAAGGGCAAAGTTGCCCTTGCACGAGCTGTGCAACAGAATTTTAGATCCAAAATCTCAAGACCCCCCACTGATGCCAACTTGTTTCTTGCAAGTTCCATAAAGGGACTTTGAGACCAGTGACCATTTTAAATTATCCGGCAATCCAGGTCATTTTTTTAAAATTTAAGGCACACTTCATAAGATTGAGGAAAGAACTATCTTTACTACTACACTTTCTCCTCCACAATACCTCCTGAGAAGTACAGAGCCTATTTGGAAATCCTGTTTTTTTTAAAAAGCTATCCTGATCCCTCCAAAGCAATCCAGTCAACACCAAGGGGCTCTAAACTCAGCATTTATTTGTTTCTGTTGTAGTCAGAGTTTTCAAACATTATCTAATGCCGTCTTCATGGAAACAGTCCTCACTGTGATCTCTAGAATCCAGCCTATAAGTCGATCACAGTCTGAGGAAAACTAAACTCCCTTAACATCTAACTTCATTTCCTGCTTTGCCAATTCAAATGGGTGGCCATGGTTCCACCTGGCACATCGAACAATCAATTTATTTGCAGATTATTGATGCCTTTTCTATTACTAAATATCTGAAACTGACTGTCTAGGTTTACACCTCTCCAGCAAATCACACAGTCCATCTTTAAAGCTCAAAACACTTAGATTGTGAGTTGTCCTATTGCACTTCTGTGTACCTACTAATGGGAGGGATGAGGTGTGTGACCTGAATTGTGCATAATAGTCTACACAAGGTCTCTCAAAAGCCTTGCATGTCTCTATTATCACGGCTCTAGTTTTGTACTGAACAAACAGGACAATACAGACCAAGCCCTTGTTCAGTTTGGTTGCAGTCTTGCCTGCCATTAATTTGATAGTGCTGCCATAGGTGGAGGAATGTAATTTCAGTACAACAAATTCACATACACAACTTCCATCATAAAGTATGCATAGAAATTTATAATGGAAATAGAAAATGACTTTAAAATGGAGTCTTAGTTATGTCTGCACACTTTTAGCCAAATAGCCCTTACCCTTTAATACTGTTTCACCTGAAAACTATCCATGTGCATGACCACAGGAGGGTGACTAGTATGTTTTAATTATGTATTCACAGTGGGAGTTTTCTGATTAATGTTCTTGTTCCAGAAGATAGCAATTTAAGTTTCATTTTAATTTGTTCATACTTTGTGTAAAATCTTCAGCATTGTACAATAGGATTTTGAGGTGTACTTGCATCATAAATGCCTTGCTGGCAAGTCAGAAAATAATCTATACACAATCAATAGTTGAAATCAAAATATTGATAAAAATGAGAGTTATCTGGACATTTATAATTGGTGTAGTTCTGGTCAGGATCAAAGTGAGATTTTAGGGCAAGTTAGTTTGCTGTTGCCTTGTTTTGGAAAGACAGAACATCTTAATACCTTAGTAATGATATACAACATTGCTTTAAAAATTCCCTATTTCCACTTTTTCTATTGTCAGGTTATGAAACGCTTTCGTGAAGGTGGTTATAACACATTGGTTTCTACATGCGTTGGTGAAGAAGGATTAGATATTGGTGAAGTTGACCTCATTATTTGCTTTGATGCTCAAAAGAGTCCCATTCGCTTGGTGCAAAGAATGGGACGAACTGGCCGGAAGCGTCAGGGCAGGATTGTGGTCCTCCTTGCAGAAGGACGAGAAGAGCGGGTAAATCTAGAAAATTACTTTGCATGATTAGGGGGAAAAAAATCTTAATGTTGTTGTAATTTTGTTTGTGGCTATTACAACAATTTAGTTTCTATGTGCATCACATTAGAATCAATCTTTGGGACTATGCTATGTTTACTTTACATTAATGATCCATCTACTCTGAACACTCAGCTGTCCTTAATCAGTTCAGCATTTAAGAGCCTACGCAGTATATGTGATATGTGTCTCAAAGTGTCTAGGGCAAAGATTTAGAAGTAGGGGAGCTTAAACGTACATTAAAATTTTGTAAGAAAATTTATCTTAAGATTTAGAGGAACGTTAATGCAGGTCTGTTATTTTGTGTGCATACCAGTCTATGATTAGTTGGAGGACAAAATGTAAATCGGAGAAATGAAGTAATCCATAAGAAACTATATAGTTTGGTCTTGTTACTTGCTTATTTGATTATATCTATTAAAGATTGAACTGGCAAACCTTTCTAAAGTAATGTAGCCAATTGTTGCAGTGGATTTGTTTTACTGATTTCCTAACTGACCTATGTGGTCATCTGAAAAAATTTCCATAAGTTCTATAAATTGATTGATGGAGGTAAGTTTATCTAGAATGGAGTACCCTGTCTACGCAAAAACACTTTGAAGGCTTCCTACAGAGTTGCATCTTTGAGAAAAGGATCTGTTTATGTTGTGTAATGCAAAGAAACAGCAAAATAGGGAGATGAAAACAATTGCAATATGAAAGGGAAGTAAAAAAGTAGAGAAACAGTTACAGGAAGAGGTTTTTTGAACAATATAATGGGAGAACAAATAGTATTGCTTAATTATGTATGAAGTAACTTCCGGTTAAAAATCATTTTATATTTGTTTGTAGAACTACAACCAGAGTCAGTGTTCCAAACGGAACATTTACAAAACCATTCTAGGAAATGGGAACAAGTCCTTTCACCTTTACGCTAATAATCCACGCATGATCCCTAATGGTTTGAATCCTGTTGCACATATGATGCACATAACTACTGGCGAGTATGAATCCAGCACTGCGTCAAGTCGCTCATCAAAACAAGGAAGAAAGTCAAGTATTGTACTTCCAGAGTCGTTCATGTACTCCAGAACCCCAAGTATGTTGAAAGGTTAAGTGGCATTTTCTGCATTTTGTGAATAGATTAACTAATCTAGAATTAAAACAATGGGGTTTAACTTTGATTTTTCTTTATGGCCTCAAAAGAAGTTCCATATTAATTTAGGAAGTTGTTGAATGATTGCATGGATTTTGTGAGAGATACACCCAAGTTGTGACCTTTAAGATTTAATTTTGATTTTGAGCAGTTTAGAATTGATTTTGTTGATATCACCTAAAACTAATTCATTCAAGGGGTATAGATTAGTTTGTTATGTGCAACAATATAGTGTACAAGAACCTCCCAAAAATCTTTAATTATCACTTCTGCCTGTGTTGTCACTGCAATTAGAGAGCCTGGTAGCTTCTTGAAGCATATGGTTTGACCGAGTGTGCTAAAATTCAGCAATTCAAGTTCTTGGTATTCTTGAGCTGGACATAGTTTTTTTGTTTTTTTTGCTCTCTTTCTTTTGTCACGCTTGCAGCTTTCCCTCTTCAGCTTCTGTGTCTTATTGATGTAGCATAGCCATTCATGCCACGTCTTTCGAGCTTATAATATCAAAGTTAATAGGCTCAAATTTAAAGAGGAATTTGAAAACTAAGTCAGCATGGCAGCCTTGAAGCATCTCAGTCTGGCCTATACTACACCAATATTATTTACTGCAAATGAACTACAGAGGTTCTATTAGGCAGCTCACTGCCACCTTCTCAAGGGCAACAAGGGATGGGCAATTAATGCTGGCCTTACCAGCAATCCCCACATGCTGTGAATTATTAATCAAGAAAAACCACAAGCAATCCTTTGGAAAATACTCATCCAATATCGATGATTATGATACAGGAGGCATATTTCTCTGAATGTGAGCATCTCAGGCAAGGCTGGCATATATTGCTCTCGTTGTCTTAAAACATGACAGTGGGTAAACTTCTATAGTGGTTTGCTAGCAATTTCCGAGGGGTATCAATGAGTCAACCAAGTTGGTTGGGAGACAGGAATCACATAGTTAGACCAGGTAAGAATGGCAGGTTTCCTTTGTGCAAGGACATTGTTGAGCCAAAGTGGATTTTTATAACAGTGGAAGAGATTCCAATTCGCTTTTACTGATATCAGTTTTGTTGACCTGTTTTGTTAACCAGTTTCAAAAAAGTTCTCCCAAGTGCCATCATCTGATTTGAACTTGTGTTCTTGGAATTATTACTCTAGGCCTCTGGAAAACTATAAACTGATGTTAGAGAAAAATTATTCGACTTGCCTGGGTAGCCCAGCTGCAGCCCTAATGAGCAAGGAACCTGTTTTTGCATTGGACTATTGGATACAATTTGGAGATAACCTTAATAACTCTGGTTGTGCTACCGTTAAATGGAATTTACAGCACACAAATAAGTCAGTTGGCCCAGCATATGTATGCTGGTGTCTGAGGTCTGTATGAGCCTTCATCCAACCATCATCCCAACCTCGACTTTGTTGAAGCCTATGGGCTGGATTTTACCATCGGCGAGCGGGGGCAGGGCCTGCTCACCGACACGTAAAACGATGCGCGGTGATGTCGGGCGGAACTCCCGACGTCACCATGCCTCATTTAAATTTTCAGGAAGGCGGGGTTGCAGCAAAATCAGCTGCATGCCTGCCGACCTGTCAATGGCCAATTGAGGCCATTGGCAGAGCAATTAAAGTAATTGCCTTAAGGTTGGCGGGCAGGCCAGGAGCCCCGGCACGAACTAAAAAAAGCATGAAATCTCATCCACGGGCGGGATGAGGTTTCATGTAGGGTTTTAAAAATTTTAATAAAGTTTTTTTGGAAATTATGAACATGTCCCAACTCATGTGACATTGTCACATGAGGGAACATGTTAGGGGAAATTTTATTTTTCTATTTTGAGCTTTTTCACATTCAGAGCCAATCTCCCTGAGGCTGCACTTAGCCTCGGAGATGAGTACGCTCTTTCGAGCGCATGCGCGAAAGAGCGCACTCTTGCTTTTAAGAATTCCCCCTGCCCGCACAGGGAGTGCATAGTGCTTCCATGCGGACATCATGCTGGGCGGGCCTTAATTGGCCCACCCATGTAAAATGGCGCCGTGCCTCCGATTGGGGACGCCAATCAGAAGCGTGCCCGCCCATCAACTTCTTCACCCCGCCCCGCCGACAATTCAGCCTTATCAGTTTAAGCTTCTATTTGTTTTCACCCTTTCTCCCTCATATATTTAGCTAGTTACCTATTTGCATCACCACTCTATGGTACTGATTTTCCAATTCTAACCATTCTCTGGGTAACGGAGTTTTTCCTGACTTCCTTATTTCTTAGTGATTATTTTATATTTGTGACCCCTAGTTTTAGACACCCCACACAGGTGGAAACATCTTGTCCACGTCTTCCCTATTGAACTTTTTCTAAAAGCTTCTATTACTTCACCCTTCAGTTCTCTCTTTTATAGAAGAGAACTGCAGCCTGTTCAGTCTTTCCTGATGGTCATAACCCCTTGGTTCTAGTATCATCCTCATAAATAGTTGACCAAATATGAGTTGGAGTTGGCAACATAGGCAGAAGACTGGTGTTTCTTAAAGACTTTTTGTTGAGGTGCTGTCATAGCGGTTCTTTATTTGACATAATCATGAAGCTTTGCTTTAATTGTGTTTTACTACTTGACTTAATCTTATGGTTGAGCTGTCAGTCCTGCAGTTTTTCCATGTTGTAGAAAGCTGATTGCATGGAGCAGGCTGTCTTTTTCATCCTGCACTTGATTAATATCTGCATAGTTTAGAACTGTACAGAATGCTGTCAGCTTATCGCTTAACAGAATTAGCAGGCTATGAAATCTGTAGTCTGGTAGTTTTTATTTTGCTCTTTTTCATCATTCTCTTCCCCCTTGTCCTCTCTTTTGTACGTGCAAATAAAGACCACCCAAACAAGAAACTTTGTGTGAAAGTGAATTGCCACATGGAAGCGGGAACCTGGGTGAAAATAAATGATTATTATGGGGCATGCTCTTTGCGTTAGCCTTCGACATCTTAGTGTTTTCTCTGCTAACTTTAACTTTACTTGTGACTTTCTTTCACTTCACTCATTAGAACTTTCATTTTTCTTTATTGAAATGCCTACATACTTATTATTCATAACATGAATCTGATTTTCTTACAATTTTCCATCCATAAACATGTTGAACTGTCCTCGGTCTCTTCTATTGCAATTTGTTGATTTGAGGCTTTCAGCTCAGTAATTGTGTACAAAAATCTATTTCGTGTTTCTGTGAATTTACTTTCATTCAAGGTCAGCTTGCAGGTTGCCTCTGTTCATAGAGGAAGGACAGCAACATTTTTTTGCCAATGAGAGAAAATTTGTGATTTTCACAGTGAGAATTAAAGTGAGATACTACACACAGCAGATCAACAATTTTGCTCATTTCTACTTGGTTGGGAAACAAACTATAGTTCAAAGATCATGCAATCTTACCAAAATTCTGTACATACGAACATACGAATCAGGAACAGGAGTAGGCCAATCGGCCCCTCGAGCCTGCTCTGCCATTCAATAAGATCACAGTTGATCTGAATGTAACCTCAACTCCACATTCCTACCTACCCCTCCCCTCCGATAACCTGTCACCCCCTTTTTAATCAAGAATCTATCTAGCTCTGCCTTAAAAATATTCAAAGTCTCTGCTTCCACTGCCTTTTGAGGAAGACAGTTCCAAAGACACTTGATCCTCTGAGAGAAAAAATTGCTCTTCGTCTCTGTCTTAAATGAGTGACCCCTTATTTTTAAACAGTGACCCTTGGTTCCAGATACTCCCACAAGAGGAAACATCCTCTCCTCATCCACCCTGTCAAGACCCCTTAGGATCTTAAAGGTTTCAATTAAGTCGCCTCTTACTCTTCTAAATTCCAGTGGACGCAAGCCTAACCTGTCCAGCCTTTCCTCATAAGACAACCCGCCCATTCCTGGTATTAGTCTAGTAAACCACCTCTGTATTCTAAGCTTGATCGAAGACCGCGATCCAGAATATCCTAATGTCTGTCTGTCTGCCTCCTCCGAGACACTACTGAAAGCGTTTGGAAGGTTACACAGCATCAATAGAAAGATGGCTTTGAAAACTCAACATTAACTTCTCTACACAGATGCTGCCTGACCTAACTGTTTCCAGCATTTTCTGTATTTATTTTCAATTTTTGTCATCTGCAGGTTTTTAAATTTTGTCCTCATGATATCAATAGTCAACAAGTACTTCAATACTGATAGTGAATTTGAAGCAGATTGGTGCAGCTCATTGCTTTTATGTATTGAATGTTTCAAATGTATCTGGCAATGGTCATATTCATCTCCTATAATATGGTAACTAAACTCAGGTGAATGGAGATTAAGTAATCTGTTACCTATAGTTAAATAAATTGGATTCTGTAGTTGGCAGCACCTACCTGCATCACTTGCAGTAAATAAGCATTATTGATTATCAGGCATAACTCATGAAAGGGAATCTTATACATTCAGTGCTTTATCATGTCTCCTAAAAAAAAATATTGTGTTTTATAGACAATTTTAAAAAAAAAGTGTAGCCACTTGTGTTGTTAAAAGCAGCGTCCATTTTGTAGTCCCTAAAAGCCCACAATAACTAAGTGAAATGATCAGTTGATCTGTTTTCATTGGCAGTTGTTAAAGGAAGAAAATTGCCTGCAAGGTTGGGAGAACTTTCTTCTTTGAATAGTACGACTGGATCTTTATTTTTCATATTAACCACATCTGCTGCAAAGGACTGAGCCTTTAACAGTAAAGAACCTTTTTAGCACTGGAGTGTAGGACAGAATCAAATCTTGGAGAGACTTGAACTCATCACTTTCTGATTCAGGAGAATTGAACAAAACTGACCCACAACTGCCAGTACTGCATTTTTAAGTGTTTAAGCAAAATGAAATTGGAAATGCAGATCCTCAAGTTTGTGGCATGCAAAGATATTGCTGTTGGAATTGTGCATCTTTGTAGACATCCAAAATTCTATCTACCTGGCACAGTGTCCATTCTAGGTTCTTTGGATGAGTCCTGTATCTCTTGATGTAAAAATATTTTAAAGGCTGAGTCAATAATGTTATGCTGTTAATGGTGCTACTATCTTTATCCCCCGGCAGGGTAAACCTATCCGGTCAAACTTGTTAGCTTAAAATCTCATCTAAGAGAAATTTCAGATCATTAAAGAAATTTAGTCAGCTTTACCAGCTATGGACTGGGTCCTGAAATGAAATGTCCTCTCTCTTAGGAGTTTTCAAACCAGCACAATTATTTCAGAGTAGAATACATCTATAGGTACATTACAGCAGAAAAAAACCCTGTCTTTAAGTTTACCAATATCAGCACTTAGAATCCTAATTTAAGAATTCTAGGTTATTATCTATGTGTGGGTTTGTGAGGATATACATATGAGACTACAGCTCTTTTATATTTATTATAAGAATCAATTATAGATTATATTATCACATCCTTTACAATACTAAATGTTTAATGCATTAGATTTAAATTGTAGGAGAGGAGGGAGAAGAGGACATGGTGAAATAATGAATGCTGTATCATAGATGGTAATTAAAGCCAATTATAACATGACAACTCTGCTAAGATTACATACAATTTTAAATCCACCTTAATAAACAATTTGGATATTCAAAAAATATTGATTTGAAGAAGATTATACTTACAATCCAGTATAATTCCTTAATAGTATGGAGTGTCATTGTCTCAATCTTTTAAGGGGAATTTTCTCAGAACTCAACCCTTTGTGTCCTAAAGATGGGCTGACCTATGTCTCTGTGTCTCTGTATTGGCTTTTTAAAATAAATCGTCTTTGTCTCTGTAGCTGTTACAAAACAAGCTGACATTGTCCATTGTCTTCTACAAAAACATTTTTTTAAAAATAAGCTTTATCAATCTTTTTTTAACTATAAACAACTGACCCTCAAGGATTCACTGTCTAGGTTCTTACAGGTGTTTGGCTGCCCTCCAACAGCAAGGCATTCAAGGTTCCTTTGAGTTCCTGTGTTTTCTGTGTCTTGTGTTGACTAGCTTTTTGGCAATGACCCAAATGCTGCATAATATACTTTAATTTTTACTCTAATAGTGTAATTAACACCTTAATTTCTTCATTAAATGGGTCACTTCTTTTATAAATGCTAAATGTTTAATGCATTAGATTCACTTTGTAGGAGAGGAGGGAATAGAGGATAAGGTGAAATAAAAACAGAATGGCTGAGTTTTTCCAGCACACTCTGGCATAATCTGTGGAGAGCTAAACAGTTAATATTTCAAGTCCAATATGACCCTTCTTTGGAACTCCAGATAACTCTGTTTCTCTCTCCACAGATGCTGCCAGACCGGTTGAGTTTTCCAGCATTTCCTCTTTATGTTTCAGATCTCCAGCATCTGCAGTATTTTGCTTTTATTTTAAAGGGCAAGGTGACTTCCTTGATAACTTTTCAGGTTACTGCTCTCCCTAATTGTAGAGCTTATTCAGGAGAATCTGCTGAGGAAAGATGTTGTTCTATCACATCTGGGCACAGACCATGGAGACTTTTTAAAAGTACCTTCTGTCCCTCCAGCTGCATAACTCTCCAATATCTGCACTCCTCTAATTCTCACCTATTGAGCTTCCCCGATTTTAATCCCTCCATCATTGGTGACTGTGCATTCATTTGCCTAGATTCTAAACTCTGGAATATCTTTCTGACATATCTCCCTCTCTACCATGCTTTCCTTCTTTAAGACATCCTTAAAACCTACATCTTTGATCAAGCTTTTGGTCATCTGACCTAATATCTCCTTATGTTGCTGTCATATTTTGTTTTATAATGCTGCTTGTGAAGGACCTTGGGAGGTTTTATTATGTGAAAGGTACCATATAAATATAAATTGTTGTAAGTTATTTGTCTGAGGGAAATGCATGCATTAAAATACACATTTGATGTTATCCTAAAGCTGTTTTTTTGAATGACATCAATGAAATCATTTGATATTGTAAAGGTTCATTCTTTTATTTTGTTTTTTCAGCGATAAAACAGACCAAGTCCAAGGAAGATGGTTTGTTGACTCCAGAAGAATTTGAATTTTGGGATAGAAAATTTCGATTGAAAAGTGATGATTTAGGGACGCCAAAATTAATGCCAATTTCATTTGAGTTTGTAAAGGATGAATCAAAAGCTGTGGTAAGTGACCAAAATTCTGCATTCCTTCAGCCACAATACACAAAGAATGTCATTGCCTATGTTGTGGGAAGGTACAAATCAATTTCACCCTTTTCGCAAGTTTGCACCATAATGCTGTTCTCTTTAGCTGAATGACCCCAATCTGTTCTGTATGAGGTTTATTTCTGAAAGGCACACTTAAGTCTTTATTGTATACACGCACCAACAATTTCTTTGCTTTGTTCATCAATCAAAAATCAAGGCTGACGTTTTCAGTACTGAGGGAGTGCTGCACTGTCATATGTGACATATTCCAGAAGTGACTTTAAACCAAAGTCCCATTTGCTTGCTTGGGTGGATGTGAAAGATCCTGTGGCACTATTTTGAAGAAGTTCAGGGGTTATCCCCGTGTCCTGGCCATTATTTATCCCAAATCAGCATCACAAAAACGTATTATCTGGTTATTTTCACATTGCTATTTGTGAGAGTTTGCCATGTGCAAATTGACAGCCTACAAAATAACTGTAAATAAGGAATTGGAAGGGAGGGAGGAACTTGAGAAAATTGCAATCATCAGGGAAATAGTACTTAGAAAATTTTTGGAACTGTGGGTTGACAAGTCCCTGGGTCCTGATGGATTTCAACTAGGGTCTTAAAAGAAGTGGCTAGTTAGTGAGATAGTTGAGTTGGTTTTAATTTAATAAAATTCACTAGATTTGGGGAAAGTTCCATTAGATTGGAAAATAATGAATTTAACTCCCTTTATTTAAACAGTGTACTGCGTACAGTGTTGGTCCCATTTAAGGAAGAATATAAATGCATTGGAAGCTGTTCAGAGAAGGTTTTACTAGAGTAATAACTAGAATGGCCAGGTTATCTTATGAGGAAAGACTGGACAGGGTTGGCTTGTATCTGTTGGAATTTAGAAGAGTAAGAAGCAATTTGATTGAAACATCCTGAGGGGTCTTGACAGGGTGGATGTGGAGAGGATGTTTCCTCTTGTGGGAGAATCTAAACTAGGGGTCACTGTTTAAACATAAGGGGTCACCCATTTAAAACCGGGATGAGAAATTTTCTCTCTGGGGGTCGTGAGTCTTTGGAACACTCCAAAGTGTTCACTCCAAATAATCTTTGAATATTTTTAAGGCAGAAGTAGATAGATTTTTGATAAGCAAGGGGGGGCGAAAGGTTATCTGAGGTTGGCAGGAGTGTGGAATGGAGGTTAAAATCAAATCAGCCATGATCTCATTGAATGACAGATCAGGCTTGAGGGGCCGAGTGGCCTACTCCTAATTCGTATGTTCACATTTCCTACGTTACAACAGTGTCTACTGTACATTTCAAAAGTATTTCATTACATGGAGCTTTTTGAGTCATGAAAAGCCTTATATAAATCCGAGTCTTGCTTTTTTTCTTTCAATATTCCTTTTACTAATTCAGTGTAATTTATAGTAGTCACTTCAATTAACAGCATCATCATTTTTTCTTGATGAAAAGTTTCAGCTTCACTTAGTTCTTGATGACACTGGCTGTGGCAGATTTTTTCTCAAAAGTTTATCATGGAGGCCTGCCTTAGCCCATTGATCAGTTGCAAAGTGGCAGAAGGTCATTTAAGAGACATATTGATGTGATTGTGGGAAAGGAAAAGGGAGAAAATGGTAGATTCCTTTTGGATGAACTGAAATGGTCTGAAAAACTTTCCTCCACTTTGATTCATCCATGTTTAGGGAAAACCTGGATTTTTCCAAGGGGCACATCATTTTCTGAGCCAGTTTGGCTTGGTAGTCAGAGGGTTGTGAGCTCACGCCCCACTCTGGAGCTTGATAAGGCGCCTAGAACCAGAGCTTTCTTTTCACGAAGTCTGCACCGTAATGCTATCCTCCTTAGCCAGGTCATCTCACCCTTTTCTTTACAAAGCTGCTTTCTATATTCTTTTATACTATCAAATCAGGAAAGTCATGTTGCTCTGTGACATTATAGTGCCCTAGGATTTTGTTTTATTACCAGCCATCAGTCAGAACAGAATCCAAGTGCAGAACACAAATGGTAGCAGTTATATTTGTACTACCTAATGAAAAGCTTTTAACTTACTGTTGAACCTTCTTGTTCAATGGTCATTACAACAACGTTCCAGTATCCTGAGTAGTCATGATTGACGAGGTGGTGGTTTTGAGAATATATTCTGGGGGCCTCTTCCTCTTTCTATCTCTATCTCTTACTCTCTCTCTCTCTCTCTCTTCTCCCCCCCTTTCTCTCTCCCCCCTCTTTTCTCTCTTTCTCCCTTGCACTCTCTCTCTCTCGTGCCCCCCTCTCTCGCGCGCCTTTATACCTTTACTCCCAGTTCCATTCCTCTCACTGGCCACTGTTTTATACTAAAGCAGACTCTCTGTTACCTACTATCGGATGCTGAACTATTCTACACCCTCCTCATCATAAAGAACATCTTACACCTCTGAAAAATTACATATCTCCAACTCTACTGCAGCCCTTTTGCTGAAACTCTCATCCGTGCTTTTGCTGTGTCTAGACTGTCTAATTCTAATGCTGTCCTTAAGGTTCAGCTCATTGGAAGCTCTGATGCTTGTATCCATCCCACACCAAGTCCCCATTACCCCTGTCATTGCAATGCTATTTTGGCTCGCTCTTTCACCAGCAATTTAAAGTTCTCATCCTCAGGCTTAAATCCATTCATGGCCTTGCCCATTCCCATAGTCTTGCTTTAATTTTACAACCTTTCAAACCCTACTCTCTGGCAGCTTATGCATTCCCCCTTCTGCACCCCTAAATTGGTGGTGCTCCTTCAGCCACCTAGACCACATGATTTTAAAGTCATTCCTTTAACTCCTTTGCCTCATCAACTACCTCCACACCTTGAAGATGCTCTTTAAAACACACTCCCTTTTGATTACACATTTATTCAGTTCTCCATATATCTCCTTTTGGCTTGGCATTCAGTTTGTTTTGTTATGCCTCTGTGCAGCACTGATGGGTATTTTTCTTCGTTAAAAGGCACTGTAGCTTATAGTAGTATTAGAGTATTATTCTTCAAAAAAGGAAACCTCCTGTAAATTTTGAAGTCAGATTCTACCTTCAAAATTTGCTGTGGTGTAAACCTTTGTAACTTACATTATCTTTTATTGAAGAAAGAAAACTAGACTATGATAAAGTGGGAAAAATAGAAGAAAAATCTAACTTTATTGTTTATAACTTTCAAGTTATTTCTATTTGTATGTTACAGGAACATAAGAGTGGTGCAATTCATGAGCTTTCTCTGTCTGAGTGGAGCCTTTGGCAAAATCGACCATTTCCTACCCACTTGGTTGACCATTCAGATCGCTGCCAGCACTTCATAAGCATTATGGACATGATCGATTTGATGAGACAAGAAGAGGTCAGTGAGATAACCTATAGAAAGTAGCTTTTTTTATTTATCAGCTGAGTACAAAAAGAACTACTTAACAATCTGCAAGAACAATTATAAATTGCACTGATAAATTTGCTTCTGGCAAAATTATAAATTGCATATTTTGTTAGAATAAGTTGGATTATCACCCATTTTCTTTCCTCTTTGAGTTCCTTCCAGATCACACCTCATGACTTAACTAGTCTACTCCCATGTCAGCAGCAATGCATTCTTGACCAGCTGTAACATGCACTTGATGGAAAGATCCCCTTTTTTTGTTACATGATTTCTTCCTCCAACAAATTGAAAATAACTCAAATCTGTATATTGTCTGATTAACGAAAGATGTGCATTATTGAGTAGTCAAAGACAGATCTACAGGTTTTTAAATATAAAAACCTCATTGTACAATTGTCTGGTAACAGGTTTGATGTGAGTTTAATATTTCAATTTTTACATGAATTTGATTTTGAATACCCAAGCAAATGGTCACCAAAAATTTGATAAAAAAGGAAAAACTAGAATGGGAGAGTAAACTAGCCAGGAATATAAAAATAGATTGTATGAAAAGTATATAAAAAGGAAGACAGTAGCTAAAGTAGCCAACTGGCCCCTCAGAAGCAGAGACAGGAGAAATTAACATGGGGAATGAGAAAATGGTAGAGGCATTGAACAAATATTTTGTGTCTGCCTTCACAGTAGAAGACACAAGTTGCATACCAAATATAGAGGGTAACTGAGGAGCTACTAAGAGTGAGAAAATTAAGCTAATTAACATCTACAGAGAAAAAGTATTGGAGAAAGTTGAGGGATTAAAACTCAACATATCCCCTGGACCTGACATCCTCAGGTTCTAAAAGAGATAGCTGCAAAGATAGTGGATGCGCTGGCAATGACTTTACAAAATTCCCTCAATTCAGGAACAGTCCCAGAGATTGGAAGTTAGCAAATATAACACTGCTATTTAAGAAAGAAGGGAGAGAAAAAATGGGGAACTACAGTTAGCCTAACATCAGCCATTGGAAAAATGCTGGAATCAATTATTAAGGAAGTCTTACCACTGCACTTAGAAAAGCTTAGTATGATTAAAATAAGGTTTTAAGACATGGTTTTAAGAAAGAGAAATCCTTTTGAGGATGTAACTAGCATGGTAGATAAAGGGGAGCCAGTAGATGTAGTACACCTGGATTTCCAAAAGGCATTTGATAAGGTGCCACACTAAAGCTTAATACACAAGATAATGGCTCGTGGAGTTGGGGGTGATGCATTAGCATGGATAAAGGATTGATTAATGGACAGGAAGCAGAGAGTAGGAATAAATGGGACATTTTCAAGTTTGCAGGTTTTGACTAGTGGAATGCCGCAAGGATCAGTATTAGGGCTTCAGCTATTACAGTCTATATCAATGACTTAGATACATTTCTCTCCATATCTTCTAAGTTTGCTGACGAAACAAAGCTAGGTGGAAATTGAAGCTATGGAGGAAGACCTCAGATATGCTGCAAAGAGATATAGACAGGTTAAGTGAGTGGGCAACAGGATAGCAGATGGAACATAACAAGGAGAAGTGAGAGGTTATTCGCTTTGGTCATGAGGATAGAAAAGCAGAATTTTTTTAAGACGTGAAATTTGTAAATGTCAATGTTCAGAGAGCCATGGGTGTGCTCATACAAGGAACGTAAAGTTAACCTGTAGGTACAACAAGTAGTTAAGAAGGCAAATGGCGTGTTGGCCTCTATTACAAGGGGGTTAGAGCAGTGGAATAAAAATGTCTTGCTACGATTGTAGAGGGCTTTGGTGAGGCCACATCTGCAATACTGCTCTTCATATTTAAGGAAGGAAATACTTGCATTGGAGGCAGTACAGCAAAGGTTCACTAGATTGGTCCTGGGATGTGAAGATTTCCTATGATGAAAGATTGACTAAATTGGGTCAATTTTCTCTTGAGGAGAATCAGAAGTGATCTCATTTAAACATACAAGATTCTGAAGGGGCTTTACAGGGTAGACACAGATTGTTTTCCCTGGCTGCGGAATCTAAAAAAAAATTGGGGGCACAGTCTCAGGAAAAGGGGCAATCATTTAGGACTGAGATGAGAAATTTCTTCACTCAAATGGTTGTGAATCTTTTGAATTCTCTACCCCAAAGGGTTGTGGATGCTCCATGAATATATTAAAGGCTGAGATAGACAGATTTTTGGCCACTCAGGGAATTGAAGGACATTGGGAATGGGTGGGTAAGTGGAGTTGAAGCCCAAGATCAGCCATGATTGTATTGAATGGCAGAGCAGGCTCAACAGGCCGTAGCTCTACTCTTCCTAACTCCTGTGATTTTAAAAATATGGTAACGAATTAATGTTACACGTTGCACTTATCAGATGAACCAAAAAATATCATTTTGGGAATTAAGGGAAAGAAAGAAAAGAACTATATTGGGAACTATATTGGAGGAACAGCACCTCATCTTCCGACTAGGCACTTTACAGCCTTCCGGTCTGAATATTGAGTTCAACAATTTTAGATCATGAACTCTCTCCTCCATCCCCACCCACTTTTCGATTCTCCCCCCGCCCTTTTTTCCCAATAATTTATATAGATTTTTCTTTGCCCACCTATTTCCAATAAGTTTTAAATGTATCTCCATCCATTGTTTTATCTCCACCTTTTAGCCTTTTTCGATTCCTTCACCCCACTCCACCCCTACTAGGGCTATCTGTACCTTGCTTGTCCTGCTTTCTACCCTTAATTAGCACATTCGTTAGATAATATCACCACCTTCTACACCTCTTTGTCCTTTTGTCTATGACATCTTTTGGTTATCTCCACCTATCACTGGCCCTTTACCCAGCTCTACTTGTCCCACCCCCCCTTAAACCAGCTTATATTTCACCTCTCTTCTATTTTTACTTAGTTCTGTTGAAGAGTCATTTGGACTTGAAACGTTAACTGTGCTCCTCTCTGCAGATGCTGCCAGACCTGGGTTTTTCCAGGTATTTTTGTTTTTGTTTTTATTTTGGATTTCTAGCATCCGCAGTTTTTTGCTTTTAACTATATTGGGCAGTTGGTTAGGTGGACCGTAGATTGAATTTAGCCCAGATTGGGAATTGAATCTCGTCTAATGTCTGCCTGTAAGGATAATAATTTGGGTATTGTTCAGGTTCTAGTTATCGGCATCTTCCAACTGTACTAGTATGCATTATTTTCTATTGTACACACCAGTTTTGTGCTACAGGCCCATTGTTACTGTATTGTGCTGTAAGCTCATTTTCTCATAACTGGTGTGATCAACAAAACTCGGGCAGGAGGGAGCTATTCTTCTGGGTTTGAGGCTGGGGCATGTTGTAACACAGAGCTGACCTTGGATGCACAGTGGTTGATGCAGATTTAGGTGCCTGAAATGGAAAATGTTCCATTCCCCAGTAACCTACTTTGAGTGCAACAGTCAGATAAAGGGAGAAGAATAGAAGCAGCTATGAACCTAAACCAAATTTCTCTTCTGTTTCCTTTATTCAATACAAAAATGAAATTTGAGGAGTTTTAAAAATTGGCTTCAGTTACATAGTAGGAATTCAGTGCTTGGTTTCAAATGAGAAATTCCTGTTTTTTTTTAAAAGCAACATCTTGAAATTGTCTTTTAATTGTCTAATGAATACTAGTACTTTAAAGAAAGGGTTTGTAAATTAGATTCAGTAAATCAGCATTCAGTATTGTATGATTCTGGATTTTCATTGTTTTTAGTTCATTGGTTTTATAATATCTGCATCATGAAAACTAAAACACTGCTGACAGAGTTGGAAGTTTTTCTGATGCAGACTTGCTGCCCTGATTTTATGGATGTAAATAAAACCATTGTTAGCGATATTGAAAATACCACTTGGGCTCAGGTGTACCTCTTGGTTACTATAGAAACTGGAACATATATAAGAGGATTAGATCTGCAAATGACCACTTCACTTCCTTTCAGTTTTCTAACCTTCTATGTCAAGGCTACTGTAAAAGGAGGTTAATGTATTTTCATATTTCCTTTGGCAAGGGAACAAGTTCATATGACATTGTGAGCTGGATAGCAACGCATAACAGTAATAAAGCTTGCAGGTAAGTAGAACTGAAAGAAAGTGACCAAAGTAGGCAGTTACTCATCTGAAATTGATTTAGCATTTAGACATTACAGGGCTAATTCCCACCCCACGCCGAGCCATTACTTATCTCATTTTTTGATCTTTAGATAACCGTACAAGTCAGCTTTGTCTTTTAGGGGTATGTTTAATCTGTCAAATGATTTTATCATGGTCTACAATGCAGATGAATCATTTAAATACATTGGACAGACTATTTATTGATTGTGAGGGAAGGGCATTAATGTGTGAAGTTCCTAAAAGATCTTCACCTTAATTGGAACCAGGAGATTGTACTTATTACTTCAAATTGTTCTAAGAACTTTTTAATATTTGGGTAGTCAATTGCGTGACTGAATTAACTATTGGCCCCAGCAAGATGATGAGTAATTATCATTGCTTACATTACTTAAAAACAGTACATGAAGCTCAGGAGACTTTCCTAGGAAAAATAAACACATGGATAATAGCCATAAAATGCTTATTACTTAGCATTCTACCTTTAACTCAGCACTGATTTTTAATTTTAACTGAACTGTGAATAAAGAAAAAAATTGTAATGGAATAAAACCACATTTTTAGACTATTAAATTAACAGATCACATGAGCATAGCAAACAAAAAAGGATATAGGGCAATGTTCCAAATGCATTAAACATTTGAAAATGAAGATGCAATTCGATTTAAACTTTAAATGTATTTAGTTGAGGAATATCTCCACTCGAATGGATGTTTTTGCAATGTTGCCTGCTTGAACTAGAATCAAGAACTCTTAGACCATGCACAAGTGTAAAGTTTTCTTCTGATGTGCTTTAACTTCAACCTCAGGAAATGCTTATCTGTGATTTTTTTGTCTGCCAAATCAGCAATACATATGACCTCTGGGAGAGAGTGCCAATTTATTTAGACTTTTCTGATCTCTGGGACTTGGATTGAGGATAATCACCCTGTTACATTGGTTTCTTTTTAACAGATTTCATCAGTGCAGAATGCAGTTGAAAACCAGGCAGAATACGGAGTGCAGGGAGAAATTAATAAAAAATATAAGAAAGCCAGAGAGAGGGCATGAGAAAAGATTAGATGGTAAGAACAAAGGGAACCCCTGAAATTCTATAATAAAAACATTAAAAGTAGGAATGGTGGGGCCGATTAAGGACAGAAAGGAAATAATCTTGTGGAGACTGGGCTGTGCCTAACGTACTAATTGACTACTTAACATCTTGAGATGTAAGTTAATAAAGAAAGGCCAGCACAATTTGTTAAAGGCATGTCATGTATGACTAGCCTGATTTGAGTTATTTATAATAACCGAGAAAGTTGGTAAAGGTAGTGCAGTAGATATATGGGCTTCTAAGATACACTTGGTAAAGTACCAGGTAACAAACATATTTAGAAAATAGAAGCAAATGGTATTATAGGGATGGCGGTACCTTTGGCATATAATTAATTAGCTTAGGGATGTCTTCCCATATCTAAGCTAAACCATCTGCCCCCTCCCTATCTGAGAGAGGAGTATACCTAGTCTAACTTTGTTATGTTTTATCTCCAGTCCAGCCCTCAAGGCTTCACCACATCGTTGCACCACTTGAATGGTTCTGCCTGTGACTGGACATTAGCTCATCTCTTGAAACTGTGTAAATCACACAAACTCACAGCTCCTTTGTGTGCCGTGTCCATCTGCTTACCCTCAGCTGTCAATAGGTTTAGCATCCATGGCTGCTTGCAGATTTGAAATGTTCTTCAGTAAATTCTTGCAGGGTTCTCTTTTAGCATTTTTAATTTTCCCCTAACAACAACTAAAGCATTTAATGATTTCACACAACAAAACAGAAAAGAAACTTCATTCACAGGTGTTAAGCTGCACACCAACTAATAGTCAATTAATACTGGGGCAACAGAAAACCACTAGTGAGAAGCCCGTGATGTGCCTAAGGTGCCTTACACTTATGTTTTCGGGTGCTATGTTAGGTGCTCCCCCCTCGCTGGCACTGGCATTCGAGAGAGTCTGCTCACTGTGCTGTCCTGTTGGTGGGTGTCCTTTGGCCCATGGAGCCTGTGATGTCCCCGCCTAGGAGGGAGCGGCCAGTGGCATGGCTGGCATCTCTCCAGTCGCTGCAGCCTCATGGGATCCCATGGTCACTGGCCGAAGGGCGGAGGAGCTGCTGGCCGCATCCGGAGCTCCCTGAGAGGAAACCGCAGAGACGACAGGCAGATCGTGTGCCAACGAGGTTGCTTCGGACCTCCCCTGCTCACTGCTCACCATTGATGGATGGGCACTTAGCTGGGATACTGGGTACCCAATCCATCTCCCACACTGACACTGACCAGCTGAGGTCAATGCCGCTGTGAGGGCTTGCAGGTCCGAACGCACCCTCAGGAAGCCCTGATTGTTCTCCTGGAGGAGCCTCTCCATGAGAGTTGCCTTCTCTCCATGAAGGAAGCTTTGTGCTTGGCCATGAGGGTCAGTGCATTGCTGATGCTCTGCATGGACTTCTCCATCATGGAGACTATGTCACGCATAGCCTCATGAATCTCCGCCAGATCCTCCCGCAGACCCTGCTGCACTTCCAGCGTCTGCTGGCTCAGGGATGACTCCAGAGGCATATCATCAGCCACTGACTGAGCACATTCTTTGTCCACTGCAGCCCTCTGACTGCCGGTGCCATGGGCACTCTCTGTCTCCGCCTGTACCTCAAGCGAGTGTGAGGTGCCCTCACCACTGTGCCCCGGGACACCAGCTGATGATCTAATCCCCACCGAGGTGCTAGTATCTGCGTTGGTGCTTGCCTGGCTGAGATGGTGTGATGCTGGTGCTTGTAATTCATCAGGGCCCTGAGGTGTTAGTGGCGGGTCCTCTGCCTCCCCGTTCCAGGCCTGCTCCGGTGAGGCTGAAAGGAAGAACAAGGATATTTGATTAGTTAAAGTTGTGACACTGTTAATGTGCATGCCTGGCCCCTGGATCAGGATGCAATCCTCCTTCCATAATCAATGGGAAACCCATGTTGGATGCTGAATTCACTAAACAGTCAACAGTGGAATGGTTGCAAGGACAGATATTGTGACCTCGGTGTATGACACTCTTGCCTCCCACTGGCACCCCAACCTCACCGCTACCAGTTGACCTGGGTGCATGGTGCCTCTCCAGCTCGAGAGCCTCCTGCTCGTACCTGGTGCGAATTGCCAACTCCGCCAGCCCACATCCGCTGAGAGTTATTGTGTGCGGTCTTCTCCTGAAAAGGAGGAAGGAGCATTGATTAGTCCACCCTGTGCTTGGTTTGCCATTGCATCACTGCCACCCCCACCTGAGTGAAACATTGCAGGGCTCATGGGAATCGTGACCCTGGAGTTGCTGTACACTCGCACCAAGCAGCCAGGGCTGACCCCCTTGCCCAGATGCTGCCTCCATCACATTTGCCACCCACACTGTATCATCTTCCAAAGCAAGGAAGCACTACCATGTAAAACGCCAAGGGCAGCAGATGGATGGATGGAAGTTCCCCTCTCAGTCAGTCACCATCCTGACTTTGAAATGTTTGGGCGTTCCAGCACTACGCCTAGGTACAGATCCTTGAGGTTGCCCCCAAATCAGTACTGTGGGTATAAGTGCACCACATGCAGCAGATACAGGAGTCAGCTCAGCACCACCCTCTCAGGGTCAACTAGGCATGGGCAATAAATGCTGACCCACCCAGCACTGGACTGAGGTATGTTGCACCACTTCATGTGCACTGACCCTTTCTGCCACCTCCTCCCAGGCACATTTTGTCATATGGGGGGGCCTCCTCCTCCTCTCCCTCGGCGCGAGGATTTCACGCCGTGCTGCCACCTCCTCGGGGAGGGCAGCAAGGCACTCATCTGAGAATCGAGGGGCACAGTGCCCCGCCGACCTGCCCTTCTGCCTGGCCTGCTCTCTGACAGTGCTCTTGGGTGCCCTTCTTGTCGTCATCATTGCTAGCTTTTGAAAGGCTGCCTGTGTGCTCTTTATACAGGCCGCAGGGTCGCCATTGGACCCAGTGGTCAATGCAGTCCCGCCGCCGCCCGCCCACTCCCGCTGTCCTCAGGAGCTGTGATTCACGCTGGGGTCCTTAATTGCCCCGCCTGTATAAAATGGCGGTGCGCAGCCGATCGCAGGTGGCATTTAGCTCCGCGCCCGCCCCCAACCGGCCTGCCCAACAAGCAGAAAATTCTCCCTTATGGTTATGAGCAGCTACAATTAGAATTGGCCTTCCATATGAAGCTGTTGGCATTGCAATTATATTAGACTGGTTTCCAGTTTTCTAGGAGGTCAGCTACTATTTGGATTAGTTTGTCTTTTTCAGAAATCAAAGTTATCTGGCAAGTTTTGTTATTTTCCTGTTAGCTTTGATTAATTGTAACATATCCCACAATAGAAATTTTCACCTTTTTTGCTTGACACAGAAATTGGCTTCAGGATTCTTATCTGATATTCCAAGTCACACATGTATGTCCCAGAATTTTTATTGCTGAGCTACAGGAAAATGGATACATGAGAGAGACCCAGAGCTGCAAGAAGTAAATTTAACAATTGCATTGAGTGCACGGCACAGAAATAGGCCATTCAGTGAAACTAATCTATACTGGCATTTATGCTCTACACGAACCCGCCACCCCCCCGCCCCGACCCTACTTCATTTAACCCTATCTGCTGCATATCCTTCTATTCCATTTTTTTCCCTTGTGTTTATCTAGTTTTCTGATGTATGCTACTTATCTCAACTGCTCCTTGTAGTTTCTTCCATATTCTTTGAGTGAAGACAATTCTCTTGAGCTCTCTAATTGATTTATTAGTGATTGATATCTCATTTATATATGATATATGTTTATATGATATATGCTCATTCCCCACAAGTAGAAAAAAAAATTTGATGTCTACCCTGTTAAACCCTTTCATTACCTTGAAGATCTCTATCAGGTCACTCTCCACCTTGTCTTTCTTTAGAAAAGAGCCTCAGCCTCTTCAGCCTTTCATGATAAACATATCTTCTAAGTTTCTGCATCATCCTGGTGAATCTTTTTGTACCAACCCAATTCCTCTGTTTCCTTTATGATATGATACAATATTCCAAATGTGCCCTAACCAAGGTTCAACCCATGTTTAACATAAGTTCTAGTGCTATGACTCGTTTAACTTAAGTAACTTCCCTTTAGAGAGGACACAAATGAACAATAAGCATAAGCAACAGAACATTTTTGGAGGTATGATTTAGAGCGAAGTTTTAAAATCGATGTTATGGTGTGGTAGTTGAATGGGACTGACGATGCCAGCTGTGGAATTCTCTGTATAAAGATTACCTTTGTGATGTGGTAATGAGACAATGATTCTGGCAGGTCGTATTAGAGAGGAAAATAGGCGGTAATGGTGATAGATGGGCTTTGGGGTTTGAAGCTCATATTAGAATCATATGGCAAAATTTAGTATAGATTTATATGCTTGTGGTTTATGATTAAATCAACTATCTCTGGTAGTGCTAGGGAGATGTTCATCATGAAACAGCTTCAACAGGGATAATAAATGTTATATTGCAAAGTGACTGCTGGGTACTTGCACTGGGAACCAAATACTATATAGTAGTTCATGTCTACAGCTCCATCTTATCATGGGATACTTGCCTTTATTAGCCGAGGCATAGAATATAAGAGCAGGGAGGTTATGCTGGAACTGTATAAAATGCTAGTTAGGCCACAGCTAGAGCATTGTGTGCAGTTCTGGAATCTGCATAATAGGAAGAGAGAGTGCAGGGGAGATTTACCAGGATGTTGCCTGGGCTGGAGATTTTTAGTTATGAGGAGAGTTTGGATAGACTGGGGTTATTTTCCCTGGAGCAGAGGAGATTGAGGGGGGACATGATTGAGTTGTATAAAATTATGAGGGGCATAGATAGGGTAGATAGGAAGGAACTTTTCCCCTTGGTGGAGGGATCAGTAACCAGGGGGCATAGATTTAAGGTAAGGGGCAGGAGGTTTAGAGGGGATGTGTGGAAGAATTTTTCACCCAGAGGGTGGTGGGAATCTGGAACTCACTGCCTGAAAGGGTGATAGAGGCAGAAACCCTCATAACATTTAAGAAGTACTTGGATGTGCACTTGCAATGCTATGGGTCTAGTGCTGGAAAATGGGATTAGAATAGTTAAGTACTTGTTTGACCGGCGCAGACTCGATGGGCCGAGGGGCTTTTTTCTGTGCTATAGACCTCAATGACTCTATCAATCACACCCATCTATTATCCTCATCGAGATGGTACATAAGGTAGGAATGATTCAGTCGTTCATTCAGTTTGGTTAATTGTTCAGGCCCTGTTTCTTGACTCACTTTGGCCATTGCTTTTTTTTTTAACCCTAAACCTAATTAATGTACTCCTGTCTGAATCAGGATTGACTGAGACCCTTCAGAGTTAAATGACTCTGATGTCAGTCTATTCTGTAAGCTGCTGACTCTAAGCATGAAGAAGTAATGCCATAACTTTGGGTTATGATTGGTAGAAACCAGGAACTGATGGGAAAACATAGACTATTAAAGAATAAGGGTAAAACATTTTGCAAAAGCCTATATTTGATGCTGTTTTCCCCCAGAAGGCCACCATATCAGACCATCTTGTATAGTGGTCAGAGTTTTAATGTATAACTTACAAATTTAATACCTGTATTTTTACACTATTTTAAAATAATGTTAATTTTAGATGTCTAATTTTTCCATTAATAATTCATATTTCTTTTACAGAATGACAGCAGCTATTCATTAGACTTTATGTCTTATTTAAATATGGATGATATTTTTGAAGCAACTCTCACACCGCAGCCCCAAGTTGGAACTACTTCCGTAGCAAACAATCAGACTAAACGTAAAATGGATCAATTAATGAAGCCTAGATGTAACAGAAAGAAATGTATAAGTAATCGTGTTAAACAAAATAATTTTTGCAAATTAACAAATGAAGATGAGGAATGCACTCTTTTTAACACAAGTAAAATTAAAAGGGCAAAGGTTCAATGTCGCCCATCTTGTTCTGAGACTGCAAAGACTAAAGAAGCACAGAAGCCTCCATATTGTATTTCTAGGAATTGTCAAGATGAAGAAGCTGCATTTGCCACCAAGGATAGTACATCAAAACCAGGTGAACAGATCTATCAGCCAGAGGGAGAAATTGAAATGGACATAAATAATGATTTACAGGAAGTGACTTGGTATAGTGGGTCAGGTATGAGGGAAATCTTGCAGAGTCCCATGAAAATCAGTTTAAATGTAGATTCTGCTCCAAGCAAATCAGCAAACATTAAATGCACAAGTGTTGACTCAAGGGAGAAAGAACATAGAGAATGCCACCACCATGAATCAATAAATGATTACATGATGAGGGAAATAATAGCTGAAATGCATAATCCGCTTTCTAAGTACCATGAATCAAACTATGCCAATTCAGGCTATAATAGTCTAGGCAATGAAACATCAATTAATGGTACCAATCTGTCTAAACTGTTTTATCTACCAGACTCTCTTGTAACTCAAGGTCATAGTCCACAGCACACATCCTCGAATACAGATCCAGGAAGTACCCGGCATTCTTACACTCCAGAGGTTGAACATCCTAATTATGACACACTAGTGCAAGTTCCCACCAGTGTGAAAATGGTATTGGAAAGAGTAGCATCATTTCTTACTACATCTCCCCCTTCATTAGACATGTTTTCTTTTTATGGGGAGATCAATTATGAAGAAAATAGAAGACAATCAAATATTTCAAAAATTCCACCAGAAAATGTTTTAAAACCTGACCAAGGAGACAACCAATTCTTTGGTGGTTCACCACCAATCAATATTAAACTAACAGATTTAGTGACTTGCAGAGAGCCTGAGGATTTGAGTGATCATGTTAATGCAGGATCTAGTCCTTCCTGGGATGATTTATTTGATAGCAATATTGAAGAAAACTTGGACCATGACTATAAAGCTCAATCGAGTGTAAATCAAGAAGAATTACTTGATCCTTCGTGCCAGTATCATAATTTAACTGATAAAAACAAAAGCAGAAGCAGTAAAACCCTCAAGGATTCTATAAATGATGTACCATTCGTATATGAGGAGAGCTTGCCTTTGTTTGAAGATGAACCATCACTTGATTGCCCTTCAACTCTTTGTATTCCTGGCCACAAAAGTTGTGCAATCACGCAGGACGTCTCTGAACTGGTACGGCATTCTACTGTGTTGAATGAATCACTGCAAAATAGTCCAGCAGTTGTTAATAAAAGTTTGAAAAATGGAGAAACTGAACATGCTGTAACTCACAGGCCACTTTTGTATAAATCATTTCACAGACAAATGCTTTGTGAAAATTCATGTGTTGACCAGCAAAGATCCGTTGTTCATGACAGCAACATGTACAATTGCTCAGATGAACTATTTTCTGTTAACTTTGATCTGGGCTTTTCATTTGAAGACTTGGATGAAAATAGTGATGTGTTAATAACCAATACTATTTGCAACAAAACCACTGAATTCTCAGAACATCTTGTAGACAAATCATCTTCTGACAACACAGAAATAACAAGGACAGAACTATATGAATGCATTCCTGAGATTAGGGAAAACCGCATCAACAAAGTTACTTCAAAATTATTTGAAGCAGGAACAGAAGTAATGAGAAATTGCTCAACACCAGAGTCTCGGAAGCATGTTTCCTTAAAACCAAGCAAAACAGAAGCTTTGCATCATAATGAAAAACAATATTTGACAACACAAGATGTCGCTTCGTTTTCTCCAATTTGTCGGCCTGATCTTTGGGTCTCCTCTGCCTTTTCCCCAGCTTTAGCACGCTTTGCAACACCGGAAGAAAGAAGTTCCACTCTCAGACTCTGTGATATGACTTCTATTAACCCACTGTTTAAAAATGATCTAATGATTTCCCAGAATCCTGCACTAAGCAATGTCACAGAAGATTTGGTTAAAAAAGGAGCCTTGTCTGAATCAGCAGGCTCTCCTAAAACTCCTGGGAGCATTCTGAATTGTAGTGCAAATGAAAAGCATGGAAAGAAGTCTTTTATACGTAACAAACGGAATATTTTTCACAAAATTCTTGAACCACCTATTAATGGTAAGATATTAATTTTAACTTTTGAGCATAAATATGATCTGAATTTTAAAAATTTCTAATAGATATTGCTCAGATTTATTAAAAATAAGGTCAGCTATTTCCTTCCAGTTTAAGCCTTCTCCATGGAATGCCTCTTTCCAATGCCAGGTTAGTTTCTGACTCTCGATTCAGGCCGAAATTGCGTTATAAATGTAGCGTTGGTTCAAAGTGAAACCACTTTGCACTGCCTATATAGTTGTGGCAAAATTCACCTTAAGGATTTACGAGTTGACCTCAGTGCTGCTGGGTTATTGAGGGTAATAGTAGTCAGAGTACCGGCTCTGGGCTCACCATCTCATCGCTGTTTGAGCATATATATTATAGAATTACGTGCTGCATGTCGCTTACAGATGGGATCAGGCTCAACTATGATCTCTACTTCTGTCTGCCAAAGTTACAAGTGAATAGTGGCTACTTGGATACGGTACAAAAAAAGGACTTGTGATTGGGAAACCATACCCCACGAGTAGTCCATGCCTTTAGAAGGGTTTGGAGAAAATTGGCAAGGAGGAATGTGAGAAAGGGAGGAAATGGTTCAAGCTGGCATGCAGCTTGAAATCCATCAGCAAAAGCAAGCCAGGTTTGCATTTTTGTCATTCATTTATTGTATATGGCTTAGACTTGAATTTCATGGCTTCTTTTAATATATTTTAAGATGAAGTGACACAATACCTATTAAAATCATATTCTTCACATTGATACAAATTTTCATGTTTGCACATTCCCCTGTAATGTTTCAAATAATAAAGAGAAATAGTAGTATTTAATGGCTGTAAGAGCTTGACTTCCCGCTCACTGCAGTAGCATGTGAGCAAAAAATACAGAAACTTTAAACTATTAACAGAATTCCACTGTGAGCTGCAATAGTGTGCGCTGAATGCTGAGTTTGCAGCTGTGTGATGTTACAGTTCACTTGGCGTCCGAGTTGCTTGACAACGTGCACTCTTACATGTTGTACCGCCTGCATTGGCATTTGTTGGAAGGATTTGCAAGTTGATACGCAACCTGTTTGGCCATGTCATGAACACACTTTCCTTGGCCATCAAGTCCTGTGTGGGACTTGAACCCGGAACTTCTGGCTTAAGTCCACTTTTGCAGCAGTGTAGGAATCATTAAATTCAATGCTAGGGCTCTGCAGTGGAACCCAAAAGTGTAGTTTTAGCTAACAGTTTGACTTTTGACTAAATGAGAACTTTACAATATAGCTAAAACCCTTCTAAATTTGATTTTTCATCATACCAAACTTAGAGTTTTAATACAAACGCCTTACTGAAATTCATTGCTGAATTCAGCAGAGATGTATACCATGTGTTGAATCACAGTTTATTTCCAAAGCCACATTTTTATTATGTGCATTCAAATGGTTGCACTGTTTTGTGTGCTGATTTAAAAATGCTGCCACGAATGTAGTTAGGTTAAAACACAACCAAATGTGACATTCCTTTCTGAATTGATTCCAAGATTAAATGTTTTGTTCATTTTTATGATTATGGTGAGGTGGGAAACCTGGGTAGAGATTAGCGCTAGAAATGCTTTGCTGAGTAATTTTGCCTTGGTGATTATGGGATGGAGGAGGAGAAGCAAGAGCATTTTCATTTACACAGATAAGGCTAGGGTTCAAATGAATAGTGCAGTGGGTTCTATATAACACAGCTGTAAAATGCAATAGCCCAAATTTTCCCATGCTGGCACCATCCAGAAGTGCACTCTGCTGGGATAAATTGCCTTCGCCCCATCTGGCACAATTGAAATAGCACAGGCAAGAACTCGGGGCTTTGAATGTAGCAGTAACATTATAGGAAATAATGCAGGAGGAGCCACAGTATTACTCAGTTTACTGTGAAGCTAATGATTTTGGAATATTGAGAGAAATGGTAAACCAGGCATAGATGCTGCTTCTTCTCGGAGGGGAACTTGTAGGTGATTGTGTTCCTATCTGTCTGCTGTCTTTGTTCTAGGTAGTAGAGGTTGCAGGTTTGGAAGGTGTTGTTCAAAGAGCCTTGGTAAGTTGCTGCAGTGCATCTTTTAGATGATGTGCACTGCTGCCACTGTGCCCAGGTGATGGAGGGAATGAATGTTTAAGGTGGATGGGGTGCCAATCACTTTAGGTAACTGGTAAGCAGGGCACAGGGAAAATCTACCCTAAAATGATCCTCTGTTTCTGGTTCTGACTCATCAGTTAGAATTGTATAATCTAATCTTTCCATTTCAATCCTATTTTTAAATCCATTTGCATATACTGTCTGATTTGCAGCTGAAACTACTGCCGTTGGTCAATGCCTTTTTTTTAGCTGTTAATTAAGGCATCATTTTATTCACATACTACTGTAACGGCTTTGAGACCTGAATAATACTTGTGCCTTTCGAGATGAGTTTTACAATTTTTTGCAAATGTTCTTTAAATTTGATTTGAAAGAAGACCTTCAGAATGTACAGAACTAGATAAGTATAAAAACCCAAAGATAAAAGCAAAAAACTGCGGATGCTGGAATCCAAAACAAAAACAAAAATACCTGGAAAAACTCAGCAAAACAGTTGAAGGGTCATTCGGACTCGAAACGTTGACTGTGTTCCTCTCCGCAGATGCTGCCAGACTTGTTGAGTTTTTCCAGGTATTTTTGTTTTTGTTAAGTATAAAAACCCAGTTCATATGGTTGGACATTGAGTGCTACTGAGGTATCTAAAACAAGAAAACGGTTGCATAATATTTCTGCTCCTTGAGTTTTTAACATTGGGTTGACACTTAACTCATTTCGTTGCTAAAATTTCAAATCTTTATTGTTAAAATCATTTTGTTGAACTGTATTTTGTGAAAATGTGGCATTATTTTTGCCTTTATATTATGAAATGCCCAAAGTATTCTCCACTGTTCCCCTGCACTTTGCAATGCGAAATTCTGATGTACAGCACCCCCATCTGGAATTTTATTTCATAATCCAATTATTGTTATACTTTAAGTATAGTGAAATACCACTTGATTTTTCTAGGGTTTAAAATATTCACTTCTTGAAAATAGATATTTCCATTTTAACACTTTCAATCACTGCCAGCTCCAGGGTTCGAGGTAACCAATGATTCTGCATATTTGATCCATCCATAAATAATGTATTACTGAACCTAAGAAATGTTTCCAACATCACCTTGCTTTGGAACTGGTAAATTTCTTTATTTTACCCATTCAGAGTCACGTGGCAATATTATTGGCACCAAAATACCACTTCCTGTTCACTTGGTTTAAGTTCAGTGTCCCTTCTGAATCTGACTATTATTCTCTCATTTTAGTGAGATGATAGTATATAGAATCATAGAATGTTTACAGCGCAGGAGGCCATTTGGCCCTTCATATCCATGCCGGCTCTCTGCAAGAGCGCCTCAGCTAGTCCCACTCCCCCGCCCTTTCCCCATAGCTCTTGAATTATTTTTTCTCTCCAGTAATTATCCAATTCCTTTTTTGAAAGCTACAATTGAATCTGTCTTCGCAGCACACTCAGGCAGTGCACTCCAGATCCTAACTGCACTACAAAAAATGTAACTCCTCATGTTGCCTCTGATTCTTTTGTCATTCATATTATGACACAGCCGATGGTAAAGGCTGAGTTGCTCAAATCCTAGAGGGAAACTGTCATAACCCATTTTTGCAATTTGTATGTTTCGAGATGCAGGCTTTGAATTCAGTATTAATAAGACCACCGAGTCTCGAGAGGTTTTTTTATAAAACTAAAACATTTATTAATACAAGATTGTAAACACACATGTCTACAAAATTACTACTATAATAACTACAAGAATACCCTAATTAACCTGACTCTCAGTTACACCCCTAGTAAGGCAACAGTAAAACTCATAGATGTAACAGACCTCTGGCAAAGCACATCCCCGACAGTCACATTCAAAGTGAGTTTCTTTCAGCTCTGGGTCCTTGCGGACAGACTTGAGGCTTATAGGCTGGAGGCTTCTCACACTTGTTGGTTCTTAAAATGTCTCTACCTTACACACAATTTCCTTTCTCCTTTATACATATCTTTCTTTTTGAATGTAAATTTTCCATTGCATCGCCACTAGGCTTTTAACTTTACCACTTCTAACAATAACATCCTTTCATCCCACCAATTTTATTAGTAAGCTGAAAAAAATAAACACATTGCTTGGCGTCTTCTAGCTAGGTGCAAGATTTCACTGGCAATCTTGAATGGTTTCTTGTAACAAATGCAAATTTACACTTTACCTTCTACCCTCCTTACGTTTACCTAATTGACATCTCAAAAGTACTATACATCAAAGCACCCAGACTAGCTGGCTTTAATCCAATTAAGACACACACAGACACAGACCCTACTGGAACTCTTATTTTAAAATAATTTCCAATAACATCATTATACCTTCTTGCCATTCACCTTAATTGGTGTCCTCTGGGTCTTGATCCTTCTAATGGGAGTAGTTTCTCCCTATCTACTCTGTTCATACCTTTCATTATTTTGAACACCTCTACCAAATCTCTGTCTTTTCTTTAAGGAAAACAGATGCAGTTTTGCCAGTAAATCTGTAACTAAAATTACTCATCCCTAGAGCCAATCTTGTAAATCTTTTCTGCACCTTCTCTAATGTCTTCACACTCTTCCTAAAAGTGCAGTGCTCAAAATTGGACACTACTCCAATTGAGGTCAAACCAGTATTTTATAAACGTTCAGCATAACTTTTGTACTCTTGGTCCCTATTTACAAAGTTCAGGATCCCATACAGGACTAGGGAAAGAAGTCATAGGCCCTGCAATTTAGTCGAGGTATTCAAAATCATTAAGCACTTGGATAGAGTATGTAGTGGAGAAATTGTTTCCACTGGTAGAAGGGTCAGTAACCAGAGGACACAGATTTAAGGTAATTGGCAAAAGTGGAGATGAGGAGAGACCTGATCTGGAATGCACTGCTTGAAAGGTGGGAACAGATTCAACAATAAATTGCAAAAGAGAATTGGATAAATACTTGAAAAAGAAAAGTCATCATGTCAATGGGGTAAAAGCAGAGAGTCAATCTAATTTGAATAGCTGTTTCAAAGAGCCAGCACCAGCATGATGACTGAATGGCCTTTCTCTGCGCTGTATGGTTTTAGATATCTCTGTATGCCTCTGACATCAATCAGATATCATAGGTTTGTAGATATGTGCCTGGTTATAAGCTAGTGGGTTTTAAGGGTTTCTCTTGGGGGAACTGTACCATCGTGCACATGTTTATATAGCCCGAGGCAATTTGCATTTCGATCCTCCAATGTGGAGAACGGGAAGGCAGAGATTTAAAGCAATTTGCAAAAGAACCAAAAGCGATGTGTGAAAAAACATCTTGAGTCAGCAACTGATTAGGGTCTGGAATGCACTACCTGAGTGTGTGCTGGTGGCTGGTTCAATCGAAGCATTCAAAAGGGGATTAGAATTTGAAAAGAACAATATGCAGGGTTATGGGGAGAAGATGGGAGAATTGCCCATTTGGAGAGCTGGTGCAGGCACGATGGGCCGAATAGCCTCCTTCTGCATTGTAAAAAATCTGTGGTTCTGCTACTGTTCCCGGGCACCTTATCCTTCTTCCACCCCCGCTTCTTTAAACCCTCAACAGCTTCTGCCGAGCACCTTCCCCATGATGCGCCTTGGGTCCTGTAGAATAGTGTAGTACAGAATGAGGCCATTCAGCGCATCAAATCTATGCCAGTCCTTTCGAAAAGAAATCCAGTCAGTCCTACCACCACCCTCCACCTGTCCTTGCCCTATATTATTTTTCTCCAAGTAGTTATCCAATTTCCTTTTGAACACTATTTTTGAATCTGTAGGCACTACAGTATCAGGGAGGGAATGCATTCTAAACCCGAATCACTCGTTGTGTAAAAGTTTATCCTCGTGTCGCTTCTGGTTCTTTTGCCAATCTACTTAAATTAAGTTAAACCTGGGCCATCTGATTATTGATCCTTCAACCATTGGAAACAGTTTCTATTTATTCTATCTAGCGCTGCACAACAGAAGAGATGGAGCTATAAAATAGTGGGCTGAATTTTCCCAGAATTGCACTAAGTGCTGTAGCGGACGGGGAAAATGGAGTCCTACCTGCCGATGAAAATGGCGGGTTTTCATGCCATATCTTCCCGAGCCCGCCTCATTATATATTCTCTCCCACAAAACACGCCGTTTCCATGGCGGGTGGGCTCTCATTTGCCTGCTCGTCATCACCCTGCTGTTGCATCACGCTGGCCGCCATCTTTAAAAGGCAGCTGCCAGCAAAGCGCTCATCGCCATCAGCTCACCACTGCTGCCTGGGAGAGATGGCCAGAAAACTCAAAGACTGCAGCCCCCTGCTTCAACGGGTCCCTCGAGCGACTGCTTTATGCCATGGAGGCCCGCCAGGATGTGCTCTACCCCTGCTCTGGCCACAGGATGGGTTAGCAGTGTCACCAGCCTGGCTTGGGAGGCAGTGGCAGCGGTGGTCAGTGCAAATGCCCTTCAGAAGAGGACAGCTACCCAGTGCTGCAAAAGGATGAATGATCTCCTCAGTTCCACCAGGGTAAATCACTCTTTTCATCACTCCCAACTCTCTCACTCTCAAACCCATCACACACCCACAGGGCCCTCAGTCACTGCCAGTGCAAGGGACCTCACCATTCACTCTTTCACACACACCGTCATTGTCCTCATCCCATCCATGGGACCACCCACCACCCACACAGGCCAGGCACACTTATCACCTGGCCTAGCAGGCGACCTGATGCACTCTCCCCATCTTTAACCATTGCAGGGCAAACTGGCTCACAACAGGAGGGAAAGGCTGCAGACAGATGGAGGGATGCTGGAATTCAAAGTTCTGACAGAATTTGAAAACAGCTATCCAGCTGGCCGGCGATGACCGGGACCGGCCCTGTGTTGATGGTAAGGTCGGCGCTGCTCTACCAAGTGAGGATCTAGCAGTGCACCATCCATCAGATAACCATGCTGTGACTGATGTGCCCTCTTTCACAGGCCACTGCCATGCATTAAGTATCTCCCCATGCTTTCGCAGGCACATCTGGGAAGCAGCAGACGGAGTCCACGAACCAGAGCCTCCAAGCAAGCTCTGAAGAAACCTCCGAAGAGGAATCTGAAGGCACCCTCCCTGAAGTCCCACCACAGCGCTCACCCACACCCTCCACCAGCACAGACACACACCTCGGTGGGACCTAGCTTTAGAGTAGCCTCAGGACCACAATCTGGTGAACACATCATACTTCCTGATCCACAGCAGGCGAGGCAGGGACTTCCCAGGTCCCTGGCACTTGGAGGACTGCTGGAGGCCAGAATTTTGCTGAGTCCGAGTCAGATGATGAGCCGCTGGACTCAGTCATGATACAGTTGCTGGAGCTGCAAAGGCAAGCTCGAGAACATCAGGAAGGGATGGCCGCTGGACTCCTCAGATTGCAAGGCACGATGGAGGAGTCCATCCGTCTTCAGGCTGAGGTGATAGCGCCGACATTGCAACGCAACGAGGTCAAGGCTGGCAGGATGGCGGCCGCTATGGAGACCTTGGCCTAGGACGTCACTCCTGCACTGCTGCGCAGGCTTAACTCCATCACTGATGTCATAGTTGGCCTCCAACAGTGTTTACACGAGAGGGATGCTGGACAGCTCGATCTCACTCCAGCTACTCCTTCCGCTCACGGAGTCAGCCAGGGGCCCTCGGGCACCCATAGGGAGGAGGATCAGCAGGTGCTTTGGGGCCATCCATGCAGGGGACTCTGGAAGTGACCGGCCCATCTGACTCCCCTCTTCCTGTGACTTCCGCAGATCCAGCTTCACAGGCCGGGGACGGTGCCATGGCCACACAGCAGGACCCTGAAAGCAGGCCGGGGCCCTCCAAGTCTTGGCCCTCCAGAGGACGCCCGCCAAAGTCATCACGGACAAGGCGTCGCAGTCAGCAGGCTGCCTCCACTTCTGCTGTGGATGTCTGGGGAGCACCAAGACGTAGCAGGGTTAGGAAAGTTAAGGAGAATTGGTTGCACAGCCTGGGCACGGGTGTTAATCACTGTACATAATCTTCACTGTTGTAAATAAACTCCCAAGAATGTCTCCCTGCCTATGGCTCCTTGTTCTGATGAGCAGTGTTCTTGTCACTCAGATGTGAGACCTTTCTGCACAAGATAAAAGGCAGGTGTCTCAGTCCAGGGCCTCTTCCCTGTGCTTTGTGCGGCCTTCGGACTACACTGATGGTCCAGCCTCACACTCCCTGGAAACATTACTGATGTCTGCACCTTGGCAGTGCTGGTCATTGCTGCCAGAAAGTAGTGGGCAGGTGCCACAGAGTTCTGTCATGCTCTGTGTGCTCTCATCACCTTTTAAGGTAGGGCTGGCCCCCTTCACACCAGCGTCTGTGACCAGTGATGCTGTGCGCCAGCACCTGAAGAGCTGAGGTGCTGAAGGCAGACACAGCATCAGATGCATCTAAAGTTTCATGGCTACGTTTCTGAGATGGCCCTGATCACGAAGCACGGGCGAGCTGCCCTCAGCCAGACACTAGTCGGAAGTTCTCAGAGGCCATGTGAAGACCTATGGAGTGTCCTCACTGCATGTTGTCATTATCCTCCTACGATCAAGCGACTATTTGGACCTGCACTGCATCTCCACGACAGGAGCATTCTCTCACAGGGTATTGGCGTTGAGATAAGCCAGACTGGAGTCAAACATTCACAACTGCAATGTGAGGATCTATGGGGACACCTCACTGCATGTCGTCATCATCCTCCACAAATCTGGCAGCTGTGAGGACTTCCCGAGTGTGCCTGCCTTGTCTAGTCAGTGCGAGAGCCTCATCCCCATCATCGCCACCATCGAGGACTCCCTCACCCTCATCCCCATCAGAGTCCTCCTCATCGGAGGAGACATGCAGCTCCTCCATCTCATCCTCAGCCAGTTCCTCACCCCATTGCAGCACCAGGTGATAAAGGGCGCAGCAGACGCCGATGATACATGACACCCCCTGCAGACTGTATTGCAGGGCTCCACCAGTCCGGTCCAGGCACTGGAACCCACCTTCAACATCCCGATGGTCTGCTCCACCAAGTTGCGAGCTGCTGCATGAGCCTCATTATAGCGTCGCTTTGCTGCAGTCTGAGGCTGCCTCATGGGTGTCATCAGCCACGGCCTCTGCGTGTAGCCCTTGTCTCCAAGGAGCCAAACCTGCAGCCTCTGTGGACCCTGGAATACTGCAGGGATCTGTGAGTGACTCAGGATGTAGGCGTCGTGCACACTCCCTGGAAACCGTGTGCATACATGCAGGATGTATTTCTGGTGGCTGCATACCAGCTGCATGTTCAGTGAATGGAAGCCCTTGCAGTTGATGAAGTCCACTGAGTGTAGCGATGGAGACCTGATCACCACATGAGTTCAGTCAATCGCCCCCCCACACCTGTGGGAATCCCGAGAACAGAATGAATCCAATGGCCCTTGCATCCTGGCTGTCCTGGTCCCAGGCAAAATGCACAAAGTTGTGTGCCATGGAGAAGACGGCATCCGTGACCTCGTGGATGCTTTTGTGGGTGGCGGATTGTGATATCCCACAGAGGTCACCTGTGGAGCCCTGAAAGGAGCCACTGGCATAGAAACTGAGTGCCGCAGTCACTTTCACAGCCACTGGCAGTGGATGCCCTCCATGTCTCCTTGGCGCCGAGTCCTGCAGCAAGTGGCAGATGTGAACCACCAGATCCATAGACATGTTCAGTCGTCAGCAACACTGGTTCTCCGTCATCTGCAGGAATGGCAGGCGGTGTCTATAGACCCTGGGTGTCGTTAGGCGCCGACCAGCCGCGGCTTGCTGTCGCTCCTGGGCAGTGTGTGCAGGAGCCCCTGCTGCCCCTTTTTCATGAGGTTGCTGCTCCTGCCTTTGCTTGTGCCTAAGTCACTCTCCTCAATCTTCTAAGGTCTCTTTAGGTCACCAGGATCTAGCTGTATGGCCAGCGCTGGTGAGGAGATTGTACAACATGTGCAGTCCAACTGCTCTGCGATCCAATAAAGTGGTGGCGGACTCAAAGTCTGTGCTGGTGGGGGCGGGGAGGGGTGGGCAAGGTATGGAGCGCTTGGTGGCCCTTTGGTGCCTCCGCAATGCTTGCATGGGCGGGTAGGCGAGGAGCCTGACCCCAAACATATCACTGTGACTGCGCCTGATCTGCCTTAGTTGTAGAGGCATGGTCAGTTTATACAGGTGTCCCTAATGCGTGGCCATTTCCCTCGCTTACCCTGCCCCCACCCCACCTCGATTGCCTGTGTGTAGGATGCAGTGCCAGGGCAGCACTTGGACCCACCTCCCCCCCCACCCCTTAACAGTCACCTGCGAGGCCAGGCATCAGTTCCCCCCCCACCCGTCACCCCTGAGGCCTGTAAACAACAGGCAAGTTGTGGAGAACGCTGCTGCTCACTCACCTCTGTTCCCCCAAAGTGAAGGCCGCCAAGTGCACATCGCCTGTGTGCTGTCCTGAAACACATCGATGTGCTTTCCCACTGTCATGGATGGACAATACGGTGGGGTTCCAGGAGCCTGGTGGGATGGCCTTTTAATTATATGCTAACATACTACAATTAGCTCCTCGCTGACCGATGGCGGGAAACATGGCCTGCCATTGGCGGGCTGAATGGAAGATCATGACCTGCCTTCAGGCTGTTGTGAAGTGGGCCCCACCATATTTTCCGCGCACGCTACCTGTCACGCCTGCTGTCAGCGGGCTCAGAAAATTCTGCCCAGTGTGTGGGCATACTTAGCTGGAGAACTTGAGATGTGATGTCTACATTGCTTGCAAAGAAGTGCAGTTCAGAGAGATGTTTTGTTTTGGAATTGGAGCTAAATTAGTTTAAAAGCATCCACTGAACTCTGAAATGCTGAGTTGTCATGAAGATGGGTAGAGCTTGAAAAGGTTCTCGTGAGTTTCAATTTATCTGTGTGTTTGCTGGGAGAGGGAGTTGCAGTTTTGGACCTCATGTGCTTTGCAGCTCAGCGAGAAGCCCTGGGGGAGCTGTTAGCAGGCTCCAGGCAGTTAGGGCTTAGAGAAGTCCTAGGAGCCATTTATAGCTTGTTGCAACTGGGAGACTGGAGTTCGGAGAAATTGAGGGACAGTGCCAACTTGGTGAAGTTAGCGATCTGTGAAAGAATTGGAAGTGCACCAGTAAATAGAGGCGAGAGTGCAGCTTTGTGAATCCCGTGGCACGCAGTCTCAGGAGGAGAGATTGAACCATCGGGAGGTGAGCAGTCACTGAGGCAGTCTGAGTCGGAGCAGTGTTCGAGGGAATTCAGAGGCTGGATCTTCAAAAGTGAAGAATTGAAATTCCCCATTAGGGGGATCTGCCAATTAATGTGCATTGTAGTATGTTCGACCACAGTTTGCCTACTAATTTATATTTACCTCATGTTAATTCTAAATGTTAAAGTATAAGATAGATATTGTAGATCGTTTACTTTCCTGTTTTTGTATATTAAAGTTTATTTTATTTGTTCAAAGACTGGAATCTTGTGGCTTTATTCTTGTAGGTAACTGGGATTTCAAACTTTGTCTACTTTAAACAAAAAGTTACTGGTCCCTAACCAGATCGTAACATAAGTTAAAAGAACATTAAGCAACAGTGTTTTTTGACCTCTGTATGGAAATATTTGTTCATATTATCAGGTTTTTTTTGAAAGGATGAATAATAATTAACAATGTTTCTGATGTATAGCAAAATGTTTCTTTTCTCAGGTGGGTGCAACAGTGAGAGTGAAGATGAAATTATCAGAAGACCTAGTAAAAGAATAAAAGTTGGTATTCTTGAGTCGCCTGAGGTGAGTGGATTACAGAATAATTGGCATCAAGTTGCATCATTTTTAGGTTCATTCAAATGGCATTTTTCTTATGTCAAAATTTGAGTAGAATGAATGTAGGTTTCTTTTTTAACTAACAACATGTAGTTTGAGTACCACAAATTCATAGTTTTAAACATCATACTGGAACATCCACACCCTATCTGATAGTCAAACCAGCAGTAGATTAGAATGCCATTCTGCTCTAGTAGCCAGGGAACTTAGATAGTATTGTGTAGACAAAGCTGCTCTTAGCGAGACAAGACTAGCAGGAGAAGGCCAGCTTGAAGAAATAGGAGCAGGATGTACTTTCTTTTGGAGTGGTCTACCCTCTACAGAACGTAGAGATGCAACGATTGGTTTTGCCATCAGGAGAGAGATTACAAAGGATCCTGAAAACTTTCCCAAAGGCATCAACAAATGTCTGATGAGCCTATGCCTTCCCCTGCAACAACACTGGAGACATGTAACCATAAACGCACATACTCCCACAGTTACTAACAGTGATGATGTAAAGGAGAGCTTCTGTGGTGAGCTGGACCATCTCCTACAATCAACCCCTGAAGATGATAAAATTATCCTCATGGACGATTTCAATCCAGAGTTGGATGTGACCGCATCACATGGGCAGGTAGCTTCATTCAACACAAAGTTGGAAAGGAAAATTCAAATGGAACTTTTTCTTCATGAAGGCATGACACCCTGAGCCACCCACATAAGAACAGGAGTAGGCCACTCAAGCCCACCTTTGTCCCAAATCCCTTCCAATGGGTCGAATGGCCTCCTTTTTTGCAATATTGTTCTATCATATGCTTACCTAACAAAGTATCTAGCATTTTCAGTCTTCAATTTCAATTTACCAAACATCCACAGCCTTTAGTAGAGTTCCAGATTTCCACTACCCTTTGTGTGAAAAATGCTTCATGATTTTATTCCTAAGTGGCCTAACTCTAATGTCAATATTGTGCACCCTAGTTCTGAATTCCCCCACTAGAGGAAATTGCTTCTCTGTATCCTACTTATCAAAATCCTTGGTTATGTCACCCCCTCAACCTTCTAAACCCAAGTTAATGAACCCTTTAAGTCCTGATATTATACTGCTGAATTGGTGCTATAACCTTCCAAGGCCAATATATTCTTTCTAAGGTTTGGTGTCTAAAACTGAGCATAGTACTCTGGATGCTGTTTGACCAAGTCTCTGTTTAACTGGAGCATCACTGTCCCTTTGAGGGGGACGACTCATTAAATAATATAAAGTCTAAAACCCAGTGGTATTAAGCAGATTTGAATGCGGGCCTATTTAGATTCATTTATAGCATGTTGAAAGGCTAAAGCAGAAGTTGGAAATACTGAAAGCTGTGGTGCATGGAGGTGAAGTCCAATGGGGCTGCAGTGCCTTGCACCGCATACCTAGGACTTATGCAAGGGGAAGCATTTTGATGCAGCTGAAGGGCATTTCCCTCAAAGTGGAATGACATCTGCAACATTAGGTGAGGTGTAGAAGTAAAGTGTTTTCTCTGTTGGTCACTGGAATATGACCAAGGGAAACCAAAAGGATATACCAAAAAAACCCTGAAAACAGGAGGGAGGAAATTAATGATTTAATTGAATTTGAAGCTGTTCCACAGTATAAGGTGATAAAATTGAAGTTGACATTCTTGCCTGTGTTGCTTGTGATGAACAGTGATGAACATGATCAGTAGTAATTAAGTATTTAACTTTTATGCAAGTATTCTGTGTTGCAGGTGACTGGTACCAGTGAACTTGACTCTCCTGTTTTGGCTATTCGGAAATCCAGGAAAATTCTTAATGTAAGTAAATAATTTAATTTTAGTGGAACACATATTGTATATATGATAATTATGGTAACAATTTCATATGGTGCTGGGATTTGGATTCAATATTCATATTTTACAGGATCTGGCAGTTGAGGGGTTTAAAGTCAACTGTGTAGCTATATTTTCCATTCATTGTAATTGGGAATCTTTGCCCAGATCTTTTTCAGAAGGTGTGTAAAAATTGAGCCGTTCCCTTTCCTTCTGGAAGTTCAATCTGATGCCTATGCAAATTAATTTACTTTTCACTTTAAAACCATTGCCACCGTTGACTTGAAATGCAAGAAATGAGATTAAGCAAAATACGTGATTATTTTGGGTAAATGCATTGTTGAGAATTTACACATCGCGATCAGCCTTCAGAATAAAGGAGAAACTAACACTGTAAGAATTGATGTTTGCTTTGTATTATCCTGTAGTACTGTTTTTCTCTGTGCATAATTGTTTGACAAAAGATCCTACATGAAACCATTAAGCAATAAGTTTGTCATCCAGAAGCATAGTTTTTGAAACATAGGAAATGCTGATTGTTTGCAACAGCATCACATCTATTAGTAAAATGTTCACTGATTTCCACTGGTTCTCAGCTAGGCTCTTATATAAACCACTGAAGTGTCAGCTAAACATTTAGGTGAGGAAATGGAACTAAACCTTGATCTTGGACTAAACCTTGGATTATTTAATTTCTCAGTTAGGGTTCACAGACAGTGAGGATGATGATTTTAGAGCAACTTCAACCAAGAACAATAAAGGTGCTAAATTGTCTAGAAACATTCATCATTCACGGAGGGAGGTAGGTGCAGTTTTAGTTACATGGTCAGTTGTTGTATGATGCACTATTTTGAATTTTCTTACATGTTGTAGGTCAGTGTTTTGGTATTTAAGATGTATGTTAACACACAGGAAGTGTCCCATATAGTTTTAGGATAGAATTATTCATTAAGAATTTTGTTAAATAAGTTAAATAAAATTTACATAGTTAGAGAATCATGGTTTCTGATAAGATGGTCTTGTGGGTAGCATCCCTGCTTCCGAGCCAGCAGCTCCGGGTTCAAGTCCCACCCCAGAACTTGATGGCCAAGGAAGGTGCGTTCATAATGTGGCCAAATGGTTGAGTAATCAACTCGTAAATCCTTCCAACATACTTCAATGGCAGGCGGTGAGCGCAGGCAGGATTCATGGTCAGCCATGTGATGGAAAGAAATTGGAGCCTCTACCACCACTATCCATAGCTCCAGCTTACAATATGCATGTAAAACATTCAGACTCCTTGGGGACCAGATGGTTGCATGGCTGGTATGGATCAGATTGCTGGCAACAGCACAGGGTTTAACCCCTGGTCTGGCTGGGGAGGATTTGGGACCTGTCTTTGAGCAGAGAACTCAAGAAGAGGAATGGTTTTTGAGCTTAGCTACCTTTGAATTTGATTTGCTCAATGTTCGTTTTAAAAGACTGGCTGCCATAGAAACATAATCTTGAACAAAAGTCATAGCAGTTTTGTTCATGTTACTTTGAAATGGCCGTTTTGCATATAAGTGAATTATCTGATTTCTCTGAAATAAACTCAAATCTTGTGATTATTCTAAGAGAATGGGCTTCTTTATTCCAGGAGGCATTTCCCCTCCAGCTACACCATACTTCCTGACTAAACTTTTGATTATAGCCTGTATTGTAGGTTGTGAGAAAATGACTTCCCTTTGCTGAGTTATCTATTCCTACACCGAAACAAAGTAAGGCAGTGTATTAATCTCTTGTTTAAAATTGATGTACGTATTAGGAACAAGGTTGAAATAGAAGTCATGGTGAAAATGTTATCCTTTTGGAGCTGGTTACTAATTCTAATCTGATTGCAGCCAGTCCAGTCTCCATGTTTAATTGATAAGATTTTGAAAATTGATTCTTCATGCTTTCTTGTATTTTGGCATTGCAATGCTTCATAATTGAATTTGTAATGCAAAAGTGAAGTTAGGCAGCTGTTGTAACAACCTTGATTTTCAGGGCTGCCTTACTGTGGCCAGTGCAAAACTGAGCAGCTTGAATTATGATATTGATATTATGGGTGAAGTAAGATTGGATCTGGAAAAATTCAAGGTAGGGGAGGGATGCCTGTCTTTTAACCTGGAACCCAAGTGATCTTCTCGGTGCATCTATTACAACAACTTCTTGCATTTATGTAGCACTTTTAATGTAATGAAGCCCAAGGCACTTAATTCAGTTCCAGAAGTTTCTGTGGCCCTTCCTGACTTGGGAACTCAACATGTGGAGAATGGTATTTATATGTCACTTTCCACATCCTCGGAATGTCCCAAGCGCTTCACAGCATGTGAATTGCTTTTTTAATGTAAGTAAAGGCAACAGCTAATCTGGGCAAAATAAAGTGCCAGAGAGAGCAAAAAAGATTAATGTCTAGTTAAATTGTTCTTCAACTGTTGGCCAAGACACCAGGAAAACTCTCTACACTTTGAATAGTGCCATAGGATCATTTACATCCACCTGATTAAACAGATAGAGACTCACTTCAACACCTCATCCAAAAAGATCCTCTGACAATGCAACATTCCCCCAGTACTGCATTGAGATGTCAGCCTAGATTGTGCTCAAACCCTTCAAATAAAGAGATAATATGCTGTCCTTTTTGCATATTCATATACATTGGAACAGTTTTACAGTATACAATTTACACACTTACGTAGATAACACATCAAATTATAAAAATCCCCTAACGGTATTTTTTATAAGGGGCACCAATTTGCTGTCATAACCTTTCTATTGCAAGTTATGTAAGTTTGCAAAAGCAGAGGACTACTCCTTGAAAATAATTGTTAATTAGCAGCTGTCTTGCTTTTTCTCTTAGCATGTTGCTCGACAGTTTCTTGAAGAAGAGGCTGAACTTTCCTCGGATGGGGCAGAAAATGTGTCCTCTGATGAAGATGATTCTGACAACATCAAAGATGATTCTTTGAAAGGTTTCATCGATGATGCATCTCAACTTTCACAAGTTATAAGTGGTAATTCTTTGCAACAATTTAAGACCTGAAATTAAGGCCTTGTTGTTAGTTAATGTTTACTGTTCTGTCCATATTATTTGGAACTTTTATTTTCAAAAGTAAATTAGAAAATTGAAGTACTGATGGCTCAGTGACTTTATCCAGAGAATAGCTGAGCCAAATAAACCAAAAAGATTTGAGTTAACTGATCTCAGTTAACATACTGGGAGGGGTTCTACACTTACTTCAGTGGTTAATGTGGATATGATCAGATTTAGCTTTAATGCCATTATGGTCAAATAGCTTGTTGAATGTGCAGTGAAAGTTTACATGAATAATTGGCACTTAATGCAAGTTACTGGAATGTGCCAAGCATCTATGAACCCACACACTGGAAAATAGTCAATGCATTCAAAAGCAGAAGGGAGCAGAGAAAATTGGCACAAAAGCAAATAAATTAGAAGTAAATACCACCTTTTATATTGAACCTCTATTGTGATTTATTGTGCTTTATTTTAATAAAATGGGACGACTACTCAGTAAAGTTAGTGGATTTACATAGAAAATTTGAGCTTTCAGCAAGAATAGGGAATGGAATATTTTCTTTGCTGATTGTGTGGAGCATTAGGTGTTTTTCCTTCTACCTTTTTTATATAGGTAAATACTTTTATTTAGATTTGATAAAGGAGGTCAAAATTATGACAGGTTTTGATAGAGCAGATGGTGAAAAATTGTTTCCACTGGCAGTATCATTCTATGATTCTATGGCAGGAGGACTGGTAATCGGGACACAGATTTAAGATGATTGCCAGAAAACCCGGCAGTGAGAGGGATGATGCCATTTTTTTTAATGCAGAAAGCTGCTACAATCTGGAGTGCAGTACCTGAAAAGGTGGTGGACGCAGTTTCAATAGTAACTTTTCAAAAGAGAATTAAATATATACTTAAAAAGGAGAAATTTGCAGGGCTTTGGGAGAAGAGCAGGGGAGGAATACTATTTAGATAGGACCTTCAAAGAGCCGGCACATGTACAGTGGACCAAATTGCCTCCTGTGCTGTATGTTATTTATGATTCTATTTTATACTTTTTTAAGATTAGGGATCGAAGACTTTAAATGAAAATCATTATTAAATATTCAGTAGAAATGATTTTAGTATTTGTGACCATGAGCATGTTATCTTTGAAGTGCCACTGACACCATTAATAGTGTGTGCTGTAAAGTTTGATTACCGTCCGGATTATTGAGGGAGAATGGGAAGCTGCCTATTTTTTCTCAGTAATGAAACCAATGGCAGAATTGAGGAATGCTATTTTGAAATGTTATTTCTGAGAATGTGATTTTGTTAATGGACTATTTATTTTTGGAGAAAAGCATTTGCATTTAAATTCCATTGTGAAGTCTCTCCTTCATGTTGGCTTTGCATCTGTTGTATCATTACCTGCAACCTAGGTGGATCTGGTCTGACATGAGAACTCACCATTCTGATTCCTGTTAGATGGCCTCCATACACAGGCAAAACCAGCTACTATTCAAATTAACACTAGGTCACATCATCAGGTTCATTTGGGAGGAGCTGATATTCCATTATGCTTTTGTTAATTAGTATCCTTGCTTTGACATTCATGCCATTTGATTTTTCTTATCTATACAGCTATTTAAAATGTTAGAATTACTTTACATGTTAGTGCTTACCTGAAGGCCATTACCACCATGATATCACAAAACCTAATGAGTTGTTTGTAATTTCCCTCCAGATGGTGATATGCAAGAAATTTATTTGAAGTCTGTCCGTAGTCCTTATATCCGCAATAAAAAAAAATTGATCTTCAGCAAAAATGAAATGACCATCTTTTCACAGGTAAAATCTATCTGTCTAGATTTTGTTGGGAGCTCAGTGTGTAGAATATTGTAGAAAGAAAATTGTATCCTACCTTTGTGGTGTCAGGACACTTGTTTAACACTCTTCTAAGGAGAGAGAGTTTTTTTTATAAATGAGGTATTAAATAAGGTGATGCTGGGAATCTGAGTAGGAGAGGAGATCCCTGAGCAGGAGGGTGAATCATTGTTGGAAAGGGGGCCAGAAGTTGGGGTTGAATAGTGGGGTAGTAGGAAGTCACCTTTCTTGCTCTCCAATAGGTTCCGCTCTGTTGAAGAAGATAATGTAGAGATTTGAGAGTTGCCAAGACAGGCAAAAATATCTGTCCAGCAGTCTGTTAAGATACGAGGGAAAAGAGAAAAGAAAAGAAGATAACCTAGGATATTATTTTGTTCAATTGCTTGGTTTATAGGTAGAATTCCGTACAAACTGGCCCCAGAGAAACAAGTAATATTTTGCTTTCAGAGTGTGCAGGTCAAGGTTCTGATGAGGATCTGAAGACTGGGAGAGCAGATGATGCACAAATTTTTCTCATTCATATGAGAAAATGTACCTTTTAATTCTTTCACGGGATGTGGGCGTCGCTTGCTAGGTCAGCATTTATTGTCCATCCCTAATTGCCCTGAGAAGGTGGTGGTGAGCTGCTTGCAACTGCTGCAGTCCATGTGGGAAAATGTAGTGCTGTTTGGAAGGGAGTTCCCCGATTTTGACCCAGTGACAGTAAAGGAGTGGCAATATATTTCCAAGTCAGGATGGTCTTGGAGGGGAACCTGCAGGTGGTGGTGTTCCCATGCATCTGTTACTCTTGGTCCTTCTTGGTGGTAGAGGTCGCAGGTTTGGAAGGTGCCGTCGGAGAGCTTTGAGTTGCTGCAGTGCATCCTGTAGATGGTACACACTGCTGCCGCTGTGCATTGGTGGTGGAGGGAGTGAATATTTAAGGTGGTAGATGGGATGCTAATCAAGCGGGCTGCTTTGTCCTGGATGGTGTTGAGCTTCCTAAGTTTTGTTGGAGCTGCACTTATCCAGGCAAGTGGAGAGTATTCCACCACACTCCTGAATTGTGCTTTGTAGATGGTGGTCAGGCTTTGGAGAGTCAGGAGTTGAATTGCTCACTGCTGAATTCCCATCCTTTGAACTCATGTAGCCACAGAATTTGTGTCTAGTCCAGTTCAGATTCTGGTCAATGGTAAGCTCCAGGATGTTAATTGTGGGGGATTCAGCGATGGTGATGCCATTGAATGGCAAGGGTAGTTGGTTGGATTCTCTCTCTCTTGTTGGAGTTGGTCATTGCCTGGCACTTATCAAACCAAGCTTGAATATTGTCCAGGGCTTGCTGCACATGGACATGGACTACTTCAGTGTCTGAGAAGTTGCGAATCGTGCTGAACATTGTGCAATCATCAGTGAACATCCCCACTTCTGACCTTATGATGGAAGGAAGGTTATTGATGAAGCAGTTGAAGATGGTTGGGCCTAGGACACAACCCTGAGGAACTCCTGCAGTGGTGTCCTGCGACTGAGATGGTTGACCTCCAGAAACCACAACCATGTTCCTTTGTGCTAGGTATGACTCCCAACCAGTGGAGAGTTTTCCCCCTTATTCCCATTGACTCCAGTTTTGCTAGGGCTCCCTAATGCCACACTTGGTCAAATGCTGTATTGATGTCAAGGGCAGTCACTCTCACCCCATCTCTTGATTTCAACTCTTTTGTCCATGTTTGGACTGAGGCTGTAAATGAGGTCAGGAGCTTGACTGGCCCTGGTGGAACTCAAACCTATGTCTATGAGTAAGTGTTGCTTGATAGCACTGTCGACAACATGGATAGAAGTCGACATGCTAAATTTAGGGCATTAGGAAGGAATCTTAATGGGAGGGCCTCCAGAGTAGTAATTTCTATATGCCCGTGCTACATGCTGCTAAAGGGACATGAGGGTAATTGGGCAGACCAGCGTGTAGCTAAAGTAAGAGAATCAGGATTTTAGTTCCTTGAACAGCGGGGCACTTTTTTGAGTAAAAGTAGCATATCTGACTTCACCAAAACAAAAGGTTGGAAAGGTATTAGTAGACAGGATAGTTGGAATGGCCAGGTGTGTTAAACTAGATGCTGCTTAGGAGTGAGAGGGCACCTGTATTAATTGGAGCAAACTGTAAGGCTTTCCAATGCAAATATATGAATGTTTTATTTCTCTGGTGGTTCTTGGTAATGTTAAACCTTCTTTATTGACAGATTCCTGAACAGGATGAGACCTATATGGAAGACAGCTTTTGTGTTCAGGAAGAAGGCGAAGGTACAGATAATCAAACTGAATTGAGTGAAGACGAGATTGTTAATTTTGATCTCTTTAATGATACTCCCATCGGTAAAAACAAACAGTATGCAACTCGAAACAGAACAAGAGCAAAAATTGCAGAAATGGAGCATGCTAAAGGAACCTTGGCCAAAAAGAAGAAAAGCAGCCGTATCATTTTGTTGAATGATTCCAGTGAAGATGAACAGGATGTAATTGTGAATCAGTTACCAAGAAAAGATTTAGTACAAAGCAGCAAGCACAAACAGACTGCAGAAGAGCAAAGTACAATTTTATGTTCTCCAAGCCCAACATTGGGAGGTGACTCTTCTAAGAAATCTTTGTCAAAATTGACTGTGCAACAACCAGCATGTGTTGAAAAGGGTAAAGCTTCAGATCCTGGCTCATTGGATAGAAGCTTGGCCAGGCGTTTGAATCTCCAAGCTTTGGTGTCTGAAACATTGGACTTTCAAATAGAGCAAAAACATTCAAGAAGGTATAATTCAACTCTTGCCCCAGAAATTGCACACAGCTCCATGCAAGACAAGGCACAGAGTAAACCCCAAATGGGCAAACTTCACTCTATTAACTCTGTAAGTAATAATTGATTAAATGTATTGTGTTTTAGTGTATGATATACAGACAATTTTGTGTCAGCAAGTAAATTGCAATAGTGCATCTGGTTTAAAACATGTTGCATTCTCTGCATCTCTGGTGTCCAAAAGAAAAAAAGCCAAACATTAAAGAAATTTAAGAATCTGATTCCTATAATGTGTTACTGGCTTTGATATCTCTTGGGGTTGAAATGACAATTGATTTTAAACCCTTTGTGCTTTCTTGCATTTTGGCATGTTGTAATTTTAAATGTTGTCTAGTTGTTGTTATCCTCCATGTCATTGTTGAATTATATGGGATAGTTCTCTTTGTGCTAAAAAGCTAGCATGATATTTTAGTTGTACAGAAACTTCAACAAAAATCTACATGAGGGGATATTTTCTCTGTTTAGATGGATTTACGCTTAAATCCCAAATTGAACATTGCAACATGGGCCATTATATTTTATAGCTACGAATAAATTTAAATTAAAAAGAAAGTCTTGCTGATTTTGTTAAAGGACCTCAGATTACGCATTCCTGTGACCTAGCATGAACTGCTTACTGCTGTCTAGGAAATGAACCTTCCTTTATTCCTCATTTCATACGAGACTAATTGGAACTGGTTTTCCACACACACATACAGTAAACCAATTACCAACCAAAATACTCTGGAGATGGATTCAAGTTTAAATCCTGTGCGGTAATCCATTTGTGGATTTACTTATCAGACATAGATTAGTTTTAAAAATTGGGATCTGTAAGTGATTTACTGCAATATATCTTGTAAGATAATTGAGTCATAACTATAGGTGTGCTTTTAGGTTTTAAATGGCCCAGTGATTTTTAAATGTGTTGGTAACACTAATGCTGTAATAAAATAGACACATTTCTTGTTACAGATGGAAATTTCCACATTTTCAAGACCAAGTGAAACTCTGTGTAAAGACAATCTGATCAGCATCTGTCAACCTGTAACTGACGGAACAGTTCCACTGAAGGTTCTTGTAGACAGTCGAGAAATCTCCTCTGGGCCAAACCTGGTCTCTTGCCTACGCATTAAACATAACATTAAGGTTGAGATTTTTTGTCTCAATGGATGTGATTACATAGTGAGCAACCGGATGGCTGTAGAAAGAAAATCCTTATCAGAGTTTGCAAACAGTGTTAACCGAAGTAAGCTGGTAGACCGAATTCAGCACCTTCAGGCCATGTTTGAGCGTGTGTGTATCATTGTGGAGAAAGACGGAATGAAACCAGGTGATTGGTTTGTTTGTGAATTGTTGTTGTCTGATTCTCAGATGCACTTCACAGAATCATTATGCCTCCTTTTCATGAGACTTCACCAAACTTTTCCAAGACTTGTAAATGACCTTTGTCAGCCAGAATGATGGAAACATCACAAGAATTTTCTTTTTAGATGTACATATTTTAAGACATCAATGTGATATGGTTGCCATAACATTTTGTTTCATTAGACACACAATGCAAAATGTCAACAACTTCCCTTCTCGACTTTTCTGTCTCCGTTTCCGGTGATAGAATGTCTACCAATATTCATTACAAGCCCATTGACTCCCACAGCTACCTTAACTACACCTCCTCACACCCTGCTTCCTGTAATGACTCCATTCCATTCTCCCAGTTTCTCCACCTCCGTCGCATGCGTTCTGATGATCCTACCTTCTATAGTGGCACTTCTGACATGTCTTCCATTTTTCCTGAGCCGAGGGTATCTCCCCCCACAGTATTTGACAGGGCACTCAACTGTGTGCGACCCATCTCCCGCACTTCTGTCCTCACGCCTTCCCCTCCCTCCCAGAACCATGATAAAGTTCTTCTTGTCCTCACTTTTTACCCCACCAGCCTCTGCATTCAAAGGATCATTCTCCACCATTTCTGCCAACTCCAGTATGATGCCACCACCAAGCACATCTTCCCCTCATCTCCCCTGTCATCATTCCATAGGGACCTTTCCCTCCGTGATACCCTGGTCCACTCCTCTATCACCCCAAACACCTAATCCCCTTCCCACGGCACCTTCCAATGCAATCTAAGGAGGTGCAACACCTACCCCTTTACCTCCTCCCTCCTGACCACCAAGGCCCCAAACATTCCTTCCAGGTGAAGCAATGATTTACTTACACTTCTTTCGATTTGGTCTACTGTATTTGCTGCTCACCACGCAGCCTCCATTACACTGGGGAGACTAAACGCAAACTGGGTGACCGCTTTGAAGGAATACCTTTGCTCAGTCTGCAAGCATGATCCCATCCTTCCTGTTGCTTGCCATTTCAATTCACCATCTTGCTCTCATGCCCACATTTCTGACCTTGGCCTGTTCCAGTGAAGCCCAACGCAAACTGGAGGAACAGCACCTCATCTTCTGATTAGGCACTTTACAGCCTTCTAGACTTAACATTGTGTTCAACAGCTTCAGATCATGAACTCTGTCCTCCATTTTGTAATTTTTTTCCCAACCCCCTTCCCCACAAGATGGGTTTTGCTTTCAGAGAGCACTGACCCTTGTTCTGCTGTCTGACCTTTATGCCACTATTAATACCCACCTTAGTCTTTAACTATCATTACCACTCTCTTTGTCTTGTGTCTATGACATCTTTGTCAAATCTCTCCTGAGCTACCACCCAACCCTGACCTTTCTATTTTGCTTCACCTGCTCCACCCCCGCACCCCCCCCACCCCCCCACTTCAACAGCATAAAACCCATCATACTTCTACCTCTCTTCAGCTCTGAAGAAACTTTCTCTCTCTATAGATGCTGCCTCCATAGATGCTGCCTCCATAGATGCTGCCAGATTTGCTGATGTTTTCCAGCATTTTCTGTCTTTATGCCAAGTTAAACTTTGTTTGAGAAAGGTGCTCATTTCTTAGGCACCCTTTTCATAAAGCTGCTGTTCAGAAGCATAACAGACACTACTTGTTAAAGCGTCCTTTAATAGATAGAAAATAATGAATGGAATATTAAAGGCTGTAGTATAGCAGATCAAACTTTTACCTGCTGAGACTTCTATTTTATTTCCTGGGATTTTGGCAGTAGGAAGTGCACAACAGTCAACCAATATTACGTGATTTTTCCTCCCCTCCCTCCCCATGATGTAGACTTATTTTATCTCAGAATATTGTCTGTGTATATATCCAAATATCTTTGGTTTGGCTATAGTGATGCATAATGTTGGCATAACACAAAATATGGATAAAAAGATAAACATTCTTTTTCAATCTTAAGAATAATTTTGAAGATTTATAGTTCTGTTTTCATCTGAGGCAAAAGTGAATTGTGTTCAATTCTATGTTTCAATAAACTGCAGGAGATACATCTAGGATATTCCAGAGAACCAGATACTATGATGCCTTGTTATCTTCTTTGACCATTGCTGGAATCAGGACCTTGTTCAGCTCCAGCCAGGAGGAAACGGCTGGGCTGATTGCTGAACTTGCCCATGTTGAAGAAAGAAAGAATGCTGCTATTACTGTCCCATTGGAGGTTCATGGTCACCGGCAACAGATTTTACAGTTCTACCTCAGCATTCCTGACATCAGTTATATAACAGCTTTAAATCTCTGTCATCAGTTCAACTCTGTGAAAGAAGTAGCTAACAGGTAATTTTATCTCATGATTTTATGTTATATTCTTCATTATATTGCTACATGTAGATTAGCAAAGAAACAGTCAGTTCAGGAAAATTACCGATGGAAAAATGGCAGAAATATTAAATAATTACTTTGCTTCAGCATTTACCAGGGAAACAGGACAGGTGAGCATGAGATAACTGCATCTAAAATAAAGAGATGAAATATTAAATAAATTATTCAAACTTAAGAGTGTAAAACCCCGTGGTAAGGGTGGATTGCATTCTTGCATTTTAAAAGAATCTAGGGAAGAGATAACAAAGGCAATGCTATACTTTTAATAATTTGTTGGAGAAAGATATAGTGCCAGAGAACTGGTGGATTGGTAATATTAGACCTATATTTATGAAGAGGGATAAAAGATCTCTGATGAATTATAGACTAGTCAGCTTAACATCGGTGGTAGAAAAAGTAATATCTCTACTAAAGGAGAGAATAGAAGGAAAGCTAGAAACCAAAACACGAAATAATGAATAGCATGGTTTTGAAGAGAGAAAGTCTTGCTTGACCAACCTCGTTGAATTTTTTTGAAGAGGTGACCGGGAATATAGATGAAGGTAATGTGGTAAATGTAGTTTATCTAGATTTTCAAAAGACCATCAAAAAGGCACCACATAATAGATTTATGAACAAGGCCAGGTAGCAAAATGGATAACAGATAGCAGATAACAGAGTGGGAGTGAAGGGCATTTAGAGAGGCAGAAGGTAGGAAGTAGTGTTCCACAAGGATCAGTGCTGGGATCACTACACTGCTAACAAGCTTGCAGAATGGTCATATATTTGGTAAATAAATTTCAACAGAGATAAATGGGAGTTAATACAATAAGGAAGTTGCATATTACTTAGAAAATAAGCGAAGGGGTCTGGGAGCATAAACACACAAATCACTAAAAAGCCAAAAGAAGAGCGCCAGGGCTTATTTCCAGAGGGACAGAATTTTTAAAAAGTTATGATAAACTTGTATTGAACCTTGGTTTGACCACAGCTGAAGCATTGAGTACAGTTCTGGTTGCCATAGTATAAAAGATAAGAGTCACTGGAGAGGATGCAAAAAACATTCACAAAGATGGTACCAAAAATGCAGGGAAATACGTATCAAGAGAGGATGAACAGCCTGGCTCTTTTTCTGAAAAAAGGGCTGAGGCGTGACCTAATGAAGGTCTTTAAAATTGTGAAAGGATTTGATTGTGAAAGAGTGAAACTAGAGGCTGTCGATAGAAAATAAGTCACCAAGAAACCAAACAGAATTCAGAAGAAAAAACAAAAAATATTCCGGACTGATTATTGAATTCAACAACCTTAGATCTTGAACTCCCTCCTCCATCCCCACCCCCTTTCCGTTTCTTCCCCCTCCCTTTTTTTTCCAATAATTTATATAGATTTGTCTTTTCCCACCTATTTCCATTATTTTTAAATCTATACCTTTAATGCCCTGTCAGTCTTTCCACCCCACCCCCACTAGAGCTGTACCTTGAGTGTCCTGCCATCCATTCTTAATTAGCACATTCGTTTAGATAATATCACTTCTTTGTTCCTTTGTGACATCTTTTGATTATCTGCTCCTATCACTGCTTGCTTGTCCCTACAACCACACCCCCCCCCCCCCCCCCCCCCCCCCACCGAAACTTCTCTCCCCCCACCTTAAAGCAGCTTATATTTCACCCCTCTCCTAATATTACTCAGTTCTGTTGAAGGGTCATGAGGACTCAAAACGTCAACTCTTTTCTTCTCCGCCGATGCTGCCAGACCTGCTGAGTTTTTCCAGGTAATTCTGTTTTTGTTTTAGAATTCAGAAGAAGCTTTTCTTTTACCCATAGAGTAGTGAGAATGTGGAATGTGCTACCATAGGGAGTGGTTGAAGCACATACTATCTAGATGTATTTAAGGGAAGACTAGACAAGTAAATGAGGGAGAAAGGAGTGGAAAGTTATGTTATATTTAGGTGAGGAAAGAAGGGAGGAGATTGGCATGGACTTGGTGAGCTGAAAGACCAGTTCTGTACTGTATTTCCTACGTAATATATATTTCAAAGGTATGTGGCAGAATGCCAACCTTGTGCATATGCAAATAATTGATCTAATTGCAGTCAATGGGAAGATTTCTAATTACATTGTCATAGGAAGGTGGGGATTAGTTCACATGCATGTGGAAATATATTGTTTGATAGAACTACAAATCACAAGCAATCATGAATGAGTGCTGTACTGGTCCTTGCAAGGTGTCTTTATTCTCCTTGAGCCTCTGCACATCTGTGCAGTTTTGAAAACAATCACAATACAAATTCCAAAATTTAATGTGACAGACCATAAGACATAGGAGCAGAAATTAGGCCATTCGGCCCATCGAGTCTGCTCTGCCATTCAATCATGGCTGATAAGTTTCTCAACCCCTTTCTCCCGCCTTCTCCCCGACATTGCAAAAAAGAAATTCATAATCTTCATAACCACTACAAAGAATTACAATTAGCTTGAGCACCTATTGTGTATGCACAATGCTTTCTGAATGCTTAATCTGCTAATTCTAATGGTACTGAGAGATATAGGTCTTTGACTGTAAAGCTGATCTAACATCAGTTTTTAACCCAGGATGCTTCAGCTGTTTGTGGATTAATTTAGTTTGGTTGTACTGTTCTATTCTAAACCCCTTTCCATAAAAAGGGGTTCTAAAACAAAAGACTGTGGAAACACGCAGGTCAGGCAGCATGTGTGAAGAGAGAGAGTTGACGTTTTTAGGCCAATGATCTTAATTGTTAACACTTTTTCTCTGTCCACAGACTCTGTCTGAATTGAGTGTTTTCAGTTCCTTCATGGCTTCCCCACTTCTCCTAGTGCTTACTGCTTTAACAAGTAATAAATTTGTGCACATCATTGATATACAGTATTACACATCTTTGAGGCATGGATTTCACTATTTATGTGGAAACCCTGTTATTTGACAAGCTTATTATTTTCCTTCACTCTAGTTCAGTGGCTGAAATAGCTTATGGAGGCAAGATTGGTCAGCAACGAGCTGAAGAGATCTACCGTTATCTTCACTATGTATTTGATCCACAAATGGTGCCTGATCATTCAGGATAGACTGACTGGAAACAAAACCTCTAAGTATAAATACCTTTGATTTGCCAAATGTGGGCATCTCTAAATGCACTTTATTTCTGTACTGCTTAATGAATGATGTACAAATTATGTAAATAAAATCTTACAACAGTATTTTGTCAGCATATTCAAATGGTGCCATATTTCAGACTCTGCCAACTGACCATTTAAAGTTCAGCTAAAAGCTTAGACAATATCACTGACAACCAGTTACAAAATACATCAGGTTAAATTTCGTTAGTACATATTTGATCAATTATTTAATTTTTAAAAATGAATTAAATATTACATCTCAATTCAAACAGTAATTTGGACATAGTGTGAGTGGCATTAAGCAGCATTGAAAAAAACAATAATTATTTGAGTATACTGATCAGTGCCTTTGTTTGCATATTCCTTTTTATACAAAAAAAACCCAAATAGTTTAAGATTGTTATAAAACTTTAAATTTTAAAAATGGATTAAACTACAACATTTGGGAGGAGGGTGCGGTGAATAGCATTCAGATTGTGACTGGTTTTAGGTCATGGATCATCAACGTTGCCTACAAGGAGTGCCTTGAGTAGCTCTGGATAATTAGGTGTCCCCCAACCTGTCACAGGATCCCAAGACAGCGAAGCACAGAATCCCTTTCCTTCAGTTTTTTCATCCAGACAACCTAAGTGGCATCCTGTAGTTACCTATGATTTGAAGAGAAAATTATGAAAATTCAGAATCAAGAATGTAACCAGAAGACCTGCTTTATGTTTAAACAGGGTACACACACTCAGAATAAGGGGCGGGCCATTTAAGCCTGAGATGAAGGAATTTCTTCACTCAGTGGGCGGTGAATCTTTGGAATTCTTAACCCTAGAGGGTTGCAGAAGCTCAATCATTGAGCATGTTCAAGACAGAATTCAATATCTGAATACCAATAACATCAGCGGAATAGGGATAATGGGGAAAAATGGCATGAAATTAAATGATCAGTCATGATCTGTTTGAATGGCCGAGCAGGCTCGACAGGATGAATGGCCTACTCCTATTTCCTATGTTCTACACCCAAGATGGCATTTTAGTTCTATTCTCCAGCCATCAAGTTAAGAGTAGACTCAGCATCTTGTCTCAAAGTTAAAATATTTTTGTCAGTACAAGGCATTTCACCAGTGTGTCTGCTTTTCACTACTGGAATTGGGACAGATAATGAAAAATGTTGCAGTACTCTCAGCCATCTATGCTCTGTATTTAAGACTAAGCTTTCATAGGCAGAGCCAAGTAAAGCAAGTGTGTCAACACACTCACATTCTAAACGTACTTTATTCAATATACAGCAAAGTAGTCACACAAAGTAAATCTTCTGTTCACGATCACATCTTGGATTCTACATGTTGTAAAACAACAATCACCGAGGAACCTAATCAAAATACAGGGAGTCTTCACTTAAAAGTTGTGGTTGTGTTCCTGAAAATCAGGACTGTAAGAGGATCATGGATGTTAAAGCCAAGGTTTAGTTTTTCTGGGTGACAAATGTTCAAAGGAACCACAAGTTGAAATACTGTACTGGATGTGTGCAGTAATGTGCATTCCTAGCTGAAATAACTTGTAAAATAAATCATTAAATACAATACATAATGTAATTTGTGATTGACCAGGCACCATCGAGTGGCAGAAGTTGGTCAGTGCAGGAAGCTGCTGGACGGACGGTTCAGTTCAGAACTAGAACCAGGAGCAGAGCAGCTGAAAATGGATCCTGATGTCGGGGGGAGAGCAATGTTGTGGGTGAGAGAGTTGATGAGTGGTGGGGCGTGCAATGGTTTTGTCCACAATAGTTTTGATCCTCTTAAATAGGAATGGACCCACGGTACTCATCCTGGGATTGTCCTGCCATTCACCACAGCACGTGTTCAAATTACCCCCTTCATTACAAGCCTGTGCATGGAAGACCCTAATTAGCAGATCATAACATTGAATGGCCAATCAGGGCAGTGAAAAGCTGTCCCATTGAGGAACCGACTGGGGAAAAAGAAAATTCATGCCGGGCTAGAGTCTCTGGCTTGACCATCACCACCATCCATTTATTAATGGACTGCCTCACTTCAGTTCCTTTTCAGATACGCTTTCACATTAGATCTAGATCTGTGATCAGATGAAAGACTCTTAATTGAATTATGTATTGAGAGTCATAATCTCTTCTTTAGTGTGGTTTAGTCACAGCACAAAGCCATCCACAATTTGAAAATAATGGACAACAAAAGAGTCTGCCTTGCATGGGAACTGGAAATCTCAAATTAGTGCAGTAAGGAGCATTATTATTGGGATTAAGGCACATAGTTATTGCAGTATAGCTGCTGACTCAGATTCTGCTGTACTGACACTGTTTCAAACTAGAAACATTTACTGTTATTATTCAGAATGGACATCGTCATCCAGTTAAAGTGAAATTCAGCATAGAAATTTACAGCACAGAAAGAGGCCATTCTGTCTATAGTGTTCATGCTGGCCAAATTAAAAAGTGCTACTGAGCCTAATCTCTTGGGCTGTAGCCTTGTAAGTTACAGCATTTCAACTGCACATCCAAATACTTTTAAATGCAATGAGGGTTTCTGCTTCTACCCCTCTCTCAGGCAGCTAGTTCTAGATTCCCTTCACTCTCTGATGAAAAGATTCCTCCTTAACTCCCCAGAATCCTTCTACCAATTACTTCAAATCAATGCATCCTGGTTATTGACGACTCAGGCAAATAAGTCCTTACTATTCATTGGTACGGGCTCCTCAATTGTATATGCCTCAATTAAATCTCCTGTCAGCCTCCTCTGTTTGAAGAAAAGAACCCCATCCTATCCAATCTTTCCTCATAGTTAAAATTCGCCAGTCCTGATAACATCCTTAAAAATCTTCTCTATACCCTTCTGGTGCAATCACATCTTTCGTGTAATGTGGTGACCAGAACTATATGCATCTCTCTAGCTGTGGTCTAACTAGTGTTTTATACAGTTCTGGCATAACCTTACTGTTCTTATATTCTGTCTTGGACAATAAAGGAAAGGATCCCATATGCCTTGTTAACCTGTCCTGTTATCTTCAGGCATCTATGGACAATGTACTCCAAGGTCCCTCTGTTCCTCTACACTTCAGTATCCTACCATTTATTTTGTAGTCCCTTGCCTTGTCTGCCCTCTGCAAAAAGCATTCCCTCACTTTTCTGGGTGGAATTTTCTAGATTGGATTCCATGTGCCACTTTTCTGCCCACCTTATCAGTCCATCTGGGACATCAGTAAGTATCCCCCTAGAGTCTACATCTTTCTTCTTCACTATCGATCACTCGGCCGATTTTTCATCTGCAAACTCCATAATCGTATCCCCGACATTTACATACACCACAAAATACCAGTACACTGCCTCGAGGAACCCATAATATATTTCAAAATTAGAAAACATCAGACATTAAACAAATGGCAGCAATTTAGAATCAATAGTCTTGTTTTAACTTACATCAAAGAATGCTCCAGATGTGCCATTCTCCTGTAAACTGTAAAGCAATGGGTTTACAAAACCAAGAGCTGGAAGACCTTTCTGGAACCGGTGATCATTTATGAGAGCCAAGACCCCACCAAAGACTGGGGTTGACGCCTGCAGAGAAAAGCAAAATCTCACAATTTAATTCGATAAAATAACAAAAATCTCACATTTAGCAAATTAACTAATTAGCTTTCAAGATCTTTATCAATAATTAAAGCTCAGTCAGCATAGCAATCAATAGCAATTATGGTTAAACTTCAATGTGGTGAACACTGGGTCTACCTGTGGATAAACGGAACCGGATTTTTATGACTACGGTGGTAAATTTTATCTCAGCTAAGGCAGTGCTTCCCAAATGTTTTCCACTATGACCCCACTTTGATGCTTCAAAATTGGTGTAACTACAGATGCCAAAAAAAAGTAGGATGGTAACATTCAATACCTAATTATTAAAATTTGCCTATTAAAAGATAAACATCATATACATATGAAAATCTGTGCTTTTAACCAATTTTATCTTACGTACTCAAGTAGACCTAACTGTTCAGCTTCGGAGTGGAGAAGCACCATGCTTATGAGGAGTTCTGGAACTTTCTGCACAGGGGCTCCTTCTTAGCCCCAACCCTCCAGTTGCAGCATGACCTCCCTTCCCCACTCACTTAACTTCCAATCCGGATTCCATTGATTAATGTGATCCTGTCATTTGAAGGCACATTTCCCCCCCTCCTAGGGAACCTGGGGCCAGCAAAAACAGACTGGGCGTGCTCATGGCAGGCACTGATGCTGCCTCAGAGCTCATTCCCTTCCCTCTCAGCGAACTGGGACCAGCAAGAAAAAAAAATTCTGGTGCACATGGTGGATCCTTGGAGCCCATCTCCATTGCTCGTCGGGTTGCGCCCCACAATTTGGGAACCCCTGGGCTAAGGGGTTTTAGGTAGAAGGTAAATAACGATTTAACTTACTGATGTCCCAGAAATCCAAGGAATTGGGATTAGGTTGCTTACAATCCAGTAGTTATCAGATAGAGCAGCTACATCAGGATAGGCACGGCCACTAACATTGTAGTAGCTTGCTGGGGGAAGTGATTTCATCCTTTTGAGGTAAGACTTCACAGCAGCAGCCTGTAAAATGAAATGATATTGCACATCAATTACTTTAAACACACCAAATTTATTTATAAAAGTTCAGAAGAAACCTAGACTTTTTAAACCTATTAATATCTTGTAATGAACAGTACAACTTTGGAAGAATTGATTATCTTTGCCTTAGTTTCAATTTTTTGTACTCTGCTTAATAAAATTAATCTTATGACATTTTGGAATCTGGTGCATGACCATTCCAGGGACAAGCACATTGATGAAACTCAGTACAAAACATTTGATAGCACAGTTACTTGTGATTACCTTACTAGGTTATAAATAACATTTGGTCAAACAACAAGAATACATTGACAATTTAGAAGGAAAAATTGTAATATTTATTGGAAGACTGAAGCACAATGTTTCTTGTTTGTTTTCTACTCTTTTTCACATACAACAGCTCATTAAAACATGTCAGAGCACTAGTGCATCATACGAAGGAATGGAGGGATACTGGTTTGTACTTCCCCATATGCTAAACTCATAATCTCGTGCTTAGTACTTCCCCATAGTAAGAGTGTGAAAAGTGCTGGTGTGCTCCATACAAAGTACTTTTGTATAGTGTGCTAGACTGCCAGTTCAAACTTTAATTCTTCAACTAGTACAACAGTAACATGGTACTGCAATTTAATCCTCGTGTTGGTATATACTGCCTCCTTCCCTCAGCTCAGGCATGTATTCTATCTAAAAACGTTGTTTCAAACAAATAATATTCTTAACATTATTCTCCCATCATTTTAATGTTGTTAACATTTCAAAGTTAAAGATGCAATTAAGTCTCAACTGATTCATTTGTTGGAAATTCTAATGTACTTCATAAAACTCAAGAAAAATTATACTGTTTTTTTTTACTAGAGCTGCTTTGGAATCATAAATAATCAGGCTAAACTGCATCAAGAATAAACCAGCTTAATCCAAATCAGCAAGTCAGCAGGGTTTTGTTCTGGTATGACCAAGCAGACACAAATGGAGGCTTTATATTCTAAGCACATTTAATATTTGGTGCAGTAGGTGAAACATTCAACACCACTACATTACTGAAACATGCTAACTTCCTGCAACTATCTTGGGTGAATCCTGTCTGCATCATCTGGGAATATGGGAAATTAGAAAGTCACCTTCAGTAAAACAAAAATCAATCTAGTGACCAACTGGTTACTTAACTGATAGTCTGGCATCCTAAACACATTACTGAATCCACCACCACTGATGAAGTCTGTGACCTCGGCTGTAATTTGAAAAGGATTCTTGAAAGAAGTTCCTCCCACAGTTGTGACATATGGACTGAAAGAATTTTTATAATTGGTTATGGCTGGGCATCACACACAACAAACATGTTCATTCCAATGCAATGCTCTATGCTGAGAATTTCTTTCTGAAATCCATCATTTTAACCATTTCTTCTGTAACAATCAATGGCCTTTAAATGTTGTCTATTGTATGGATATAATTGATCAAAACTAAACAGTTAATGGATTAAATAAACGACTGCATAAAACAATACAAGCAACGTTCAACTGGCAGCCACTTACTTGTATCTTGCCTAAAGATTGAGCAACCAAATATTCACTGGGCACTTTGAACATTCCTTTGACATCCAAGGCCCACCTGATCCAATTTTCAGGTAGGCCTTCATGTTTGCATTCCTACTATACTTAGTCATAACTGACGGTAGCCTGTTTAAATATTGAGATAGCGGTGGTTATAACACCTGGATAGCAATCTTTAGGTACAAATGGGCAGAGTGCATGCTGGGCATGCTAGGCCAAGCAATAGCAGGCATTGGGCAGCCTAATCAGCTGTTGGGGCTGGGGGTGGGGAAGAAGAGCTTGAATGCATAACACAAAGATCTTCTGTCTTGTTCTTGTGCCCCTGGGGTCAGTAAACCCCCTCTCAAACTTATCACTGGCTTTGTGTAGAAACCAGTTGATTTCATTTAACTAAAACCAGGACACTGCAATGAAGCAGCCAATATGGTGTCTGGAGCTCACCAACCGAATTCAACTGAAACCTGAATTTGAAACTGTTTGGGCCCCCTCATCGTAGCTTTGGGTGGGGGCCCCAAATCTCCCCTGATATTTCCTCCCTGCTTCCCATTCTAGGTTCTGTATCACACTTGACAGGCCAGCCCCTTCTATCAGGTCTCTGCTAATGTAGTGCTGAAACCAGTTATGTATAGGTCAGGGTGACAAGCATTCTTAATTTTGATTCCCTTAGTGTGGGGAAACATTTAACCTCTGAGATATCCCACATAGGCAAGCTGAGCATTGGAAGTTCTTGACATCAATGTGGATCTCAATTTTTTTGTTGCATTGGAGTATGCTACTTCTGCTTTATTACTAATTCTATAGTTTGGCACATTAAGAGTTCAAAATTGGTTCTTGCAACAAATATATTAATTAGGTTAGAAGAAATTCCAGATTTCAAGCTTTATCTAGAATACTAAAAAATAAATTAATTGTTGCTAGAGAACAATAATGGATTGTGAAATGATATAATGAGAGTGATTTTAAGAGTCACTTAATGAATCAAATGTTAAGGTGTGAAAAATGCATATTTCTTAGCTAGAATACTCAAGTGTTTGACCTTGCAAAACAGATGTTGTGTTGGAATACCACATACCTACCCATTAAAAAAAGCTGCAGTTTTGTGAGACATTACCTTGATGCAGGAAAGCTTGGTCGGAAGGTATTTATGCCTCTTCTAACTTCTCTGCAGCCTGCACCATCATCACCTTTCACATAAGGCAAATGAATGTTAAAGTTTAACTGTCATCACTCCTTCCGTCAGCTTTTAACAACTTTCACAAGATGTAAAAAATATTATTATGCTGTATATTTAGTATGTAAATGACATGCCGTACTTTATCTCCCATTTCAATGCTCATCGGTTCCCTGATATTAACTCAAGTGTGGGAACTGGTGTGCATGTCTCGATAATGTTGTGGGAAAGCAACATTGCCATTTAAATTAGTCCCCTACTCCTCTGGGCAGATGACCTTCTGTTCCCTGACTAAATTCAGGCAACTACAAAAGGTGGGGATGCAAACATGTCAGGAACACATTGTAAAGTCACCAACATATTGACCCCTCTGTCTGCACCATTCTATTATTGGATGGGAGTTTAAAATCAGTCCGAAATGTGTTATGTACATATACATAATACAAGCACCAGTACTTACCAAAGGTTAATCATTTAGGATATTGTGAGCTTTAATGTCTTATTAGTAAATTTTGCTATTTTTAATTGATGTCTAGTGATAGAGCTATAGAGAAAAACAGACTTAATTCTGATTGTCAACATTCAAATCTTTACTGCATCTGCTAAAGGACTGCACCAAAAATGCAAACAAAATATACCCTTCTGGATGATGTAGTTAAGAGACTAGTTAAGAGTCTGATTGTTAAACAAGCCAATACATATTCTTGCCATAAATTTATGGGAGTTTAGATTTAAGAGCCAAACTGATTGAAGTACAAGACACAATAAATTATTACTAGAATGAAAGCAGACCATCAGACAGTGATATGTCAGACTGCAGTGAAGCTAGAAATTAGAAACAAATGATCCTTTAATTTCAAACGTGTAGTGCAAAGAACCTAAAATTAACAAGTTTCAAATATTCTCTTCACATTTAACTGGATACTAAGTGAAGGTCTTGCTATTTCCAATAATCACAGTAGCTGAAGTGGTTAGGTTATGACGAATCTTTAGAAAAGGCACTCTTGATTCCAAGTTCGAGTGCATCATGTGATGACTGGATTAAAAACAAAAAAAATCCTTTAGAAGCAATCTGTCATAAGATTTTAAAAAAATTACCAGATGCGAACAGTATAGAGAGTCCACGGACACCTGCCTTCATTAACTCAATGTTGATTCGCTCCATGTATGCCATAGACAGACTGTCCTCATCATCTCCGTAGCTGGTGGAGTGGACCCATGGAATAGATGACATATTACTCAATAACATCATCCACTCTAGAAATGGTTCCTGAGATTCATGTCTTCCTGTACAGATCAACAATAGTTAATAAAATCTTTCCATGTAACCATTCTGACAATCTGTAAACTGAAGGATAAAAGTATGAAGGAATCAGCTTAGAGTAGAGAGAATTTAAGGCAACCAAAGAACAGTAAAAACTATAATGTTGAATTTACACAAACACATTGGAAGGTCCCTTGGGACACTCTTGACTTATCAGTTCTGCTCAGCAAACTAGTTACAGTGCATTATAAATTGCTCCAGAGTGTGTGGGGGATGGAAAGGAATTGACTAATGTTGGTATCTTCTCACACACACCAAACCTTAAACCCCTCAAAAGGAAGTGGTGGCCAGAAGTTTCCAAATACAAAATTCAATTTGCCAACATATAGAAAATTGCGGTTTTCGAGTGAACAGCTGGGGAGTTCTGTCCCATAAAGACCATTACTTTCTGCAAGAACTCAGCTATGGTATGGTCACAGAAACTTCCTTGTCTGGGCAGCAAGCAGCTGAATACGTCAGCATTAATGGAGGTTAATTCAGTTTAACAGAACTAAAAGTTCTGACTGTTTTCACATCCCCAAATTATGATATGACATCTGCCAAGGTTTTACTGATCTCCTAGTTGCAAGGTTACAAAATCATTCTGAACCATATATGGTTGGGGAAGATGTATAGCTCTTTGAAAACTTACAAATTTCAGAATATACCCAATTCAGGATGCTGAATAGGCCCATCAGCACTCCAGTTCATTCAACTCACTGGCTGACATAGTTGTGTCAGTAGTAACTCAGATAAAGTTTACTGTTTGGTTCCAAGTCCTCCGGTTATTGTCCCACCTGACCTCCAACTCATTAGCTGACACAGTGGTGTCAAAAGTCACTCCAATCTTGGGCCTAGTTCCAATGCTTATCTACTCTTCCTTTAAGAAATGCAATGCTCTTGGTCTCAATTACTCCCTGTGGCAAAGTACTGAATTATCTGAAAACAATATTTTAAAAATACTCTCCTAATTTCTCTCCTCACTCTCAATGAAGTTATTGTAATATGTATTGGACAATTGTTCAGCAAGTATCCCTTCCAGACAGGGGTCAAAATAATTTTTTTTTTGAGGGCTCTTGTTGAGATTTTCTCAAGGGCTACATTTTGGTTTCCAGGGACACCTTAAACGTAAAGTCTCCAATTAAAGGACATTAAAGAAACAAGAGACTCGTTGCTAGGCAGGTGTCCAAGCATCCAATTAACAATTAAACAGTTTTCCTTAATTCACCTCTGCCCTCACCAGCCCATCAATCTCCTCCAATGACTGATACTAAAGCAAACTGAAGGCCTGGAAAGTCACTCTCCTCTGGCTTGACCAGAGTCCCAGCTTTTTTGGCACATCAATTTTAAAAAAAAAATCACAATGCCAACCAAAAAAGCTTGTATACAAGCGGACACTTCTATAGCAGAGACATTTAAAGAAAGCCTAAAGGGAACAAAAAAAAACTGGATTTATCCCCCACAATATCTTTTCTCCCTCTAGTCTAGATCTCTGTACTTTAAAAACTTTACTCACAAAATAATTTATTGGACAAAGCAAGCCATTGGAAAGGATCTAATAATTTTCTTAATAAAAGCAAATTTACAACAAATAAAATGAGAACAAAAAATGCTGGAAAAACTCAGCAGGTCTGGCAGCAACTGTGGAGAGAGACACAGAGTTAGCGTTTCGAGTTTGTATGACTCTTCCTCAGAGCTTTAGAGAAATAGAAATGTGATGGATTTTATACTGTGTAGGAGGGGGTATCACATTTCTACTTTAGCTCTGAAGAGTCATACCGACTCGAAACGCTAACTCTGTTTCTCTCTCCACAGATGCTGTCATACCTGCTGAGTTTTTCCAAAATTTTTTGTTTTTATTTAAAATTTCCAGCATCCGCAGTATTTTGCTTTCATATTATAACAAATAAATGTGAATTTTATGTCACTAACATCATGGTCCAAATTTTCCAATGTCCGGAGCAGCAAAATCTAGATTTAAATCTATGATGCGCATTGGGACCATGTGGTAGTTCTGACATGTGTACATGTGTTGTAATTGCCTGGGAAGTTTAAAATTCCAATGGGCTAATTTGTGCTGCCTCAGACACTACATGAAAGCCTCTGACATTGAGCTCAGGGTCAGAGGCTTGGTCCTGATTTGCGGGATTTACCTGCATAATTACCCAGGAAATGGTTAATACCTGGTCTAAATCAGATTAGCTAGCATTACTGAACGAAGCACCACAACTGACCACCCCAAATCACCCCAACCCAACTCGACTCTCTCTCTCCCATCAACACCCAAAACCAACCACCGCCTGACCCGACTACCCCACCCAACCTGACCTAACCCCCAGCCCAACTGCAGCTTGTGACAGATTTAGCCGGTAGTCACGTGGGCCCACACTCCACCGCCCCGACCAGATTGCCGTCCCAACGACCGCCCCCCCCCACCCCCCAACTGATCGACCACAGTCCCGACCTGACTGCCCACCTACCCACACTCATTCCTTAGAAGACTTGAGACCTTTAAAAACTTACCTGAATGTGGTAGCTGGTATCGTAAAAAGAGGGCATGCCCTCTCCTTCCTTCCACTCTCCTCCACTTGCTAGACTTACTCTGGGGAGGCTGCTCTGGCCCATTTCTGCTTCAGCCAGGATCAGATGTCCCAGCTGAAAACGGGCAGTTCCATTGCGATGCAGAAAACTTTGCGCCCGACATTTCTGCTGAGTGCAAGATCTGGACCCACATGACTAACTACCGGGCTAAAATCTGTCACCAGCTGTGCAAGAGCAGTAGTATCATGAGGCTTCATTAGCTCTCAAACCAAAACCACTACGGTTAAAAATACCAAATGGCTCATGCTTGGCTGAATAAGTCACACTAATATAAAGATATACCCAGAAATTCAATAAAAACCTACCTCCATTACTGAAGACCCAGGTAGTTATGTTTGCACCAGTACTCATAATGTACTCCACATCCAGGCTGGCTTCCAAACCGGCCTTTATACCTCCTTGGGATCCAATCACTTTATCAACTTTAGTGTGGTGCACAAAGCTGCGACCAAATAATTGCATAAACTCTGTGAGGTCCATCTGGTGGAAATATTGCTCCAGGAACTGAAGGATAAAATAATTGATCCAATTAATTTGCAGAAATAGGCTTCGGTTCATCTGTAGTATATCATTTTTATTACAGCCAGCCATCATTTCACTTTAATGAAAATGCATGAAGTTTGATCAGGCAAATATTTGAACTTCACCTTTCAGGTCAGACAAAAATCAAAGATATAAATTTATAAAATGACCTGTTATAATTCATTAGGTTATTCACTAGCACATCTATCCTGCTCAATTTACACCAATTGGGCTGCACGACAATATGTGGCCTTGCTCCACCATCTATGGAGGAATACTTAACCCTATTCCCCAGTTCACAGTGTCCATTTCTCTGACAGACTTTTGAACCGCATCTCTCTGTTTTCTGAAACTGTGCTACTGCTCTCCTCATCATCAACAGCCTCCCACAATTCTACCTCCTCAACTACATCTTCGGTCTCTCTGTCTCCAAATTCCTTTGTTTCCTGTTCAGTGTCCACCTCCCCCCTTTTGAATATGGTAATATTTATCAAGGCCACTGTTGTCTGAGGCTCAATGTGGTTCCTTTCCTTATGAGACAATATGCATATCTCTCAGTGCAAAATATTACTCCAACAAATAGACAATAGGGAGGTTTAGAGGATCATACTGAAGTGCAACTTACCAGTGGGATAAATATGATTTGATTAACAGCATACCTGTGCCACTGCTTGACTGTTATTCGCATGAGACCCAACATCACTTGCAGTAAGGTTGTATCGTTTTCTCACAACAGCAGGTGTCACTCCCAAGTGAAAGCCAGCTTCTGTATGCCGGCTAGTTTTCCATGCTTTGCTTATTACAGTCTTCTTCGAAGGGAATCGATGCACACCCCCAACTACAATAAATATATATTCATAAAAACAATGATATAATTTACTCAAGTTGCTACATTAAAGTACTTATTTAAATGCAACGTTTTATTTTTTCGTGGAATGTGGATGTCACTGGCAAGGCCAGCATTTGTTGCCCATCCCTAACTGCCCTTGGACCGATTGGCTTGCTAGGCCATTTCAGAGGGCAGTTAAGAGTCAACCACATTGTTGTGGGTCTGGAGTCACATGTGGCCAGACCAGACCAGATAAGGATGGCAGATTCCCTTCCCTCGAGGACATTAGTGAACCAGATGGGTCTTTACAACAATCGATGGTGGTTTCATGGTCACCATTACTGAGACTAGCTTTCAAATCCAAATTTTATTAATTGAATTTAAATTTCACCAGCTGCTATGGTGGGATTTGAATCCATGTCCCCAGAACATTAGCCTGGGCCTCTGGTTTACTAGTTCAGTGACATTAACAGTACACCACCGTCTGCCCAACTTTGTTGAAATAGAGCTGCTGTAAAGAGTGAAAAGTGAACTTAGTACTGAACAGAGGGGAAAGTACCTAGGAAAGGATGGGCTGTTGCATCAGGTGCATAAGAGCACCAGTGCCTTGCATCAAAACAAGGTAGGTGCTAAATAGAGGCCAAGTGAGGAAATTCAACCCAAGTGAGGAAGTACTGCCCTGCTCTGGCATACATCATAGTGGCTATTTCAGAGAAGGATTATTAGAGAATTGCATACAGCAAGTGTGCCACAAAATTACTGGAGACCTTGGAACCCCACTACATGGAGATGGGCAAGCATAGAAGAGATACAAATTTGAAAATGACCTGGAGAAAGTACGTTTAAAAGTAGCATTGATTGATGATAGAAATTTGAAGTCAGATTAAAGAAATGAGTAGGAGTAACCAAATTATTGTTCCAGATGATTTAATTATTTCCTTATCGATTGGGACAGAGAAGAAAGAAAAAAGAGAAAGGAACTCCTAAAATGTGTACAAGAGATCAGCCTCAAGCAGTTTGTTAGCAGGCCTACAATGGCAAATGTGCTGCTCGATCTGATTATTAGTAATGAAAGAAATTAGGTAGATGAGCTAAAGGTAGGTGAGAAGCAGCCACAGTGTGATAAGATTTAAGATGCAACTAGAATGGGAAAAAGCCAGGACCAAGACTGGATTCAGCTGGATTTAGAAAGATATTGTTCTTAGTTAGCTCACACAGAGCTGACAAAGGGAAAGATGAAGGTGAAATCAACACACAAAGATAACAAAAGATGCAGAATAAGAATACTGAATTTTTAAAAATGGTAGTTTCAGAATGTCACTGATCATCTTCTACAAAATGAAGATCCAAGTGCTAAAACCAAAGAGAAGGGTACTGGCAAAGAGATGAATTCAAAGTAATTAAGAATGAGGTGAATGACATTGTGAGTGGATGAAAGACAAATTTTAAGTAAGTTTTAGACTCTGTCCTTTAGGATGAGGATAAATATTCCACATCATGAATCAAAACTTCAACTGTGTGGATTTCTCAGTAGCTTGGTTTGGAGATTCCTGAATCAGATAGCTGATTGACTTAAAACAGCTGTCCAACGAAAACAATTAATCAGTCAGAAAAGAATCGAACGCCATGCATCTAAATAAAGCCCTTCATTTATAGACAACACTATCCAAGGTGGTATTGTCTTAATAGCTCACCAAAATCAATATGTTCAGCCACTTCTTCAGGGATTTCGTACTTAACCAGAGATCGTATCAAGGTGTGATGGCCATTTGTGTAACGATTAAACTTAGATCCAGCCAGAAGCTTCTCAGCAGTGCTGAAATACAGGTTGTAAAACAGAATAATACCATGACTTCATTCAATAACAGTCCCTGAACTGTAAAGCCAAACTTTCCTTGAGTTCAATGCCAGCAAAACGAAAGCCATATGTTCCGGTTCTTGCCTACACCCATGTAGTTCTGGTCCTGGGTTCATCTACTTCCCTAGCTGCCTGCTCGAAATGAACTAGATAGCACATCTATTTGGCAATCTGCTCAACCCCAAGCTGATTTTCCTATCCAACAGCCAATATAAGTTATCAGGGCTGCAATTTTTCACCTCTGGAATATTCTCAGCTGTGCCCCTACCTTTATTGCTCTGCTACAAAAATCTTAATCCATACCTTAGTTACTATTAGAAAAAGAACAGAATCAAGAATGCTCACCTTGTCAATCACGCTTCACAAACTTGAGCTAATCTATGATTGGATCTTTTCTCACATTGAGTTCCATGCACGAACCACTGCATCTTTGCCATGTTCTGTTATCCCTCCGGCCCCCAACTCAGCAACTTACAGGTCCTCATCATCATTCTTAAAACCCTCCACAGTCTTTCCCCATTTGGCATGAAGAATCTTCTCTGTCCCAACCTACACCCTGTACTCAACTGTGGATTATAGCTTATTCCTGGCTTCCTCCTTGGGGAACATCCTTTCAGTCACTCCACTGTTACTCTTTGGAAGTCTCTCCCAAAAAAACTTTGTCCTGCTATTTTTTGATTTTCCTTCAACCTCACAAAAAACTTAGCTACTTCTTTAATCTTTCTTATCACCTGCTCAGCATCCTCTTCTCCCCCTTCATTTCCTTTAAAATGCTTAAAGACATTAATCTATAAACAGGATGCTATAAAAATGGCTCATTAAACAGTTTAGTTAGCAACTGAGCTTGAAATATCATGGGGATTCTGGCAATGGACTCATCAAACTCACAAAGAAATGTCAGCGACCTGGTTATACCAGGTCTGTGCTGTTTCTAAGATTTTTCTCAGTCCCCCGTAAGGAATAAAATTTCCCTTTGTCTTTCACAAGGCAAAGGAGGGTTGAGGAACTGGGACTCCTAAGCTAGGAGAGTTCTATTTCCTGTTCCTCAGCTAGGACCTGCCGTTTGTGTGACAACTGATACGCTGAGTGATTACAGGCTGTCTGACCTCCACAATAGTGTACATGGGTGCCAGCAGTGAGGTCCAGAGCAGGAAAACAATCTGGATTTATTAGTTATTTTAAAAAGAAGCCTCATTGAGTTCTTTGCTCAGAAGGCCAAAAGGGCCATTTTCAAGGGTAAGGTAAGAGAACTGGACATCCCTTCCTTGCCAGCCAAGAATGGTAGATAATCAGAAGCACCTTTACCAATGGGGCTAAAGAAGTGCTTGCACTTGCATGTACCAAACTAATAAACTTCCCTCTGACTGATCCCAAGCTCTGGCTTGAGGGCACCGTTAGGTTCAATCCGGATGTAACTACTGGGATCGTGATTCGAGGAATTTTGAAGCCACCTTGAATCAGGGAAAGCTCCACCAACTTTGGCTTTTCCATTTTTGGATGAAAAGTCATCCTCTTGTGATGCACATGAGCAGATCAAGTGGAACCAATTCTTAATTTTTGTAGCAATGGAGACTGAGGCTTACTGAGTTGTGTCAATGAATACAGTTTGCTCAAACTTTTTCTTTAAAATGTTTCTGTAGCTTTATAAAATTCTCTGTTTTAACATACTTTTTCCGTAGCTCTCAAATTAATGCAGAACTTTTAACAAACTTTCCCCTTATAACAGCTTAGTATGGCTCCCAAAAATACTTATGAAATTATGCCTCAAAAGACAAGTAATGAACATTCCACAGCATAGATGTTTTCTCACCTGACAGACATGAAACATTTCAAGAAATCTGAAGTCTGGACTGTGGAGCAGCTTTGTACACCATGGTTTCTTAGCCACGTCCACACCGTTTTCAGAGTCTCTTTTGAAGATTGAATCAGACTAGATAACTGATCCAAGGTGAGGTATTTACCTAGGGAATAGTGAGACAGTGACTCAGTTCATAAAAATTAGCTAAATGTTTCTCAGAGTCAGCCAAAGTTGAGGTGATTTTTATTAATAATTTTGAAAAATCTGTCACAAACTTTAGGTCAGAATCAGTCAGTTATTTACATCTTGAGTTTTGCTTATACTTGTCAGGTAGTGTAAAATACTGAAATATTACAAAAAAAAAACTGGAAATCTAAAATACAAGCAAAAAATAAAAAAATAAAAAAAAATATATAAAAATTTTAAAAATAAATATTTGAAAAAAGGGGATCAAAAAACGGTGAGGATGGAGGAGAGAGTTCATGGTCTGAAGTTGTTGAACTCAATGTTAAGTCCGGAAGGCTGTAAAATGACTAATGACTCGGAAGATGAGGTGTTGTTCCCCCAGTTTGCGTTGAGCTTCACTGGAACGTTGCAGCAGGCCAAGGATGGACATGTGGGCATGAAGCAGGGTGGAGTGTTGAAATGGCAAGCGACAGGGAGGTCTGGGTCATGCTTGCGGACAGGCCGAAGATGTTCTGCAAAGCGGTCGCCCAGTCTGCGTTTGGTCTCTCCAATGTAGAGGAAACTGCATTGGGAGCAGCGAATGCAGTAGGCCAAATTGAGCGCAGCTTCACTTGAAAGGAGTGTTTGGGCCCTTGGACGGTGAGGAGGGGGTAAGTAAAGGGGCAGGTGTTGCACCTTCTGCGATTGCATGGGAAGGTGCCGTGGGAAGGGGTTAAGGTGTTGGAGGAGTGGACCAGGGTGCCTCGGAAGGAGCGGTCCTTATGGAATGCCGACGGTTGAAGTGGGGTGGGGGGGGGGGGGGAGAGAGATATGTTTGGTGGTGGTATCATGCTGGAGTTGGAGGAAATGGCGGAGGATGATCTTTTGAATGCGGAGGCTGGTGGGGTGAAAAGTGAGGACAAGGGGGGCCCTATCATGGTTTTGGGAGGGAGGGAGAGGAAGGTGTGAGATGGGTTGGACACGGTTGAGGGCCCTGTCAACCAGTGTGGGTGGGAAACCTTGGTTAAGGAAGAATGTGTGTGAAAAGTTTCCTAACATTGGTCCCAAAATTTACTTTTACTAGTTTGAAAATGTACCCACTAGTTCTTGCTCATAACACAAAACCCTGACATTAGGTAGGGATCAGTCGTGGAGCTCTTTTCTGCAGTACCTGTAGCGCTTGAATGTCTTTCTTTTTTCTTGGTAATTAGAGCTTGATAGTGTTCAAGGCATGATCTGACCAGAGCACTGTAAAGTTTGTTCATAACTCTTACCTTTATTGCACCTTATTGGCCATGTAATTCAATACCTTTTGGCTTTGCTGATTGCCATTCTGCGTTGGTTGGACAAATTTAACATGGAATCTACAAAGACTCCTTATCAATTTCAACACCATTCCTGGATGTACCCAGGCCATCTATTTCTTCTTCCTTTCTGTAGCACATTACACTTGTCTACTTTAAGATTCATTTGCTATTTTTCTGCCCAGTTACAAATTTTGTCCAATTAATTCCGTAATTTTTGAGTGTGCTTGCTGATTCCACTGTCCTTCCTAGTTTGGTATTATCTTTAAAATTGACAATTATGCATTGAACTTCTGTATCCATGTCATTTGTGCGAATTAGAACAATAGTACTGAACTCTGAGGTACCCCATTCAGTACTTAACATTCTCCGATATAACTCCACTAATGAATACCCACAGTCTCTGCAGCTTTTTATTGATGCCTGAATAGCCAGAGCTGTGCCTTTAATTAACGTGGAATTTTAAGTGTAGATATGTCAAGTCATGGGGCTCCTCACAGTCCACTTGGGCTGTCACTTCCTCAAAGAAGCTGACGAGATTAGTCAGGCAGAATCTTCATCTTGGAATCCATGCCGATTGTTTTTTTATCCCCCAATTTATTAGTAATAGATCCCATTTTAAACTCAAAGTTAAAATAATAGAACTAAAGAAACTAGTGCCCCTGAAAGAGATTATCAGGGGACTTTGAAAGATATAGTGGTATATTTGCCAGTGTGTCTGTAAACATTTAGAGCTTTTTTTAATAATCAATTTAGTCAGCCAGCGTTCACAGGCTACAGCCAGGAAATTACTCATATCTGCTCCCACTCTGTCATTGTGACTATGTTATAAGTGTGCTGGAAGCTCTGTTTACAGGTATAAAGATGGTAGTACCTCCTCCACCTAAATAAGTGAACTCAATAGTGCCTGGAGATTGAATTTAGGACTGGAATGATAAAGTTACTCACTGGACAACTCGTCAAGTCACAGAATATCCTGATGAGCATTTCTAACGTATAAATCTCCATATAAGAAACATAACTTTTTCTGGATATTACCGTATTGGGGAGAATGTGGGTTTGATACTTGCTCCAGTAGTTCTTTGAGTTTGTTGGTATTTTGTTGTTTCAGTGCAAAAGTGAGCAGTATTTGATCAGAGGCCGATACTCGCCCTACATATATCCACTCGATAGGAAGACTGCAGAAAAACAGTAAACTCATTACAGAACACACATCCAATCATTTAAGCATTGGTGCAAGTTGAATCGTACAACCTTTACTGTTCAATCTTTAAAAAAATCCTGTAAAAGTAACAGAGTTAATGTCTCAGGTTGAGATGATTAATGAAAGGTTGCAACCATTGTCGGACATTTCACCAACTTGACACAGCTCTGCATTTCTTGTGGGACCTTCTGAGCCCAGCTTCCATTGAAGTGCACAGCGCAGCATCCCTCGGATTTTTTATGGCACTAGCTGCCGTATGGTAAGCTTAAAGGTCCAGTGTGAATGTTAGTGAATGGATGAACGAGTAGGGTGGGTAATTGAGTGAGATAAGTGGGTGTGGGTAGGGGTGGGATGGGGAGGAGGCTGGCGAGGTGGCTGGGGAGGGTGAGGTGGTCAGGGGAGTGAGGTGGCTGGGAGTGGTGAGCGGTCTGATGGTGGGGGGGGGGGAAAGAGTCAGGTGGTAGGGGGGGTGGTTGGGGGTAGTTGGGTTGCTTAAGGGGGGTAGTCAGTGTGAGTGACTGGAGGAGGAGGAGGGGGTCGGTTGTGTACTTACCCAGGATTTAGAATAGGTTTTAATCTCCGTAACATTTCCTGCATAACTATCCAGGTGAGTATTGCAGATCTAACCCAAGTCAGTATGGATTTCTTAAGGGAAAATCGTGTTTAACTAATTTGCTAGAGTTTTTTGAAGATGTCACAAAGAGGTGAGGGCAATGCTGTTGATGGATTTCCAAAACACATTTGATACAGTGCTGTACAAGACTTGTGAAAGTTAAAGCTCATGGAATAAAAGGGACAGTAGCAACATCAATATGAAATTGACTGAGTGACAGGAAACAGAATAGTGGTTAAATAGATTTTTTTCTCAGGCTCATGGAAGGTTTGTAGTGGAGTTCCCCAGGGGTCAGTTTTGGGACTCTTGCTTTTCCTGATATATACTAATGACCTAGACTTTGGTGTACAGGGCACAATTTCAAAATATGCGGATGATGCAAAACTTGGAAGCACTGTGAACTGTGAGGATAGCCTAGAACTTCAAAAAGGCATGGACAAGTTGGTGAAATGGGCAGACTGGTGGCAGATGAAGTTCAATGCAGAGAAATGTGAAGTAATTCATCTTGGTAGGAAGAACATGGGGATACGATGTAAAATAAAGGATACAACTCTAAAGGGGGTACAGGAGCAGAGGCACCTGGGTGTATATGTGCACGAGTCATTGCAGGTGGCTGGACAGGTTGAGAGAGTGGTTAATAAAACATACAGTATCCTAGGCTTAACAAATAGGAGCAAAAATTACAAGAGCAAGGAGGTTATGTTGAACTTGTATAAGATACTATTTCAGCCTCAGTGAATGGGTGAACAGATGAATGAGTAGGGTGGGTAGGTGAGGTAAGTGGGTAGGGGCAGGGAGAAGAAGTTGCAGGGGAGGTGGGGTGGCCAAGGTGGCCAGAGGAGTGTGTCCAGTTCTGTGCACTGCACTTTAGGAAAGATGTGAAGGCATGTGACAATGCAGAAAAGACTCATGAGAATGGTTCCAGGGATAAAGGACTTCAGTTACGTAGATAGATTGGGGAAGTTAGGACGGTTTTCCTTGGAGAAGAGAGGAGATTTGATTGAGGTATTCAAAATGACAAGGGGTCTGGACAGAGTAGATAGGGACCACTTGTCAAAGGATCAAGAATGATAGGACACAGATTTAAAGTAATTGGCAAAAATCAACCAAAAGCAAGATGAGAAAAATCTTTTTCATGCAGCAAGTGGTTAAGGTCTGGAATACACTGCCAGCGAGTGTGGTGGCAGCAGGTTCAATTGAAGCATTCAAAAAGGAATTAGACTGTTATCTGAAAAGGAAGAATGTAAAGGGTTATGGGGAGAAGGCAGGAGAATGGCACTAAGTGCAGACATGATGGGCCTAAAGGCCTCCTTCTGCAGTGTAACAAATGCAAATTACTTCCAGAGTCTTGAGCAGCATCTTCAGCTTCTATCTTCTGATAGATTTTACAAAATTATGAGTGGCATGGACAGAGTAGATAGAAGCTTTTTCCCAGGGTGGAAGAGTCAATTACTAGGGGACATAGATTTAAGGTGAGAGGAGAAAGCTATAGAGGAGATGTGCGGGGCAAGTTTTTTACGCAGAGGGTAGTGAGTGTCTGGAATTCGCTGCCAGAGGAGGTGGTGGAAGCAGGTACGATAGTGGTGTTTAAGAGGCAGCTTGACAAATACATGAATAGGATGAGAATAGAGGGATATGGACCCCGGAAGTGCAAAATGTTTTAGTTGACAGGCAATATGATCGGCGCAGGCTTGGAGGGCCGAAGGGCCTGTTCCTGTGCTGTACTTTTCTTTGTTCTTTGTTCATACGTCCAGTTTCTGACAATCTGGAGACCTGAAGATTTGGGTCATTAAGTCTGTCTCTCCACAGATATTGCCTGACTTGCTGAGTATTTCCAGCATTTTTGTTTTTATTCAGATCTCCTGCATCCGTAGAAATTTGCAAGTGAAAGATACTGTGATCTAAAGTTAACAGTACTAAATAGGCAGCTCAGTCCTTGGACTTGTGACTGGTTCTCCCTACTGTGATTTACACATAATTACTTCAAAAACAATGGAATGCCAGTTTGCAGAAGTTGTATTAAACAGCAGTATGTTCATATGGCACCAGTATATTTCAGAGATCCTCAAGCATTTAGCAAATGAGTAGGTAAACAGAAAACGGTAATTGATGGTGAAAATATAATTTATAATGCTAAAGTAATAACAAGAACAGATAAATTATTCAGCAGAGTGCAGGAGTACAGAGATATGGGCATTGGTTAATTGTAAGGCCTTAACTAGTGTAGCTGCAAATGACAGCAATTATACGGGCAAATTAAATGCTGCAGAATGTCAATATAACATACACACTAAAGCATTGGTGGAACTAAAACTGCGGAGTACTGCCCACGTCGGTCAGATTCCGGTTTATAATGCGAACTCAGTTTTATCATACTGCGAAACGTGGAAACCGAATAAACATCAAAAAGTCAGAATTATAGAAGCGACCAACTGGTCAACTTCAATAGGAAGTCAAATTAACTACAGTACAGGAATTGTTCGATTGGGTTGACATAAGGCTTTTAAAAGCAGTAACGAGGTAAATCTACTGCACTTACGTAACATTTTGATCAGCTTCCAGGAAAACACCACGGGCGGAGGAGACCGGAGCACAAAAAATGCAAAACACCAAGAACAAGCACCTCCTGTTCCAAACAAACGTTGAGATTAATGAGGTAACGCGGGCATACAACTTTAAAATACCGAGAAATGCTTTAATCATAAACATTATTTCGAGATCATTCTTAAAGTTATCATGGTGTCTCGCCCTAAATGTGTCCATTCAAGAAACCCGGCAGAGATGGCGAAAGCGAGTTCAATGGCCAGATTTTACACAGTCGCTGCAGGGCGACACTCACCCAGTTGTCATTTTAAGCAGCGGTCAGGGAGGACGCGAATCGGTTCCAGGCGCTCCGGCACAAGCTCAGCGATGTCCTCTGCACTTAGCTCAGTCGTTCTGTTAGGTAAGTACTTCCGGGATGCACTGCTGCAGTATTAGTGTGACACAGAAACAGAAACTCAAATGAGCTGATCATTATCGTGCAGCTGTTTAATTCCCTCCAAATCTTGGAAATATATATTCCGAGGCAAATCGTTTCAAAGTTAACTGTTTTGGATCAACGATTAAAGATGAAAACTTACTAATATGTGCCCATTTAAAATAAGCAGAAGGCGCTTTGTTTCAGTTTGCCAGCTTTGGACCATACCTTCGTCCTGGCCTTGAACATAGTCACTCACCACATCCTCCGCCAACACGTTTCGACCGTCATCCAGCTGAGTAATGATTGTCTTTGCTCGGTGATTTGCAAGATCTGGACTTTCCATACTGTCCAGTTTTGCGTCAAATTAAATTTGAAATTTACTTTGTTATATGCACTGAAGGGATCAGCACCAATGACACTTTCCCCCAAATAAACTGACCTCAAGAGCTTTCTTTTTAAAATCCCTCCTTGGCCATGTCCCACCGGCCTTGCAACCAGCGATTCATTCACAGCAGCCTACACGTAATCTCTGTTGAAGGGTCATTCGGACTCGAAACGTTAACTGTGTCCCTCTCCGCAGATGCTGCCAGACCTGCTGCGTTTTTCCAGGTATTTTTGTTTTGGATTTCCAGCAACCGCAGTTTTTTGCTTTTTTCTCTTTGGTGACCACTCATTTCAACACTGAATTCTTACCCAATAAAATTCCCTCTAAATGCCTACCCTTCCATCAAGAACCAATTTAGATTTCTTTTTAGTACATGCCTTTGTACCCTAGCTCATTTTGTTCTCTTGTCCACTTGTAAGGTGCTCTATGTCTTTTTGCAGTGTAGGGTGTGCTATACATGTTGACAACTTCCAAGACAAAGAAAAAGCTTATGAACTGTACCCTGCATCGTTATGCTTTGCCTAGCTCTAAAAGTTACTCAATATAGGTTAATTGCAAAAGCAAAGTATTGCAGATGCTGGAAAGCTGAAATAAAAACAAAAAATGCTGGAAATACTCAGTAAGTCAGGCAGCATCTGTGGAGAGAAAGAGTTTCAGGTCCAGGTGATCTTCAATCAACTTGTTCAATGATGAATCAGTTTTGAGGAAATGTTATTTCGATCTGAAAAGTTAACCGTTTCTTTAACACAGGTTAATTGCATCCTGGAGAACAGGCAAGCTCTGCACGATGTCTCATTGCCTTAGACACCATAAAATATATCGCCAAATTACATTAAAAACAGTAGACTATACTTTGTTCTGCATTTATTTACAGAAATACATAGAAAGATACAGGAAATCTAAAAACTGTATTTATAAGAACAAACTGAAATTTATCTACTAGGGTTAAGAGACCCTTTACAGAAAGTTGACTTTTTAATTAGTCTCTTGAAATGAAATAGTTCCTTCAGAAGAACATTTTTTTCCGAACTGAACAAAGTTTTTCAGGATGAGATGATATACATCGTAGCCTTGATTTGTCAAAACTAAAAACTAGCAGTTGAAACCATCATAGTTATGTTATGAAACAACTTTCATGCAAAGCCATTTTCTTCTGCAGCCATTAAAATGCCAGGTCTTCATATCATAGTTGACATAGGGATAAGGACCTGCAACAGTTGATGCTTCTTCTGCATACTTCCCTCAGGCTAGTCTTCTTCACATGTGGGTGTTAGGAAATATATATCTGTAAATTAACATTTATGTAGCAACTTGGTGTGTGTAGATGAGGGCATCTTGTCCACCATTTGTACTCAGGAAAAAGTCTATTCTTAAAATCTTAAATCTATATTACTTGAAATTAAATAAAACCAAAAAAAAATATTTAAAAAAAATCAGATGCTTAACCATATACTCTCCAGGTATCACTTTCTGGTCATGGGATCCTTCATCCAACCCTCTGAAGAAATATTAATCTCTCCCTTTACTACCCAAGGGGGGAAAATCAAGTAGCGCTTTTATTTCTATAATCCTATTAACAAATATCTTTTTAGCTCCCTAATGAAGGTGTCACTTAATCCCAAACCATCTTCACCTCCCTTTTAATATCTACACATGCTTTAAGCAATATTATTTTGTACATACTTGTGTTCATTGTCCAAATTAAACAATTTGCCTTATTTTGGCTTATCTTATACATGGACTCTGGATGGAGCAGGTTTCATTGGATATATGAATAATATGAAAGAAATGAAATGAATTTACCATGGCAGGTGAAATTTACGAGCTACTGCTGTACATACATTACTTTAGAGCCTATCTATAAAATTCAATAGTCCAATTTATGCGTTTGAAAGTGGAACACAGCATAACCTAAATATGACACGCCTTTAAGACTCATTTTAACCGGTTTAATGTGAATTTGGATTATTAGAATTGACCACTGGGGGCAAAATTGGCATGGCGAGATGATCTGCAAGCAGCTAGTCTTAAGAACTTTACAGCATTCTTTATTCACAATGTTAAAAGAATATTCTCATCCAGCCCCTTTCCTTTCTCACATCCATCTGTGCTACACTGCACTTCTGGCAGACATGAGCTCAAATATCCTTTAATCCCACTCAGGAACGGATCAGGGCAGGTACATAAGAGCAATTATCCTTTCACCATGGGCAATTGCTTAGCATTTGTTTGGTGCCCCCACAACAATAACATGAAATAAACTGGGTGAGTGGAGGATTAAGTGCTCATTTCACCTCCTACCACTGTGGAACAGTATGTTTAGGGCTTCAATACTCTGCCATTTAACACCTTACTGTGCACACAGGGTTAATGTGTTATACATGCAATGCAAAGTGCAGAGTATTTAAAAAATGGGCTGAATCAGTAAATTCTCTCAAAAACCTCACCAATTGCTTCCATTTAATTTGCAGAAGTTAGTGAGGCTTATATGTCCATCAGCAACTATTCGTTTCAGTTACCTTCCTTTTTGAAAGTGCTTAGTTTACCAGAGCATGTATAAAAGGACAATAGATAAAATATTAAGCAAATGAAACTTTTTAATTTAAAATTAATGACTTAGATTTCTCTCACATGAAGAACGAATACAGAAAAAAGCTTTAAAAGGTTAGCGCACCTTCAACTCAACTAGTTGTATTAGTTTATTGTGGCACTTGTTACTTTCAGGGAAATGGGTTCAAACTGCAGTTAGAAGAAATGCAAACTGTTTCTACAGCATGCTTCTCTGCTCTTAATTCAAAAAAACAGCATAATGGCCAGTGGGAGTGCAGCAAAATATGTTGGCAGACCATCTATTCCATATGGGGTGTTACAACTGAGTCTGACTGTATGCTCCACTAATATCTACACATCATACACTTTCTCCACAATCTGCACTCTTATGAAGAGTCACTTGATAAAGATCAGGAATGCATGGTTTGGCTACTTTTCCCCTTTCATAGTCAAGAAATATTAACACGTGAATATATCCTAGGGTGGTTAGACAGAGAATTGTTTTATTAACAATCCTGTTCAAAACATGCTGCTCCTTCTAGGTGTAAATAAAATGGGTTATGCTGTGAAACTGCAGCAACAGCTCATCACATGGTGCATCATAATGTTCAGATGCATCCATCTTCTAATTCAGCATGAACAATCCCAATACATGTATAGCACATTGATAGAATACTCAGGCACACATACTAAAAACTGTCACTATAGATACATGAACTAAGCACAGGCTGAGGAATTAAGTTTAAATTGGAGTCAATATCGTTTCATTTATAATTTAAACTCATTACAAAAAACTTAAAACTTGCTGTATGCATTTTTATACATTTATATACATTTTCACTGCATTTAAAAACCATTAACAAGAGCAACCTGAACTTCTGAAATATTTAACAGGACGACAAACGTGATTTCAGCATCCAAATTTAACAAGATTATGCAGTCTTTGGACACAACTTGGGTACTTCAACTTCAGGAAGATTAACTTTATTATAAATTAAAACCTATTCAGTAACTGAAAAGTAGTAATCTTCATCCTCTTTATCATCATCTGATGGAGGGTTTTCTCCATTCTTGAGAAGATTTCTTACATTAGATCTCTCTGCACCTGAAAAATATTCATAAGTTTTAAAAGCTATTGCACTTAGCACAAAATTACGAGTAGACCTGCACACCTATATTTAACACCTTACTGTGTACACAGGATTAATGTTGTTTCACAGGCCTTACAGAGTGCAGTGTGTTTAAAAAAAATGGGCTCAACCAGTAAATCATTTCAATAACCTCACCAATTGCTTCCATTTAATTTGCAGAAGATAATGAGGCTTACATGTCTATTAGCAACCATTGGTCTCAGTTAACTTCCTTCTTAATAGATTAAATTATGTAGCATGGCAGGTATTTCTGACCTAGTACTGTTCTGGAGATAAGTTTGTACTGTATCACTGCCAAACGGTTTACATGTTGCTGGAGATAGGCCAAAAAGTAGAAATGTTTCAGTAGATTAGGAAGCCTATGCTTTAATATATATTTATCTAATTAAGGCCTGTGACCCAACAGAAACGTTTAGATGGTTGGACAGAAAATAGTGCTGTGCAGTGCTGAATACATTCTGGGTTTGAGTTTGAATGTTAGGATCCCAATCTTAAGTAGCAAGTTCCTATTTGAGAATATTTCAATGGGCCTCGTCATACAACCAAACAAAATCCTTCATATTTCTTCCAAAATACTGAAACAAAACTATTGTACATTAGGTGAAGACATCTGAAATTCAAGATCATACATATCAAAACATTCACTGATGTGTGACAATTCAAAATCAAATATAAATCAAAACCAAGACATTTAAAACAGCATTGCCAAAAGTAGCAACTATTAGCTCTAATGGTATAATTGTGTGGATTCTGAAAGTCTTGCCTGAATAACATTTATGTCAACCGTGTTCAATTGATGCTTCACTGTTTGAAATAAAAGCAAACGTTTTACTTAATGATTTGGGCTCAATGGTGTGATGACTGTTCTGCCAAGAAGTTAAAAGTTTTGCATAGTTTTATTCAATTTCTTTGCAAGCAAGGTCAACGCAAAATTATTGTAATTTTGACATTAATTGGCCACCATACTTTGGGTTACAAAGCTGGCACTGAGGGTCAGGGGTGCTCCTCATGGTCAATTAAATGAGTAGGGCAAAGTGGAGAAAGCTTTCCTTTGGATATATCCTGTGATTTGGTGCTAATGCTGAATGTCTGAAATATGCTCGGTATCTTGAAGAGCAAAACCAACCAACCAAAAATACATATCTATAAGTCTTGCATATTGCGTGCACTTCTAACAACAAGTTCCTTACTGTACACATCATGACTGAAACAAAGCTTCTAAACATTTATAATTAAAAAATCCTGTACAAACATTTGGCTCATACCCTATAATAGGTCTCCTTATTACAGGATGGCGCTGCTGCATTTCCCATTCTTCTGTCCACCTCCTCTGCATCTCACTGTTTTTTCCTTTCTTTTGATCCTTCTGGCTCCTTACTGAGGCCCCACTCTCCCTTCGTATCCTGTTCCTTTTATCTTTCCTGCTCATTCTGCTGTGTCAAACCATTTCTCTGCTGCCTTTTGCCACTTTACATCTCATCCTTTCCAGGCTATTTCCCATCCTACTCTTCAGCTTCAAAGCCCTACTCTCACTTCATCCCACATGTGGCCCTTGTACTATTCAACTACTTTTCAAAATCCTTTAAAAATATTTCTCAAAAGAAAATGGATAGTCCAATTCATCAACCAATCAAAGAGCTCCCCAGTTCTGGAGGTTGACAGTGATCTCTGGAAGTACAATAATGGTGATACAAAGTCCTCAAAAGCCACATTTAGAACAAACACTTTAAAAATTGCATTACTTTCCCCTCAATCTGATTCAATTGTTCTTCGACAAGATCTGGACTGCTGAAGCCATCCCAGATGACTGGAGGTGAGGAGTAATTGTCAAGCTGCCAAAGAAAGGGAAGCTCAACGACTGCAACAGCTGGAGGGGCATAACACTGCTGTCAGTGCCTGGTAAGGTCTTCAGCATAGTGCTCCTCAACAGATTGAAAGAAGTAGACGGTACCCTTTGCAAAGAATCAGCAGGATTCCGGGTTAGCAGATCATGCTGTGAGCATATTTTTATGCTCAGGAACATCACAGAGCAGGACCTGGAGTATCAGAAGCTACTGGTTATCAATTTAATTTATTTCAAGAAGGCTTTTGGTAGCATCCACCAGCAGTCACTCTGGCACATCGCAAGACAGTATGGGATCCCGGAGCAGTATATTAACATCTTCAAAGTTTTATATCACAACTCTAGCTGCAGTGTCAAAACCAACATGGTAATCACGGACTCCTCCTCCATCAACACAAGAGTAATGCAAGGTTGCATACTCTCCTCATTCATTTTCTTCTTGGTTATTAATTTTATCATGAGGAAGGCGATGCTGAGTACAGACTTTGGCATCTTTTTACTTAGTTCCGTTGAAGGGTCATTCGGACTCGAAACGTTAACTGTGTTCCTCTCCGCAGATGCTGCCAGACCTGCTGAGTTTTTCCAGGTATTTTTGTTTTTGTTTTGTTTTTTATTTACATGGCTAGTCCAGTTCAGTTTCTGGTCAATGGTAATCCCCAGGATGTTGATAGCGGGGATTCAGTGATTGTAATGCCATTGAATGTCAAGGAGCGATGGTTAGATTCTCTCTTGTTGGAGATGGTCATTGCCAAGCACTTGTGTGGCACGAATGTTACTTGCCACTTGTCAGCCCAAGCCTGGATATTGTCCAGGTCTTGCTGCATTTGGACATGCTTCATATCTGAGTCGTCATGAATAGTGCTGAACATTGTGCAATCATCAGCGAATATCCCCACTTCTGACCTTATGATGGAAGGAAGGTCATTGATGAAACAGCTGAAGATGGTTGGGCCGAAGACAATATCCTGAGCAACTCCTCCAGCAATGTCCTGGAGCTAAGATGACTGACCTCCAACAACCACAACCATCTTCCTTTGTGCTAGGTATGACTCCAACCAATGGAGAGTTTTCCCCTGGATTCCAGTTTTGCTAGGGCTCCTTGATGCCACACTCAGTCAAATGCTGCCTTGATGCCAAGGGCAGTCACTCTCACCTCACCTCGGGAGTTCAGCTTTTTTGTGGTATAAAAACAAAAAAAAATGCTGGAAATACTCAGCAGATCAGGTAACATCTGTGGAGAGAAACAGACTTAATGTTTCAGGTTGATGACCTTTCATCAGAACTAAAGAAAGATAGAATTTTATGAGTTTTTAAGCCAGTAGGAGGAGGGGGCAGTAAGAACAAAAGGGAAGGTCTTTGATAGGGTGGAGGGCAGTAGAGATTAAATGACAAAAGGTTTCATGATGCAAAAAGTAAAGAGAATGGTAATGGGTATGGTAAAGAAACAAAGATTATGTCCCAATGAGCCTTGAATGGCTATATGCCAGCCACCTGAATGCAACATGAAGCAGGGATGAGTGTGACCAGACGAAAAAGTATGAAAAATGTTAGAGACAATATAATATTGTAATTATGGGACTTTTTTATGATCTGCAGTGAATGCAAATGCTTCTAAGGTCACTTCAAACAGGTGGAATTATTAGACTTAAGTGGTAGAAACATTAGCTTTCCCTTTGTTTACCTTCCATTATTGTCAAGACTGTGTATCAAGTCACCAAAGTGACCTCAGCATTTCAGCTTCCAATGTAGTTAGTACATGTAATACAGGGTGAAGACAATACTAAAAACAGAACATGAATATCAGCTGGATTATGTACATGCAAAGCAAAAAAGGACTGAATTCTATGATTGAATTTTTAGGTGTGTAGATGAGGGTAGTGCAGTTGATGTAGTCTACATGGGCTTCAGTAAGGCTTTTGACAAGGTCTCAGATGGGAGAATGATCAAGTTAAGAGCCCATGGGATGCAGGGCAAATTGGCAAATTAGATCCAAAATTGGCTTAGTGGCAGGAGGCAGAGGGTGATGGTCGAAGGTTGTTTTCGAGACTGGAAGCCAGTGTGAGGTGATGCGTTTTGGGAGGACTAACAAGGCAAGGTAGTACACGATGAATGGTAGGACCCTAGGAAGTACAGAGGATGAGGGACCTTTGTGTGCATGTCCATAGATCCTTGAAGCAACAAGACAGGTAGATAAGGTGGCATATGGGATACTTACCTTTATTAATCGAGGCATTGAACACAAGGCAGGGAGGTTATGATGGAGCTGTATAAAACTTTAGTTAGGCCACATCTGGAGTACTGTGTGTGGTTCTGGTCTGCCACACTATAGGAAGGATGTGATTGCACTCGAGAAGGTGCAGAGGATAATCACCAGGATGTTGCCTGGGCTGGAGCGTTTCAGCTATGAAGAGAGACTAGATAGGCTGGGGTTGTTTTCCTTACAACAGATAAGGCTGAGGGGGGACCTGATTGAGGTGTACAAAATTTTGAGCATAGATAGGGTAGATAGAAAGAAACTTTTCCCCTTAGTGGCGGGGTCAATACCCACAGGGCTTAGATTTAAGGAAAGGGGCAGGAGGTTTAGAGGGGGTTTGAGGAATTTTTTTTTCACCCAGAGGGTGGGGGTATCTGGAACTTACTGCCTGAAAGGGTGGTAGAGGCAGGATCCCTTACAACATTTAGGTATTTAGATGAGCACTTGAAATGCCTTAGCATACAAGACTACGGGCCAAGTGCTGGAAAATGGGATTAGGGTAGATAGGGGCTTGACCACCAGCACGGACACGAGGGGCTGAAGGGCTTCTTTCCATGCTGTAAAACTCTATGACTCTAAGACTACAGCAATGCTTTGTAAACTTTTTTAACTCACCAGTACCACTTCAAGGGCAATTAGGGATGGACAACAAATGCTGGCCATGCTAGCAATGCCCACATCCCATGAAAGATTACATAATGAAAAAAACTCTTGAAAATGAATGTAACTTCAGACACCAGCAAAAACAAAATCCTCCATAAAACAGCTTAGTAACATCGAGTATATAATTATTAAAGTTTGCATATTATATATCAAAATATAATACATAACAATATCAAAATGTGTTTTTAATGTTCTTTGTAAAAATGTTACTTTATATACTCGTTTAGGTTTCAGCCATATTCCTTGTTGACAGAAGACACAGCAGAGCCCCTCTCTCCTCCTCCCGCAAACATTGTAATCAGCCTCTCTTCCCCCACCACTAACCTCTCTGTATCTAACATTCCCCTGCACTGACTCAGCGGCCCCTCTTCGTAATCCCCCTCCCACCAACTCACTAACTCAGCAGCCTGGCCTTTCCAACAGTCTTTAAGCAACACCGAGCAGCGCTCGATCCCCTTAAACTGAAAGCAGCGTCCCTGGGTGTTGCCATGACAATCCCAGGCTGAGTTCCCACTCTCGAATATAGAGAGGCTTGCTCATGTAGAGCAGCAGCTGGCCTAGCGCAGGCCCCCACCCCAGCCCAGTATGGAGCCCCAGCCCGGTTCGGTGCCCTGCACAAGTACAGACCACGACCCCAGCCCGGTACACACCCACACACTAGCTAAACCCCAAGACACAACTCTACTCCAACGTCACCCCACCATTGGTACAGAGCTCAACAGGAGCCCACCCTAGCTCCGGTATATGGCTCTGCTCCAGCCCAGCCTTGGTACACGCCTCCGCTCCAGCCCAGCCTTGGTACACGCCTCCGCTCCAGCCCTCACTCTGGGCTTCAGGCCACCTCTTATTCTTTTTCAGCTTCTTCTCCTCGGCCTTTCAGAGGATGTCGAAGTTTCATTGTTCAATGGGTGAGACTCGTTATACAGAATAACTGCTTCAGCTCCTCCAATCAAAGGTTCCCTCTTTCCCCACCTTGCTGTTCCTCCAATCAAAGATTTTGTCTTTTGAGAAGTAGCAAGAGTGAGAGAGGGGGAACATACAAACATACGAATCAGGAGTAGGAGTAGGCCATTTGGCCTTTTGAGCCTGCTTCACTATTCAACTAGATCATGGCTGTTCCGACTGTGGCCTCATCTCCACATTCCACCTACTCCCGATAGCTTCTTGACTAACAAGGGAGTCAAAGGTTATGTACCTCTGCCTTAAAGATATTCAATGACCCAGCCTCCACCACCCTTGGGGAAGAGACTTCCAAAGATTCACGACTCTCAGAGAAAAAAAATCTCTCATCTCTGTTTAAAATGGGAGATTCCTTATTTTTAAACAGTGTCCCCTAGTTCTAGTCTGTCCCACAAGGGGAAACATCCTTTCAGCATCCATCTTGTCAAGTCCCCTCAGAATATGTTACGTTTAATAAGATCACCGCTCAATCTTCTAAGCTCCAATGGGTACAGGCCCAACCTGTCCAACCTTTCCTCGTAAGATAACACCCCCATCCCAGATATCAGTCGGGTGAACTGTCTTTGAACTGCTTCTAATGAATTTATATCCTGTGATTGAAGGTGTTGGGGCAGCTAACATGGGAGAGACAGAATTGGTGATTGGAGGAGCAGCTCCTCATAGATTCTGCATGTCCCACACTAGCTGCTCCTCCAATCACAGATCTGCAGTCAGTTCCTGTTCTCACTGGCTGAAAAGTTGTTTTTTTTTTAAAAACCTCAGTACGAAAGTTGGAACATATATTTAGAATGTCGGATTTCCAAGATGCCAATGTCAGAAATCTGCTAAACGGCGGATATTTCTTATCCCTGATGAAGGGATAAAAAAACATGCCAGCAAAAAACCCCAAAAAGAATCACATAGACAAGATGGAGGCACAGGTTATGATCTAAAGTTGCTGAACTTGATATTGAGTCCAGAAGGCTGTAGAATGCTGAGATGAATGATGAGGTGCTGTTCTTTGAGGCTGCGCTGAGCTTCATTGGAAGAGGTAGAGGTCACAGGCAGAAAGTTCAGAGTGGGAGCAAAATGGAGAATTAAAATGACAAGTGACAGGAAACTCGGGGTCATGCATGCAGAGTATTTCTAGCATTTTTTGTTTTTATTTCAGATTTCCAGGATCTGCAGTATTTTGCTTTTGTAACAAATGTGGTACATGATTTAAAAAAAAAGCTAAAGTCTCCTTTTTGCTTGGACCTCAGTCCTACCAATTCACTGCCACTTCTTTATACCTACTGTCGGACTTAACATATTCTGGGGAAATATCCTACAAGTGGAAAGCCTTTCAGTACTTTTCTTTGGATAAAAACTTCTAGGTCATAAAATCTATGAAACCAATTTTTATGTATGGACATGGAAAAGCACAATGATTGCTGACAAAGCTCTGTGATAGGACAGTTTCTATAAGAACTATAATCCTAATGGGAAACAAACTGTAGGGATGTCTAAAACTAGCTCTTGCAACAGGGCAGAACCTCAGCTGCAATTTGAGCATTAATCAGATCCAGTGGCAACCAACAATGATATTAGAAATTAATATGGAGTGCAGAACATGATAACATCTAAACCTTCCGCAGGAATGAAATAAGGTTCTCTCTGTATCCTGGTTGCATCATTTTATATTCAGTGTTTGCATCACCTGGTTTTGCATGAATGTCACCATCTTTACAGGTTGCTTTCCTTTCCAATTTCCTGAACTTAGATTTCACCAGCCACAAAAACATGGAGTGGCAGGAAGACTGCTGAAGACATACAAAACTTAAGTAGCAAAATCATGACAAAAAATTTCAAAAATGCAAAATAAATCCAGCAAAAGCAATTTTACAAAAACAAATGTCCCTTAAGTTTGCTACTTATAGCATGTACTGATAACTGATACCAATGGTCTTGCAATTATCAGGAAGTCATTTGGATTCTGGTTGAAAAGTCTAAAACGCAAAACTGCTTTTCAAATTTTCCTATTTGCACACTCACATGTGGGAGGAACGGAAACAAGAAATGCTAACAGAAAGTGTACTCTCTTACCTTCTATTAAACATGATGATTTTGATCTAGATGGTGACGTACAAAATGCTGGTTTCTGAAATAAGAATCATTAGGCCTTAAAATACTAAGATATAAAGCTTCTTAATGATTCAAATAAACAATCTAGTCACTTGTTTCCTACCAATTTTTTATGGACTTTGGACCAATTCTTCTTTTTGCATTTTCTTTGCAGTTGATAAACATATTTGTCATCATTAGTACTACAAAAGATAATAAATAATGGTTATTCCAATATGTTGTAGAAAAATACTCTCATGATGTGTACACACGAAGGCAACCTAGTGTTGCTCCAGGTTGGTACAAAAATTCTTGAGCATGAAGCTTTGGAATTTGAAATATTGCACTTATACTCCCTGGCAAATTTTTGATCTTATGTGATTAGAAAAGTATCACTACAATGTCTAAGAATAGATCACATGAATGCCTACTTATGAAATATTGCTTCAATGCAACCAAAATGAAGGAGTTGTTAGCATTTAAAAAAAATAATTTGCAGATGCAATAAAAAACTTTACATGATTCCAAGCTGTGTGTAAGCATGAATATTAAGATGCGAAACACCAGATATTGAACAAGTACTCTCACAATCCTCCTTCCATTACTAGATTATAAAGTCTCCTGGCAATAGTAAAACATATTTTTGTTGGGTTAGTTACCTATCAGCGGGTCCCAACATTCGAGGACTGATGTGATTCCACTGTGGTGTTTTTGCCAAAGGAAAGATTACTGAAGATGGAGTAGTTGGATTTGTCTGAAGTGTGAAGTTATCATCATCATCCTCTTGACTGCTTGGAAAGCTGGGAAGCTGCACAATGTTATGAAAAGAAAAATAAATGTTGAAACTCAAAATTTGTAATTCTGAAATAATTAGCATTTATTTGAGAATTAGGGATTTATTACTTGCACCGTATAGTTAACTTCACATTCAATAATTTGTATCCATAATGAATAATTTTAAAATACTTGACTTCTTAATGATCTTGTTCATGCTATGAAGTGTACCTTTGTCCTATATATTGAGTTATATGAACTCCTAGATAAAAGCTATCCTTAATTTTTTTATACACACTCTTAGAATTAATTACATAAACTTAATGATGAGTTTTTCATTTAAAATAAAGAAAAGGCTACTGCCTTCAGCCTCAGGACTTTCACCCAAATAGTCAGAAGTTGCAGCATTTTGATTGCACTGCAGTTTCTGTTTTAAGGGTTACTATCATCCAAGTGACCGAAACCTGTCCTGCCCTTCAGAGATTTCTGCATTAAGTTACATAAACAGATAAAAACACAAAACATTTGAAAGAATGAAAGATCAAAAAGTACTATGCTAACTGTTTCATAATATTAAAAAAGGAGTACAAGTGGGTCATACAGCCTCTTGATTTTCCTTCACCATTCTTTAGGATCATGGCTGAACGTCTACCAAACTCCACTTTCCCGCTATACCTCATAATCCCTTGATTCCCTTTGTTATTTTGATCTATTGTTTGCAGTATTGAATATACTCAATGATTCTGGGGTAGAGAATCCTGAAAATTCACAAACCCCTGAGTGAAATTTTTTATCTCATCTAAATGACTGACTTCTTATCCTGAGACTATGACTCCCAATTTAAGACTCTCCAGCCAGGGGAAACTGCCGCTACCTTGTCACAAACACTAAGAATTTTAGATGTTACAATGAGATTACCTCTCATTCTTGTGTGCTTCAGAATATGGGCCAATTCTACTCAATTTTTCCATACAAGACAACCCTCCCAGCTCAGAATTCAATCTGGTGAACCTTTGTTTCATTCCCACTAAGGCAAGTATATCCTTCCCTAGCTAAGGAGAGCAAATCTATACACAGTACTCCAGGAGTGGTCTCAAAAAAATGAAGCTCTGTATATTGTAGCAAGTCTTCCTTATTCTTATGTTTCAACCTGCTTTTAATAAAAGAAGCATCAGACAATTATTTTGAAGCAAGAAGAATGATTGGATTATCTGAAGGTTTTATAACTGAAGGTTAACCTGAAGTTTTTAAAAGTCCTTCACCTTTATTCTTTTATGCTGCAATACCATATCATTAAAAAGATCTTCATGGTCATCCTTTGGCAAGCGTTCCAGGAAGGACCTTACTTGCTGCTTTCTTTTCAGTGTTCCAATCTGAGCAACAATTTTCACAGATTCTTCTATAAAGCATAATATATATATTAAATAATTATGCTGTGAAACCAACATATGCAAATGTATTGTTATCTGGACTAATCACTTCAATCTGAAAATTTTAGCACAGATTTTTTTTTTACAATCATAAAGCATCTTGATTAAAGCAGGAAATAATTCTAAAAGTATTAATAAGTAGTTGCTAATTTTATTTTGCAAGGTTTGTTTTGAAAGAAAAATTTAAGGGACTTCTTTGTGAAATGTTTAATATAGTTATTTATTGTCGATTTTTCTTATTCTTTCATGGGATGTGGGTATCACAGGCAAGGCCAACATTTGTTGCCCATCTCAAACGGCCCTTAAACTGAGTAGCTTGCTAGGTTATTTCAGAGGGCAGTTAAAAGTCAACCATATTGCTGTGGGTCTGGAGTCACATGTAAGCCAGGCCAGGTAAGGATGACAGATTTCCTCCCCTGAAGCACATTACTGAACCAGATGGGTTTTTACAACAATCTATGATAGTTGCGATTACTGAGACTGGCTTTATATCCCAGATCTATTAATTGAATTCAAATTCCATCAGCTGCAATGGTGGAATTGCCATGCCACCCCAGCAATAACCTGGGCTTCTGGATTACTAGTCCAGTGACATTAACACTACGCCACCATCTCCCCTGAAAGTGCGGAGTGAATCGGGTACATTACAGTTACACAAGACAAAGGCCCTAATCAAGAAGCATTGGTAGTGCATAACTTGAATCACATCTAATAGTAGATGCTTTGTTTTTGGTCTTGCAAGCATGGTCTGGTTGAGTACAGTCTGTATTCTGTCTACTACGAACAACTGAGGAACATGCTGTTTGATTCAATCAGCCAACCACTGGGACTTACTGCCTATGTACCTGGCATTGCACTGGTGCTGAACAGAAATTCATACTCTATATTGCTCAATTGTGTGGTAGGCAGAATATCTTTCTGGACTGACAGCAGCATCTTGTTAGTGCAAAATACCACTCGTAACCATGGTATAGTAGCAGCGTGAAACAGCCAATATGATTCTGCAATAGGGCAGCACTTGCTGAACAATCCTGAGTATGCTAATAGCTACACTAAAAAAACAATTTAAGATAATCAGTTGTGCACATAAGTGGCTCATTTAAGCTATTGGAAATGACATTCATTCATAGACAGGGATCCATTTTCTGCAAAAAAAGCAATATGTTCAAGCCTTACACCTTTTTTGAATCACCCAGAAGTTTGGGGAGCCTATAGTTCCCTGCTGCTTTTTCCATGGTAACAGCTCAGCCAGAGTTAACTCGCCAACCAATCAGCACCCCTTTCTCCTGTAGTATAAATTGTGATAGTTTGAAATTTGGCATTCTTGCATTTGATCTGATGAGTGCAAGAGAAAAAGCTTCGGCAACATGCCTCTTTTCAGCAATATTCAAACATTGGTACATTTTCTGTAAAGCAGCATTGGTGACAGTACTTGCCTCTTAATGTCTGAACCTGATAATCATTCTTTCTTCATGCATCAATGATTAAACACAAGATTTATAAACAATGTAAAACAAACCTGGAATTGCTTATTCAATAGCAACATATATAGTGTGTTTAATGTAGCAAAAAGTTCCCATTGTACTTTATTGAGGCAAGGAAACAAGAGAAAGCCAAAGGACAGAGGATGGGCAACCAATAGCATGCTAAAAATGGAGCTGAGAGGGGAGGCAATGTTTAGGGAGGGAATTTGGAGAGTATGATGTATGTGGCTAAAAATATTGTGATAAGACAAACATGGTGGTGGTAGTGTGTTTAACCCTCTACCTCCAAGATCCTCAATAAAACCTACCTTCTTGATCAAGCTTTTGGTTGCCTCTACTCATATAACCTTTGTTTTGATGCTCATTTCTGATTATACATGGAACATGGTTTAGGATGTTTTTCTACAGTAAAGGCACTATATAAAAGCAACTGAATAAATTTGCTCCATTAATGACAAAAAGCTGTTTTGCTTCCACCTTTTCCAAAATAACCAAGTTTACTGCCCACTTGTGGCAATCCTGTTGACATGCAACTGATGAGTAAAAGGAATGAAAATGATTCAATAGTTACCGGTAGTTACAAGTGCATTAGCAAAGAATATTTGTTTGTGTTTTAGGGGAGGGAGGATTGCGATTTTTGGCAATGTTTTTCTGTCAATATAGAACACTGGAACATTGAATGCAAACATTTAAGGTGGGATCTCCCAGTCCTGCCTGTTGGCAGGATTTACTGGTGCTGCAAAGTTATTAGACTTTTGGCTGGCTCGCCACATCCGCCGCGGCGGAACCCGGCGCAATCGCAGCTGTATGGAAATCCCACGTAGCAATATAGTTTTTAAAAAATTCATTCATGGGATGTGGGCTTCGCTGGCTGGGCTAGCATTTATTGCCCATCCCTGGTTACCCTTGAGAAGGTGGTGGTGGTGAGCTGCCTTCTTGAACTGCTGCAGTACATGTGGTGTAGGTACACCCACAGTGCTGTTGGAGGGGAGTTCCAGGATTTTGACCCAGCAACAGTGAAGGAACTGCGATATATTTCCAAGTTGGATGGTGAGTGACTTGGAGGGGAACTTCCAGATGGTGGTCTTCCCATCTATTTGCTGCCATTGTCCTTCTAGATAGTAGTGGTCGTGGATTTGGAAGGTGCTGTCTAAAGAGCCTTGGTGAATTCCTGCAGTGCATCTTGTAGATGGTACACACTACTGCTACTGTACTACGGTGGTGGAGGGAGTGAATGTGGTGCCAGTCAAGTGGGCTGTTTTGTCCTGGTCGGTGTCCAGACAAGTGGGAAGTATTGCATCACACTTCTGACTTGTGCCTTGTAGATGGTGGACAGGCTTTGGGGAGTCAGGAGATGAGTTACTCGTCGCAAGATTCCTAGCCTCTGACCTGTTCTTGTAGCCATGGTATTTATATGGCGAGTCCAGTTCAGTTTCTGGTCAATGGTAACCCCCAGGACATTGATAGTGGGGGATTCAGTGATGGTAATACCATTGAACATCAAGGGGTGATGGTTGGATCCTCTCTTGTTAGACATGGTCATTTTTCTGACACTTCTGCGGTGCAAATGTTACTTGCCACTTGTCAGCCCAAGCCTGGATATTGTCCAGGTCTTGCTTCATTTGAACATGGACTGCTTTAGTATCTGAGGAGTCGCAAATGGTGCTGAACATTGTGCAATCATCAGCGAACATCCCCACTTCTGACCTTATGATGGAAGGAAGGTCATTGATGAAGCAGCTGAAGATGGTTGGGCTGAGGACACTACCCTGAGGAACTCCTGCAATGATGTCCTGAAGCTGAGATGACTGACCTCCAACAGCCACAACCATCTTCCTTTGTGCTAGGCATGACTCCAACATGTAAGTTGACGGGTGTAGTAGAGTGAATTTCTGAAGGCCCTTTTAAATCTTATATGATATTCAAAAAAAAATCTTTATATTCATGCACTGCTTATGAGCAAAACCATGGCCACTACATAGCAGTATTTTTTTTAAAAAAAGGGCGTGTGTTATGTTGGCCTACTTTTTCATCGTTTTACCCTTTCTGAAAATATCTGCCAATGTTGCCAATGATAAAAAAATCCTGAACTGCTTTAAATACTAACAAACCATCTCTAAGCATATGCATTCCAACCTTGCTTGTTTTTATTACTGGAACATTTTTTCTTCTGCTTCACATCAGGTCTTTTGGACAATTTCAGTTGATGTTCAGATGTGTACTTTTGCTGGCACTCCTCAGCAGAATGAGTTCCAACAGATGCTGCAACCGCTTCCCAGAAACCATGTTTATGTTTTGGTAACGCTGCAACAGTTCTAGCAGGACAAAAATCAATTTGAAACCTTGTTAAAGTTATCGCCAAGTCAAATAAAGACCACCAATTTGCAATATTTTTGTTTAAAAAACATTCTACATGTATAGCTGGAGTAAACCAAATTAAGTCACAAAGCAAAAGAAAAACATTTAAGTCTATCATTGAAGATTATTGTGACATGATAGATATTTCCCTGACCACCAATATTACTCTCTGTAGAACATAAAAAGGCACAGCGCATCTTAAAGTGTCTGCTTTGCCAGGCATTTCCTAAAAGTCCATTTGCCTCAGTAATTTGGCTATCGTTCTGAATCAGAGCCCATCATTTCTATCTTTTTTAAAACTTTTCTCTTTACCCCTCTCTTCTGTTGTCATGCCTCCTTCCACTTCTCTCCTCTCAGGTACCCTGCTGTCTTAAATCCCTAACCTAACCCTCAGTACACTGTACACCTTCCTACTCTCCTGCCAATATCCCAGACTGACATTCTCGTAGGTAAGTTAACAGCTTCCCAGCCACTTTTGGCATTTTACAAGGGGCTCTTCAAGGCACCCAGCACTGCTCATTACGAGCAACCGGTCCAAATATGCATTCTGCTCTCTTGCTGAACTTCTTGCTTGGTGTGCCCACTGAGGGCTAATCTAACCAATCTTCTCAGCCAACTCACCCCTCTCACTGCTGCCCTTTTGGACTCTACCAGTCTATCAGCTCTCACCGCCACTCACTTCATTCCTCTTCAGAAAGTCTACCCATCAGCGAACGAGGCCCTTGCTATCCATGAACTTATTGTGGATGATTGCTTCGACATCATCACCTTGACGGAAACCTGGCTGAGGAATGATGACACCCACTCCCTAAATGAAGCCGCCTTGTCTGGTTTACTTTCCACCACTTGCCCACTAGGACTGTTGCAGTGGATAAAAGCAAAATACTGTGGATGCTGGAAATCTGAAACAAAAACAAAAATTGCTGGAAAAACTCAGCAGGTCTGACAGCATCCATGGAAAGGAAGACAGAGTTAACATTTCGAGTCTGTATGACTCTTCATCAGAACTAAAGAGGAATAAGAAATGTGGTGAAATATAAGCTGTTTAAGGGGGGGTGGGACAGGTGGAGCTGGATAGAGGGCCAGTGATAGGTGGAGGCAAAGGAGAGATTGCCAAAGATGTCATAAACAAAAGGACAAAGGGGTGTTGACGGTAGTGATATTAGCTAAAGGATGTGCTAATGGTGACATTAAGGGTAGAAATCAGGATGAGCAAGTGACAGATAGCCCTAGTGGGGGTGGGGTGGGGCAAGGGATCAAAATAGGCTAAAAGGTGGAGATAAAATAATGGATGGAAATAAATTTTAAAAATAATAGAAATAGGTGGGAAAAGAAAAAATATATTAAAAAATATAATAATTATTAGAAAAAAGGGGGTGAGGATGGAGGAGAGTTCATGATCTGAAGTTGTTGAACTCAATGTTGAGTCCGGAAGGCTGTAAAGTGCCTAATCGGAAGATGAGGTGCTGTTCCTCCAGCTTGCATTGAGCTTCACTGGAACATTGCAGCAGGCCAAGGACGGACATGTGGGCATGAGAGCAGGGCGGTGTGTTGAAATGGCAAGCGACAGGAAGGTCTGGGTCATGCTTGTGGACAGACCGAAGGTATTCCGCAAAGCAGTCACCAAGTCTGCGTTTGGTCTCTCCAATGTAGAGGAGACCGCATTGGGAGCAGCGAATGCAGTAGACTAAATTGAGGGAAGTGCAAGTGAAGTGCTGCTTCACTTGAAAGGAGTGTTTGGGCCCTTGGACAGTGAGGAGGGGGAAAGTAAAGGGGCAGGTGTTGCACCTTCTGTGGTTGCAAGGGAAGGTGCCGTGGGAGGAGGTTGAGGTGTTGGGGGTGATGGAGGAGTGGACCAGGGTGTCCTGGATGGAATGGTCCCTACGGAATGCCGCCAGGGGGGATGAAGGGAAGATGTGTTTGGTGGTGGCATCATGCTGGAGTTGGCGGAAATGGCGAAGGATGATCCTTTGAATGCGGAGGCTGGTGGGGTGATAAGTGAGGACAAGGGGGACCCTATCATGGTTCTGGGAGGGAGAGGAAGGTATGAGGGCGGATGCGCGGGAGATAGGCTGGACACGGATGAGGGCCCTGTCAACCACCGTGGGTGGAAAACCTCGGTTAAGGATGAAGGAAGACATGTTACAAGAACTGTTTTGGAAAGTGGCATCATTGGAACAGATGCGACGGAGGTGAAGGAACTGAGAGTATGGGATGGAGTCCCTACAGGAAGCAGGGCATGAGAAGCTGTAGTTGAGGTAGCTGTGGGAGTCGGTGGGCTTGTAATGAATATTGGTGGATAGTCTATCACCAGAAATTGAGACAGAGAGGTCAAGGAAGAGAAGGGAAGTGTCAGTGATGGACCATGTGAAAATGATGGAGGGGTGGAAATTGGAAGCAAAGTTAATAAATTTTTCCAGGTCCAGACGAAAACACTCCTTTCAAGTGAGGCAGCACTTTACCTGCACTTCCCTCAATTTAGTCTACTGCATTCGTTGCTCCCAATGCAGTCTCCTCTACATTGGAGAGACCAAACGCAGACAGGGTGACCGCTTTGCGGAACACCTTCGGTCTGTCCGCAAGCATGACCCAGACCGTCCTGTCGCTTGCCATTTCAACACGTCGCCCCTGCTCTCATGCCCACATATCCGTCCTTGGCCTGCTGCAATGTTCCAGTGAAGCTCAACGCAAACTGGAGGAACAGCACTTCATCTTCCAATTAAGCATTTTACAGCCTTCTGGACTCAACATTGAGTTCAATAACTTCAGATCATGAACTCTCTCCTCCATCCTCACCCTCTTTTTGATCCCCTTTTTTCTAATAATTATTATATATTTTTTATATATATATTTTTCTTTTCCCACCTATTTCTATTATTATTTTAAAAATTTATTTCCATCCATTCTTTTATCTCCACCTTTTAGGCTATTTTGATCCCTTCCCCCCCACCCACCCCACCCCCACTACGGCTATCGGTCACTCGATCATCCTGATTTCTACCCTTAATGTCACCATTAGCACACCCTTTAGCTAATATCACTACAGTCAACACCCCTTTGTCCTTTTGTTTATGAAATCTTTGGCAATCTCTCCTTTGCCTCCACCTATCACTGGCCCTCTATCCAGCTCCACCTGTCCCACCCCCCCTTAAACAGCTTATATTTCACCACATTTCTTATTCCTCTTTAGTTCTGATGAAGAGTCATACGGACTCGAAATGTTAACTCTGTCTTCCTTTCTACGGATGATGTCAGACCTGCTGAGTTTTTCGAGCAATTTTTGTTTCTGTTGCAGTGGAGGTGTGGCTCATCACCAAATCACACCTTGGTGCACCCCCTACTCCTCTTGCACTTACTCCTGCTTTGAGCATCTAACCTTTTTCCACCCCTTTCACCTCTCACTCAAAATCCTTGTACTCTACCATTAACATTTTCTCACCAAGATATCGTCATCACTTTCCTATCTCGGGTTCTGTAACAAGCTACTTCTCATCCTTAGTGATTTCAACTTCCATTTCAATTCATAATGCTGTCTCTCCTGAGTTCACTGTGCTTAATCTCTCCCTCCATTTAATTCCCCAACACATTCATATCCAGGATCACCCTGGAATGCAAAGATAACCTTCAAGTGAACAACAGGACTGAAAAGTTTGTCCTTGTTACATATTCCACCTCCATGCCACTGATTTAAATGGGTATGGTAACCTATTTGTTATGGGAACGGACTACAAAACCAGAGGTGGCGAGTTCAAGTCCCACCATGGCTATACGGGAAACTGAATGAATTAAATCTGGTGATTTGTGAACTCTCTCCAGATAAAATAAGCAGAAAAGCTGCCTGACTGTCTTAGAAATCCAACTAGTTCACTAATACCCCTTTGAGTACGGAACCTATCACTCTTACCCAGTTTATCAAACACATGACTCTTAATGTCCTCAAGACAACTTGTGATGGGCAATAAATGCAGGCTTGCTAGTGTTGCCCAATACAAAAGAATTTCATTTCTCTTCTCAGCCATTTCCTCATGCTGTACTAGACCATACAAACCTTTGGTGCTCTTGGTTCAAATCAGTTATCACCAAGACATAACGTGACATATAACTGCATAAATAACACTCCCTACCTCTGCTGAAATGCCTTTGAACGCTTTTCTCACTTTCTAGATTTAATCTTTCCTATTCTCCTTGCTGACTTCTCATACCCCATAAGCTCCAAATTGATCAGTTAGTTGCCCATATACAGCAGTTATTTCTCCTGGTCCATCAAACCTGTTCTTGCTGAACTACACTAATCTATGCCCTCAATACATTGAATTTAAATCCTTTCACAGCCTCGTCCTATGCATACAATCTCCTCTAGCCTTGTGTCTCATAGCTATCAGCCTTCCAACACTGGCTTTTTATGTACCCTGCCCCCCTATTGCATTGTGGCAAAATCGTCAGCCACCTGAGCCCCAGTTTTCAGAAATCTCATTAAACCTCAAGGATTTTTAACCTTAAAAACTTTCTCAAAAACACCTTTACAACAAAGCCACCTCTCCTACACCTCACAATAGTTTGGCATTTGTTTCATTTATTTTATCTACTTTTGTTCCCCCATGTGAATGGTTTGGAGACATTAGCCAGGTTAACGGTCGTAAGTAAACACAAGTTAGTATCCCGTTTATTGAGAACTAATAAACCCAGACAAACAAAGCATTTGTACTATGCCGTGCTTTCAACCAAGGCAAAATTAGCTGTGGATAGAGAAGCTCTGGAAACTGTTCAAATAGTTTGGGTACAAGCCTCATTAAGGTAAAAATAAAGATATTTGAAGACTAATTGAGAAATTCCAAATTTAACTGGAAAAAAAAATTATTTAGCTAAGTCTTTAAGACATTGGTACCATAAAGATCTTAAAACTAGGGCACTATATGTACAACAAGGAACACTTTATCCCAGTATTGAAAAAAAATAAACCTATGCTCAAGTTGTATAAACGCAATATCCTAAGTTATTGGTATGAATTACTACCAAGAAATTGGCTTGCAAAACATATGCTTTAAAAAAACTCAGCATACATAGTAACAGGATAATAAAATTTCCTTAACCCTTCAACTGTTCTTACCTGTGCAGGCAATGTAGTTCTTCCTTAGTCCAAAGTTCTGCTTCAGTATCACGAGAATGCAGCCATATCGGCTGTTTTGGTTGCTTTTTCTGACTAGGCCTAGAATACAATTCAGGGCTGACGTCTGTATCTAATATTTTCCTAGGTACAGTCTTTTTATTTGAAGATTTTGTTGAACATTTCGGTTTTTCTTCTACAATAACTTCAGTCTCTGAAACATCCGTAACAGTTGACAGGAACCTATTAAATTGATTCTTAGGTTTTCTTTGTGAAGCACGTTGGTTACACTTTGATACACTGCTTCCAACATTGTGGTGACTTAATTCTGCTTCATTGATTGGATGTGACAAAGATTTTCGAACTTTGACATTTATTTTTGAAGAGCATTTCAGCATACTTTTTGTAGTCCCCTCAGCACAGCCAGTATACAATCCCACCGTCGACTTGTCTGTTTTAGGATGCAAGGAAGTCTGAAGCTTTTGAACACCAGTAGTTTTCTGACTTCCAGGACAACAGATATTACTTAAGGTAAACTGCTCAGTATTGTTTTGTCTGATTTCCGTGTTGGTTGGAACAGAGTTGGATGATATCAACGTTTCAGACAAAATACAATCTTTATTAATCATTGAAGGGGTTTGTTTAAGCTGGACTGAAGATGCTTCAGACTGTGGCGCTGTGACAGCAGTGCAGTTAATATTCTCTGTAGTTGAAATAATTTGCTTATTTACTGGTGCTTGATTTTGTTTATTGACATACCGTTTGTAGTTTAGACTTCTCATTTTCCTTTTGATGTTAATTTTGGCACACTCCCTAGTCTCCAAACTGTCATCTTCTGAGTGACTCAATTTGATAGATTTTTTGATTGATTTTGAAGAACGATTCACTTCTGTGGGTCTCCTTTTAGACATATTTTCAAAACTATCATTGTCACTTGTATCCTCCATTTCAGATGAATTACTAATTTCTGCTAAAGACCTATTTCTTCCTTTTTTCCCTTTGCTTTTGACATTATCTAATGACTCATTTGATTTTATTGCCCTACTTCTTAATTTGTAAGAATCACACGGCTTCGCTTCCGTGGGTCTATTAGTCTTGATTTCAAAAATGTCATCGTCACTTGTATCCCCTATTTCGGGTGAATTACTCATTCTTGTCATTGACATATTTCTTTTGCTTTTGTTTTCAACATTAGATAATGACTCACTTGATTTTATTGTCCTATTTCTTAATTTGTAAGGATCACGCAGTTTTGCTTCGATGGGTCTCCTATTGGACTTGCTTTCAAAAATGTCACAGTCTCTTGTAACCTCTACTTCAGATGGATTAACCATATTTACAGTGGCCAAAGTCCTTCCTTCACTTCCATTTATATGGGCATTGTGTGACTCATTTAATTTTACCGTTTTGTTCCATAATGCATGAAGATTACGAATTGGTGTCACAACAACAGTTGGATTTAGGGTACCATATTTTTTGTTAATTGATCTTTTTGTTCTTGTTTTCGAAGTACTTTCATCCATGCTTGAAGCAGCCTGTCCTGACAACTGTTCGTGTGTCTGATTTCTCGTGATATATTTCACTGGTCGGTTTTTGGACTTTTCATTTGCCTTTTTTCCCCCTTTGGCATCTCTTTCCATCTTCAAAACTGGATCTATTAGAAGACATAAGCTAAAATTTAGCTGGAGATCTGGTATTCAAATAAAGTGAATGTTTACTATAAGGATATATTAGCTATCATTAGGCATTGCAGTCAGCACTCCATGGGAAATGATAAATCTACAATAATAGTAAAACGCAATAAGAATTTTGGACAAATGGCACTTCTATTCCACTCGTCACCATTCCACCAATTCCTGGAAGCTGTACTAGATTTCCCTAAAGGACTGTTTGAACATGTGGAAAAATAGTTCCCCAGGTGGTTAATAAAATATTTCTGTGGCGTTGCCTTTCAGAGGTGCATAACTGCAGATGATGCCTTGAATTTATAAAAGGAAAAAATGTACAACCTTTAATTTTGACTGGTTTATTAAAGTTTTTCACCATCAGGGTGTGATAGTGGTGGTAACTACTTCAATTGTTTGAAAGCTTAAGCAAAAGCTTGATCTACATGCTCTAACATCTTTATAAATACTTGGGAAGCCATGGAGGCAGAAGATTCTGATACAACAATCTTAGAAGAAACCTTGCATTTGGAACTGAAGGCAGCAAATACTCAATTACAGTGATGCTCAAACTCTCATTTGCGAGCTCTTTCCAGAAAATGTGGACATGGAGCTACATTTAAAGCAAAGCCTCTTTGGTTGGAAGGAAAATCAGGTTTATTCTTTTACAGGCACATGCTCTGATCTGCCCTATTTTCTGATATTTGCTGCACCCAGACAATTCCATGTACTTTTGTACAGTCCAGGAAAATTTCCCCCAAAATTAAGTCAAGAGCATCCACTGCTGCAGTATAGTGTTCTGAAAGACGCTTCCTTCAATCTAGATACATTATGTTTATCTAATGGTTTACAAAAAATAACTAAATTCAAATGCAGGGAATCAACAGGAAAGAGTCAGTGCCAAAACAAATGAAGCATTCAGAATGTGATTACTTAATTAACATGTGCAAATGCAATATTTAAACATCATGATGTCACTGCATCAGAACTATTAGTCGCCCCCCAATTTGTTACCTTAGCTTATGTGCAGAATATGAAAAGAAGAAACGTTACTATTATTTCTAAAATGGCAACTAAGTAGCAATGTGGAAATAACAGACAAGGACTCAAAGCCGATGAATGAAGCCATGAAGATTCTTGGCACTCAGATGTTGATGCCAAGTGCTTGGCCAGCTGACGGACAATTTCTTATTGTCCCATTTCATGAATCCCTAACCCCACTTGAATGAAGTTCCTTATTAAAAGGTACTTATTCTTGCTTTCATTATTATGAGAAACAAATACATGGAACATTTCTGGAAGGTGAACAACATGCTCTTCTCACATCTAGTCTGTTACCTGTAAGGAGTTTACATTGGGTAATGAACATGGATACACAAGGGGATCTAGCTGAGGTGTTTAAAATGATTAAAGGAGTGGTGGAGGGTGCCCAGAACAACCTTAAAATTAGAGACAGATCTCAAGATGACTTCAGGAAGCACTTCTTCACACAACAGGTAGCAAAAATGTGGAACCCCCCCAACCCCTCAAAAAGCTTTTGAGATTAGGTCAATGGAAAATTTCAAAACTCAGATTGATAGATTTTTGTTAGGCAAAACTACAGAACCAGAATTAAGATACAAGCCAGCCTTTATCTAATTGAATGGTCGAACAGGCTGGACTTGCTGAATGTTCTACTCTTGTTTATAAGGGAGGCATAAAACATAATGTCAGGAAAAACCAACAGGTACTTGAGACATGGATTAAGTTAGTGGGTCCAAATGTTCATTAGGGTGCATACCTTGGGGCATATGTGGAGAGTAAATCAATGTTCTATTAATCTGCATATATCCAGCAGATACTTTACTTTCCTATTTAAGATTTACCCACCAGCAGGGGTCAGTGCAGCTTGGCCATGTGGAATGTGCATCTTGCAGGATGTGGGAAGCCATGCAGGCACAAAGTGCCCTTGATGACTACATCTGCTGGAAGTGTCACCAGCTGCAGAAATTTGAGCTCCGAGTTGCGGAGCTTGAGCGTCGGCTGGAGTCACTGTGGTGCATCCACAAGGCTGAGGATTATGTGGATAGCACGTTTAGAGAGGTGGTCACACTGCAGCTAAGAAATACACAGGCAGAGAGGGAGTGGGTGACTGCCAAGGTATCTAAGAGAAGCATGCAGGCAATGCAGAAATACCAAGGCTCCCTCGCTCTCTATTCATTTTTTCCATTTTGGACACTGGTGAGCGAGATGGTTCCTCAGAGGACTGTTGCAAGAACCAAGTCTGTGGCAAAGAGTGGGAGTGCTATAGTGGTAGGGGATTCCATAGTTCAGGACGCAGTCAAGCGTTTCTGCAGTCATAGATGTGACTCTAGGATGGTATGTTGCCTCCCTGGTGCCAGGGTCAAGGATGTCACAGAGCAGCTGCAGGACATTCTTTTAGGGGAGGGTGAACAGCCAGAGGTCGTGGTCCACATTGGGACAATGACATGGGTAGGAAAAGGGATGAGGTCCTGAAAGCAGATTTTAGGGAGCTAGGAAGGAAGGGAGTTAAAAAGCAGGACCTTAACAGCAGAAATCTCAGGATTACTCCCAGTGTCAGGTGCTAGTGAACATAAGAGTAGGAAAATTGAGTAGTTCAACGCGTGGCTGGAGAAGGGAGGGCTTTAGATTTCTGAGGCATTGGGATCAGTTCTGGGATAGGTGAGACCTGTACAAGGAGGACAGGTTACACCTTAACAGGATTGGGACTAGTGCTCTCTCGGGGACGTTTGTTAGTGCTGTTGGGGAGGGTTTAAACTAGATTGACAGGGGGATGGGAACCTGGGGGGAAATTCAGAGTGCAGAGGAGAAAAACTGGCAGTGGGAAGAAGTGAAGTATCAACTGATAACAAGGATATATCAGAGTTGCATCAATGTAGATATAATACTTGGAGAGTTTGAAAATTAGAGTAGGCAACAGTAAGTCATTAGATGGGGTCAGAATAAGCGGGAAAGTAAAAAAGCCTAAATCAGGGCTTTCGTGCATACATGTGAATGCATGGAGTGTGATCAATAAGATTGGTGAACTGCAGGCACAGGTTGAAAAATGCAATTATGATATTATTGCTATAACAGAGATTTGGCTCAATGAAGGGCAGGACTAGGCGTCAAATATTCCTGGGTATGAGGTGTTTAGGAGAAACAGGAGAGGAAGAAAAGGAGGCAATGGCAATATTGGTTAAAGATGGCATTACAGTACTGGAGAGAGAGGATCTTCCAGAGGGGTCAAGGACAGAATCTCTCTGGCTAGAGGTAAGGAATGGGAATGGTGCAATAACATCGATTGGTGTAGTATATAGACCACCAACTAGTGGAAGGGATGTGGAGAAACAAATCTGCAAAGAAATTACAGAGAGGTGCAAGAGTTATAGAGTAATCATAATGGGGGACTTCAATTATCCAAATATAGACTGGGATAGGAATAGTACAAAAGGACAAGAGGGGCAAGAGTTCCTGGAATGTGTTCAATATAATTTTCTACAGCAATATGCTTCTAGTCCAATGAGAGGACATGTGCTTTTGGACCTGGTTCTGGGAATGAGTTGGCCCAAGTGGATCAAATATCAATGGGAGAGTCTCTAGGGGACAGTGACCATTGTATCATAAAGGTTAGGTTAATCATGGAAAAGGACAGAGAACAATCCAGAGCAGGGGTAGTTAATTGGGGGAAAGCCAACTTCAATGATGAGAATGCACCCGAGTCAAGTGAGTTGGAATCAAATGTTGGCAAAGACAGTGGATGAGCAACGGACCACCTTTAAAGAAAAAGTATTGCAGGCAATGTCAAGGTATATTCCCTTGAAGGGAAAGGTAGGCCAAATAAATCCAGAGAACCCTGGATGACGAGTGAGATAGAGGTAAAAATGAAAAGAAGGAAGTGCACGTACGACAGATGTCAGGCAGAAAATACAATGGAGAATCAGGCTGAATATAGAAGAGCCAGAAGGGAAGTGAAGAAACTAATGAGAAAAGCAAGGTCAGCGCATGAAAAGGGGACACAAAAGGGAATCCCAAGGTCTTCTATAAGCATGTAAATGATAAAAGGATGGTAAAAGAGTAGGGCCGATTAGGGACAAAAATGGGGGCTTGCATGTGGAGGCTGCAGAAATGGCGGAGGTGTTGAACGAGTACTTTGCATCTGTCTTTACAAAGGAAGAATTTGAAACTAGGCCGAGGCGAGAGAGGAGCTAACTAGTACACAGAAGAACTGAAAATCGAGAGGAAGGAGGTGTTGAAAAGGCTATCTTTACTTAAAATAGTTAAGGTACCAGGACCAATTGAGATGCATCCAAGGGTACAGAGGGAAGTGAGAGTGGAAATTGCAGAGGCACTAGTGATAATCTTTCAGTCTTCCTTAGACGCAGTGGAGGTGTCAGAGGACTGGAGAACTGCGAATGTTACACCCTTGTTCAAAAAGGGGTGCAAGGATAAAGTTGGCAACTACAGACCAGTCAGTTTGACCACAGCGATAAGGAAACTTCAGGAAACTATTGTACTGGATAAAATCAATAATCACTTCGACAAGTGTAGGATAATTAAGGAAAGTCAGCATGAGGAGGTAACAGAGAAGGTTAATAAATGAAATGCCGTTGATGTGATATATATGGATTTTCAAAAGGCATTTGATACAGCACCACATAACACTCTTGTGAGCAAAATTCTAGATCATGGAATAAAAGGGAAAGTAGGCACTTGGATAAGAAATTGGCTGAGTAACAGGAAACAGAGTATTGATAAATGGTTGTTTTCCAAATTGGAGGAATGTCTGTACTGGAGTACCCCAGGGGTCAGTTTGGGGCTCTTGCTCTTCCTGATATATATTAATGACCTAGGCTGTGCAGGGCATGATTTCAAAATTGGCAGATGTTAAGATGATTGGAAATGTTGTCAACTGTGATGGGGATAGTCTTGAACTTCAAAAGGACATAGACATGTTGGTGGATTGGGCAGACAAGTGGCAGATGAAGTTCAATGCAGGGAAGTGTGAGGTGATTCGTTTTGGCAGGAAAGATGTGGTGAGACAGTAGAAAATAAAGGGAGAGCTTCTAAAGGAGGTGCAGGAACAGGGGCACCCAGTGAATACGTACATAGGTCATCGAAGATGGCAGGGTATCTTGTGAGAGCAGTTAATGAAGCCTATAGTATCTTAGGCTTTATTAATAGGGGCATTGAATACTAAGGAGGTCATGTTGAACTTGTATAATACACTAGTTAGGCCTCATCTGGGGTACTGCGTCCAGTTCTGGGGGCCAAGCTTGAGGAAGGTTGTGAAGACACTGGGGAGCATACAGAGGAGATTCATGAATGATTCCCAGGATGAAGAACTATAGCTATGAGGATAGATTGGAGAGGTTGGGACTCTTTTCCTTGGATAAAAGGCGGCTGAGAGGAGACTTGATAGAGGTATTCAAGATCCTGAAGGGTATGGACAGGGTAGTGAGAAACTGTTCCCACTCAAGAGAACAAGAACAACTAGAGGGCACAGATTCAAAATAATTGGCAAAAGGAGTAAATGTGATGTGAGGAAATTCTTTTTTTCACCCAGAGGGTGGTTGGAGTTTGGAACAAACCTCCTGAAAGGGTGGTGGGGGATAAGTTCAATCGAGGTATTCAAAAGAAAATTGGGTTGCTACCTGAAAAGAGAGAATGTGCAAGGTTATGGGGATATGGCAGGGGAGTGGGACAAGGTGGAATACTCTTTCAGAGAACCAGTGCAGACTCAATGGGCTGAATGGCCTCCTTCTGCACTGTAAAGATACTGTGATACACAGATCTAGCAATCTTTGTGGCATGGATTTCACCCTGTCTGATATTAACTTCATATCAGTGTCAGCAATCCCAGCACTATGATGATGGCGAGTGCTGACAGTTTTGCTGTCATCACAACTGCAAAATTAGGCCACTACACATTAAATACAAATCAACAAATCTATTCTAAGAACCGAAAGATAGCATGAGCATCTATTGCAAAAATATTCACAGAACTGTTACATTTTCTTACTTCTATTTTGTCTTGTATTTAGGCCTTCTGTGGACGCTTTTTGTTTTTTCTGCTGATTTGAGGTCCTCAAAGAATTTTCATTTCTGGCATTCATTTTCTATGTTTTTATTAATATAAAAAAAAACCAAAAATAGTTACTTGAATAACTTAAGTACTTATTATTCCATTTATTATAAAGTATTATACTCACTGCACTATTCCGAGTGCTGGAAGTCAAGTAATCAGTTCCACCCTCAATGACAGTAACGTTCAAGGTATTATCAACAATTAAACGCTGTCCCCGCCAATACTCCAATGGTGCTTTAATGTAACGGCCACTACGGCTAGTCAGTGTGCCTCTTTGCATTGATGTTTCTGTGGAAATTTTAATTTTAATAAAGTAATGTAAGCCATTTAAACAGTCTTAAATATCAAAACTCAAATAAGTAAACAGTTTTATAAACATGAGGAAATTAAAAGTAAATTCTTTCTGTAGTTGACAAATTAAATAGCTAGGGATTTTCTGAGGTTACCAGGGCTTAAAACTTCAGAACACTTAATAAACTGCAAAATTGATAAACCAGCAGCCAGTTTCTTGCACTCTTTTTCTAAAAATAATTGTTGGTTTTATTTTACTTACTAACACATGGAAGCAAAATAAATTAATTCTCAAGATAAAAGAAAAGCTTTAAATAGCTAGTATGCATAGATAGAATTTAATGGTCTTGTCATAAATTTGTGTACTCTGCTCAATTATTGGTAACCCTTAGACATATATATTTGAAGTGCCCTTGCGCCTAAGCTGGAACCACAAAATCCCAACTCCATATTTTGGTTGGGCTATAAGGAATGAGAAAGATCAAGTCAACCCATTTAGATCACTGTGTCAGTTTCATCCTTTTTTCAGGCCATAGACCACATTAACCTGTGATCTACCCTGGCAACAAACTCTCACCTCTCTACTTCCTACTGCATCACGAAAGTGAGAAAGCCTGAAGACGACTAGAGTAAATTTTATATGTGGTGTCTTAAAAATAAGTTGAGCTATAGGGCTTTCTATCCATTTCTATGTCCATCTTTACACATTATTAGTTTGGTAATAGGATCACAGCCTTCAATTGCTTAAATACAATCTATTTTTTCTCGAGAAAGATGAACTTATTGACAAGCCCACTGACATGGTGGATAAAAAAGATGGTTGTGGATGTTATCTACATGGACTTCCATAAACATTTAATAAGGCTCTACAAAAATTGAAATCACATGGAATTGGAGGCTACCTTGAGACGTGGGTTAGAAATTGTTTGTGATGTAGGGGACAGAGAGTAGGGATAAATGGAACGTACTCTAATTGGCAGATGTGACTAGTCGTGTTCTATAGTTATGCTTGATCTTTTCATCATATATATCAATGACTTGGTAAAGGAATAGGTTGCACATCCAAGCTTGTAGATGACACTACGTTAAGAGGTACACTAAGTTGTGCAGATGAACAAGGAGTTACATGGACACAGAAAAGGACACATACAGAATAAGTGAGTTGTTAATACTGTGACAAATGGGACTCTATGCGAGTAAATGCAAGGTAATCTACTCTGGATCCAAGAAAGATAATCTGGAGCATTTTCTAAAGGGTGAGAAACTAAATATTGTGGAGAAACAAGGAGATTTGGAGGTCTAAGTACACAAAACACTAAAAGTTAGTGGACAGGTACTAAAGGTTATCATAAAGACCAATGAAATATTGGACTTTATCTCAAGGGGATTGGAATACAAAAAGATGTTTCAGCAAGAAGTTACAAAATGCTATGGATAATTTTTGCCCCCTGGCCGAATCTATGCCATTTAGAATTTGGTGTGTGGAAGTGCAGGTTCATCCACATTGGGCCCTAGAAAGACAAGTCAGAATATTTTCTTAATGGTGAGAGATTCAGAACTCTGGAAGAGCAGAAGGATGTATATCTACACAAATCATTGAAAGCTACTGGACATAGTAAAAAGCATTCAAAAAAGACAATGGAATGTTGGCTTTTAGCTCAAGGGGGCTGGAATACAAAGCGGAGGAAGTTATGCTTCAGTTATAAAGTCTTGGTCAGGCCTCATTTGATGTACTCTGCTCAGTTTTGAGCACCATGCCTCAGGAAGGATACACTCCTTGGAGGGGGCACAATGCAGGTTAACCAGAATTTATATCAGGATCTAAAGAGTTAAATTATGAGAAAAAGTTGCATAAAGTTGGCTTGTAATCCCCTGAGTTTATAAGGTTGTAGAGTAATCTAGAGTTTAAAATGACAGAAGGACACAAGTGAGTAGATACAGAGAAGGTATTTCCTATGGTGGGGAAATCAAGAACAAGGAGGCAAAATCTTAAAATTAGAGTTCCATCATTCAAGAGTGAAGTCAAGAAGCAATTTTTCATGCAAAGAATAAATGAAAATATGAAATTAAGAGATGGAAATAGAATAAATAAATGGAATTCACTCAATCAACATCTGTGGATATTGAACAGATTGAAATGTTTATGAATGAAACTGATAGATTTTTATTGGGTATTGATATCAAGGAAAATGGAACAAAGTTGGGTAATTGGATGTGAGGTACAGATCACCCATGATCTGATTGGCAGAACAGGCTTAAGGGGTTGAATGGCTTACTCCTGTTCCTATGCAATATAAGCCAGGTTATGCTTTAGATTACAAAACAATTTATTAATTAGACTGCAATTGACAAAGCAATGTTATTCCTTAGTAATTCATTTTGATTAAGTCTCATTTATACACCTAACCCCATCCTCCCTCATAAACTACACCTTACCTCCAACCTCCTTTTCCTCTCCACATCCTATCTGACCGTGGCAAAGGTAAACTATCCTTTCGCATCCTTTTCGATCTGTCGTCAGTCTTTGACCTGATTGATCAACTATTTCCTCTTATCTAACTGTAGTCAGAGAATTGCCTGGAGTGGCATATCTTCCCACTCCTGCAGTTACTTTCGATGACCTCCAAGGATCCATATCACGATCCCCTCCTACTTCTCATCTACATGCTGTCCCTCAGCGACATCATTCAAAAACACATCAGTTTCCACATATATGCTGATGACATCCAGCTTTACATGACCACCACCACTTTCAAACCCTCCACCATCTCTAGGTTTTCAAACTGCTTGTCCAACATCCATTGCTGATCAAACCTACTTCAATTAAATTCTGGGAAGACCAAAGTCATTGGCTCCAGTCGCTCCTACAAACTCTGTTCTAAAGCCACCAGCTCTATTGCTGTCTTGGAAACTGTCTGAGGCTGAACCAGATTGTTGGTGCTATATTTAATCCTGAAATGAGCTTCTAATCACAAGTCCATGTTGTCACTAAGACCACCTATTTCCACCTCTGTAACATCGCACAACTCTGTCTCTGCTTTAGATAATCGGCTGCTGAAGCCTTAACCATATCTCTGGACTTGACTATTTGAAAGCACACCTGATCAGCCTTCCACATTCTACTTTCCATTATCATGAGGTCGCACAAAACTCTGTTGCCTCTATTCTAACTCACTACAAATCCTATTCACCCACGCCTGTGCTTGCTGAACGGCACTGGCCCATGGTTAAGCAATGCTAATTTTAAAATTCACATCCATGTTATAAAATCCTTCCAGAAAATTCCAAAAAGACCTCACCCCTCTCCATCTCTAGAACTTCCTCTAGCACCACAACCCTCTGAAGTACATGTGTTCCTTTAATCCTGGCCACTTGAGCATCTGATTTTACTGGTTTCACTATTAGTGGATATTGCCTTGAGCTGACTGAGCCCCAAGCCCTGGATTTCCCTCTCTTAACCTCTTCAACTCTTTTCTCCTTTAAGACAACCCTTAAAACCTATCACATCTTCCTTAATATCTCAGGCAGCATACAAGTTATTGTTGTAAACTTGCAGTGATTATATCCCAAAATCCGTCAGTGTTGTTATCACATACGAAATAAAACAAAAACGGCAGTTCCAATCTACTAACACACCCAGCGAAGATGCTGTAAGTTGCAGTTGTATGGTTTGGCAGGTGACATCAGGTTATCAATGCTTGGTTAGCAATTCTTCATGTATGATTCTACACAGGTAATGCCAGCAAACTATTTGATTATAGTTGAGGGTATCATAGGCTCGTCAACTCTTGTTGGACTTGATATTGGGGGTTTCCTCACATGACCTTCTGCAGGGATCAGTTGGCCAAAGGCAAAAAGGTGTGAAAATGGTTTTGTGACAAGGAATCACGCAATTATAGCACTTCTTATGATCTATAGTGAATGAAAATGTTTCTAAGCCACTTCAACAGTTGGAATTATCAGACTAAATGGGTAGAAACATTAGTTTTCCCTTTGTTTACCTTCTATTACTGTCAAGACTGTAGACCAATGCATTTGTATCAATTTACCAAAGTGACATCAGCATTTTAGCATTCAATGTAGTTAGTGCATAAAATACAGGATGAAGACCATACTAACAAAATAACACGACCTTGCTGGATTATGTACAAGCAAAGCAAAGGACTACAGCAGGCTTCACAAACCATTTCCTAATGTAATCCCATTTCAACTCACCACCACCATCTAAGGGTAATTAGAGATAGGCAATAAATGCTGGCCTTGCCAGCAATGCCCATATCCCACAAAAGAAATCTTGAAATAACATGACCCCAGATGCCATAAAAAAAATAAAACAGCAATAAAATAGCACAGTAACAGCCAGTACTTGATTAATGTACACATATTATAGATCAACATATAATACATCATGTAAATATATTTTTAAGTACTTTGTAAAAACGTTATTACTTCATATACTCATATAGGTTTCATTCTAGCTCTCCATATTCCCTGGTGACAGAAGACTCAGTGAAGCCCTCTCTCCACACCCCCACACATACATGCCCCTCTTCCCAACAATCTCAAACACTCACTTGGGCTCCACCGCTCTCAGGCTGCTTATCTCCACAACTTCATCAAATGGCCAGCAGCAGAGCATGCCCTCCTGGAGGGATGAGCAGCAGCTCCCTCTCTCATTATTGGCAGAGATTTTCCAGACTTTGAGACTCTCTCCTCCCGCCTTTGTCAGCAGCAAAGGGAGGTGGAAGTTGAAAAAAAATTAAAAGGGCAGAATTCCATGATCCAAAAATCAGAATTCTGCCAAACAGTGGAAATTTCTCATCCCTGCTCCTGCTTCCAATATTTGTTGCCTGATACACCATTCTTGTGGCATACCACCTTCCATTGCCAATGTTTTTTGTCCCCACAGGGGACATTAGTTACATTATTGGTTTACATAAATATTGTGAAGTGGGACCAGAAGTGCCATCTGAAAATGAATTGTGCATTAGTACTCATTTATATTGCCCTGTTGAGCACAATGGCCTTTTCTTGTTCCTAATATTTCTTATGCTTCCAATTTAACAGTGTTGACCACCAAGTGCAAACCATCATCTCATGAGATGGGAGGCTGTGTAGAAGACTCACTTTGGCACTCTACAAATTAAAGGTGTACCTACATAACATTTTTTAAAATTAAGTTTGCTTGGCAAGAAATTTAGTTCAACAGTGCCACTGCCCAAAACAGATCACTTTTTCATCATACAAACAAAAGTGTCTTTTCAATCTGCCAAGTTTTACTTTTGCTATAACCATATCAGTGAAGGTACAATGAAACACTTTTTTCTCTCTGGTGCAAACAAAATATGCCTAGTTTCCTCAATGGTGAGCAGCAAAATGACAAACAAATGGAATTGATGTGCGTCCGTGCCTCTGAACCAGAAACTCCGTGTTCAAATTCCACCCCATGACTTGGGAGATAGGTTCATAACGTGACTAAACAGATTTGATTATCAACCTGCAAACTCTTCCAACACATGCAAATGGCAGGCAGTAAGAGCAGGAGACATTCCTGGTCAGCATGTGATGGAAGGAAAGTTGGAGCCTCTACCATCACTATCCATAGTTCCAGGCTACAACATGCATGTCAAAATGCTTGTTGCCACAGCAGCTCTGCAACACACACTGTTATAGATCAGGAGCTATTACCAACATGGTTTTCCCCTTCGAATGAGTGACATATATTTATATTTCAAAAAAGTGAATAGTTCTACTCCTACTCCTTTTATACAGGTTTGAATTTAAATAAATCTTTCCAATGCTTACCAAATAATTAAAAACTTACCCATCTCAATTTGTGACTTTTTTGTCCATTCTTTCTTTGCTGAGTTCCTCGCTTTACCAAGTTGGTATCTAGTGGATGGAGTCTTATCTACGTTACCTGCTAAAGCTGTATTATCTTGTAGTTTTCTGCATTTCACTGAAGGCAACTTTTGAATTCTGGCATCTTTAGTCTCTCTTGTGTTTGGATTGTTAGTTTTTTCCCTAAATAATGAGAACTTTTGATATAATTGCTTTTTAAGCATATTAATATTATTTCAACAACTTAATTTGTCATTGGGCTGGATTTTACATTTTTGGTGGTGGGTTTGAAGGTGGAGGTGCACCTCCATAAAATCCAGCAGGTGGCCACCCCACAGCCTACCTGCCCACCCCCGACCTGTTTGAAATTTTACAGGGGAGGCCCAGATCATGTGCAAAGCCCAGTAGCTTTACCACAGGCAAAGCAGGAGGAAGGTGTGTGTGGGGGTGGGGGGGGGCAACCTCCTTTGATGGCCCCCTGGGCTCATCAGAGAGGAGCATTCACCCCCCTCCCACTCCCCCAACTTTAACCACCCCCGTCCCTCAGCCCCTTGAACCCAACTGGATTGGCCAACAACTCTTTAAGGCAGGACTTCCTCCTGAGAAAGGGGCAGAAGTCTCACCTTAAAGCAATTAACACTGCTCCCAGCATTAAATTGCACATAGGATTCTGGTTGGGTTCACCGCTCCCCTGACTTTGTAGACGGCGGCGGCGGGGGGGGGGGGGGGGGGAAGTGAGGCGATAGGGACCATGGCCACCCCCACATGCCCCTCTACAATTCAGCCCATTGTGAACTTCCAAAAGCAGCTTTCATTCCTTCCCACCTTCAAATGTAATGGTGACCCAGATTTGTCTGCAGTTACTCATAGGATCTGATTTTCTGTAAGGTATGATCAATATAGTCTAATCTATTTTTCTCCTTCCACCTTCACTCCTTTACCTGAAGTTAAAATTTCAACTGGTAATTGAAGTAGTTCAATCTTTTTGGCAATAAGCTAGTTGTTTAGCAACTTAGACAAAAACTAAGTATGTAGCAACCTTGAAATGTAGCCACCTACACACACAGTAACTGCTTGAACAAAAACATCTCTAAATGCTGCAGATATTTTGATAGGAATGGGCTCTTTTCTGTGATTGAACAGTTAACAATGGATGTCCTCTTCTCTCAAAGTAATATTTGGGGCACACATGATGTTAGTTGGATTTTTAAGAGTTAGTTTGTGGACTACTCAATTTGATGCTTTTTCAGGTCCTTTATCAAGAGAGCATAAACTGGAAAAAATTACACCATCTGTTCTGAAACGCTAGCCATGCTGGAAAATATTGCTCCACTAATCTGATATTCAGCATACTCTCAGCAGTTTATTTTTAAAATTAATTCACTTTGTTATCTTTCGCTGGAATATCTGTTGTACAATGGGCAGAATGTCAGTCAGCAAAGACTTGATAGAAGCTTCTACAAATACTTATATTTGAGAGAAATTTACTGAATTCATGTCCAGTCTGAATGTGGAGAAGAAATTTTTCAGCTAATTTTCAATATCTACCTAATACCTTTGATGCAAGAAAGACAAAAAGAAGGATGAATGCAGGACTGGATCTGAGTGAGAGATAATGAGTGATACTTTGATATGTTCTATGGACATTGTTTTCTTGAAAATTTCCCCCACTTGGCTTGATAGTTTTGGACTATACGGCAGCATGTTAAGCAGTACAGTAGAGAACAGAAATAGAAGCATACCTCATACTTTCAAGGAATTCTTCAATATACTCCTTCCAATCCAATGGAAAACCAAAAAAGAAGTGTTTTAAAAAGGAATCGGAGAATCCTGTTTTAAAAAAATTGTTAATTTAAGGATTAAATCTATACCAGCACTTTTGCATTCCCATTTAAAGTGACAAGGAATTATTATAAAGGATAAATTGTCAAGTTGAAAGGGTAAAGGGGGTAAATATGTCTTTGCACGGAATTATGTATGTTGACTTTTCATAGATTAAAGCAGATACATTTTCACTTAAATACTGTTTTACCTTTGTTACCAACCTGAATTGATATATAATTTATTTTTAAAATAAAAGATAAAGGAAAGAAATAAAGGCAGGACTATAAGCTGAATTTTCAAAAGTAGACAGAGGAGTTTCCAAATTTTGAACCATGCCTCAAAACTGAAAAAGAATGTCATATTTTTAAAGGTTACCAGGAAAACAAATTAAGGTTGGGTACTGTCAAATAAAATGTGGTCAACAAAGGCACCTCTAAACAAATTTGAATTGAAACATATAAGATCCTGAGGAGTCTTGGCAGGGTTGATGTGGAGAGGATATTTCCTCTTGAGGGGGAATCTAGCACTAGGGGGTCACTGTTTACAATTAAGGGGTCGCCCATTCAGGACAGAGATGAGGAGAATTTTTTTCTCTCAGAGGGTTGTGTCTCTTTGGAACTCTCTTCTTCAAAAGGCGGTGGAAGCAGAGTTTTGAATACAATACGTATAAAGATACTTTATAATACCATAGGATTAATAGGATACACGGCCATTTTGCCCAAACAGTTCATGCTAGCATTAATGCTCCATTTGAGCCTCCTCCCCATGTTTCCTCTTTTAAATCTATCATCGCAACCCTCTATTCCCTTCTCCCTCACATGCTTGTATATCTTCCCCTTAAATGCATCTAACGCTATTCGATTCATCATTCCCTGTGGTAGCGAGTTCCACATTCTCATCAATCTTTGGGTGAAGTTTCTTCTGAACTCCCTATTGCATTTCTTAGGACTCTCTTATATTGATGACCTCTTTTTATGCTCTCTGTATCCACTCTACAAGGCTTTTTGTCATTTTAAAGATCCCTTTTATTTAAGTCAACCCTCAGCCTTCTTTTTCTAAAAAAAAGAGGCCCAGGAAGTCAATCCTTTCCTGATATGTACACCCACGCATTTCTGGTATCACTCTTTTAAATCTTTGCTGCACTCTTTCCAGTGCTTTTATATCTTTTTTATAATATGGTGACAAAAACCACATGAAATTCAATAATGGTTTAGCATAACTTCCTCACTTTTCAATTCAATCCCTCTAGAAATAAAGCTTAGTGATTGGCCTCTCTAACCTGTGGTGCAACTTGCACCTTCCATGTAATAAGTAACCGCCCTCTTTTTCCTACCATAATGTACTCTCTCACATAAATCTGTGCTGAACTTAATTTGCCAATTATTTACCCACTCAGCAAATTTATTCATGTCTTGTGGAACACCATTTCCACCTTCTGCCGCTTGAATAACCACCCTTTATTCCCACTCTTTGCTTTCTGTCTTGAAGCCAACTAGCAATCCATTCTACCACTTGTCCCGATTCTACATTCTCTGACCTTATTTATCAGTCTATTAAGTGCTACTTACCTTGGATCTTCATTGCAACATAATCCAATGGACCTTTCAGAACATAAATCGAACCAGTAATAGATTTCACTTCTGTTTGTTTAATTCGTTCAGTAATTACATTACTATGCCAGTATACTCCGTCAGCATCTCTGTTTGGGAACACATACACAATACTTATTTTCAAATTGAAGAAACTAAAAAAAAGTACTAAAAAACTACCGTAGATACTGCACAAATTAACCAAGTTCAAAGTTAATCCCATCTCCGACAAAAGATCATCAACCTGAAACACTGGACTAAATTTTCCAGCAGGGGTCGAGACCCTGACGTCAAGCCCACCCATATCGTTAGGACATCTGCTGGTGAAACCTTCGTTATCTCCTAATTGGTGATGTCTGCATTGCCATTCTATTAAGGACAGTGTACAGGATCCCGAAGCTTGAGGCCCCAGAGAGCTGACAACAATGTCAGGCGACAGCTCCATCAGGAGGTGGATGCTGATGAAGCAGGCAAGCAAGGGAGAGGGCAGCTCAACACAAGAGATGCCATTGGTTGTCTGCATTGAAGTCCTCAAAAACAAAAAAGGCCTGAAGCTGGTAGGGCCATTGGAATGGAAGGGAAAACAAACATCTCTGCAGGAGTAGTGACCTTCGGTGGTTGCAGCCTTTCATCCTTATGACCCTATCATTGAGGCATGCAGACTGTCTCCAATAGCCACTCAACAGGAAGCTGCCTCATTTGAACCCACATGGCAGAGAGCAGCTTCAATGGTGAAAAAATACTGGCGCTGTTGCAAAACGGCCTCAAGGGGGTCTTGCCCTAACTGGCTGTCTGCCTCTGTGGAAAGGGCAGCTGACCTGGATCCCATCTGCCCCTGTGAGAAGTGTCCCAGAGGTGAGAAAGCGACAGGGAGCTACCTCAATGTGGCTCCCCACTATTCCCCCTCTGCCTCCAGGGGGCTGGAAAAATTCAGCCTGTTAACATTGATTCTGCATTTTTTATTTGTTCATGGGACGCAGGTGTCACTAGCTAGGGTAGCATTTATTTCCCATTTTTAATTGCCCTTGTTGAGGGTATTTAAGAGTCAACCAAATTGCTGTGGGTCTGGAGTCACATGTAGGGCAGACCATGTAAGGATGGCAGATTTCCTTCCCTAAAAGGGCATTAGTGAGCCAGATGGGTTTTTACGATATCAGCAATGGTTTTGTGGTCATCATCAGGCTTTTAATTCCAGATTTTTATTGAAATCTGCTCTGGTGGGATTTGAATCTGGGTCCCCAGAGCATTATCCTGGGTCTCTGGAATATTGGTCCAGTGACAAGGGGCTTTGGGAGGTAATTCCAGGGTTTCGGGCCAAGGGAGCTGGAAGCATGGTTGCCAATGGATTAAAATAGGGGATAGGCAAGAGATCAGAATTGGAGGAGCACAGAGGTCGTGAAGAGTTGTAGGGCTGGAGGAGGTTGCAGAGAGGCAAGGGCTCATGGAATGGTTTGAAAACAAGATGAGAATCTTAAAATAAAAGCAAAATACTGCAGATGCTGGAAATATGAAACAAAAGCAGAAAATGCTGGAAAAACTCAGCAGGTCTGACAGTATATCTGTGGAGAGAGAAACAGAGTTGGCGTTTCGTGTCTGTATGACCTTCTTCAGAGCTGGCATTGCTGGACTGAGCCAATGGAGATTAGTGAGAATAGGATGATGGATGAATGGCTTGGTACTAGTTTGGATCTGAGCAGCAGAGTTTTGGATGAGCTTATGTTTATGAAGAGTGGAAGAATGAGAGGCTGGCCAGGAGTGTGTTAGATAGCCAAGTGTAGAAGCAACAAAAGCAGCAGCTGATGAGTGAAGTTGGGTGATGTTATAGAGGTGAAAGTAGGTAGTATTGATGATGCTGATATCTGGTAGGAAGCTCATCTCCAGGTCAAATATGACACGAAGCGGTGAATGGTCTGGTTAAGCCTGAGACAGTTGCCAGGGAGAGGGATAAAATCGGTGGCTAGGAAATTATAGTGGGGTGCAAAGACCATGGCTTCAGCTTTCCCAATACTTAGCTAGAAGTTTCTGCTCGTTCACTACTGGATGTTAGACAAGCAGTGTCACAATTTAGGGTCAATGGAGGTGATGAGAGAGGTAGAGCTGGTTGTCATCAATGTGGAACCTGATCTCATGTTTTGGGATGATGTCATCGAGGGGCAGTACGTAGATGACAAATATGAGGGGACAAAGATGGATCCTTGGGGACTCCAAAGATAATGGCGTGGTGCAGGCGATTCTGTGGCTATGAATGGACAGATAAGAACAGAACCTGATGAATGTGGTCTTACCCAACTGGATGACAGAAGAGTGGTATTGGAGAAGGATGGTACAGTCAATTGTGCCAAAATTGCAGACAGAATGGGGAGGGATAGTTTACCATGGTTACAGTTATATAGCATGGCACTTGTGATTTTGATATGTACCGTTTCAGTACTGTGGCAGATTGGGATGATTCAAACATGGAACTCCAGGAAAGACTGACTTCAGACTGGGATGATTCAAACATGGAACTCCAGGAAAGACTGACTTACGGCTATGCATTTTTATTACATGAAATATCTTTAGCAAGTCATATACCACCACACAGAGTACTAAAATATCTTTACACTTTTGTTCTGAAAAACCTAATCTCCATCAATGTACATCTAAATAAGCTGCATACATAAATAAATATAGTGTTTCTTGTGAAGTTATATCAGAGGAGCAGGAACAGCTTGGAGGAAATTCTTTGCCAGTACATCCTCTGAACTTGGCTCTTTCAGTTTCTTTAGATCGAGACATTTCCCTAGTTTTAAAGTATGTTGCAGATACAAATATTTGAGAAGGGTTTTTGCCTAGAAAGAAAAACATGCAAACATTTGCTCTCTCAATGCCTCAGCTTGTTAATTAGTGTTTACCGTAGCCATATATACCCAGAGGTCTCAGGTTTAATCTCAGGGCTATGTTAACTGATCTCAACTTGGCAGTAGGAGTACAAAAATTGGCCAGAATGTCTGGTGCTGATCGATATAATGATGATCTCCCAGATGCCAAGTGGAGGCAAGATGAGGCTCTGCTGTGACACTCTTTTAGCTTGAATAGCGTGTTAACAATCAGACTAGAATGATTTCAGCACAGAAGAAAGCCCTTTGGCTTGGGTGGCGGTGTCTCTGCAAGAACAACTCAGTTAGTCCCACTATCTAGCCTTTCCCTGTAGTAAATTTTCTCTCTTCAGGTGCTTATCCAATGAAAGCCCCAATTGTAACTGCTTTCGTCACACTCTCTGGGGGTGCCTTCCAGATTCTAACCACTCAACGTAAAGATGTTTTTTTATGTCGCCATTGGTTCATTTCAGGACAGGGGAGGGGGTAAAAATGGTGACAGGATAAAAAGGGGAAAGTCCTCTTCAAAATACTATTTTTCCTCCTTTTATTTCTAAAGAAAAGGAAGTTACCTTTTTCCTTCAACACAGATCTCATTGCTGCTTTTTATCTGCTGGATGATCCATTTAGTGAGAATAATCCTCTTTTCCTATACATTTAAAGAAATCAAGAGTGAGTATAAAAGCTATCAAAGAATCTATCACAAAAATAATTGTCAATGAGATAATAAAGATTACCAATTAACCAAGCTATTCAGAGCTTAAGAGATCTCCTCTAAGAGACATCCACCAATGAATTATCCATTGACCATCTGTTGCTGGCGGGGCTGACTTATCAGTTACTAATATTGTGGGCAAGGAGTATTGCTGAAAAAAGACATTTTGTCAAAGCTTTTTGTCTTGCACTCATTGGGCCAATCGCAAGAATACCAATGTCAGGGAAGCAACAACTTTATATTGTATGAGAAGAGTGTGTTGACTGGATGGCAAATGAACTCATTGATAGCGGCATTGCCATGGAGAATGCACCAGTTCATGTTGACTGACAGTTAACTGCTAAGCATTGTTTGAAATTTAAACCAGGCAGCTTGACCCTGATTGGCCAAGGCGATTGTCCTGATGAGTACAAGGCAAAAACTTTCAACAAAATGTATCTTTTTCAGCAACAAAAGTTCTGTACTACCAAACGACTACTGTGAACATTGTAGGTAACCAGTTAATTTCTATCTCTAGGAGTCCACTAGTATTGCCATCCAGAAAGGTCCAGATGAGTTCTTCCTTAACGTTGATCTGAGAGGACAGGAGTAAAGTGAATGAGTGGCTACCAATGGTCTGAAATATAATGTAGAATTGTGCTCAATTTTGCTCTATATAGGCAGAAATTGTCTTCCCTATTCATATATAACCTTTAAATTATCCTTCTTTGTCATTATGCCCAGCTTTAACATAAATTACCCTCTATCATACCTCATTCCTTCTGGATTTATTTGGAAACATTTGCTTTTTAGGATTACACATTTTATTTGAGTAGCTCATTTCTTTTTAATAGGATTCCTGTATTGAAATGAGAAACCTTAATTCTCATACAACCAAGGTGTTGTTAAACTTTAACAAGATTAAAAAATATATAGTTGCTGGTAATCTGAAACAAAAGCACAAAATTTTGGAAAATCCAGGTCAAGCTACTCTTCCGTTGTCCCCAAAAATGCTGCCCAAGCTGCATATTTCAATAATCAACTACAACAGAAAAATCTTTGCAACATTTTTGACTTTTTGTTTTATATGAATACGTATATTTATGTAAACAGTTACCTATTTATCTGTTTATTTTACTTACTGATTTACTTTTTGGATTATCAACATCATCAGATTTTGATTTTACAACTTCTGTTCCTTGTCTTCTTGGTATACTGATCTTCGGTGATGTCAGCAAGATAGCACACAAATCCTTACACTCTTCAATACCGTTATTTGCTTTTTCAGAATGCTTATATCTTCTCTGCATTTTTCCAATATCTGGATGGACAAATTTTTTCAAGGAGGAAGCACTCAAATCTGTCATGTCCTGGATTTCACTTCTTGTACAGTTGGTATAGTTAGCAGCAGAAACTGAATTTGCTGTGTTTAATGCTGTGTCCCGAGACCTTTCATCGTCACCATCATTGCCATTATCAGTATCCTCTTTCAGAGAAAGTGTGTTCCAATTTTCAAGTTTTTGGACAGTGCTGTCAACAGTGAATATCCTTGCGCTTTTTTGCAGAGCTTCTATATTTTCTGTGGGCTGACAAGTGCTTAGCTTATTTGACACTCTTGGTATCGAAACTATGGATCCATGTTGGTTATTGTGCAGCAATCCCACTATTATCCAAAGTATGAAAATCATTAGATACTAGGGCATCAGACTCAGACAAACACAACTGCCTGCACCCAACCCTAAAAATGCCTGCTATTAATATCACTAGGAGTCTTATACAGGCTTAAAGAACTCAAATACTCTACATATTCGGGTAAATTGCAACCCACTATACTGAGATAGATTACAGGCATGTGTGAGGCATTACACGCACTATGAGGAGACAGTGTAAATGGGGAATATTAGTAGTTTACAAATTCATATTCAAAAAGGATAACAAATCAAAGTTAGGCAACTCTCATAGTGGAATCAATCAGGCATAAATTTTATTATTTGGATATCAACTTAATTAACCGTTAACATGCATTCTGAAGGAGAAAATCCTTCTTGACCAACTTTCTTAGCATTTTTGACAAATTAATATCCCAAATGACAATCTCTACTTGATGCATTTGAATTTCCAGATGGCATTTAACAAAATTCCACACAAGAGAATATTAGTTAAACTCAAAACATTAGACTCAAGATAGATCTTGAGAATGGATAAGGATAGAAACCAAAGATTGTTTGTTGGAAGACTAACACTGGGGTGGGAGAAATACTCAGAAGGATGCCACAGAAATAGAAACAGTTGTGGTTTGAACACTTAACTTAGATCAACGATTTGACTGAGAAATCCAATGTAAATTAGTCAAATTTACTGATGATGCCAAACTAGAAGGAATGGTGAAATCAAAGGAGACAGCTAAGAAGCTATAGAATGACCCAGATAAAAGATGCTGAAAGGCCCAAAAGGGTTTTAGCAATTTTAGCAAAAATATCTAAATAAAGGCAAAACAGTAATCAGCAAAGCCAACAGAATGTTATATTCATATAGGCTAAGTGATGGAACAGAAGTCAGTCACTGGATATGAAGGGTACAATAGGATATTAAATTTAAATTTTAAAAGCAAATAAAATAGCGATCACCAAAAAATTGAGCCCAATTGATGGTACTGCACACTGTAAAAACCAAGTAGTTGTCATACTAATTTTTGTGCCAAAAGACCTCTTTGCTGACCACTATCCCATGTTTGCTTGCAGATAAACACACACATCATGAGCAGGAACTGAACAATTAGGAGCAGGAATGTAGCTAATTCATCCCTACCTAATAGGGTGCAAAGACCTATTGTATTCCCTCTGCCCCACAGCTGAGGTCAGTTAACTCTAGACCAAGGATCAATCCTGCAGACTTGGGTCTACACAATTCAGCAGCTCTTTGCTGACTTCAGCAAACTTGCTGAACAACTGGGGTGGAAAGCCTCATGATTTCAGGAAAGCAAAGGATTATCTTCCAACTGCCCACATTTCTGATGCCATGATCCTTATTACACAATGAAACACTGAACCCTTGGTAAAGCATGAGGCTACGCCTGGTCATGTTACTCCTAATGAATAATTATGGAATTACCATCATACTTACCTATCACTACACTTTAGATCTTCCACAACTAACTGCCTCTAGAACTGTCTTCCAGTAATTTGATAAAATCCAACTTCTGGAGGAACTGGCCTTTCTCCAATGCTGACTTTAATTCCCTCCTAAATGTTTTCCTACTCTTGTTCCTCTGACTCCAATTACGAACGTACAAACTAGGAGGAATAGGCCACTCGGCCCCACGAGCCCGTTCCACCATTCAATAAGATCATGGCTGATCTGACCGTAAACAAAGGGGTGAAAAGTTATCAAGGATATCTCTAGTCTGCCTTAAAAATGTTCAGACTCTGCTCCGACCACCTTTTGAGAAAGGGAGCTCCAAAGGCTCACTACACTCAGAAAAAAATTTGCATCTGTCTTAAATGGGCGACCCCTAATTTTTAAAGTGACCCCTAGTTCTAAGTTCTCCCACAAAAGGAAAAGGATTCTCCACATCCACCTTGTCAATACCCCTCAGGATCTTAAAGGTTTCAATCAAGACACCTCTTACCTTTCTAAACTCCAGTGGATACAAGTCTAGCCTGCCCAACCTTTCCTCATAAGACAACCCGCCCATTCCTGGTATTAGTCTAGTAAACCTTCTCTGAACTGTTTCCAATGCATTTACATCCTTCCTTAAATAAGACGACCAATACTGTACACAGTGCTCCAGATGTGGTCTCACCAGTGTCCTATACAACTGAAGCATAACTTCTACTTTTATATTCAATTCTCCTCGCAATAAATGATAACATTCCATTAGCTTTCCTAATTACTTGCTGTATCTGCATACTAGCCTTTTGTGATTCATGTACTAGTTCACCCAGATCCCTCTGCATCTCAGGGGTCTGCAGTCTCTCACCATTTAGATAATATGCTTTTTTATTCCTCCTGCCAAAATGGACCATTTCACATTATACTCCATTTGCCAGATATTTGCCCACTCACTTAACCTATGTCCCTTTGTAGCCTCCTTATGTCCTCTTCACAACTTACTTTCCTACCTATCTTTGTGTCATCAGCAAATTTAGCAACTATACCTTCGGTTCCTTCATCCAAGTCATTTATATAAATTGTAAAAAGTTGAGACCCCAGCACTGATCCCTGTGACACACCACTCGTTACATCCTGCCAACCAGAAAAATACCCATTTATGCCTACTCTCAGTTTCCTGTTAGCCAGTCAATATTCTATCCATGCCAATATTTTAACCCCCACACCATGAGCTTTTATTTTCTGCAATAACCTTTGATGTAGCACCTTATCAAATGCCTTCTGGAAATTTAAGTACAGTCCATTCACCGGTTTATCCACAGCACATGTGACTCCTTCAAAAGACTCCAATAAATTGGTTAAACATGATTTCTCTTTCACAATACCATATTGATTCTGCCTGATTGCCGTGAATTTTTCCAAGTGCCCTGTCATAACAGCTTTAATAATAGCTTCTAACAATTTCCTTATGACAGATATTAAGCTAACTGGCCTATAGTTTCCTGCTTTCTGCCTCCCCCCCTCTCTTTTTGAATAAAAGAGTTATATTTTCCAATCTAATGGAATCTTCCCTGAATCTAGGGAATTTTGGAAAATTAAAACCAATGCATCAGCCACTTCTTTGAAGACCCTCGGATGAAGTCCATCAGGACCAGGAGATTTGGCAGCACGCAGCTCCAACAATTTGCTAAGTACCACTTCCCTGGTGATTGTAATTTTCCTGTGTTCCTCCCTCCCTTCCAATTCTTGATTTGCAGCTATTTCTGGGATGTTACTTATATCCTCTATAGTGAAGACCAATGCAAAATAATTGCTCAATTCATCAGCCATCTCCGTATTTTACAATATTAATTCCCCAGACTCCCTTTCTGTAGGACCAACGCTCACTTTTTTAACTCTTTGCTTTTTAAAATATCTATAGAAACTCTTACTTTTAAAAATATTTTTAGCTAGCTTTTCTCGTACTCTAATTTTTCCTCCTTATTAATCTTTTAGCCTTTCTTTGCTATTCTTTATATTCTGTCCAGTCTTTTGACCTGCCACCCACCCTTGTGTAATTATATACCTTTTCTTTAAGTTTGATACTATTACTGGTCTTGGAACCACTCTTCGCTCCCTCAAACTGAATGTAAAATTCAATCATATTAGATCGCTACCTAGGGATGCCTTTACTATGAGATTATTAATTAATCCTGTCTTGTTGCACAATACCAGGTCTAGTATAGCCTGCTCTTTGGTTGGCTCCAGAATGTGCTGTTCTAAGAAACTATCCCTAAAACACTATGAACTCCTCATCTAGGCTACCTTTCCCATCTGATTTATCAGTCTGTATGTGGATTAAAATCTCCCATGATTATCACTGTACCTTTCTGACAAGCTCCCGTTATTTCTTAAACAAAAACAGAAAATGCTGGAAAAACTCAGCAGGTCTGATAGCATCCGTGGAGAGAGAAACAGAGTTGACATTTCGAGTCCATATGACCCTTTTTAGAGCCTTCTTGCCCCTTCTTCAAAGGAATTATTTCTTCCTTTATACCCTGCCCTACCATGTGTTTTCTGTTAGGAGGCCTGTACACCACCCCCACAAATGATTTCTTGCCGTTATAATTTCTCATCTCCACCCAAACTGTTCCTACAACCTGGTTTCCTGAAGTTAGGTCATCCCTCTCTATTGTGTTAATACCATCATTAATTAACAGAGCAACCCCTCCACCTTTTCCTAGCTTCCTGTCCTTCCTAAATTTCATGTACCCGTCAATCTTCAGGTCCCAATCTACATCATCCTGCATCCATGTCTTTGTAATGGCTATCAGATCGTACTTATTTATTTCTATTTTGGCTCTGAGTCATCTATTTTGTTATGAATGCTACATGCATTCTGATACAGGGCCTTTAGTTTTGTCCTTTTATTATTTTTGTAACCTCTAGCCTCACCTGCTGATGTACTCTTAACCTTCGTATTCTCTATCCCTTCCTGTCATAGTCTGTTTATCATTTCCCATGTTAATACCGTTCTCCCTTTCCTTGTCTCCACTCTTTGCTTCACCACATCTTTCCAAATTTGATCCCTTGCCCCCAACTGTTCAGTTTAAAATCCTCTCTATTTCCCTAGTAATGCGGCTCGCTAGAACACCAGTCCCAGTATGGTTCAGGTGTAGACAGTCCCAACAGTACAGATCCCACTTTCCCCAATACTGGTGCCAGTGCCCCAACATCTGGAACCCACTTCTCCCATACCAGTCTTTGAGCCATGCATTAATTGCTCTAATTTTATTTGCCCTATGCAAATTTGCACGTGGCTCAGGTAATAATCTCTGGATTGATCCAGAGATTATTACCTTTGAGGTTCTGCTTCTTAGTGTGATGCCTAGCTCCTCATACTGACTACGCAGAACCTTTTTTCTAGTTCTACCCAAGTTGTTGGTTCCGACATGGACCATGACGACTGATCCTCCCCCTCTGACTGCAAGTTCCTTTCCAGCCCTGAACATATGTCAAGGACCCTGGCACCGGGCAGGCAACACAACCTTCTGGCTTCTCTTCTTTTGCTGTAGAGAACAGTGTCAATCCCCCTCGCTATACAGTGCCCTACCACTGCTATATTCCTTTTTGCTCCCCCCACTTAAACGGCTTCCTGTACCACGGTGCCATGGTGGGTCAGCTCATCCATCCTGCAGCCCCCACTCTCATCGAAACAAGCTGAAAAACCCACAAACCTGTTGCGAGAAAAGCAAAGTCTGAGGCTCCTGCCCTCTAGGTCCCTTTGCCTGCCTGACTCGCAGTCACACTCTCCTGTCCCTGACCAAATCAGAAGACCCTATCCTAAGAGGTGTGAGTGCCTCCTGTAACAAAGAATCCAAGTAGCTTTCCCCCTCCCTGATGTGTCGCAGTGTTTGCAGCTCGGCCTCCAGCAATTTTGCTCTACAATTTTTAAAAAAATGTATACATTTCACAGTCCCAGGTAGGGAAATCCTGTTGCCACTCAACTCAATCATAGGCTTCACTCCACTAGATCTGAGACAAACCCTGTTGCCACCTGGCACATTAATAGGCTATGCTAGTTGCAGCACTGGATAGGAAGCTGAACTTAACCACCCAATTTTAAAAGAAAATGGAAATACAAACTAAATGATTTTATATTTTTATATCGAATGATGTCATGTAGGAATTAGGACAGCTGCTAGACTCAAAGAGATAATGTTAGTGAACAGTTAGAATGACCTAATCAGGGACTATAAACAGGGTAAGGAGTAGGTTAAGCTCAACTAATTAATTGAATTCAAAGTGATTGTTGTGTATATATAGACAAATGGAATATAATAAATAAAAGCAAAATACCGCAGATGCTGGAGATCTGAAATAAAAGCAAAGCGTTGGAAAAATTTACCAAGTTTAATGTTAATGTTTCAAGTCCAATCCAAAGAAGTCATATTGGACTCAAAACAATAACTCTGTTTCTCTCTCCACAGATGCTGTCAGATGTGCTGAGTTTTTCCAGCACTGTCTGGAATATAATGAATGCCAGCCCAGGGTAACACCCTTGCCTTCAATTCAGAAAGTTGTGGGATCATGTTCATCTCCAGCAATTTGAGCATATAATCTAGCCTGACACTTCAGTGCACTGCTGAGAGAATTCTACGCTTGAAGGTGCTGTCTTCTAATGAGATGTTAAACCAAGTCTGCCCTCTGAGGTGCACCTCAAATATCCCATGGCACTATTTAAAGAGAAGCAGGGGAGTTCTCCTGGTATCCTGGCCAACATTTATCACTGAATCCACATAAAAGGCCAGATACCTTGTCTTAGTTATCTCTTTGCTGATTGTGGAACTTTGCAATAGGCAAACTGCCTGCCTGATTTCCCTATATTACAACAGAGACTACACATGGGAGATTTCTTGTGGAGATTAAAGCCCACAGTATTTAAAATAAAGTGAAATCATGCATAGAGAGATGACGGAATGATAGAAAGTGGAGTAGGAATAATCTCTCACAATGCATATTTTTGTGTTTTAGTTGAACTGGTTTAATCAACTTATGGCTTGGCATTATTACCTGACCAAAAATAGTGCCACATATCCATACAAAGTAGTTATGCACACAAAACAGATTCTAACTTTCAATGATAAAATTAAGGGTTTGGTCAAGTTCAACACTTCAAATGAATGCAAACATCAAAAATAGATTAGAAAAGACACCAACTAACTATACCTTTATGTTCTGAAAGTTTAACTGAAGCTAATGGAGTGCGTTGGTTGCTTAATTCAATCTCTTGTTTCATTTGTAAAAAGGTTTTGGCTGGGGATTGCTGCATCACAGGAACATGGTTCTTCTTTTGCAAAAACTGGCACCCAGCTGGCAAAATGGGGACTACAATAAACCACAAGTTTACATTAATACATCTACATCTTAAACAAATATCTAAACATACAAAAACATTGAATATACCTGCGTATAACAGCAAATTCAAAATAAACCAACGTGCAAAACATTGATCTCCGGAATAAATAATAAAGGACGGTCCTTCATTTTAAGTGGCCAATGATGGTCCTCATCAAAGCCCTGCTGCTTCTATTAAATGCACAAGGGCAATTTTAACTATGGTTAGTTTCATTAGTGGTTGAAATTAATTAGTTGAAATAGGCTCTGTACACTTAATGAGGGCAACAATTGAATATCTGAGCTATGCCATTTAAATCTTCTGGGCTTGGAAGACAAGCAGATTCATTTTCAATAATTAGATAAAGAACAAACAATCCTTTAGTTCATGAATTTTAAAAGGATTAAACTAAATCTGCCCAATTTTTAAGTGCCAGAGAATGGGTGGCAGAGAGGACAAAATGGCGTGAAGGGCTTTACATTTTCTTTTAGAAGTATGGAATATTTGTGCATGGTTCTAGCTTTTAAAAAAATTTTGGACAGCTTGTGCCACATTTTTGTGCATGAACGGTTAGTTGATTCTCTATCCATAGGGTGCTGCAATTTTGTATTGAGGATTTGTATTATCTGTTCAAAAGGCTTCACGTTGCTGTAAAACTATGCAGCATGCTCACTGGGTTATCTAGTTATCAGCTCCAGAAAACTGGACAACTCTAACTTAAAAGCCTGGAGGGTCACCTGAGAAACCTTGCCATACTGAAAAAGGTACCACACTTGAAAATTCCACCAATTTAAATTCAGGGAGTCCACTGTTGGGATTGACTTCCAATGCTTAAGCCAGTTGCATAACACAATTTTCATTGCAATCAAATGGATTCAGCTTTACATTGAACTACACCACACAGTTTGCTTCAGAAAATCACAGTGCAGAAAGAGGCCATTTGGTCCATTGTGCTTGTGCTGGCTTTTAAGTAGAACTATTCAATTAATCCTACTCTCCTGCTCTTTCCCAGTGGCCTTGTACTTTTCCCCTTCAATTACTAATCAAATTTTCTTTTGAAGGTTATTACTGAATCTGCATCTGTCATCATTCAGGCTATGCATTCCCAATCACAACTCACTGTGTAAAAAAAATGTTTCCTTGCATCTCCCCTTCTTTTGTCAATTACCTTAAATCTGTGCCCTCTGGTTACCAACCTTTTTGTCACTGGAAATAGTCATTTACTTCATCGAAACCATTCACGCTTATGAATACTTCCATCAAATCTTCTCTTAACCTCTCTGTTCCAAGGAGAACTCCAGTTTCTCCAATCTCTCTACGTAGCAGAATGATACTAAGGCTGAAGGTAATTGTTGTAATATGCCTTAAAGTGATGACATGTTGCTATTCCTTAAAGAGAAGTGCCATGTGATTCTGGCTCAGTTTTACTTTGGCCTGGAGCAGAACAGAGACACAGTCCTGCAGTTCTGATGTCCTCAAGCTATCCATGTATATATGTTCACAAATGAACGCATAACATTTTTGCACTATCCCTAATGTGTGGTTGGGTGCCTTTGTATCATTACAACACACACATGGCGTGGAGTGGTTTCTTCTCAATGGCACAGCAAGATTCAGCACAGATACATGGTAAAATAGTTTTAGATCATGCTATGTGGCATGAGATGACCCTTTACCTTTTGGTCGGATCGCAACAGAGCCACAGTATTGAAGAATGTTAAAATCACAGCGCAGTGACTGCACAGAAAAGCTTTGAAGACACAGTACTGGAATAGTGCTCAAATAAAGGGCTGGTAAGCAGATGGATCCCTCGTGGTAAGACAATGCATCGAGAGAACCAGCACTGGGTTGGCTCAGTCGGGAACTGCAAGTGACTAGGGTGCGGACGGATTGATAGCGAGCAAGGGAGACTCCAAAAACTATCATAAAAATTGGGCCAGAGAAGGTTGCGATTATAACAGGTGGAGCTTTGGAAAGCATGTGAAAGCAGCTATAGTGACTCTCATCCCAAGTATTATAGGTGAAGAAGTGTCAAAGGGATTTTGTCAAAATGTCCACAAAAATTCCCCAGTTTAAATTGGAATGCAAATGATCTAATATCCAAATTCAAAATGTTTAAACAGCGTACAGACCTACAGTTTCTTGATTTATGTGTCTGAACCAGAAAAGCAACCATAAAAATTCACGTAGCATTTGGGAATGAAATTCTACACAGGCTGGACACATCAGGATTAACAGTGGAAGAGCTAAAGGATCCCAAAAAATATGGAATACGTCGGAAGACCAGTTCAGAATCATTTTAAATTTCCATACTCATCGGTTAGAGTTCATGTCGTTTCGACAACTGCCTATAGAACTCATAGACCGCTTTGTCAACAGATGCAGAGGAAAGGGTATGTATTGTGATTTTTCAAACACAGAACTAGCAGACAAAATTGTTAAGTTGGTGATCACATCCACTCCCATGGAAGTGTTCCAGAAAGATCTGCTAGATGAACCCAAAGCATATAGCATTGAAGAGTTACTCAAAAGCGGACGTAACAGGAAGCGATCCTCGCAGGTCGACGAAGCTTACAGCTCTTAAGCACAACCTCAATTGTTGATGCACTTACCAAAACACCCGCCTAGTAAGACATGTGGGAGGTGTAGCCTTCTGCATACATCAAGGAAATTCCCAGCTTTCCAGCAATTCTGCAAGGCATGTGGCAGAAACGGCCACTGGCAGTGGCAGTGCACTAGAACTAAGGCTGATGCAACTACAAAGAGCTGTGCACCGATTTAAACAGACCATACAATACAAGTACTTTTAAGCATTAAAACTGACCATCCCATATCCGATCAGAAACATACACGAGGGGACTGACAAATCAGCAAATGACAATGATGTGCACAATGAGATGAAGGGCACTGTCAATCTCGTGAAGAACGTACATGCCATCAAACCTTCCGAACTGTTTGCCAAAATTCAAATTATCTGCCATAAGAAAGTTGGCAACTATTCATTATTAGCCAAGATCTACACGGGGCAAGTGCCAACAACCTACCCCTGTGAATTCTAAAACACATGTATGCACAGACATGGAAGGCCATGGCGAAACCTACTGCTGTGTAACTTCCAGCATACAACAGTTCACTAATTCCGTGTGCAGAATCCACAGTCCTGGAGTGCAAGTACAATCAATCCTCCTGGGTGTCACAGATATTTTACATTGTGGAGGCTAAAGGCCTAGCAATCACGGGTCTGTCGGCATCCTATGAAATTGTACTACTGACAATCCACAGAATTGGTCAGACCTCAGAAACTACTCCTATCACCTCAGTTCATGACCTAACATTGAAACATCAAATATCCTGAATGTTTCAACAAAATTGGCAGTTTCAAGGCAGCCACAACATTACACTTGCAGGAGAATGCAAGTCTGTCCACTGATCCACGTAAGTGCAGCGTCCACTTACAAGACAAATTGAAGGTTGAACTAGACAAAATGGAGAAAGACAGAATTATTAAAAGAGTGAAAGAGCACACAGGCTGCTGCAGCTCAATTATGTGTATCGTAAAGAGGGATGGATCATTGAGAGTATGCCTTAGTCCACAACGCTTAAACGCAGCTTTGAAACATTATCCTTACAAGATTCCCACATTAGAAGAATTAAATCCGAGATTTGCAGGTGCAAAGTTCTTGAAGCTTGATGCCAAACATGGCTACCGGTTGGTACATTTCGCAGAGAAGTCCCAAGGCTTACAACATTTCGTACCCCATTTGGATGTAACTGTTTTCAATGACTTCCCTTCAGGCTGTTAGTCAGGGTCTCTTTCAAGCTCACATGGACCACATTGCATGCACTGTGCCAAGATGTGACTGTATCGCCAATAACATTGCTGTTGTGGGTAGAACAAAGCAAAATCATGACTATAAATCTATACTTATTAATGCAAGTGGCACACAATGAAGGATTGATGTTCAACAGTCTAAAATATACCATCAATGTGCAGATCAACTTCTTTGGTTTTAATTATTCCACTGCTGGTATACATCCCGATCTCAATAAAAGAGGATATTAAATCTGTGCCAGCTCCTCAAGACAAAGACAATCTTCAAAGATGTCTGGGTCTCTTTAATTTCTTGTCGCCATACATTCCCAATTCACTCAAAAATCATCATCACTAAGGGAACTGTTAAGAAAAGATGTGCTTTTCCTGTGGCAGGAAGACCACCGATACCTCTTCGAAGCACTGAAATAGTCATTATCAGAAGCACCAACATTACAATTTTATGATCCTAGGGAGACAACTACCCTGGAGATGGATCCTCACAGAAAGGTTTGAGAGCATGCATACTATAAAAAGGCAAACCGATTGCATTTGCTTCAAAATATCTGTAATGCAATCCAAATACTCCAACATCGAATGGGAAATATCAATGTTAGATATGGAAATGCATGATTCCAAACACTATTTATTTGGCAAAAGATTTATGGTAGAAACCACACCACTGGAGATAATTTGGCAAAAACCATCGACTAGTGCACTGCCAAGGTTGCAGCATCTCTTGATAAAGATTTAAATTTATGACTGTGGAATAAAGTACAAGCCAAGTAACTTAATGGTCACATCAGATACACTTAGCAGATTGCCTAACCCAGGAGAACAGAAGATGTATCCTTGGATCTGCAGGTTGACTTCATTGACAGACTTGATGTTCTCCAAATTGATCTGGTACATTTGCCAACAGCTACAAGGGGAAACAGCGAAAGGTTCCGCACTACAGAAACCATGGAAAACCATGATTGAAGGATAGCCTGATTCAATTCAGCATATCCACGAACACGTGAGACCATTTTGGCCTTACTGGGACAAACTAGGCATCCCCAGGAGAGTCATTTTTAAAGGCAAGCAGATCATCATACTGGAAACTTTGCAACCTGAGATTCTTCAACAGCTTCATCACTCACACACGGGCATAGATTGGATGAGAAGACTCGCAAGCGAGACAGTCTATTGGCCAGACATGAAAAATGACATTTGAGTCGTCGTCAAGAAGTACGAGGTATGTCAAAAGCATATGGCAAGCCAGCACAAAGAACCACTGATTTTGCATGATGTTCCTACCCATCCTTGGTCCTCTTTCATGTCCATGGCGCTGACTTCATCGTCAACTACTTTATCAAGTACTCCATTATTTGACAATTGCACAATACATCAAGCACAACTGTCATGCACACTCTTAAGCTCTATTTTCAGTTTATTTGGTGTGCCCAGAGAGATCATTGTGGATAACGGTCCATGAATTTATCGATAAATCATTTCAGGATGAGAGAGAGAAGTGGAATATTGATTACACTACTTCACCTCATTTCCCTAGATTTAACGGCCTAACTGAACAAATTATTCGCACGGTGAACTTCCTAATTCTCAAACGTAGAAACGCCAAGCAAGAGCTGCACATTGCAATGTTACATTTGAGTGTAACACCTTTTAGCTCAACTATTCCATCACTGGCAGAGCTCATGTTGGCAGACCAGTGTACACCAACCTACCTACACTTACCCACTTCTACTCTCTCAGAAACTAAAGAGCAATTTTTAAAACTGCAAAGAAATGATGACCAACGTGCACGCTAAAAATGCAGGTACAGGAGGGAAGCTAATTTACAGCCCTGATTTCTCCTCTCATCACCTGTCCATGAATAGAAAGGTTTTTTTTGATTTGCTTCCCTCTTTGTAAAGGGTGGTGTATTTCACAACCCCTCTTTATTGGTGTGGTCCAATTTTCAGTAATGACCCCACAGCAAACTCAAGGAGGATAAAGTCAAAGGATTAGTTTATTTGCACACGCAAACATAGGAGGAGAGTAGCAATGTTGCCTCCTTTTCACTCATACAGTGAAAGAGGGATAGAGAAAGAAAGACTTACGGGGCAAAGACCACAGAGAAAAGGCTTATTGTTTCACGTGTGTCCAGAGTCCAGAATCTAAATCCAATGAGGTTCCTGGTTACATTTAGGATCTTGTCCTAGATGTAATAGGACTGAATGGTTGAGGAACTGAAATAGACCTGATTTGTCCTTGGTTACACCTCACCGTTGCACTTGTGTGTAATGACTTCATAGGACCTTGGTTCCAAACAAATCCTTGTCGCCTTGGCTGGTTGTCGTGTACCTTCCGTGAGATCCTGGATGTGAACAAGGGTTGGCAAGTTGAAAACTGATGCTGTATGATTCACTTTTCCAGTGGAGTTGACTTCACACAGAGATAGGCAGGCATGATGAATCAGTCTTGTAGGTGATGGTACAGAAGTTCCAGTAGAAAATGTAGATGGGGGCCAAATATTCAAAAAAGCCGAGCCCCTTTTCTGTGCTGCTGCTTGTGGATGGTAAGGTGGCAGACTGGGCTTTGCAGTTCTACAAGGCAACATTACTGGTTCCACAAGTTAGGTCCATGCCACATGACTCTCACCTCTTCACCCTTGACAAAGGGTGTGTAACCCAACCTGGGTTCTCAAGATGGTTATGTTCCAACCATTAAGACGTGAAAGGAGGTTTGCAGGGCCCTTTACGTTAGCAGACTGATAAGCCAAGTTAGCCAATCAGAGCCTATGAAATGCAGATGGCCTTTGTATAGTTCTCTTTGATCCTACAGGATCAGTTAGTATCTCTTCAGAGATAACAAGGTGCAAATTTCTGCAGTACTGCCATGGTAGATGCTTTTGTTCAGGGGTCACAGACAGACATAGCTTCAGCCATTTTAAAAGGTTTTGTCCAGGTTTTAAAATTTTAGAAATTAGCCATGAGGATATCTAAATATATTTCACAAGAATATATAGTGCGAGGTCTTCGTCCCCTGACACAAGTTTATAGCTGGGACATCAAGTTCACATCCAGGATCCCACGGAAGGTACCAGCTGAGGTGACAAGAATTTGTTTGGAACTAAGATCCTATGAAGTCATTACATACAAAAGTGCAATGGCAAGGCATAACTGAGGACAAATCAGATCTATTTCAGCTCCTCAATTGTCCAGTCCTATTACATCCAGGACAAGATCCCAAATGTAACCAGGAACAACATTCCAAGAATGACAATCTCACAGATTGCTGTGAGCAATTATAGAAATCTCCAGGCAAGGTTACTGTTACAAGATCTGGGCGTATCAGTAGATTCCCTCCACACTTTAGAGACTCAGGTTCATCTGTTCTATATACTTATGTGATGGTCACTAAACATGAATATGTATTGTAAATAGTTATACTTTGTCAGAAGGGGGCAATATATCTTTAAAAAGAAAGGGGATGTTGTAATATGCCTTAAAGGGATAGCAGAATGCTATCCCTTTAAGGGAAGTGTGTCATCTGATCCAGCCTCAGTTTCACTTCAGCCTGGACCAGAACACAGACATAGCCCTACTGCTGATGTCCTCAGGCTTTCTATCCACGTATATATGTTTACACATGCTTGTTCTTCATAACTGAACCCACAACATTTATAATCCCTTATAAGCAATTGGTGCCTTTATTTCATTAATATCACATGCACCAGCAATCAGTTAAGTCTATTCAACATCCTTTGCAAGGTCTTGACATTCTTCCTAAATTGTGGTGCCCAAAATAAACACAATACTCCAACTGAGGCCTGACCATTGCTTAGTCAAATACTGCCTTTACTAAATCTGTGCTGACTTCCATTTATTAACCCATACTTCTCCAAATTACTTTTCCCAGATTATTGTCTCTAAGCTTCTCACTGATGTTAGGCTGATTGGCCTGTAGTTGCTGTGTTTAAATCTCTCCCTTTTTTTGGACACAGAGGTATCACCATTGCAATCCTCCAGTCCTCTGGAGGATTCCACTTCTATATCCAAGGAGGATTAGAAGATTATGGTTAGGGCCCCTACAATTTCCACCCTTACTTTTCACAGCTCCCTAGGATTCATTTAACTTTTCTACTTTTGAGGAATGTCCATCTTTTAAGTACATCCTCTTTATCTATTTCATCCTATCCAATATTGCTACTGCCTTCTCCTTTACTGCTACATCTGGCAGCACCCACTTCTTGAATAAAGAAAGTTGCAAAATACTAATTTAATACCTCAGCAATGCACCCTATCTCCACACGGTTTCATTTATGCTCCATAATTGGATACCTTTTAACTGTGTGTGTCTTTTGGGCTCCCCTTTATATTAGTCACTAATCTGTTCCCATGCTCTATCTTTGCCTAATTTCCTTTTTCAGATCTCCTGTGTAATTTCTATATTCAGCTTATGTAGTATTATGAACCTTCCAACTATTATAAACCTTCTTTCTCTGTTTCATTTTAACTTCTATATCTGTAGTTATCCCAGAAGCTCTAGCTTTGGGTGCTCACTGATCAAGGAAATCCAGGAACTCCCTCCTCTTTTGCCCTTTACACTGTTCCCATCCCAATTTGTTTTAATATATAATTGAACACTAATTGAAGTCCCCTATTATAATTTCTCTAAGTTCTTACACTTTCTGTAATTTGCCTACAAATTTGCTCCTCTATCTCCTTCCACTATTTTGGTGGCCTAATGTAAACACTCAATAGTTCTGGCACAAAATTCTGAAGCTGACTAGGTTAGGGATGACAAATTAGCTAAAAATGGAAAATTCAGGGACAAAGAAAATATTATTTCTTGATAGCTCCATTTACCAACAGAAACTTTTAATGAAAACTTTGTTAACTCAAAATTAGTCAAAGACAGAACTTAAATTGAGCTCAGGTAACTTAACAGTTCATTGCAGTCTGTTATTATTTCTCATGTCCTACGAATCTGACTGGTTTATGTTAACAATGTACATTTTAGAGCACATGGTTGCAAGAGTCAATTTCTATGTTCTCCTCATAACATTGCCCATCTCCACCCCTGCTTCAGTCTTCGAACTAGCTTTTGTCATCATGTCCAGACTTTAGCAATGCTCACCTATCTGGTGTTCTATCTTTCATCCTGGATAAGCTTCAGCTCAAGTCTAGACAACAGGGGCTTGAATGAAGGTTTTGGCAGCAGATGAACTTTAGAACTGATGAAAGGTCACAAATCCAAAATGCTAACATTGTTTCTCTGTAAACAGATGCTGCTAGACCTGTTAAGTATTCCCAGCATTTTCTGTTTTTTTATTTCCGATTTCCAGCATCAGCAGTATTTAGCTTTTGTAAGTGAGTTCCACTTTAGTAGCAACAAAACAGTTTGTGGTAGGGACCAAAGTCAATGCTTCGGACTTCCTAATGTTTAACTGGAGGAAATTTCTGTATATCCAATGCTGAATGAGGGGACAAGCAGTGAGATAATTTAGCAAAAGTGGAGGAGTCAGGAGAAGCAGCTAATGCCATGTCAGGCTGGCTAATTTGGTACTCTTGACTGAGAATCAGGAAGTCTTGGATTCAAAGCCCACTCCCGTACTTATGCATAATTAGTGGTGGACTAAGGGAAAAGGTTAACTACCAAATCAGATTAACTAGTTATGATTATGATTTGTGGGACCTTGTACATGTAAATTCGCTGCTGTATTTGCTTAAATGACAATGACTAAACTTCAAAAGTACACTGGTACAAAGCGTTTGGAACATCCTGTAGACATCAAAGGCACAATATCTTAACACTGCTTCAGAAGTGGAACATTTGCAAATTCAACTTATTCAGAGTATTCTGGAATAATGACAGGATAGATCACTGCCTGTATGCTTAAAGCAATGGCTATTCAAAATAAAATCTGGGGGTTGCTAAGAAATTGTGCATCGTACTTGTTAGGGAGTCATGTCAGTGGGGGTTGGAGGGAACATAGAAATCATCCTTCAAAGATTGGCATTTGGAATACTACTGTATCCAATTTTCATTAATTTGGACCAGAAGTTCCAGGTAAACTGGTCAAATTTGCAGACAAACCCCTCCTCACCTTCAAGGTAGGCAAACAGCAGTTAAATCTTCACAGGCAGTGAAAGGCCTCAAAAAGGACTTAAACATAATATGTAAGTGACTTATCAGTGTTGAATGAAATGTAATACAGACATTTAGACATATGAATGGCATCAAAATAGCTAAGAAAGTTGAAAGAATATTTTTGCTATTACACTCATTACTTAATATGACTAGCCACTGTGGGGCAATAATCAAGAAAACAAGTATAAAGATAATTTTTGTTGCATTTAGGGATTCAAGATCTTGAAGCAGTTTTCAAATTTGAAATGAAGTTTTCAGTTTGGAAAAGTAGGTTGTCCCAACTTTCCTCAGTATTGACTGCATCTGATTCTACTGACTGAATATCACCTGAACAAAAATTCTTATAAAAATAGTTTAAACTGGACAGAAATAAAGTTTTAAATATTCTCTTGCAACTCACATTAATTTTCAAATTAGTAATAAAGTATGTAGTAACTGACAAGACTAGGGAGATGATGGCGTAGTGGTAATGTTGCCGGACTTGCAATCCAGAGGCCCAGGCTAATGCTCAGGGAACATGGTTTCAAATCCCATCGTGACAGCTGGTAGAATTTAAATTTAATCAATCAATCTGGGAAAGCTGGTCTCAGAAATGGTGACCATGAAACTATCACTGATCATTGTAAAAGACCCATTCGATTCACTAATGTCCTTTCGAGAAGATGATTTGTCATCCTCACCTGACCTGGCCTAAATGTGACTCTAGACTCACAATAATGTTGTTGAATCTTAATTTCCCTTGGCCTAACAAGTCACTCAGTTGTACCAAGCTGCTACAGGAAAGTCAAACCAGAAGGACTGCAGTGGTTCAAGATGGCTCACCACCACCTTCTCAAGGGCAGTTAGAGATGGGCAACATATGCTGGCCTTGCCAGTGACACCCACATCCCGTGAAAGAATAAAAAAAGTATAGATATTTTATCTGATCATTAAATGATATACAGGACACGATCTGAATATCTCATCAAATGTTTGTACATTAGTGCCTGCTGCACAATATCAGTACTTGGCTTCTGTGACAAAATCATCATAACTTTAAATATAAAATATGTATAGTCCTAGATCATATTCAATATTTAATCAATATTAGTTCATACCTGAAAACGTGTTTTCTAAGACACATCCGTTCACAGGTGCAACAGAGCACTGGACAGGCCCATTCATACCAAAAGTTGCTTTTTGGGGCGTTTGAAGATGCTGATTTTCAGGTATCTGAATATGGTCACAGTCAAGTTTACCTTTCATTCTTTGGAACATTTTGGCAGGACTCTCGGAGACTACTTGTTTGATCAATTTAGATCCAATGGGATTTAAATGAGATTTGACATAACTCTGGTTTAAATTTACATGTGTGGAGCTGGAATCAGGATCTATTATATCACTGAGTTCAGGAGGGATTACATTAAATGTCCCTTCTTTTTCCAGGACTGTGGACTGAAGTTGACCATTCACTTGAGGATTTCTCACATTTTTTAATGAGATTAAAGTGAACGTGGCTGGAGGCTTGGGGTTGATATCCTTTCGTTGAGTATTTGCTGAACCACACTGAAATTTATTTAACTCTTTTAACGGGGTACCATTTGGAATCTGATGAAGAGGTACTGCTTTCCAGGTTGTTTTCTGTTCTTTGTCCATTTCAGTGTTATTGAAAACTTTCTTCTTGCATGGAGTAACAGACGCCATACTGAAAATATGATTATTTTCCTTTTCACTTCCACTGTTCTTCACATCAGGAATTTACATCTTACACATGATCTGTAAATGATCAAAACACTAACCCTATGTCTCAAAAACTTGATATCCATGTTGGATGAAAAATCTGTGTGGTAAAGAAAATAGCACTTTTAGTTACCAGGCAAAACTGCTGCATGCACCCTCAAAAGTTTTTCCCAATTACCAATGCCAGCAATACTTAAAATTATGCCATTAACAAAATTGCATATTAAAATTATTAAAAATGGAACACTGTTTACATGCTAATAATTAAGTGGGAATAAGTAGATTGATTAGCTGTACAAGGACAGGTAGATTGTTTTAATCCCAGCTCATTACAGTATGCCTATTACAAATCACAATTTTCACTCAATTAAGATAAAAGTCGAAAAGGCAGCCATAAGCCCATCAAGCTGACACCATCCACAGTAAAACATAAATTAATCAACCTTTTTTTACTCCTTCCACCCCTCTCCCCCCCCCGCCCCAACCAGTTGATCCTTACATTAAGGAACAGTAAGATATTCCCCACTCTCCTAAAATATCAAGCAGTGCTATTAATAGCTTCAATCTTCAATTCTGCTCGACAGGGACGGATAATTTTTCTTTTAAAATCAATTGATACAAATTAATTTTTTTCTGGGAATTTATCCTCTGGGAGAAAATAAGGTTTTCAGATCTCTAATGCCACTGAATATTGTAATTTTTTTCAGTTATATACTTTAATCCCATGTTAATTAAACAGTCAAATTAGCTTGCTTACTTTAGCATTATCTATTTTACAAATTTCAAGTCTGCATTAGATATTATCTCATGTTTAATGGCACTGGTCACTTCTAGAAGCAGAACCTTTGTCCTTAATGTTGAGGAGTTTGCTGTACTACCTAATATCGAGGAATACAATGGCATAACCCCGAAGCATGGGCCTAAAAGAATGAGGACTCCATTCTTTACTGACCTTCATCAACCCCTTTTGCAGCCATTGTGGTCAGGAAGTTTGACCATAGACTATTCAGAGTTTCTTACTAAATCTGCTATCAAGTGCTGAACATAGGAATCATACTAGACAATCCCACACTATGTAAGTAACATTGGTTCTCTCACTAGCTGATGTGAAAGCCTGTTGGAAGACTGAAACAAGATTTAAAAAATTACCCACGGTCCCAGATAATTATGGGCGACAGTTTCAACAGCTTGCTCATTAACTCTTAGGTGAGATAATTCATATACCAATTCATTCTGTCTCACTGGCAACAGTTTTCTTTAATCAAGATCACAGCATGGTGCTAGAACTTGGAGGATTAATTTAAAAATTTAGAGTTGAGCTTCCATCAGAAGCACATTACAGCTTAAACCAAAAATTGCTGCTAGTTAAATAGCTGGTAATCCCCATCATGGCACTTCGGTTATTTGTCAACATTGGCCCAGAATTTCCTGCAACCAGCAAGTCATGTTGAAATCTATGCTGATCTTCCACTTGATGAATGATGCCAAAATTTGACAATCTCATTAGCATATGTCAAAACATTAAAAGCTGGTGTTAAAGAATAGAAATTCAGCAAAAACAATCAGAACCTGAGGAAAGCATCCAACTTGAGCTATATTCCTTCTTGAAGTTCTTCTTTTTACATGAATATTGAAGCATCGAATCACCATTGATGCACACTAAACAGAGCATGTTTAAGAAAATATAACTGTGGAAATTTTCAAACCTTAATGCAAATCATTCTGATACCATATAGATGCTTACAAAGATACAAAAAAAATACAGAGGAGCGATTTTAAAAATGCTTAAATTTGAAAACTGTCATAAAACAATTATTTGGTTGCAGCAAAGATTTTAGGCATAAATTTACATCAAGTTCAGGACTGATACAAATTCAGGATATTTGCACGAGCTGCATTTTTGATGGGCGTGGGATGGTCATAGCGAGCAGGTGTGAGGCAAGTCAAAGCTATGTAATAAGTGAGAGGGTTTCACATTGGCATAAGGGAGGGGAAATCAGGCATAGCTTAAAGAATGGCATAAGGCATTTATATCCAAATTTCTTTGATCCACCGCTGAAAATCAACACTACACATATTTACACAATTGTCTCGCTGCAAGTTTTCAGGAAATTCCTGGCTATCTTGATAAACCATCTAGGCTTATAATACATTAAAAAAACTGGGGTTACAGTAAGTCAGATTTACAAATAAATCTCAATTGCTATTGATATGAAGACTGATTGACTGAGAACTGTTAGTGATTAGAGTGCCTCATCAGGAGTCCCCAACTGAATTTTAAAGGTAATGTTTAGCCAGTTAGAAGAGTGTGTATTCAGGAAAGTGTGCTATAAAATAATTCTAAAAGGAAAACACTAATTATTCTTTCCTATCACTACTTGCTTTATATGTTCATGTTTAATGACCTATGTCCTTGGACCCTTAAGTATCTTTGGACCTCCACTGTTTTGAGCTTTTCACTATTTAGAAAGTACCCTATTCTATCTTTTCAAGTCCAAAGTGGATGATTTTGCATTTGCCTACAATATAGTGACAATATAGTAACTGTCAAAACATTCTTAATCATCAATAATCATTGCGGATAAAAATTGGCCTTGAAATTATTTTGAATTTTTACATTCTTAAAATCCAGCAATTTATTAAATTTTCTTTTCAAAACTATTTAAATTCAAAAATCTTTTTGCCTATATTCAATATTAACTCATTATGCACTGCAAGTATCAACATACAAGGAGTTAAAACAAGATCGCACAGGTCATTTCTCAATGTGATAAACCTATCAGTTCAGTTCCAGACAAGCAGAATATAAGCTCTACCTGTCCCACCCCCCCCTCACCCAGCTTATATTTAAACTCTTTTCTATTTTTCCTTAGTTCTGATGAAGAGTCATACGGACTCGAAACGTTAACCGTATTCCTCTCCGCAGATGCTGTCAGACCTGCTGAGATTTTCCAGCTATTTTTATTTTTGTTTCAGATTTCCAGCATCCGCAGTATTTTGCTTTTATTTAAGCAGAATACAATGTTGTTCATAAATAAGGATCATTAAGTCAGCTTTGCCAATTTATTTTTTGGGTTTTTGTTGTTTTGAATACAAGTGAGAAAAATCAGTGCTGGGCGGGTGGTGGTGGTGGCAGGGAGAAGTGGGGGCTGGAAATCAGGCCCTAAAAATCCCATGTGCATTTGTAAGCAAAAAACCCAGTGAGAAAATACAATTATGTTGAACACTGTTGATACAGTACTCAAGAAAATAAACTAGAGACTAAAGAAATAAGGTAGCCAAGCTAAACAACATCCCACAAATTATTTGCATAATTCAAAGGTTCTTACCAATTCACTATTTAAAAAGAATTAGAATATCAGGGAAATTGAAGGTGGATTTAATCGATCCCTATTTATCAATGCAAATTGATAAGTTTGAGGATATTCAGAAATTCCAGGTATCTAATGGCCTGTTGGTTCAATAACAAACATTGTAAGTTACTAATGAATGACTATTTGTTCTGATGTGTTCATGAAAGTTGCAGTTGTTGAAGTGAGAAAGGCCATTCCGCCAAACTCAATTCATCCATCCAGAAAAAAAGTTCTCATCATGGCATCCAATTATTTAAATTGGGTTTTTGCCTCTACTACTCTTTCTGTACTGCCTCTGGTATTCAAGACGCAGTCTGGCCAGAACACTATCAAGTTTAATCACTACCTCTTGACTTATATTCTGGTTTGCTATGTAATTTAACATCGTATTGGCTTCGTTGCTTGCTTTTCTACCTCGGTTCAGCATTGACTCTACTCAGATATCTAAATCCATTTCTGTAATTAGACACAGCAGTGGTCCCCAGGCACACAACGCAGGAACAGTAGTTGATCATTTAGATTCTCCAGCCTCTTCTGCCATTCAGTGAGGTCATTACTGATCTGTAACCTAACTCCACATGCCTGCCTTTGTCCCATATCCCTTAATACCTTTGGCTAACAAAACCTATCAATCTCAGTTTTAAAATTAACTCTTGATCTAGCAAGAATTGCCATTCTTAAATAGTGAATTGCCAAAAGAGTTCCAAACTTTTAACACCTTTTGTGTGTCAAAGCATTTCCTAGTTTCACTCCTGAACAGTCTGGTTCTAAATTTTAGACTATGCCCCAAGCAGCAGAAATAGCTCCTCTCTATCTACCCTATCCGTTCCCGATAATATCTTGAAAACTTTGATCAAGCCACCCCTTAAATCTTCTAAATTGCAGGTAATCTCTCATTGTAAATTAATCCTTACAATACATCCTTCCCAATTTCTTCTGCCTAGAACTGTCACAGTACTTCAGGTGTGGCTTTGTATAGGTGAAGCATGACTTCTACATGTATGCATGCATTAAGCATGTATACTAGTACTTTATATAAAGATTAGGGTTCAATTAGTCTTTTTGATTATTTTCATGACATTTTAATGATCTATGTACTTAGATCCCCAAGTATCTTTGGATCTCCACTGTTTCTAGCTTTTCACTATTTAGAAAGTACCCCGTTCTATCTTTTTCGGTCCAAAGTGGATGATTTTACATTTCCCTACATAGAAATCTATTTGCCAGTTTGCCAATTCACTTAAAACTATCAATGTCTTTTTGTAATGTTACACTTACATCAAAACTGCTTTTGTCACCTATGTGCCATTGGAAAATTTGGATATGTGGCTTTCTATAGCATCATATAAGTCGTTGATAAATACAGTGCATAATTTAGGCTCCAACACAGATCCTTGTGGGGCACCACATTCAGCCAATTAGAGTACCCTGCCCATTATCTCTACTGTTTTCTGCCATTCAGCCAACTCAGTATTCCCTCTCCACTGCAACTGACACAACTCCTTTAATAAGCATGTGTTTCTTACCCACTTCGAAAGTTAACCTTGATCCTCTATAGCTTTAAGATTATCCAACAGGTTTCCACATGAGATTTTGCTAGAAGCCTTTTGGAAGAAAAGGTACACTATCTCATAGGGATTTTTTCATAGTCAACTTGGTTTCTCACTTCCTAAAAATTCCTAAGAAATTTGGTCAGGCAGGATCTACCCATCGGAACTCATGTTTAATACTTTTTGTCAGACTATTGTACAAATAATCCTCAAATTTATACCTGATATACAAATTCATTATTTTACAGATAATGGAAGCAAGACCACTGGGTCCACCAGTTACCTTGTCTGCTTTGTCAGCCTTTTGAATATGATCAATTCACTGGCCTGTATTCACTCTGCTGAGATCTCCTCAGTATCCACCATCTTCCTCATGATGATTGTCAGTGCATGACAAATAATTTCCATAATCTCTCTCAGCGTATTGAATACCATTGACAACTGTTACTTGTTTTGTGCGTTCTCAGCTTGTTAAAGGTCGTCCATCTCACTTAAAGTCATTGATATTACCTAGGATATTTGTTTGGGGTGGGAATGTTACTCACATCTTTCCTTGTGTATAATGGGAGCAAATAAACATTATTATTTACTATTCTGTATTCTCCAGTTTCAAGCCCATTCACATTTCAAATATATGCCACCACAGCTCTATTATGGTTACACTACCAAAATAAATGGTTACAGTTTCAAGCCCCCTCAGCTACTATGCTTGCAGCTAGGTCTCTCATTGCCCCTCTTATTATCCATTTAAACTACTTTCTTGTGAATCAGAGAACACTTTGCACTTGCAGCATTGTGATGGCCCATTTGTTCTCTATCTTATTTTTGATTCATTTGAAAATATATTTAATTAGTCAGAGCACTGATTTTCATCATTTAAATTTTATATATTTATCATCGTGGTTTGTTCCAGGCTAGGATAATGATTTTGATTGCCAGCAAAAAGGGTAGGACTACTGATTGATGTCTATCTTGGGGTTCCAATTAAAGGAAGAGGCAGCTAAGATTTTCTCTTCCAGAACCATATTGGAAATCAGTGACCAGTCAGGGCTGTCTGTGCCATTTTAGCAAAGCAGGCATGCTAGATGATGACTATAACAGTGAGTTTTTAAAAAATTCATTCATGGGATGTAAGCTTCGCTAACTGGGCCAACATTTATTGCCCTTGAGAAGGTGGTGTCGAGCTGCCTTCTTGAACCACTGCAGTCATGTGGTGTAGGTACACCACAGTGCTGTTAGGGAAGGAGTTCCAGGATTTTGACTTAGCAACAATGAAGGAACGGCGATGTATTTCCAAGTCAGGATGGTGAGTGACTTGGAGGGGAACTTTCAGGTGGTGGTGTTCTCATCTATCTGCTGCCCTTGTCCTTCTAGATAGTAGTGGTCGTGGGTTTGGAAGGTGCTGTCGAAGGAGCCTTGGTGAATTCCTGCAGTGCTTCTTGTGGTTGGTACACACTGCTGCTACTGTGCGCCGGTGGTGGAGGGAGTGAATGTTTGTGGATGGGGTGCCAATCAAGCGGGCTGCTTTATCCTGGACGGTGTCAAGCTCCTTAAGTGTTGTGGGAGCTGCACTCATCTAGGCAACTGGAGGGTATTCCATCACACTCCTAAACTGTGCCTTGTAGATGGTGGACAGGCTTTGGGGAGTCAGCAGTTGAGTTACTCGTCTCACTCCGACCTGCTCTGCAGCCACAGTATTTATGTGGCTGGTCCAGTTCAGTTTCTGGTCAATGATAATGCCAAGGGTGTTGATAGTTGGGGATTCAGTGATGGTAATGCTATTGAATATCATGGAGCGATGATTGGATTCTCTTTTGTTGGAGACGGTCATTGCCTGGCACTTGTGCCAGACTGTTACTTGCCACTTGTCAGCCCAAGCCTGGATATTGTCCAGGCCTCGCTGCATTTGGACATGGACTGCTTCAGTATCTGAGGAGTCGCGAATGGTGCTGAACATTGTGCAATCATCAGCGAACATTCCCACTTCTGACCTTATGACGGAAGGAAGGTCATCGATGAAGCACCTGAAGATGGTTGGGCCGAGGACATTACCCTGAGGAGCTCCTGCAGTGATGTCTTGGAGCTGAGATGACTGACCTCCAACAACCACAAACATCTTCCTTTGTGCTAGGTACGACTCCAACCAGTGGAGAGTTTTCCCCGATTCGCATTGACTCCAGTTTTGCTATGGCTCCTTGATGCCACACTGGGTCAAATGTGGCCTTGATGTCAAGCACCTCACATTGGAAGTTCAGCTCTTTTGTTCATATTTGAACCAAGGCTGTAATGAAGTCAGGAGCTGAGTGGCCCTGGCGGAGCCCAAACTGGGCATCAGCGAGCAAGTTATTGCTAAGCAAGTGCTGCCTGACAACACTGTTGATTGACCCCTTCCATTACTGAGGATCGAGAGTAGACTGATGGGCGGTAATTGGCCAGGTTGGATTTGTCCTGCTTTGTGTGTATAGGGCATACCTGGGCAATTTTCCACATAGCCGGGTAGATGCCAGTGTTGTAGCCATACTGGAACAGTTTGGCTAGGGGCGCGGCAAGTTCTGGAGCATAAGTGTTCAGTACTATTGCCAGAATGTTGTCAGGGCCCATAGCCTTTGCAGTATCCAGTGACTTCAGCCGTTTCTTGATATCACGTGGAGTGAACAGAATTGGCTGAAGACTGACATCTGTGATGCTGGGGACATCCGGAGGAGACCGAGATGGATCATCCACTCAGCACTTCTGGCTGAAGATTGTATCAAATGCTTCAGCCTTATCTGATTTTTTTATGTTTAAAGAGAAAGTAAGTTGAATAGCTTGGTTCACATTGTAAACAGGACTATATACACTGCAAACTCTCCAGTCCAAAATGCTTGGAACCAAATCATTTCTGGATTTTGGAATTTTCTGGGTTATACAATGACATTAGAATGCCTGACTACAAGTGTGTGAACTGGAACACACCCTAGATATATTTACCTGAAGCATAAAATAGTGATAAAACATTATAAAGCAGTAATAAAATTTGTTCAATTTATCCAAATGTTTCCCCTCCCAAAGTACTGTGCTAAAATGGTCCTGTGAGTTGCTAAGACCTGCTCAAAAATTTCTAGACAACTGGGGTTTCCGAACAATAGTAGATTTCCAGGAGAGGTTACAATGAATGTCCCTATCCACCGCACCATGCTAAACTCTGTCATAATCATTTACATACCTGATCCCAGGTGTAAATAAAATTACTGATTGATTGAATGCCTGTAACAATTTGATAAGTGTTCATCCAGTTCATCAGTCAAACAGAAAATAATTCAGGTAACAGGACTTCGTGCATTTGTTCCTGAAGTAAAAAGTTGTATTTTATATTATAATTCTCAGGTTCAAGAAACATAGGATGGTTAGCACACAAAAGGTAATTCAGCTCATCGAGCCCATGCCAGCACTCTGCAAGAGCAAAATGCTGCAAATTGGGAAAAAACAGAAAATACTCAGCAGGTCAGGCAACATTTGTTGAGAGAGAAATGGGGTTACCGTTTCAGGTCTGTGATCTTCCAAGCTCTGTTGAAAGGTCACAGACCTGAAACGATAACTCTGTTTCTCTCTGCATAGATGTTGCCTGACCTGCTGAGTATTTCCAGCATTTTGTGTGTTTATCATTCCAGGAGCAATCCAGCTAGTTTCACTCCCCCATTCCCCTGCAATTTTTCCCCTTCAAAATGCTTATCTAATTCCCTTTTAAAAGCATTGGTTGTGATCTGCCTCTCAGGCTGTGCATTCCAGATCATAACCAATTGCTAAGTTTTTCCTCATGTCGCTTCAGTTCTTTTGTCAATCAACTTAAGCCTGTTTTCCCCAGGTCTTGGCTCTTGCACCAATGCGAACAGTTTCTCTATCTACTCTGTCTAGACCCCTCAAGATCTTGAACACCTCTATGTTGAAATCTCCTATCAACCTTCTGCAAGGAGAAAACAAACATAGCTTCTCCAGTCTACCTACACAATTGAAGTCCCTCATCCCTGGAACAATTTAGATCTCTGCTGCAGCCTCTCTAAAGCCTTCACATTTTTCCTAAAGTACAGTGCTCAGAATCAAACACAATATTCCAGCTGTGGTCAACCAGTATCCATAACAGTTATCATAACTTCCTTGCTTTAATACCCCATGCCTCTGCGGGCTTATGTTTCATCAAGATACACGCTGCACCAGGGACCATGACAAGTTTGTTCACTGTAGTGACTGGTGACACTAAACCCCTAGAAATCTAGTGCAATGGGCCAAAAAAATGGGACAAGTCAACCCTCAGATGTCTGAGTGAATCAATCCAGCTGTGTGGGCGATTTGGACTGGCTAACCTCGCTCAATAACCTGCAGATGTGGAGCGAGTCGATATTCTTCTCACCCCCTTTCTCCTCTCCCCAGACCCAGATCACCAAATTAAGCCAAACCCCCAACTCGGAACTGACTCACGGCGAGACAAGTAGCTCTGGTCAACCATGTCTCCATTCAAAGGGAACTGCTCCAACTTTTCTGACCATTTTTCCTGCTTATCTCCAGTTTTGTTGTTGTTGTTTAGTACGGAGGCGAGCGGTCTGCGCAGGCCCAGCTCGAGTTGGGGTCCGGAGCGGCTCACCCTGCCGCCGCCGTCCGCCATTTCCAACCCGCGACCCTGTCGGTGCCGAATCTCCGTTCCTCAGGGTGGTTCCCTCCCCCCCCTTTTAGCCGGTGACTGTGTCGAGCACCGGCTCCAAGAACAATCGAGCAACCGTTACTCACCCGCGCGCCGCTGGCTCCCGCGACAACCATTTCAAAACCCCAAAAAGACGTTAGGGATTTTCGAATCCAAGCCCTCAGCTTCTGATTGGCGCTCGGACCTGTGACGCGATTCGCCGCCGAATGAGCGAACGTGACATCACAAACGGCGCGGACCCAATGCCTGGCGTCGCGTGCGTAGGCTGGACGGCGCGCGGCTCCAACGGGAAGAGCGTCCTCCCCAGCCTCTGGCAGAAGAGTTCAAGCAGGCGAGAGACATGTGTTGGTGTGTGCTTTATCGAAATTCTTTGTGTGTCATACAAAAATGCAACTTTGTTTTTTAGTGTGCTTTCTTAAAATAAAGTATATGAGATCTATGGCTTTATAAATTGAGGCATAGAGTACAGAAGGAAGAAAGTTACGTTGAAAACCTTTATAAACTCTGGTTAGGCCTAAGTTGGAGTAATGTGTCCCATTCTGAGAAAACAAACACTCCTTAGGGAAGAGGGCAAGGGTTTGGGGAGGAGATCTATCAGAAAGATATCGGAAAGAAGGGCCTTAAGTTCTGTGGGGAGACTGATGAAGTTGTGATTGTTCTCCAAAGAAGAGGGTAATTATTGGAGGTGTTCAAAGCTATGAGGGGTTTAATAAGGTAAATAAAGAGAATCTGTTTCTATAGGGTTTCAATCAGGGGGCACAACTTTAAGATAATTGGTAGAAGAACCAAAGGGAAGATAACCATATATTTTTTTTAAAACAATGTTTTTTTTTATATGTCTTCATGGGTTGTGGGTATCGCTGGCTAAGCCAGCATTTATTGCCCACCACTAATTGTCCTTGATAAGGAGGTGGTGAGCTGCCTTCTTGAACCACTGCAGTCTATGTGGTGTAGGTACACCCACAATGCTGTTAGGGAAGGAGTTCCAGGATTTTGACCCAGCAACAGTGAAGGAACAGCGATAAATTTCCAAGTTAGGACGGTGGGTGGCTTGGAGGGGAACTTCCAGGTGGCGGTGTTCCCATGTGTCCGCTGCCCTTGGCCTTCTAGATGGTAGTGGTCGTGGGATTAGAAAGTGCTATCTAAGGAAGCAAGTTCCTGCAGTGCTTCTTGTAGATAGTACACACTGCTGCTACTGTGTGTCAGTGGTGGAGGGAGTGAATGTTTGTGGATGGGTGCCAATCAAGCAGGCTGCTTTGTCCTGGATGGTATCAAGCTTCTGAGCCTTGTTGGAGCTGCACTCATCCAGGCAAGTGGAGAGTATTCCATCACACTCCTGACTTGTGCTTTGTAGATGGTGGACAAGCTTTGGGGAGTCAGGAAGTGAGTTACATGCAGCAGGATACTGAGCCTCTGACCTTGTAGCCTCAGTATATATGATCTGGAATACAGCTGTTGCAAGGGAAGATGACCATATTTTTTTTTAAAACAATGCTTTTTATATGTCTTCATGAGTTGTAGGATAGCAGACTCAATAGTAACATTCAAAAAGGAATTGGAATATATGACCTGCAAAGGAAAATAAAAGTATAGGGCTGTGGGGAAAGAGCAGCGGATGGAACTATTTGGATAAGTCTTTCAAAGAGCTGACACAGGCACAATGGGCCAAATAGCTGCTTTCTGTACTGTTAGATTTGGTGATTCTTTAAGATTATGTTGGAACTTAGTCTTTTTAAGTAAATACCTTTATTTTATCTTAATGAGTACTTTTAAAGTTTATAATTTGCAAAATTGTTGCAAATGATGGCCTGAAACGATGCTTTGTTACCTCTTGACTTGACTATTCCAACGCACCCCTGACTGGTCTCCTACATTCTGCCCTTTGTAAACATGTTATCCAAAACTCTACTGCCCGTGTCCTAACTTACAGCAAGTTTCATTACCCTATCACTACTGTGCATGCTGACCTACATTGGCTACCAGTCAAGCAATGTCTTGATTTGAAACTTCTTATCCTTGTTTTCAAATCCGTCCATGGTCTCTCCCCTTCCTATCTCTATAATCTCCTCCAGCACCACAACCTTCCGAGATATCTGTGCTCCTCTAATTCTGGCCTCTTATGCATCCTCAATTGCTTTGGAATACTCTCCTGATACCTTTCCACTTTGAGGACACTCCTTAAAAACCAGCTATTTGACCAAGCCTTTAGCCATCTTGACCTAATATTTCCTTACGTGGCTTGTGTCATACTTTATAATGCTCCTGCGAAACACCTTGGGGAGTTTCATATTGTTAAAGGTGCTATATAAATGTAAGTTGTTGAAATCATGGGACTTGTAATTTTAAAAACATACAAAGTGGGACTGGAAATTGAATTTTGTGTCTTGATATGAAGTAAACAAATTTGTGGATACTATGCAGTTAAAAGTAAAATTATAAGTATGTGCAGTATGGTGCAGTTGAATAATGAGTTGGTTTTGTAGCTGCAGGTCTCAACAGTAAAAATTATTTGCTTAGCATGACACCTTTCAATACCTCGGGGTGTCTCAAAGAGCTGTACTTTTGATGTCTCTTTTTAATGATTGCAGATATCATTTGGCAGTACAGAGGTTGAATATTGCTGGAAAGAGAGACATGTTGCCGAAGCTTTTCCTTTAGCACTCAGGACAAATTTTAAACAATCATTACAATTTATACTACAGGAGGAAAGGGGGCTGATTGATTGGCGTTGCATGGAGAATGCAACATGGAACTATAGGCTTTCCAAGCTCTCGTGTCATTTCAAAAAAGGCACAAGGCTTGAACATTCCTTTTGTTTGCAGAGAATGGGTCCTTGTGTACAAATGTATGTTGCTTCCAGAAAATGTAAATGAGCCATGTTAGGAGCTTGACTGATTATCTAAAATTGGTTGTTAGTGTAGCTATTAGCACACTTAGGATTGTTCAGGAATCGCGGAATCACATCTAACAGTAGACATTTTGTTTTGGGTTTTGCAAGTGCGGGCTGGTTGAGTACAATCTGTACTCTGCCTATTATGAACAACTGACGAAATATGCTGTCTGATACGATCAGCCAGTTGCTGGGATGTACGGCTACGTACCTGGCATCACAATAGAACTGAAATTCATACGTGACTTTGTTCAATTGTATGGTAGGCAGAACCTTTTGGACTGATGGCAACATCCTCTTAGTGGAAAATACCACTTGCCACTGCATAGTAGCAGTGTGAAACAGCTTGCCTAAGTTGTTGTTCAAATTTTTCAGGTACTTTGCCTTTCCAGGGTAATTTGAGGTAGACCGGGCACTTTGACTTGCCAACTAATCAGCACCCTCTTCAGTAGTGCAAATTGTTGTGATCATTTGAAATTTGGCATTCTCCTCTTGCACTCAACAGGACAAATACAAGAAGCTTTGGCATCATGTCTTGTTTTTTATCAAGATTGCAAATGTAGTAACCAATTTGGTCACAGCAAGGTCACAAGGAGCAATGAGATAAAATAACTGGATCATTTATTATAGTGGTGTTGGTTGAGAGAGAACTGCTGCTGTCCTTTCAATAGTGCCATGGGATATTTTACATCCACTTGAACAGACAGACCTTGTTTAAGATCTCAGCTAAAAAACAAGCTCCTCTGATAGCGCAGCAAACTGTCTATGTACTGAGTATCAGCCAAATTATGTTGTTAATTCTCTGACTCTCATTTATTCATAGGTTATGAAGCTAGCTAGTGAAAAATTGAAGGAAATGGGAGTTAAAAGGTGGTCCAAGATACTGTGAAGTGATGTGAATTGGACCGAAATTCTGTGATTTGATCTGCGATTACGGTGGGTTGATGCGTAAGAAACAGGAACATCTTCACTTGGAAGGAGGGGACAATGTATGAGTAGTTATCCGTTGCTACTTTTGTACACTGTTGTTCTAAGACAACAAAATAAATTTGATTGGTTGTAAAAATTGAGAACAGCAAATATATTTTGTGTAATAGAATGCACAGAGAATGGAAATTTATCTGAATCTAAATATAAATTTCAATGAAAGCTAATATCGTAATACATTGAAGAGCCATTGTCAAGTACTGAAGTATTTTCTTGTTTTCCTGTAGGTGTTAATATAGAAAATGCTGGTGCAGAAGCAAAGAATTGGACGCATTAAGGAAGCTTAGGATCTTACTGCCAACATGACAAAAGTGGGTCATCATTGGTTAAACCTACCTCAGGATATATTGTTAGAAGTATTTAGATATTTAACTGCTGAAGAGAAGGCAAACATTCGTGCAACCTGCAAGTACTTGCAACAGTTAGTCGATCACCCTACTTTATGGACGAACAGTACTATTGTCCTGAAAAGTTTACAAAGCTGTAACTCCCTTTTTTGGAGAACATTAAGAAAGAGGCGAATAAGATCTGTGGTGATTAAGGAAGCAGCACAGAAGCGATGGCAGAGGATGGTGGATTTACTTCCTGATCTGACAGCTGTTACTATTGATGTAAAAAAGAACCTGGAAAGTCTACGCACTTTGAGATCACTCACAAACTTACAGAAATTGCAGCTGAGAAATAAATTACAAGTGCTGGATCAAGAGCTGCTAAGAGAAGTGGCTTTCTTCAAACAACTGACTCACTTGGTTTTATGCACTTCAGTGTTTATTCAGAACAGTTCTTTGTGCCACCTTGCAGAATTAACAAAATTGCAAGCATTAACTCTTCACGCTAGACAGAAAAGTCCTTCTTTGACATCACTTCAATATGTTTTGTTTCGATTGCCAAAGCTGAGAGAGCTGTCATTGAGTTCTGTGGACAAATGGGAGAATTTATCATTGTGTTTTACTTCACCAGAAATGACAAATTCTAAACTGACAGGTAAGAAAAAGATTGGGGGAAAGAATTGTTCTGGTGATTTTATAAGGAAATATAGAAATAACAGACAGGAAAAGACCCCATGATTCATCTAACAAATGCCATTTAGTTGTGATGCTACCTACTCACCTGGAGCCACCTTGGCTGAGGCAAAGCTTCTGGAGGGAGAAACAGTATTAACGTTTCAGGTTGATGACGTTTCACCCAAACTGGAAAAGTTAGAAATGTAATAGATTTTAACTAAGTGAAAGCGGGGAAGGTAGGAAAAGGAACAAAAGGGACGATCTCTGTTAGAGTGGAAGGCAGGAGAGATAAATGACAAAAGGGTTCATGGTGCAAGGCTGAACGGAGTGGCAATGGGAGAAGTAAAGAAACGAGACCTGTCTAGAGGAGATATGAATGGCAGGATCTTGAACAGCTACTCCTGAAAGCAAAAAAAAGAAAAAAAACCAAAGCCAGCAAAAAAATGGCTGATCTGATTGTAGCCTCCTGCCTACCTCTGATAACCTTTCACCCCCTTGTTAATCAAGAATCTATCTAGCTCTGCCTTAAAAATATTCAAAGACCCTGCTTCCACTGCCTTTTGAAGAAGAGAATCCCAAAGACTCGAGTAACAGCACCTCATCTTTGACTAGTCCCTTCATAGCTTTCTGAACTCAACATAAGAGTTGAACAATTTTAGGTTGCAGCATCTGCCCTCATTTTATTTCCCATTTCTTCACTGGTTTTGTTTTTTTCCCTTTTTTTGCTTTCAGACAGTAGCTGTTCAAGATCCTGCTATTCACACCTCCTTTGGACAGATCTCTTGTTTCTTTACTTCTCCCATTACCACTCCCTTCGGCCTTGCACCATGAACCCTTTTGTCATTTAATCTCTCCCTCTGAGAGAAAAAGAAATTCTCCTCATCTGTCTTAAATAAACAACCCCTTTATTTTTAAACTGTGACCCCTAGTTTTAGATTCTCCCACAAGAGGAAACATCCTCTCCACATCCACTCTGTCAAGACCCTTCAGGATCTTAAAGGTTTCGATGAAGTCACCTCTTACTCTTCTAAACTTTAGTGGATACAAGCCTAACCTGTCCAACCCTTCCTCATAAGACAACCCGCCCATTCCTGTATTAGTCTAGTAAATCTTCTCTGAATTGCTTATAATGTATTTACGTCTTTCCTTGAATAAGGAGACCAATACTGTACACAGTGCCCCAGATGTGGTCTCACCAGTGTGCTAAATTGAAAGAGGTATAAGTAAATTGTTACTTCGCCTGGAAGGAATATTTGGGGTATTGGACAGTTAGAAGGGAGGAGGTAAAAGGATAGGTGTTGCATTTCCTGCACTTGTATGGAAAGGTGCCATGGGAAAGGGAGGGTGTGGTGGGAGTAATTGAAGAATGGACCAGGGTGTTATGGAGGGGACAGCTTGCGGAAAGGGGAGTAGATCGGAAGATGTTAGGTGGTGTCCTCATGTATCAGCTATCTTATTCTTCTAGATGGTAGGTGGGTTTGGAAGCTGCTGTCTAAGGAGCCTTGGCAAGTTGCCAGAATGCATTTTGTAGATGCTATGCACTACTGTCATTGTGCACTGGTGGTGGAGGAAGCAAATGTTTAGGTTGGTGGGTGAGGTGCCAATCAAGTGGGCTCCTTTGTCCTTGATGACATTGAGCTTCTTCAGTGTTGTTGGAACCACATTCATCAGACTCCTTGTAGCTGGTGGACTGGCTTTGGGGAGTGTGGGAGTTGTTACTTGCTGGAGAATTCTGTGACCTGTTCTTGTATTTATGGTATTTATATGATTGGTCCAGTTAAGTTTCTGGCCAATGGTGACCCCAGGATGTCGATGGTAGGGGATACAGCAATGGTAATGCCATTGAAAATTGAAAATTACTTGGCACTTAGCAGCCCAAGCCTGAGTTTTGTCCAGGTCCTGCTGCATTGAGACATGTACTGCTTCATTAGCTGAGGAGTAGCAAATGGTACTGAACACTTGTAATCATCAGAGAACATCTCCGCCTCTGATCTTATGATGGGGATGACTTGTTGTTAGATGCCTTTTAAAATACTCATTGTTTACCACCACCTCCAAGCCGTGTCGTTAATTTTTACCAGCGATATTCCCTGCTTTTTCCCCTCTCAATGTTTACACCCTCATCTTTGGTGACTTTAAACTCGATCTCGGCTCCCCTTGCTTGCTTCCTGCTTAATGTTCTGTGCTGCTGTCCTCTCAAAACTCTTGCTCCATGTATCCTCGCCTATCCATTAGTCCTTGCCACACCTTGACCTCACAGTGGCCTCTACTTCCACGCTCTCAATCATTGTTAAGGCCATTTCCAACTACTCCACCCATACCTCTGTCTAGCCACTTTCACCTCAACCTCTTTGTGTTTTCCACTGGAAAAAAAATCTAATCCCCCAGGTTGCTTACAAATGCACTTCCAAGCTCCTGATTGCCTGGCCTTTACTCTACGTTTGCCACAATCCTTCTGCAGCTGTTGATTTGCGCATCTGCTCTGGACAAAACATTTACTGTTCCCCATCTGGTACAGGCCTCTATATTTGCTCCTTCAAGTTAAGCGTTGCAAAGGTGAATGTATCTGGCATACAACTAATTTAACTATCAACAGATCTGTCTGAATCACATCATGTTCTACTGGATGCCTCTCTTTGTGAAAAATAACCATGACTTGAGGATGATAACCATGAGCAATTCTCCAAACAGATGTCTGCCCTTTTTACAGCATTGTAATGGTCCTGACCAAAGTCACAAATCATATTCTCAGCTGCTCTGATTATGGTGCATTATACGCCCTTATCCTCCCTGCAGCCTTTGACACTGTCAACCACACTATTCTCATTCAAGTTGCTTTTCCATATTCAGCTAGGTGAGACTATCCTTGTTTAGTTCCATTCTTGCTTATCAGAAAAAAGCTAGAGTATCTCTAACAAAGGCATCTGACAGGAGCATGTGTCTATTTACACAACTTTGTGGTCTTAAAGAGCTGAAATTAATACAACTGTCATAGCAGTGGAATAATACACTACATGGTATAATTCAACTCTTGTGGTAAAACAACATTATCACTGACTAACCATGAACAATGCCATGGGAGCTCCGTTAGTTTAATGAGATTCTGAAAACTAAAGTAGCAATGTTAGTTGGGAATAAAGCCCTCTAGCACATGCATCAAAAGCACAATGTTTGTTTTACAGGATGTGATGGTTTTGAGCCACATTGCATTCCACATCTTCAGTTAGAGAAGCTGAGCTTGTTGAATATCATCAATGGCCCGCTGTCTGAGGCAGCACTCCAGCAGCTGTCGAATGTCTGTAGCCTTTCTGTGAGCCTCAGCAAGCCACCCATATCAATGAACAGCAATTTTGTGCACAGCATGTTGGAGAACTTGCCAAGTATCATTGAATTGGAACTTAGCTGTAAGTAGATTTTTGCAAGTAAACTTATCTCATGTATAGCTGTTTCCCTGTGAAGCAAGGAATCTGGTAAAATTGAGTGTGTCTCCTACTATTAAAAGTTATTTTTGATATTACCCCATGACTGATTTCCTGGTGAATATTGGAATGTGTTTATAATAAGATGTGCCCGAATTGTATTCTATTTTTGGCTCATTCACTGTGTTTTCTACATTTTAAAATTCACTTGCAGTGTTGCTACTTCAGTAAGGACATTTTTTTTTGTAATCATTGATCATGACTCTAATTAAAGAATCAATGGAATCTGCAGAACTGCTGAACATTTCTAAGTGCATCAAAGGGATGCCATTGTACACTTGCCATTGTCTCAGTCAAACACTCACTTATCCAAGTTTCGTCCTTTAGACTGCCATAAGGGGGTATCCTGGAAGAAAACATGTTAATGTAGGATTTCTGATTGGCATTATTATAATAGTGACTTTTGCACCATTTAACAGCCATAATAATTTGTATTTATCTAGCTCCTTTAAACGTAGGGGCAAAAGGAGCAAGATATTTCACGAAAGCATAAGGAAGAAATGGATGCTGAGCCGAGGAGGTGAAGAGGCAAAGGGTTTTAGGGAGGGAATTCTAAAGCATGGATCCTAAGTATCTGAAAGCACATCTGCCAGTGATGGGGTGAAAGGGTGAGGTTGATGGAGGAGCTACACAAAAGCCGGCATTAGAGGAACAGAGCGTTCGGAGGTGACTGGTAGGCAGGAGGCAGTTAGAGATAGAGGAGTGGATTAAAGGATAGTTAATTTGTTTTAAACAGATTAATAATGGCATAAGAATAATACTCAAAAGATAATTTTAAAAATCCCTTATGTAGAGCCTTCCTAGGCAGAAAGTTTCAGTGACAACACAAGGTTACCATCAAATGGACCTTGGTATGGTCACGTCAGGCAGTAAGTAACCTGTACGGAAAATGTTTCAGATTTTTCTTTTTCTTTGGAAGTAACCTTGCTGTTTGTGATAGATAAATAAGGTAAAAAGAACTCTGGGTAAGGGGGTCTCCCATTTAGGCCTGAGATGAGAAATTTCTTCACTCGGGGGAATTGTGAATCTGAATATTGTTGAAAAGAGAGACTTTTGTCGCAGTTTTTCATCTTGCGCTCATCAGAACAAACACAAGAATGCAAAATTTCAAACAACAATTTATACTACAGGAAAAAAGGGTGCTGATTGGTTGGTAAGCCGACTCTGGCTGAGGCGTTGCCGTGGAGAAAGCAATGGGGAACTATAGGCTCCCTGGTATTCCAAAAAAGGCGCAAGGCTTGAACATATTCCTTTTGTTTGCGGAGAACAGGTCCCTGCATGTGAATGTATGCCGCTTCTGGCAAATGTAAATGTGTCACGTTACGAGCTTGGTTGTTCGTAATAGGCAGAATACAGATTGTACTTAACCAGCCCACACTTGCAAAACCCAAAACAAAACATCTGTTGTTAGATGTGATTGTACGATTGCTAAACAATCCTGAGTGTGCTAATAGCTACACTAACAACCAATTTTAGATAATCAGTCAAGCTCGTAACTTACCTTTGCTAGAAGCCTCATATACGCATATGTAGGGACCCCCTTCTCTGCAAACAAAAGGAATATGTTCAAACCTTGCACCTTTTTACAATTACATGGGCGCTTGGGGAGCTTATAGGTCCCTGTTACTTTTTCTAAGGCATCGCTTCAGCCAGCCAGAGTCAACTTGCCAACTAATCAGCACCCTTTTCTCCTGGAGCTAAACCATTGTGACCGTTTGAAATTTGGCATTCTTGCATTTGTCCTGACGAGTGCAAGATGAAAAGCTTTGGCATCATATCTCTCTTTTCAGCAATATTCAAGTTCTGTACTACCAAGCGATAATTGTGAATTTGTGGATGTTCAGTGTTGAATATCGATAGATGTTTGGACTCGCAGGGAAATTAAGAGATATGGGGATCAAGTGGGAAAATGGAGTTGAGATCAAAGATCAGCTGTGCTCTTATTGAATGGTACAGTGGGGTCAAAGGGCTGTATGGCCTAATCCTGCTCCTTATTTTTTAAGTTCTTGTTAGGATAATGTAGTGGTGGTAAGCAATCCACCTATATCCCTTTTTCTCTGGTTCTTCCTTTACTACCCATAAAACCAATAATCTACTACTTGGGTGAAAAAGAAAACCTATCTATTCCCAGGCATTTCCTAATCCTCCCTCCTGGTCTAGTCTCTAGGTGGCTGTTCTACATGGAACTAGACAGTGCCTTGCATGGTGTCCCAAAATATGACAAACTCGTCTTACCCTGAGTTTTCAGTGCCAGAGTTGGACGTGATTACTCGGTCTGGAACAAGACGATCAGGAAAGAGGAGGTAGGACAATCCAACTCCAGTGGCATCTTACTCTTGAATAAATGTGCTGAGTATGAGCTCCTTATTACCAAAATCATGTTTTGCAAACGCAACAGTTAGAAAACCACCTGGCAGCACCCCATTCCAAACAATGGCACCTGAAAGGCCATGTCATCGTCTGCGCCCGAGACCGAAGAGATGTCCACATAACGAGCGATGCCTGGTACCTACAACTACTGGACTGACCACTGTCTTGCAAGGTCGATAATGAACTTCAGATCCACTCGATGTCAGCATAGGCAGACGAAGGCTGCCCAAGGGAGATTCATCATGATCTCCCTCCAGGAAAAGACTATCTGTGAGGTGTTCCAGCAAGCCTTCCAGTCCAAGCTCTCCGTTCTTCCTAAAGCCAGTGCATCTGTTGCGGCCATCTGGAATGGCCTCAAGACTGACTTCCTTTCGGCCTGCGCTGAATCACTGTGCTCCACTAGTTGTCGCCACCAGGACTGGTTCCATGATAACACAATTGCAAACATGCTAAATTAGAAGAGAACTGCCTTCCCCTATAGCAGTGACCCCAGAAACAGTTCCTTAAAAGCCTGTTCAAAGAAATGTATCAATTCCAGGGCTGCATTTGAATGCTGATAAGACAAAGGTCCTCCTCCAGCCAAAACCAGGGCTCACACCAAGTCCCCTCAGCATTACAGCTGCGGATTGCCATCTGGAGACAGTCGACCACCTCTGCTATCTCGGTAGCCACTTGTCCCAGTCAGTAACCATTGAGTTGGAAATCCTGCACAGGATCCAGTGTGTGAACTTTTCCTTTGGGAAGCTGCTCAAACAATTCTTCACTAACCATAGCCTGCAGACAGACATACAGTTAGCAACCTACAAAGGCAGTTGTCCTCCCGAAACTCCTCTATGACTGCGAAATCTGACTGATGTATCTCCAACACCTGAGAAATCTTGAGACACACGATTAGCACTGCCTAGTGAAGATCCTATGTATCACCTGGATGGAACACCATGTGAACGGGAGCATCCTCCAGGAAGCAGGCATCCTGAGCATAAAGGTGACCATTCTTGCGCAGCAACTGCACTGGACAGGCCACTGCATCAGAATGCTGAACACTCACCTTCCAAAGTGCACTCTCCTAGCTCGCAACTGGTCAAAGATTACGGGACGGCCAGCAGAAACGTTTCAAAGATACCCTGAAAGCCTACTTGGAGAGTGCACTGGATTGCCCATGATGCGAGCCCCACTTCACCAAGGTGTACCTGGTTTTGAAGCAGGATGGATGATGAAGGATGGAGACCCAAGAGGAAGATGAAAGCACAAGAAGTTGTGCAATCCCTCATCGACCATGGACTGACTGACTGCCAAAGTGGAATGTAGATTTTGGATTTTTTTTTTTGTTTCTCCCTTAGCATTTAACTTTCCCTTTTCCACTTCCTTTACCTTGTACTGACTTCACTCAGCCTTCGCTTTCTCTCCCCCTTTCTTTTTCTGTCTCTTGCCAGGACTCCACGGCAAGCGTCCTCCTCACTGCAAGGGACCGCCATTAGTTAGGTGGTGTATGAAAGTAATCCAGGCCTTGCACCTACTTTAATTTTATTTTTTTTCCTCTCTCTTCCCTGCTGTCTCTGTATGCTTCATCTACATTTGAAATCTTCCTCTCATGGTAAGATTGGGAACTTGCTCTCGGGAATAAAATCTGCATTTGATAGCTTGCATTCTATCATGAATTAGAGCAGAAATATGTTGCACCCATGTTATCAGAAAAATTTGGTTGGTCCTGTTTGCATCTCGCCTCCTATAAGTAGATGATAATTATGCAGCAGTGAAACCCTAAGCGTTCTGGGTAAGTGGTAATGAATGGCCTGAAAATGGAAGAGAGAGTTTTTCAAAAACAATTTGTAAATGACAGAACATCCAGAGTTTGAAATACTAAAGCCATAATTACTTAAAAAGGTGATTAGTATGACATAATGTGTTTAAAACTCCCTCTAGTCTATTTATTAATCTAAGGTTGGTCATTGGTTTAGAGAATATTGGTTTTTTTCCCCCAGATGTTTGGAACAATGTTTGTGGGTTCAGTATTGATTGGTGAGCGTTCTATAAAGTTGAATGGTGAAAATTTGAAATAACAATGGAAAATGCTGGATTAGTCATTTGAAAGAGAAAGAAGAAAGTATTTGCATTTATATAACACCTTATCACACCTTCACATCGTTCCAAAGTTTATCACACTCCATGTTGTTTTTAAATGCAGTCACTGTTGCAAAGACAACATAGTAGTCAATTTGTGCACAATAACTTACTAAATAATTTGTTTTGATGAAAGCAAAATACCGTGGAAATCTGAAATAAAAACGAAGTGCTGGAAAAACTCAGCAGGTCTGGCAGCATCTGTGGAGAGAGAAACAAAGTGAATGGTTCGCGTACAATCTGACTCTTTGGCAGAGTCTTCAGTTCCGAAGAAGAGCCATATTGTACTCCAAACGTTAACTCTGTTTCTCTCTGCAAAGGTGCTGCCAGGCCTGCTTAGTTTTTCCAGCATTTTGATTTTTATTGTTTTTGATGATGTTGGTTGAGGGAGGAATGTTGACAGAACATCATGATAGCTCCTATTTCTTCAAATAGTGACATAATATCTTTTAGGTTCACCTGAGCGGACACACAGGATTTTGGTTTAACATTTGACACTTATACGGTGGCATTTCCAAAACACACTTGCTGCACTGAAGTATTAGCCTAAATTATCTCCTTAGAGCAGAGTAGATTGAGAGATTTGGTAGAGGTGCTCAAAATACTGAATGGTTTTAATAGAGTTGATAAGCAGCAACGGTTTCCAATGCAGAAGGATCGGTAATTAGATGGTATAGATTTAAGGTGATTGGTAAAAGGACTAGAATAACATGAAGATACTTTTCTTTTTACACAGCAGGCTGTTGTGACCTGGAATGTGCTACCTGAAAGTGCGGTGGAAGCAGATTCAGTAGTATTATTCAAATAAGAATTGGATAAGTACTTGGAGAGAAAAAAATTACAGCACTATAGGGAAAATACAGGCTAATAGAACTAATTGAATGTCTTTACCAAGAGCCGGCATTGGCACAATAAGCCAAATGGTTGCCTTATGTGCTGTGATATTCTATTCTATGTCCTAAAATTCTGGGGTCATGCTTGAATCCATGACCTTCCGAATAAAAGGTAGGAGTGCTATCGGCTGATTTGAGCTCATTTAGGGGAGATGGTAGTTTAGTGGTATCGCCACTGGGCTAGTAATCGAGAAGCCCAGGCAAATGCTCTGGGGGAAGTGGGTTCAATTCCCACCCCGGCAGCTGGAATTTAAACTCAGTAATGGCGATCATGAAACTATGTCCTTAAGGGAAGGAAACCTGCCGTCCTTACCTGGTCTGGCCTACATGTGACTCCAGGTCCACAGCAATATGGTTGACTCTTAACTGCCCCCTGAAATGGCCCAGTAAGCCACTTTGTTCAAGGGCAATTAGGGATGGGCAACAAATTATTATTGACGTCCGCATCCCATCAAAGAATTAAAAGAAAAGCACATTTTGAGTGGGATCTTTCATCGCTATTTCTGAAGAAGATTCCCATTGAAACTTTAACTTGGCTTTCCCTTTCAGATGTTGATTTGACCTACTGTGTGTCCAATATTTTCTTTTTATATAATTGCACTGAAGAGTTACAAAATTACCTATATTTCAACAAACTGTATGCATTTTCTTTTTGGCTGCTGACTTTATCAGATATATATATATAAGAGAAGTGCAGTACTGAAGGAAGATTTTTCCAATGGATTCATCTATTCATCATTTAAATTATATACCTTCCCAGGGAATGGACCTCTTGCTGAGTATGTGAAGATTTTACCTTCGGACCTCACAAGCTTGGATTTGATAAATTCAAGACTCTCTAATGTGGATGTGCAGCTTCTATCTGATTCTTCAGGAAAAACTCTTAAACATCTAGGTTTTGTGCTGTGCAGTGGTATTACTGAAATAATGTTAAAGAGATTGCCAAAACAGTTTCCTTTTCTGCAGAGCCTTGATCTTAGGTAAATTACATTGTGTATTATGTATTTTAAGTGCACATGAATAAAAGATTGTGGGTGATTCACAGTTTTTATAACCTTTTCTTAGCCTGGCACACCTAAATGCTCACCTTTGCTGAAGTTAACTCTGCAAAACCAGAGTTCAAATCTGGGATTATCCTAGCCTAATGGCTAAACATCAATCCAGCATGATGCTTCTACCTGCTGACCCATTGGGGAAACCCTGTCTCAACTGCTGTTTTTAAATCAGGATAGTTTTGCTAACTTGCAAAAGTACCTTTAATTGCAACAGAGAGAAATTTATGGGTGTTGACTTCAATTTCTAAAACTTGTTGCTAATTGATAGAGGCAGTACCAATTTCTAAATGTTACTGGTTTTTTTCTCTTTGCATTGCAATCGATGCACCCAGTAAGTAAAGAGAGAGCGCTACAACCACTATTTAGGCAGTCCTAAACATTAGCAGATGCAGTATCAAACATTTTTAGTTTATGATCAAGGGAGGAGACTCAGGAAAACAGTAATCATGATAAAATATTGCTTTCATTTATGAAAGGCTCTCCAAATACTGCATATTCTCATGTGGCACAAATAACATCATACCCAGTATTCAGTCTCTAAATTTTCTTCAGGTAACCTCTACAAGATGGAGTGTTTAGACAAACAGTAATACCACCTAGAGAAATTTCAAAACTATGAAAACTACATAGTTTCAGGCCATGTGCCAAATGGACACCATATCAGCAGTTTACCCACTTTGCTCATCCAGGCATTGAAGACAGGAGGCCCAAACCTCTTTCAGGTGCAGATCTCAGTAACATTTTCATGAAGAGCTGCAGATGCTCCTCTGCAGCTCCTTGATTTAATGAAGAAGAAAATTATCCAGACACTGCTATTAAGCAGGGCCTGTTGAGGGGCTGGTGGGGGAGGTGTTGATCGGAGTTGTAGTGGGGGGAGAAGACTGTACGCTGGAGGCAGCCAACACGCTAGCAGTGGGCTGATAGATTTTTGTGAAACTTGGAGGAGAACTGGCCCCCATAAAATTTCCTAAATTAATAATGCACATAGCTCTAGAGAGAGGCCTCCAGCGATTCCTTTAAGGACCACTGGTCTCAGTGCCTGGAGGAAATGGGACTGACAGGTGTTGCCCATTTCTCCTTGAAAGCTGCACTCAGGATCCTATAACTGACATAAGACCTCGATTTTGCATTTTGAAACAACTCCTGCATATTTTGGCAGGAGTGCTTAATGCCTATTTAAAGATCTACATGAAGGTTAATTCAGTCCAGCAGTTGGGTGCATAAAGTCGACACCAGGCTTTCAACTGTCAGTCATCAGATTTCCCTTTGAGAAACAAGAAATATGATCTATGAAAGAATGCTGACTTCGATCTTTGAGACTCACATTGCCAGAAGAAACTTGTTTTGATCCATTGTGAGATCAGAGAATTTAAAATATTTTTTCCCTCTTATTGGTGCTGGTTTTTTTAATATTTCTTGCCTCTCCCAGGAGATTATGTGGCCGTGGGGTGGGAAGTATCTAGCCATGATGCTGCAGGCATCACGAGTGTGGAGCAAATTTGGGCCAACTGTCTTTTCCTATTTTGTCATGTTCATATGTAAAACGTTAGGAGTGAATTCTCCTAATGGTGGCAGAGAATGGGAATTTTTTGCATTATCAACTCATTTTGGAAATTCTTTACTAACCAGTTGCTTAACTTTGTGAATGAAGGAAAATCTTTTGAGTTTTCTATAGCTTCTGTGAATTGTTACTGAACGACATGATATTTTTCTTCTTTTTCAGCGGGTGTAGATTGTTGAAACCGGATATTTTGCTTGGCTTCGTGGAGCTGGCTTTTCTAAAGGAAATCGTAATTTCAAACAATCCCCATCTAACTGATGCAATAATGAAGCAGTTTCGAACTTTAACTGACAACAGGGTGCACGTTGCTCAGAAGAACAAGAGAAATCACAGCCAATGTGATTGCAATTTTATTCTCAGTCTGTGAGTTGATGATATGAGGTTGGCTGAGAACTGAAGAAATGTCATGCACATGAACAGGATTGGATTGGATTTGACGGGTGGAAACCCATAAAGACAATTGATGCATTTATTGATATCTACATGTATAGTGGTTTTGAGCAGAAAAATGGCTATTGTCATAGTAGTGGAACAAGTTCTGTATAACTTAATGTTGTTTCATAAATACAACAGTTAACAGATTTATTTTTATTTGCCATTCTAAATCGGGTATACATGACCAATAGGGGGAACTATTGCTCAAGATACACATACACCTTTGGAATTTTGAAATTGCAATGATATTTTAGGACTATATGATATATTTCTCATTATGTAAACACATTGTCAGGTTTTTAAGATTATGTTTTCCATGTTTACCAGGGAATCTTTACTTGACAAAAGTAGAATTGATAAAGTTTTGTGGAGAATATTAGCAAAATATATGAAGTCATTTTGGCAAAGGAGGAGGCCATTTGGCCCATTGAGTTCATGCCAGCTCTCTGTAGAGCAACCTAGTCATTCCCATTGTCCCATTCTTTCCCCATAACCCTAGCATTACCAACAATGACCCAGCCTATTGTGAACATGAAAATCCATCACAGCTCATCTTGTAAGGACAGGAGGCAGCCCCCTGTGTAAAACTACAGGGT